>NC_137814.1:45976884-46672169 GCF_963921795.1 Nannobrachium achirus | reverse complement strand
AACAGTGCAGGGTGTCGGTATAAACACACAGTGAGTGTGTGTGACGTGTGGCTCAGGCGTATTGTGTCAGTATCCAGGCAGATCTGATCAGATCAGCCAGCCGGCCAAACAAGCACCAGAGCAGACACTTGCATTTCTCTCCCCAGGGGCTTGATCCTCCTGCTCCACAAACAGATGCCTGATAGGTTTCCCTGCATTTTGTGCTCCGCCAGGGCCATCTTTTCTTGGAACAACTCCCCCCTAACACTCACCCCCAAGGTCTTAAGAGGCTCACTCGGGCCTCTTTGTCTAAATGTGAGATGCAGACAGGCATGCACTGCACTGTACACATTTCACACACCCTGAACACACCTGAACACACCTGGGGTATGCTATCTATTCAGTTACTGTATGTGATACCCTAACAATTCCCAACCTGTGTTTAAGCTATACCTGATAAGCCACTGCGGTTAAAATTTTTTACAATCTCAGACTTAGTCAAATAAATACTGTGTAGCAATAATATGGGGCACAGTTAAAACTAATACATGCTCCTTGAGTCCTTCCGGTGTCGGAAAAGGCCTTTCCGAAAAGTCAGAATGACGTCACTTTTGTAGTTAAAGGACAACTTCACCCATTTTCAATCTTATAATTTGTCCTCACACAATTTCTTTCTCTCTGTGTCAATTCACCTTTCATCCTTTAAAATTTGTTAAACGGAAATAACGTACTTGATACAGTCTTTTTTCACTCTACCAAATCTCTTTGACAAAAAA
The DNA here is from genome assembly GCF_963921795.1 of Nannobrachium achirus. Lineage (NCBI taxonomy): Eukaryota > Metazoa > Chordata > Actinopteri > Myctophiformes > Myctophidae > Nannobrachium > Nannobrachium achirus. The sequence continues at coordinate 46,671,414 of NC_137814.1, read as the reverse complement.
TAGCCGATCTACAAGCTCAAAACGCGTTGCGACGTGCTGTGAGCTTGTAGATCTGCTATTTTTTGGCAAATGTTCCGCCCAGGATAATGGCTATTGGGGACACTTTTATTATCACGATTATATCGTAAATCGAATTTGTTTTTGGTCACAATAATCGTGACATGAAATTTTCATATCGTCCATCCCTATCGTTGACAATGACATCTGATCTGTCCTGCAGGCTTGAGGGTTTCATGTGGAGATAGATATCTATGGCACCACTGTCCTGATTCTTAGGTGGTTGTATAATAGGCTAGTTGTTTCTTGCAGTGTGCGTGCTAGCACTTTGACCTTTGTAGGAAGTTAAGTCATAACCATGGCATGTATCTGAACGGCCAGGGTAACGGGAAAGCAAAGCATTGTAATGGAGATTCCATCCAGTGCCACGCATGTTTATTTTTGTACCCTGTAACGATACTATTATTATCATCTATTATGATCTGAACCGTGCCTTGAGATAAGTAGAATTATGCCAGTGTGGCACCACTCTGAACTTGCCCTGAAACAACAACCTGGGATTCCTTGATTACACCTTTCCCTCCTGCGTGTTTGATATATGCACCGTGTTATTTTCCAGACAGTCTATTGTACAGTGCTCAGCATATGTTTTTCATACTCATTGTTGTGTTGTGATCGTTGTGTGTTGTAACTTGTTGCGATGTCGTCGTGGTTGTAATGTGATTGTGTACATTCCTGTGGTGTGATGCCTTTGTTATTCATCTTCTCATCGCTTTTTTTGTGGTCGTTTTAGTTTGGGTTCTCTTTCCCGTTATGACGTGATATTTACTCTTGTGTATCTCTCTCTCTCTCTCTCTGTCTCTCTCTGTCTCTCTCTCTGTAGGTCGACAGGGCTTCTCTGAGGTGATTGTGGTGGTTGGAGGCTGTGAGCGGGTGGGCGGCTTCAACCTGCCCTACACCGAGTGTTTACGACCCCGTCACAGGGGAGTGGAAGTCACTGGCCAAGCTGCCCGAGTTCACAAAGTCAGAGTATGCCGTGTGCGCCCTGCGCAATGACATTCTGGTCTCGGGTAAGCCAACGCAGGATTTCTTTTATTTGTTTTTTACGAGGCAGAATTGACACGCCGTTTTGCAAATGTCACACTCACTTAAGCTGAAGTGTCATTTGTCTCGTCCCTATAAAAGCTTTCAATTAAAGTCTTAGGGGACATGGTCCTTCCCTGTAGCTGTGTGCAACCATTTGCACGTCGGTGGAACCACAGGAAAGGCTGTAATAAGATGGCCGGTTGCCCTGTTATTTTACCCCGTCTGAGTCAAGGAAAATGTGAGAGCGAGCATCTGGATGCACTCTGCAGGCTCACCGCCAATGGTGGACCTTGTTGGCCGAGCTCACTCGTTCTCCCCGATCCTATTGGCCCAACACGCAGGATCTCCCGCCTCCCATATAAGTTACAGTGCATAGCTTTCTAGGATCTTGTGTCCGCTTTATTTTTCTCCTCTTCTGAATCAGCCGTTGGTAGGTTGGGCTTATTTAAAATTGAACCTAAATATGGGACACTGCACAGCTTTTCTGGCCCGTGGGCCTGACTGTTGCATTGTGGGAAATGTTTGTAGGCCAAGTATGGCGCAAACCTCTCTAGAGGGGCGTAGATTAAACTAGACAACAGCATCACGTCATAATGTCCAACTAATAACAGCCGTATGATGTTCATTACATGATGCACCCCAAAGCTCAGAGTTTCTCTCTTCGATCACCCACTAAAAGAAGTTCAGTTCAGTTCAGTTCAGTTTATTTTCAGTTCTTTGGGCATTATACAAGTATAGATTTAACAAAATAGAAAAATAGGAGTAACAAAATAAATATGCATAGATTGCATACGGAAAATGTCATACATTTCAAAGTACGTGTCCTGTCCAAGCCCCTGAAAAAGTCCATTTTTACACACTCAGTTAAATGAATACTGATGATTTTACTGTGCATACTAGTCTTTTTTTATACAAACAAGGATAGCTGTATGAAATTCTCGAGTGATTGATTGGTTTGTGTTTCATAAGTGAACAACACAGTTATATATGGTTCAAGTTCATGGTTCAAGTTCAGTTACATTGAAAACAAAGAGAGCGGAGGGCCCCCTCCCCTGGCTTGCTTTCCAGGAGCCTGATGTGCTGGCAAGGATTGTCCCTGTTCAAACTTGCCTCACTTTGAACAAAGAAAAATAAGAGAGACTGAGGGAGGGAGGGAGGGAGGGAGGATGGAGAGAGAGAGAGAGAAAGAGAGAAAGAGAGACAGACTGTGTGTTCTCTGCTTCAGGGTGAGACCGTAGTGTTTATTTCTTCCTGTTCCCTTCGAGGTCCTCACGTGTGTGCTATCAATCACCTTGCAAGCAGTGCATGGAAAGTCAACATTTCTTGCTCCCTCTCTCTCTCTCTCTCTCTCTCTCTTGTTCTCCTCTCCCTCTTAATTGCTTTATGACAGTCCATGTTCTTAATTTCTCCCTATTTCCCCCCACCCTTACCTGTCCCAATTCCACTTCTTCACTTTTCCTGTTTTTCTTTTATCCTTCTCTATGTTTCTCTCTGTTTCTCTCACACACTCACTGTCTCAGACTCCCCCAATGTTTTTCTGGCACTGGAGGCCGGCGTGCATAACTTGGCAGCCGTCCAGCCTACAGCACAGCTGCAGTTAAACTGTGGTCTGAAATAGGATCATCCTCAGAGGGGAGGTGGGCCGGGTGGTGGTTGTGGGGGAACATAAAATCCCTCCACTGTCTGCCATGGGACTGTCCGACCCCCAAACACCACTGTCTCTCCCACGTCCATGCTGCACACTAACAAACAAAGTACTGTCACTCAGCAACACCATCATCGACCACATCACATCTCACACCAGAAAGTGGATTGTAGCAGCTTGACACTTAAGCCCCTCATTAGGGCCAATGTGGTGTTTGTTTGCGGCAGCAGATGCGTTGGGGTCGTAATTCAAATAGAGATATGAGGGTGATACCTTACAGTATCTTTGGTATCATGTTTTCTTGTCGCCGAATGAAATTGCAGTGTGCTGTTCGACTAGCCTGACACTCAGCATGAATTTTCATTTCGTAACAAATTGTTTAATGGGAGTGGCTAGCGATTCAGGGGCTGGAGCCATGCAACTCAACTATACTGTATACTTAATCAAATGTTAGTGGATAATGTATCATGAGCTTGCAGAGTAGCGAAACGTGCGCTCGCATAACGTCACACAAGTGGCACATGTACCGTCTTCTAGGATCACAGGTGGCACGATGTCTCTGGTTGCTTCCTCGAACTACTTCAGTTAGGATGGCTGAATGTAGAGGATGAATTTCATATACTGTATTTTTGAGTGATATATGATCCACTGTAGGCAGAGTTCAATTCTGACAAGGCTGTGGAACAGTTCCCCTTAACAACCCCCTTATTAACTGTCAATAACAGTGGTGGCGACTAGTAAGACTTGAGTATGCTTCAAGTATTTATTTATTTTAATTAGCAGTGTTGCTTTTTAACAAGCATTTTTCTGTATAGCTTAATGGGACTCTGAGTCTGAGGAGTTATGCAAATATTCACGAAAACAAACTAAATTCCTATCATTCATGAGATTCTCTTTTTTTTTTTTTTTTTTTTGAGGGGCCACAATATTTGACAAATAAACCGTACCTGTATTTCTGGGGTAGAAATATTTTCCAGAAATCTTTCCTCTGTGATCTATTGTGTCTTTTCCTTCTGTTAGCCTATTATACAGTAACACCACCTCAGGTAGCCACTTGCCAGCCGCCACTTTAACCGTAACACGGGTGAGCATGAAAGGAGGATGACATGTGATAGGAGGACGAGACAGATGCCAATCACTGTTGTTTTGTTGTGAATGTGATTGTCAGAATGGAACACACACACCTGTTTGTCTGCAGTGCACACCTGTTGTGTTGGTAAGTTAATTATCTTATAGAAAAAGGCTGCGCAATGGAGATACAAAAGAGAACCAGACACCTTTGTTTTCACTGGTAGGCCTTCTTAATGTCGTGGCTGTTGCTTCATAAAGCCACCCACTTGTTTTAAGTTGAAAGAAAACACCCAATGGCCTAAAGAGCGCAAAGCTGCGGTGTGATGGATTGGCAGCATCTCATTAGATTTCATTATGAACACATCAGCACAGCGTTTAAAGGGAGAGGCGTAATTTTAAGGCACGACATTTGATATTAATTTTCATATTTATGAACTGGTACCACCATGATTCAATTATTGTCTCTGTGTGAAATAACGCAGCTTGTTGCAGACACTTATTGTTTATGGGCTGAGTCTTGTTAACCGCAGACAGCACACACACATAAACATGTACTGTATGTGTGCATGTGGCGCTTCTTACTATACAGACACTGCACAACTACACTCTCATGCTTGATTTATAAACTATTTGTTACCTGACACCGCCATGCAAAGAAGTATAAATCAGGCTTAAGCTTCTTAAAGCTCTTCTCCAGAGTTTACAACCTCTCCTGAACTTTTTCTTGGGTAGAAGCCAAGACGTCTGCTGCAGAACCCTTATTTTTGACACTCTTCTACAGTTTTCCAGATGATACTGTACTAGACACATGATATCCTTTGGCAGATAGCACAGTATTTTCCTTCGGTCTGAAAAGATAGTTCTTTTTCCACACGTGTTCCCTTCCCATGGGACTTTACATACTTTCCTTTTTCCTGGTTCCTTATTTATTTATTTTGAGCCTATATCTTTGTCATGTCTTCCAGGCCCTTTTAGAAAGCTGAATGTGTTCAGCGCTACCCATTTTGTTTTCAGAGAGATCAGCGTGACCCTTTAATGTTGTCTTTCGAAGATCAACAGGCAGGTGGAGAGAGACAGAGAGGTGGTGGAGCAGGTAGAGAAAGAGGTGCTCTGTTAGGACGTGACTGGGTCAAACTTTAACCTGGTTTTCGTACTGCTGTTATCAGCAATATGTAGTTCCTTACTAACTGTACTTGTTGTTTGACTATAGATAGAGAAGAGGAAATACACTAACTGCTGTTTTGACGTTAACAAAGGAGTGTTGCGTGCGTGTGTGCGTGCGTGCGCATGTGTGCGCATGTGTGTGTGTGTGTGTGTGTGTGTGTGTGTGTGTGTGTGTGTGTGTGTGTGTGTGTGCATGCATGCACGCGTGCGGTTTATGTAAAGATTTTTACAGATACTTTACTATTCATAAAAGATTCAGGTTAGGATAGGGTTAGGCATTTAGAGGTTAGGTTTATGGTAAAATGAGGGGTTAGGATTAAGGTTGGAGTTTGTGGTGGGGTTATGTTAGGCCAGTAGGTTATGTACATATTGTTATATTATGTATAAACAATTGCTTTTGATGTCCCCACAATGATAGCTTGGCTTGCCGAAAATAACAGATCTTCAGCTAAATGGATAGTTACATTTATTTCAATCGGTTACTTTCAGCGAGCCACACTGTTATCCAACAAAGCATAAACTAGCCTTAAAGGGATATTTCACTTTCAAAAAAACTTTTGGTAATTTTATTTACAATGGCTGTGTATGGGGAGGGGCCCTGGGCCTGGAGGGCCTGATAACATTTACATCAAATATCTACAGTAAATGTTGAATCAAGCAAATTAAAAACTGTTCAGGGTGTTCATAAAAGCCTGATTAGACGATAAAATGACCAAATTGTTTTTGAAAGTGGAATATCCCTTTAAGTGAATAAAGAGCCCACTGGCAGCTGTGTCTTTCTGTGAGCTTCTGAGCCTCTGAGCCTGGTTTAGAAATAGTGAATGAGGGCCACTTTGATCAACAGGGCAGCTGTCAACTGTGATCTAGTTAGCAAAAAGTCAAAGGACCTTGACATTTAATGCATAATCCACCATTAACCATTAACTCAACTATTTATACATTATTTTTATGAGGTTGACTCCATTTGAAGAAGGAATCGGGGCGATGGTGGTAATGACATTTAGTGCATTGATTCATACGGTGATGTGGAATGTTTGTAATGTTTCAGCCTTTGATTCAAACCGGGCTCAGATGGACTCATAAGCAAATTATTTAGAAAAGGGGGTGATGGAAAGATTATTATATTCCATATGAATAGACAGTTTTCCCCCAAAATATTAAAGTACTCGCACATAAGAAATGAGTCCACACAGTGTAAGTCCGTTTTTCTGTTAGTTGTATTGAAAGAATAGTTCAGAGTTCAAATTGTACAGTACAGCAACGTACAGTACAGCAAAATCACCTATGGTGCCGTCTCTCTGACTATACAAAACATCATTTCACAGATATATGGAGTTACAGAATACATTAGTCACATTCTGATTGGACAATTAAACATAACAATGGATATCAGATGTTTTCGTGTCATTGGGCCCAGTAGCAAAGCCAGATATTATGGCTTGGCAATATCATTTTGTTATCCTGTGTCCTGGGCATTATGACCTGCAGTGGACAGATCTCAACACTGAAAATGATATCTATACCATGTTAAACATAATAACAGGAACATATTTTAATCAATTATCTTAACAGGGGGAGTCCGTGTTACCCATTAAAAAGCACCTGGTGGCAATGCTGACACCATGAATGTTGCAAATATGTGAAACGTATGTGTTGTGTTCTGTTGTAGGTGGTCGTATCAACAGCAGAGATGTGTGGATGTACAACTCCCAGCTCAACCTGTGGATCAGAGTTGCTTCTCTCAACAAGGGTCGCTGGAGACACAAGATGGCTGTCCTACTGGGCAAGGTGAGGAGAGAACTCAGATATAAAGAAATAACAGAGTCCGCACACTAGATCCCATTGTTCATTTAATAGATTACCACAAACGGTCACATTTCGAGTGTCTTAGCTTTCCCTCATACTTGAGGACAGAGGAGAGAACTCGGTCCTCCTCTGATTCCCACTGATTTCTTGTCCATCTAGCAGTCTTTCTATCATATCTGTCTCATAGACAGTACCTACTGTATATGTCTGGTCTCTGTCTAGATGTCCATCTATCTGTCTAATGGACAGCATATACCGGTATATGTATTTCTGTAATTCCATGTTTGTTTGTTTTATAACATGTATATCAACCAGTCACTGTGTCTGTCTAACTGTCTTAACCCTCTTTCTAAGTGTTTATCTGTCAATTAGTTTAATTCCAATCATTCAACACTATGAAATTATCCACTATGTGGATTAATGACAAATAGGATAGATTAAACAGATGCGTTCTCTGCCAACAGCTACAAGGGAAGTAATCCAAAGGTGTTACAGAGGTTAACAATGCAGGCAGTGTGAAATTTCACGCATTACCTTTTTGTTTCGTAATACCTCAACCCAGATATTAGACTCTGTCATTTACACCACCAGGAAGTTTCTAGAATTACATGCGCATTTAATGGGTAAAAAATAATATTCCATCATCTCTTTTTTTAACATTGTCTCCAATGACATCCGTTTGAGTTAGATCCTTCTGTAACACACATTCTTATCTGTTTTATGTGGAAATTCTTTCTGAAGACACCAAAGATTTACGCTGGAGTGATTGACAGTAAATGTAGTGTAGGTATGCTGGCTGTCAAATATAGACATTAGTCACTCATCACTCTCATTGACAAACAAAAACCAGGAAGCTACGTTACTGGATTCCACCGTCATATTTGACTATGCCTGTCCTTGGAAGGCGCCATGTGTCTTGTTTTATTCCGAGTAACTGTAATGTTCACGTGTTGCCCCAGGGTTTGGACACCGTCAGGCCAGCTCATATAATCCCTCATCCCGGATCCACAAGACTAGTTTCAGTATTATATAAAGAGGGAGGTTGTCAAATTATGCACAACAGTCAATGAGTCAGTTTGTGAAACAGGGGAGCTGATGCAATTATTAGCTTCCTTTACTAATGGAAGTTCAAGTCAAGTGGACTTTGAACTGATTCCAGATTTCCCACGCATTTCCCCTCTCATTTCTCTAAAAAAAAAAGCAGTAATTCTTTTGGTGCTTATTAATCTGGACCCCTGTACATTACCTCTGAACAGGAATGCTTATTCAACCACCACATTTAGATTGAATCACTATTACAGTATAAGTCACATTTTATGTTGTGACCTGACAGTGATCCCAGTTCAATAGTGTGCACGAGTCTATCTATAGCATCTAGTACTTTGCTGGGTGGACATACTTACTGGAGGGCATTGGGAGTTCTATGGATGTGTGCCAACACCTCACACCTCCCAGTCCACTGACCCATATCATGTTCATCTCTCTCTCTTCCATCACAAGAATACACTAACCCTGCAGAAGCCTTACATAGCTACACAGGCTTTAATACAGCGATAAACACACACACACACACACACACACACGCACACGCTCGCGCGCATGCACGCACACAAACACACTATATGTATCACAAGGTCCACTAGTCTTACTTGAATACAAATATTTGAATGAGGAGTGAAGTGTGCACTATCAACACATTTAATACAGTGTGCATTTTGAACATTCATTTGATGTTCATACAGCATACTAACCCTATTCTCTTGTTAGACAGACAGACAGACAGACACACAGAGACACAGAGACACAGACACACTCAACTTTATTGATCCCGCAGGGGAAATCCTGTTGTCAGCGCCATCGTAATGCAAAACAAACATTGACTATTGCTAATGCATGTCACACATACCTCCTAAACCGTAATTATGAGTATTATTGTGAAGAGAGGGACAGGCTTCTATTGTCTCAGGCAAAGCAGGCGGTGCATTGGAGATGAGCCAGGCCTAACGCACGCACGGCTCACTTAGGCAAACAAAACCAGGCAAACCAGCAGTCGACTCTCAAACGCACAAGCTTGCATGTATGGCACACTAATGGCACGCCTACGCACAAAGACAGACACGCGCATTACAGAGACAGGCACACACTCACTCATACACATGCACAAATGAACGAACGCAAACTACTACAGGCATTCTTGGAAGGTTTGGGGCTGAAACGTTGCCATATGAGATGAAGTCAGTAAGTGCACGACACAGGCGGTTTGCTGTGATTTGCAGCAATTGCGCAAACATTCCTCTGGCTCCTAGGGAGCCGTGTGTGGCCAGACTGCATTGGTCTTATATTACCGTGCCTTCTTCTACAAAACAACACCCATAAGGCTTATCTACCTCAACCACCGAGACGGTAAACACACATGCACGTGCATGTATACATAAATCCCTACACGCGCCAGGTCTGGCACACGATTACTATAAAAGACAGGCATTAAACCTAATAAACCCACGCTTGAGTGAAGGATCATTTTGTAATTTAAACCACACCTGGTCAGATTAATGCGATACTTGGCTCACTAATTTGCAATAATTGAACATTAGTTGGAAAAAGCAATCAAAGTGTCTCCTAAAAGCAGACTGGCTACAGTGAAGGAAACCCTACATGTTGCATGGTGTGACGTCATTTTCCAAGAATAGTGGAGCGTCCACTTCTCTAACCCTAAATGATTAAAACAAATGATTGTTTTTCTGCTCAGGGCAGAAATATGCTCCAAAACGCTGTAGCTAATTCCTTCGTCAAACAACACCGGACATGTCATTAGCACCTATTTAAGTGTCTGTGAACTGAACTAACTCAGACACAGGCCAAGGTTCAGTGCAAATGGCTTCCTCGCTCTCTCTCTTTCATAGGCACACGCACGCACACATGCACGAACGCACGCACACAAATGCACACAAACATAGACCACCCACACATGCATTCATGCCTATATTTTAAACACTTTCTTGGGTAAAAAAGACATTCCTGGAAGAGCTCATAAATCCCATGAGAGTCTTTCATCCTAGACCACTTCCTTTGAAGCGCATGTTGTGTAGCAGGATAAGAGTCGTCTCGCCCTGCTCCACAATCCCCTTCTTTCTTTCTTTCTTTCTCTCTCTCTCTCTCTCTCTCTCTCTCTCTCTCTCTCTCTCTCTCTCTCTCTCTCTCTCTCTCCCTCGCCTTGTTTTGTTGACTCCCAACAATTAGCTTAGATTTCGAAATCCCTCTCAGAGGTCTCACATCCATTTGTGATGCCTTAGTTAATCCCATAACTAGTCTTATCTGTTTATCTCATTTTTAAATCATCTCTTAACCTCCGATCTTTTAAAACGTCCATATTGTCGTTGGTCCCCCACCTCTCCCCCTCCCAGTGATTACAGTCACTCATTTCCGCATGCAGTGTGTAATTTCCTCTTTTGATGTCCCTGTTGCTTGATATGAGGAACTGACCTTGAGTGCTGTCAACAAGCCTGCATAGCAAGCAAGACAAATGCACGCGCATACACTCACACACACACGCAATGGCATACTTTAGCATTAGTATTAGAAGACTTTTTTTCAGTCATCTGCACACGTTAAAATTCTGCGTTTTACTTTAATTCTTGAGAGTGTATAAAGTGACCCAAATGGACCCCCAAATCCTCCGATTTTAATCAGGGATTGCACTGTGTGCAAAAACTCTTCCTATGTAAGCAAACAACATCACTGTGTCTGTGTCTAGCATGTTGCTGTCGGGTGGAAACCTCTTATGTCCAAAACTATTACTTAGTCAGAATATCAAAAAAAGCGATATCTTTGCTACTACTGTGTGTCAATGTAGTATGACGAAATAAGTAGTAAAATATGAAGATAAGAGTTTCTTGCCTGACAGCAGCGATTATGCAAAAATCGTTGTACAAATATAAACACACGCTCATGTAAACACACACGCACGCGCGCGCGCGCACACACACACACACACACACACACACACACACACACACACACACACACACTGCCTTCTGTGTTGTCCTGCTGGACTGGTCCTGAGAGTACGTATTAGCTAAAATAGGTCACCACTTGTTGCTCTCCCTGGAATGATTCTGTGCTCAGCCATTTGCTACCCTATCACAGTATCTCTCTCTCTCTCTCACTCTGTCATTGTCTCTCTGTCACCCTCTCTCACTCTGTGCATGCGTCTGTATAAACAGGGATCTACTGTACGCGATCACGTGTGTGCTAATGAAACCATTTATCAGTTTGCGATCGTGACAGTGTTTAATTTTTTTGCATGTTTATTTATGCTGTCAGTAGCTAAAATCTGTCATTCATTACACTACGCCTGATGTGTATGTGATGAGCACATTACCTCCAGACAGTCCCTTTCGTAGGACGTGCTATTGTTGTCATGCCTGTGTGGAATGCCGCTGTATTGATACACCATACTATCACGTATCGAGAGCGTGTGTGGGGTGATTTGACGACAGCGTGCGGAGCTGCGGACCGTTGCTGACAAACAGGAAAAAGTGATCCAACACTCCCCTTTCCTCTGCGAGGGAGTTGGTCTCCTGTCACAACAGGGTGCTCGGTGTCCTCAGCCGAGAGTCAGAGACTGTGGAGAAGAGAAGTGTCCCTTTGTCTTAAGCATGACATGGCTCATCGGCACAATCATGTGCTTCTCTCTACATTTCCATTTCAACCCCCCCATCCCTCTCTTGCTCAATTTACATTTTAGACATCTAGTAGACAGCCTTAATCTGTCTTAATTCCACTCAATCTCTCACACAGACACACAAAATGTCAGGTTGATTTAGTTGATTTATCTACCTAAATACTCAAGTAGTCTGTCTCGAAGTTGTTTACTATCCTATTGTTCTGTTAATAACAGTGTGGTTATCACATATAAACTTTCTGTCTTTTGTCTTTCTCCTAGCTGTCAGCCATATTTAGTGCTGGCGCGCGCGTGAAGACAAACAAACACGGACCGCATTGTTGGCTGTAGTTTCCCCCCTCTAATTTCCAGTTGAGAAAGACGGTACTTTTCTAAGTTGGCTCGGTGCCTATGCAAATATCCAGGTGTTCCAGGCAGTTGCCCCTGCTTTTATCTGTCTTTACAGCGGAGGCGTAGAGGAAAGACATGAACAGCCTTGAGGTTGTGTTTTGCATGCATTCTAGAATCTACCACAAGCTGGTGCCCAACTTTACTGTACATTTTATCATCAGCCCTACATTCATTTCAAAAGTTCAACCTGTAACGCTCACTAAAAGAAATAATGGTTTTAAAATGAGAGATCTATCTCAAAGGTCTCTTCCCCTTCTTCCTGATCCTGCCCTCACTTCCTCTCCAGAGAGATGGCAGTTGTTTTTCCCCCACTCGCTTATTATGAATTCATCACCTGGCCACTATCCAGCCACATTCACAGAGCGTCATACAATCTGCCACTGAACACTCAAATATCAGACAATAAAAAGATGATATACCTTATTATACCTTTATTTACCTTATGATATACCTTCATTTTCAAAACACTAACTCTCCTTGGAAGTATGGGGATTGTGAGACCACGGTGACATCATCTCATTGATATATTATGGCAACAAGCAGTCACCTCGCATGCACTGCACAAGACATAAATAAGTGGCTTGCTGACCCCAGTGGACCTGGGTGACAGAAAGTAGTCAGATTTCAAAGACATAGGAGAATGCTGTGATAAGTCAAAGAATTATGGTGCCATTGTGTAGAGTGTGCGTGTCTGGGAAGTCGAAGTTGAAGTTCTAGTTTATCAGATCCGGGCCAGTGTTTCTTGTTTGCGTGATTGGTCTTAGTAAAGAGATACAGGTACATGGTGGTATTTGTGATAATAGCATCACATCATCACTGCCGCTCACCAGATGGACTGGTTCTACTGCTGCCAGAGTGCAAAGCATTGTACAGTATGTAGACAGAAAGTAGAAGCCCTGAATAAACACGTCTCATTCAGCAGCAGACCATGACTTTGTGTACATTTCTATTTGTCTCCAATGTCTAAGTGGGCACGTGTATATTTTTCCTGTGTCCTATGGCACTTCCCAACTGCTCCTAATAGTTAGGACTGGTTAAATGCAGAGGAAAAATGTCACATAATGTGCAATTGTACAAGTGACAAAAACCCAAGGTCTACAAAACAACGACATGCACGCGTGTTTCCGCGCTCTACATTCGCGTGTGTGCGATTTTACGCAGTTTCTCAACGCACGCGGGTTAATTCGAAAAGCTTATCAGCGCTTATAAGATATGCTTCGCTGTCAATCACATCTCATCCTTTAAGCCCCATGTGTCTGCGTTCTGTCTGTGTTTTTCTCCAGGTCTACGCGGTCGGCGGCTACGACGGCCAGAGTCGTCTGAGCAGCGTGGAGTGCTATGACTCCTTCTCCAACCGCTGGACAGAAGTGGCCCCCATGAAGGAGGCGGTCAGCTCGCCAGCCGTGTGCAGCTGCGCCGGCAAGCTCTTTGTCATCGGGGGAGGGCCGGACGACAACACCTGTTCGGACAAGGTGGGCATGGTCCACAGTTTAGAGCGGTGGTTCTCAAACGTTGAAATTTGAAGGTCTCCCCTTAACTTTGACATTGTACAAATGGAACCAAATGGACCCTAATGGGTCCATTTGGTTCCGTTTGTACACTGTTAAAGTTACAGAATTGTAAGGGTCAATTTACACCCCCATAAAGGAACCCAGAGACAGAGAGTCCCCTGAAATCCACTTTGAGAACCACTGGTTTAGAGGTCAAATTACGACTGTATCTATCTAATGAAGAAAAGGGGACGAAACAGACAAGACAGAAATGCTCCAGTGTGAACTTAAACACCTGTCGTCAAATGAATTTGACCTTGGAGTTGACATTTATGCCATTCTATGTTCATATGCACACAAATGGAAACCCCGCCCATACACATCAAATGTCCCCTACAGCCTGATGTCACAACAAGCCACATCATAGCTGGTTTCTTCTTCAGATGTAGTAGACCGAGTGAAACCACATCAGTCCTTTTTCACCGACTTATTCACCATGATCACCATGAGCACTGAGCAGTATTTCAGGTTAGTTGGGGCATATACTGTATGAGTCACTTGTAATCAAATGCCCTGTGACGCATTTCTGTGACAAGTGCCAGTGGGAAGTAAAGAAGGGAAAATAGAAAGAATGGCAAATGGCTGGACATTTATTTGATATAAGATCATAAAACCTTTATTGATCCCTGGAGGGATATTTTGGTGTCACAGTTTAATTAAGTTCCTGTGGTATATTCCCTGCTATTAGTTCAGGGCATTTTAGACCGGTTGGTGCAGATTTAACTCTCAGTAAAGACGGCTTAACCACGAGTTGCCAGCAGTGTCATTGTTCAGTATGATTGATAGCAGTACAGACAGGATTGAAGATGGGATACTCTGGTGTCATTATCTTCTAATTACCCAGACATGGTATCTTCTTATCAGGTAGTAAACAAGATTTGCCGTAACAAAAGCTCTAGAAGCAATAGAAGGAACATTCTCTTTCCTGGAATAGCTATTTGTCTGTGTTTGTGTATGTCTGTGCTCTCTGGAGAACACACACATACAGTATACACACACACACACACACACACACACACACACACACACACACACACACACACACACACACACACACAATGGCAAGCGGGCATGGATAACAAAGCAGCAGTGTCTTGCTGCCTGATGTTGTTATTATATCTGCCTCTATATGTCCTGTCTGGCTCTTATCTCCTCTACTCCCATGGGCGATTAGCATTGATACCCAATTCAATGAGAGTTGTGATGTTCACATTAGCTACGGTTATGAGTCACACAGTTGTAGGAAATGCTGTATTATTTGTGACTTTGGAAGGAGACCATATTAAAAACTAAAGGGACAGAATGGAGCAGGTTAAATGCAAGCCCATGCCGTGTGTATAAAGCAAGAGTCAGACCACAGAATCAGATATGAATGTACGAGGCATTGCATCACTACCACAGCATTGACACTGATGGGTGCAGACAAGGAATTTGCCTTGGCATGAGTTGCTGTCATGACTCATGACCTAATGTACTGTAGGTTAAAAAAAAATGTAATTACCAACAAAGTACACAATAATAACCACAGTCTTAGTTTAACAAAGAAGAGTGTGCAAATGTATGTGTAAGGGTCCATTTAGTTCCATTTGTAAGCTTTTCTGAGTTAAATTGACAGGATTTGACTTTTTACATGCAAAACATATACTCAGGTTGAACACTAAACTAGATAGCAGACATGAAACTCAAATCTTAATATTTGTCAGGGCACAATAATATCCCTGTGGTCCTGCTAAATGGTAGACTAGCTAGGTAACAATTACAGTTGTACTGGTCACATTATATTATCAAACTTGTGTGTGCATTCCTAATAGGGCTGTCACGATTATGACATTTTACATGATGATTAATTTTCTCTCAAATCATTGCGATTAATGATTTAATTGTGTTCTTGTCGTTGAAAATTATGTTTCTGTTTGGCTTTGAAGTTGCACATGGTAGATAAAACACATAAGCTAAATATACAAAGATTTGACAACTTTATACTTAAAAACGAACATTGATAGTGGAAATAGCCGATCTACAAGCTCACAACGCGTCGCGATGAGCTTGTAGATCTGCTATTTCCACTATTTCTGACATGGAAACAATTATGACGATTATAATCACGATTATGTCAAATAATCGCGATTAGACGATTATGTAATAATTGTGACAGCCCTAATTCCTAAATAAACTGTATGCTATACTTTTTTTTAAACAAAAGTCAAATAAAAGCAACCAATGCTTTCATTACAGGTCCAGTGCTATGATCCGGAGACAAACACTTGGTTGCTCAGGGCCAACATTCCCATCGCTAAGCGCTGCATCACCGCGGTGTCCTTGAACAATATGATCTATGTGTCCGGCGGACTCACCAAGTCAATATTCTGCTACGACCCCGTGGAGGACTACTGGATGCACGTGGTGCACACTTTCAGCAAACAGGTAACAAAACACACGCGCGCACGCACGCGCACACACACACACACACACACACACACACACACACACACACACACACACACGTGTATTTACCAAATGAAATTTTAAAATCCCCTAAGCTTGCCCAAATTTTGTTTAATTTGTTTTACAACTGTTTTGAATATAGTAGAATACCTTCAATATGGTTTAAGTCCATCATAAGCCCCATACCAAAATCACCTAAAAATGACCCCAGAATTCCCCTTAATTACAGGGGAATTAGTTTGATGAGCACAGTTTATAAACTGTATTCATCTTTACTAAATGAAAGATTGATACCCTGTACGCCGTATATATTAATGATTTAGCCAATCAAATTAAACCGCGAAACTGAGGAGTCAAATGTGGAAGCGAACATGTCAGTATCTTATTATATGCGGATGATATTATTCTACTAGCAGAGACAGAATTGGACTTACAAAGAATGCTTACATGTGCAAGTAACTGGTGTAAAAAATGGAGACTTTTGATAAATGAAAAGAAATCACACACACACACACACACACACACACACACACACACACACACACACACACTCTAACGCACATTACACTTTCGTCCGTCTGCTGCATGTGCTACTTGATTCAACAGTGTAACAGTAATAGAATCATTGTTTCTACCTATTCAGACTCTAGCACTTCTTATTTATTTCAGTACTTGCCTATTTAGATACATGCTAGTTCATGTTATCCTTTCGTCAGAACCTGCTTTATCAAAGTAGTGTGGAAGTTGTTTATCTGTCATCTGTAACGGACGGTCATAGCCATAACCCAGGCAGGCTTAGCCTGACACTTCAGTCCGCACATCACCACCCCCTGCTGGTGGGTGGTGTGTAGTGTGGACTGAAGCTGCACATATTTTATTTTATTTCGAGTGCGCCCAAAGAGCGGGCGCATTGAATGGGCCAATCAGGGTTGTATGCTTGGGGCACGTGGTGTGGCTGCTCCGGTCCCAGCCCCCTCCAAACAGAGCTCTTGAGCTCACGTGAGACTCGCTCGTGGACTCTGATTGGTGTCCTCTGCCCACGTGAGAGTCTAGTGGACTCTGATTGGTCCGTGAAAACTGTCATGGCTGAGTCAGACTCGACTCGTATTATTTTAATAAACTATGAAATAGTGCCGTTTCTTCACGTTTTAATACCATTTTGCACTAACGTAAACATGCAGACATATAATATGTTATGAGAAATAACGTATTTTTGCAATGTCACGCCACGTCGCCGTCGCGTGTGTGTGTGTGTGTGTGTGTATGTGTGTGTGTGTGTGTGTGTGTGACGTCAATAGGCTTTAGCCCCCCCCCCCCCCCCCGCCGAAATAGAATGTCTGCCCTCAATTTCAGACTCTAATCCCAAAACGAAGTGTGTGATTGAGTCGGACGCTAGCAGTCAGGCAAAGGCAGGCTCACTAACCACTCAATCTCCTTCCCGTGTGTCCTCCCTCCATCTCTCCCTCCTTGCAGGAGAGCTGTGGCATGTCTGTGTGCAATGGGAAGATCTTCATCCTCGGTGGCCGAGGGGAGAATGGCGATGCCTCTGACTCTATACTGTGTTATGACCCCGCCACAGGCATCATCACGGGGGTGGCAGCCATGCCCCGACCCATCTCCTACCATGGCTGTGTCACCATACACCGCTACAACGAGAAGTTCCACAAGCCCTGACCACGATAAACTGACACACGCACAGTCACATACGCACGTGCGTTTGAAAATTAACTTAAGGCTCTTTTAAAGTCAAGCTCTGCATACACACATATACACGCACGTGCACACACACATACACCAACGCAATTCTGTAGAAGAGGCCCATTTAGTTACTATTCAGCTCTTATTTCCTTTCAGCTTTATGTAGCAGCATTCTTTGTGGTGGTGGTGTGAAAACCTATTTTACCTTTCACTAGAACCTGCTTTACCAAAGTTTTGTGGAAGCTGGTTACCTGTCATCTGTAACTGACTGAAGTTCTGTGGAAGCTGGTTATCTGTAATTTTTAAAGTATACATCTTAGCGTTGTGCACAGTGCACACATTACTGTGTCATATGAAGTCACCCTAAGATCTAGATCTTTGTTTAAACTGACTGGCAGTCTGGTCTTGCAGAATCATGCACTAATGGGGTCAGAGAAAAAAATCATTTTATTTTTTATCAGTATCTACGTTTCCTACCGCTGTACCTCCTGCACTCCACCTGTCATGTACATTGGAGCTCAATGCTATACTTCCACAGAATTGGTGGGAAATATTGAGGATTTTGAAACATCCTCTATTCCTTAAAATGCCTGTAAGTCAATTAGGCTTACTGTAGATGTTTCTGACCTTTGAACTTCAGTGGTGAGGGAAAGGGAGATAAAGTAAGGAGGCTGAGCTGTATCACAGTATTGGAAGGTAGCCACAGATTCTCGTATGTTTTCCGCTAGTCTCGCTTCCTGGCTGTGCTCCGGACCTAATAGATAACTTTTCCTGGATTCCTTTTCCTATTTGGTCTTCCCTCTCACTTCCTGTTTCCCCATGTCACTTTATCACCTCTCATGTCCGTTTCTGTCATTACCTTTTCTGCTGTGTCAGCGCCTCAATCTTTAGCATCCACAGTCGAACCTCCCTTTAATCTTTATGATGCTATATTATCATTATTCTTATTGTTATCATCATTACACACATTACTGATATCTTCATTTTTTTATATCTTAAATTATACTTGTTATTGTTAGTGTTTTTTACATTTGGATGATTTATTATGATGTAGTGTAAGTGAGTGTATTTTGGACTTGTACTTTGGTGTACTGGGTGTAATGGGTGATTCGTAGACAACAGAAGAAGCCTTTGCAGATCAAACTCCGAAGACTGCTCTGAATAAATGGTGTGTGCATGTATGTATGTGACTTTCACTGTTCCGTTTGGACACATTATCACCACAGAGGTGTATCAACTAGTTGTAGCAATGCATTAAGTCATTTATGTAGCACATGAAATGGGGCTCTGCCTCGTGTACATTTGACCATCTCAATATGAGCCCAGGTCTCCCACATGGGAAACCAACCATCTACCACTCATCCAAAGGGGAATATCTCCCTGACCAAAGGGAGATATTAGGCTTCTGGGCTACTCTGCTACACAATGCCTACAAGTACTTAGTTCCACAAGTCCTCCAGGTGTAAATGAGTATCATTCAGCCAAGGCGGTGTCCTGTGTGCTATACCTCTCATAGGATGCTTGAGTGTTGTGCGGTAGAGGGGATTTGAACCATTTGGATCCTGAGCAGTAAAAGTAACATTTACTGCTATTGTCTATAAGAAATATTGCTGTGAATATGGTAACTTTGGTAAACCTTTATTCAATATATGTATTTAAATTGATTTGTTTTTGGACTATATTTTGTAAACAAGAGCCCCAGTTGTGCACTTTGACAGAATCCTGTTAAATAGAATTATGACAATGTAAATATGATTTTGATTTTCTTTTTTTTTACTGCATCAGTAAATGTTCTTTGCTTTCATGTGACGTATGAGAATGAGAGGAGAGGAGCCTATCAGCACCTCCCGCTGGTTACTGCCTGCTATGGGTCTGAATAACAAAACTATCTCTCAAGAGAACAACAGTGGGACAGAGTGGGAGAATTTAAACATTATATCTTTGGTCTAAGGATAGTGGATTAGTGTTTTTAATTAGTGAGTATAAAGTGCAATACAAAGCCCAAAAGCTAATGCATGCTTCAGCTCTGAATCAAGAGCGTCTGCTACATGCCTAAATTGTAAATTGTCAGCAAAAGAAAAAAGTATTGCGCAAACAAGGCTTAAAGATCAATTTAGTCAACCACTTTTGACAAAGCCGCTGGCAGCATACCAACTTACAGTATAACTAACATGTAAGTTCCAGACATTTTTGTGGATTGGCTCAGTGTAATTGCGATGCCTGAAATGTTGAAACCTCAAAGAACCCCACATGCCACCCACATTCCCTGCCACTTCCATACTTAGGATACCTGTAGACCAGTGTTTCTCAAAGTAGGGTCCAGGGACACCCAGCGGTTCTTAAGGGGATCCTAGGAGGTCCCTGCAAAGTGGGGAGAAGTTTGCTTTCATTTATGTTTTATTTACAAGACGTTATTTCAACAATAGAATTGATATACAGTACTTTTCACATTTTCCACTGTTATCTTCCCTATCAGAAAGAGGAATACTGTACTAAATCATAATGTGATTATCATCAATCTATCATCTCAGATAGGAATCCCTGAGACAAAATGTAATCAAATGGGTGTCCATGGCCTATTACGTATCAATAAGAGACTGTTAGACAGCCAACCAGCGGAGGCTGACAGGCAAGAGGGAGTTAAAAGAGATAGTGAGGGAGAGCGAGGTTAACTGTGTGACTGTGTGTGTGTATGCGTCTCTGACTTCATTGAGTATTTACTCCATACAGGACATGAACTCTGTACTTTTTGTAACATTTATGATTTATTGATTTTTAATATTAGCGGTTTTCATACATTGTTTCATTTGTTTTTCCGTTCTGTGCTTGTTGTGGGGACTTTTGGGATGATGCGTGTTGCTGATTGATGGGTTGTGTTGTGAATGTTTGCCATGTTTTAAGCGGTCTTGCCTTGTATGCTGACGTCTCAGATTGGGCACACTTGGAAATGTAATTGAGGAGCACTATGCAAATATGTTAATCCAAAGTGGTTTAAGATCCAATCCCAAAGTTGACTATATTGAAACTCCATTGATAAAATATTTTACTTGCATGCGTGACAGAGGTGTTCAGTTTCCCTTTTGGGAGTAATGCCTCAATGTGCCTTATAACAGAATAAACAACAAGGACAATAAAAGACCATGTACATGGTATCTGTATTTTTTTTTTATAATAACATTATGAGAAAGATTTATACGTGATGCAATATTTTTAATGTCTCTTTCTCCTTTGATTATTGTCTTTAGCTCCCAGAGACAAAGTGTTTACTAAGTGGCAGAAATGTAATGGCTGACCTGAAGCATCAATAAAGTTCTCTTTATGCCAAAATGTGTGCACTGTAGTGTCTACTGCCTGTTGGTCAGAGGTATATTAAACAGTTAAATTGTTCATATCTGCTGTACTACCCTGTTTACCGTATGATTGAGTTCACCTTGATTGCCTTTTTTTCTGAGCCTGGGGCTGAAAGAAAGAGATGCCAGTGGAATTCCAAAGATGTCAGAGAGTTACAAACTGTTATCAGTTAGCAGCATGGTGTTGATTATTAGGAGGCAGTTTGGAAGGTGTTTACATCATGGTTTAGAAGAAGGAAATGCAATCCTCATGTACAGTGAAATCGTTATTTGAGTGCAGGGACTGAATTGTATGACTTTTGCTATAGAAATATGCTGATGTGATCATTTTGTGATAAAATGAAAGTTGGTTTACAGGACGGGGTATACAACTAGAAACTCTAGGTCTAATAATGATTAAATGAAAGTTAAGTGGATGATACATTGGGTATATACAGTACAACTAGGTGAAATTCTGGGAAATTGCAAGTGTGGTTGTACTGACGCGAGTCGCGAGGAATCCACAGGGAATGAAATCTGTTCTGTTTCTGCCGAATTCCGTCTTGCCATTTATATTACATAGTGTGATGTCACACTAAGCTTGACCAATCCTGTAGAAACTCTAGGACTAGGTCTAATATCGGTGTTATATACTGTATGACATCAGTCATCTCCATATTTAGTCAGACAAAACAATGTGACTTCCATTGTCTACGACTACCAGTATAGACTTAAAGTTAAAACATATTAGATATTCAGGATTTACTGTACTTCCATATATTTTCTAGTTCATGTTATCCAGATGTATGTTGCTTACTTGCTCACATGTATGTTAGAGTTATAGGCTAGAGTTATGATGTTTTATTGTTCACACCGGCTACGTTGTTTATTTAGATCAGTGTATGCTGTTTACTTGTTCACAGTACGGTATTTTGTTTCATTTTTTGTCACTCTATTTACTTGACAACTTAGCCTGTTGTTTGTTGACTATGTTTCCAAAGGGACCCATGGAGTGCTCAGCAGAGGTTTATTCTACCGGTTACACGCTTGGTACATATACCTTGCTACTCTGGCAAGGTTCTAAGCTATGTTCCCCGACATGAATGTAGTTACATATTGTACAGTTAAAACAATATAAATATAAAATGATTCAAGCACATTTTAGCCACCTTTTTTGCAGCAAGGCCCACCCAAGTGCGCATCTGGAACTCCATATAAGGAGATAAGCTCATCTGTATGGAACTCCATCTATGGAGATAAGCGCATCTGGAACTCCATATATGGAGATAAGGACGTACACGTGTCAGGAATCCATATACCCCACCTCCATATATGGAAATAAGTGCATCTGGAACTACATATATGGAGATAAGGACGTACGTGTGTCAGGAATCCATAGACCCCACCATGACACACAAGATTGGCGTCATAGAGGGTCCACATGCAGAGACTGACATCATCACAGCTGATGTCAGGGACAGAACGGCCCAAACAGGGAGACATGCACGTGTTTCATACACCTTTCCTGGCCTGCAAAATGGATGTGTTGACAAAGACAACCTTCTCAAAGGCACCATGTGGCACCAAAGGCGACATGTATACACTCCTCTGAACAACAACATCCGAGAAATCAACAACCGCTGCTTGGCTGACTTCCCTGGAGAAGAGAGAGTGTACTTTTCAACTGACTCCATTCCAGAGGACAATCACAAGGATTTCCTCAATTCACAAACAGGGCTGAGAAAATCTTCCTCCCAACGATACCAACCTCACCATGACAGAAGTGATGAGCTTCCCTTCACCTTTATTAGACGACAGTAACCTATCAGATTAGCTTTCGCTGTTACCATCAATAAAGGTCGGGGACAAGAGAATGAACGAGTTGGCATCTACAGTACTTGCCTTGCCTTCTCCAGGTGAAAGAGGGCCAGCAACGTCAAAGTATTCATTAGGGTAATGACGAGGGAACAACTGACAACATTGGGCCTCATTCACCAATAAGTTCTTAACTTTCTTCTTAACCTGTTCTTAAATTTCTTCCTAAGTGAATTCCTAAGTGAAGTTGAGTCCGATTCATGAAACGTTCTTAGGAAGGCAAAATTGTTCTTAACTATGTTCTTATCATGATGAATGCCAATCCTCGTAACTTGAAGGGGTGTGCCAGCTAATACTAATTATCATAGGTAGACGCCCCACATATCCTAATTTGCATCCCTATTACCATAGGGAGCCACCCACAAATTCCCATATAAGGCACGACTTCATGACACTCTCTGCAGTCACACCTGTGTTTGATTGCTGTACACAGAAATCACAAGAAATCACACCAGAAATAAAGTTGAAAGAATGAAGTCAAGAATCCCTAAAGTGTAAAGATGGTGTAACACTAGACTCCATACATTACAAAGATATATATCAATACTTCTGTGGAGGTACTTCTGAAGTGAACAGCTAATTATTTGTATTTAATGAATGAATGTTTTTTATTATTTCACTATAGACATCAAGGTAAATTTGCTGAAATTAGAATGTTATCCATATTTCATGTTTGGAAATCGCATTATTAGTGGATATAAAACATTGTATTACTGAAAGCTGGTGGGTGGGTATAGAGAGGCTTTAAGTTAGCAGCTGCTTGGTATGTAATGGGGTGAAGTAGGGTAGGGGTGTGGTTGGGATATGGTGCAAGGGGGGCTTTCAGGTAGGAAGGGGACAGGAAAATGGGCGTGTGGCAGCTGTTGGGATATGGGGGTGAGGGTGTTGGGAGGGGGGGGGGGGGGGGCATTTTGGGTTGGGATGCAATTTTCAGACCTGTTGAAAACTAGTCTAAAGCAGTGGTTCTAAACATTTTCATGTCAAGGACCACAACATTGACATGCATTCTGCAGACCCCCACCTGAAAATATTTTCTGCCTGGGAAGATTTTTCAAGATTTATCATAGTGTTTAAAAAATATCCGATCTACAAGCTCAAAATGGGCTGTAATGGTAATGCTGTTCGGTTGTGAGCTTGTAGATCGGCTATTTTCAAACAAATTTTAAAACTGGGTTAAAATGGTAAAACTCTTCCTTGTTTGACTGTGGACCCCCTGGAAATTCCTAAAGGACCCCTGGGGGTCCCCAAACCACACTTTGAGAACCACTATTCTAAAGATATGATACAAATATTTTGATGATTTAAATCATATTATTATACAACTGTAGAATTGAGGAAACTTAAAGAATAAATTATTTTAGCACAGCATGTCACACTTAAGAACTAAAAGGCCACCCTAAGAGTGCTCTACAGTATGCGTAGATTTTTTCTTAACATAAGAACAAATCACAGCTAAGAAAACATTGGTGTATGCCAAATCTTCTTAAAAAATGTCTTAAAAGGGTCTAAGAACAAATTTCTTCGTAAGAACGTTCGTAACGGGCCCATTGTTTATACCGAACTCCTTTAATTACATATACCTGATCCTTCTAGCAATATAATTTCCTACAGTTCCACACAGAAATTAACCTACTCTCCTTTGAAACAGAGTGCCTCTGCTTAATACATTCCTCCAATAGTGTGCTCGGACTGACAGATACAGATCTCCAAATACTGTATGGCCATATCAGTGCAATCTTTAGAGGTGAGCGTCCCAAAGGGACGCAACTTCTAGTTTTACACAGCCACAGCCCTTCATCTCTCCTCCTTGAGAGCTGTGGCATGTCTGTGTGCAATGGGAAGATCTTCATCCTCGGTGGTCGAGGGGAATGGCGTCCCGCCACAGGCATCAGCACGGGGGTGGCAGTCTCCATCTCCTACCATGGCTGTGTTGAACGAGAGGTTTCACAAGCCCTGACCACGATAAACTGACACACACACAGTCACATGCACACATACACCAAGCAATTCTGTAGAGGAGGCCTATTTTATTCAGCTCTTATTTCCTTTCTGCTTTAGCAGCATTCTTTGTGGTGTTGGTGTGAGAACCTATAATTGTACCTTCAATTATAAGTTCAGTGGAAGCTGGTTATGCCATCTGTAATGGACTGAAGTTCTGTGGAAGCTGGCTATCTGTAATCAGTATTTTTGTAAACACGAGGAAGTAAATAAGTCAGTGGTTTGCACGATAAGATGTAGACGGCTCGACCTGTAAATGCTGTAAAATCATCCACATTGCGTGCCTATAAACCTACCGCTATGATGCTATGAATCACCTCATATTCTTGCTAAATCCATCTGAGAGTTTCATTTAAAAAAAAACATGGAGACAGATAAGGTGGCTGAGAGGCAACACAGGCAGCTGTTCTGCAATGACAAGAAACTATTTCCCCGCTTTGGAGCAGGGCATGGCTCTGTCTGTACCAGATGGAAATGGATTCAGATAGAGAAGTTGGCTGGATAATTCCAGGTAGTAGTTTAAATTGAACCCACCGCCGTCTATGTTACACCACCACACTGAGCCGACGTATAAATCATCAATGAAAATGACAACAACAAATATCAACTCATTAAATGGCTGCAAACTATTCCAAAGGTTTGTTGAATCCAACTGTTTCTTCAAGTGGTGGGTTTTCATTAGACTCAAATTGAGAAATATAGATCAAGATGCATTGTGTTCACCAATATGTTAACAAACAACAATATGTCAAAATATAAATTGGCATCTTCATTAAGCAAGCATAGGCCTATTATTCATTCACAGTGCTACCGGTATATGGTTCTGGATTATATGATCTGATCTGATTCATGGGGTCCTTCCTTATTAGGATTGGGGTTAATCATTCAATACCACTGCTATTCTTAAGTGGGTTATAATGTGCAGTGTCTTTAGATTTCACAATGAACAATAGAAACTGTCACTGACACAAGATATGATTCAGCAAGTAAAATATATTATCACATACTGCACATCCCTATCATCATACCATCTAAAAACAACTCATATCCTGCCAAGTGCTCATATTAATTTGAAATCAGTGGAGCAAAGTGATAAATTACAAAAACATTTGGCTCCATATGGGTCTCACATGTCTCCACACACATATAGGCCTCAGAACACCACATATGCAATTAACTGCATGTGGTGCCACACTACCATAGAATGCCACATGATCAGATTCACAGAATTTCACACACATGACAACAGGCAGGATCTTGCTAGAAGTGGTTCTCAAACAGGTTCATAAGGACCCCCAAAATGGCGTACTTATTTGTCTGCAGACTGCAGAGCAGATCCCTGTTTGAAAAGATTTTGTTCCAGGGACCCCCATAACCATAAGAGAAGATTTGTCAATATTTTTCAACATCGAATCGAATAGCTGAAGAAGAATGAAATGGAAATGTTAATTGTTGTTGTTGCGACCGAAGGTCGCAGTATACCATGAGAAATGTCGTAGCTTGTCCTTCCGTAACGGAAGTGATGTCGCGTTACATCACCTCATCAAAGATCAAACCCTGGATATCCATACTGTCACTGTGACATCACTTCCTGTTCCACTTTTCTGATGTCATCAATCCCAGGCCCCCTTTACTCTGATTTAGACCCTACCTTCCGTTAATATTAAGTCCATGTATATGGATATATAATAATAAAGGACCCCTTATGCCCATATATGGAGATCCCCAGGCATCAAAACCAGGCCCTAACTCGCCAAGGCCCTGCTTGGCTTTACTAATTAACATACGTAATATGTTTATGCCCATATATGGAGATCCCTGTGCCAATGTCATCAATATTAAGGACATATCTGGAAATGCCCATAAACTCTAACATACATTTTATACCCATATATGGAGATTCCTTAAGAATATTATGTTATCAATATTAATAGTGCGTGAGCTAGACCCCAAATATGGGGTCATCGGTACCATCTGGGGGGATTAATTCTCAAAGTGATTTTTTGGTAGGTATACACCTCTAGTGCTCGAAAACAATTGATAGCCTTGCATCTGTCGTAGCTTTCTGTGTGTTATCACTGCTTTTATAACAACATGCCAAAAAACTGTTTTCAAAATCCGAATGGAACATTCTACTTCCAACTGATGGTTCTCTTATTATTGATCCTATCTCTTTGTTGGGATAAAGCTCAGACTATATATTCTTCACTATTAAAGGTTGTTAAAATTTGCACATCTATAATTGTTTGTTATTACAGGCAGTGACAATATAGTGACTATAATTATGACATAATCCTCTGTGAGCCATGACCCCACATTTTTCGGTCATCGGTACCATCTGGGGGGAACGATTCTCATGATTTTTGGGAAGGTATACAACCCTATTCGGGTATATCTGGGAATGCCCATATTTGGTAATGCCCATATTTGGTAATGCCCATATATGGGCATGTTTTGACATAACATTGTTGACTATCATGCAGGGGTCTCCCTATATAAGTAACTGGTCATATACATCACTGGCCAGATGGCCAAGAATTGGCACGACCTCGAGGTCGCATGGCTGAGGTGTCTTACTAGTTAGCCTACTGAAACGCCCCCAAGAGCCCTGTTGGCTTCTTGTCCTACCGAACTATTGCGTTATACTAAGATCCCTGGCATCCCTGCAGACCCTTCAAGCCCCACACTTTGAGAACCAGAAGTGCGTTATCCATCAAGCGCTATCCGTCAGCATTAGAAACGAGTTTGTCCTAAAAGCAGCATCGAAATTCAGTAAATCCTGTGCCATTAAGAGAGAAAATAAATGTGTGAGGATAGATAGTCAAGAAAGTCCAACGTTCAATACCAAATTCCAGACACTTGTGGTCGTGGACGAACACACGCTTGTGCATGTCAATTGCTAGGGACGCATCGGCGTTGTTAGGCGCGCAAATCGGATGTTTGTTGTGTGTGAGACGTCATGTACAGTCGGCCTATTAGGTTAGTCTATATAAAGGCTGACGTTGCTCTGTCGCCTTCACTTCGTCTGAAGACCACCTTGAGGGAACATAGAGGAGAAAGAGCAAAAGCATTGACATCAGGTTTTGTCATCTTAAGTAAACTTTGACCTATCGTAACCGCGGCTTCATCGCTATACGTCTTACGCAACATTACGTAAAGGGAAGCAGCATCATTTGACATGATGAGTGAGGTGCCACCAACTCCACTTGCTCCTGCAAGAGATGCAGAGCAATCTGATCAGTTTTATTTTCATCCCGGACCCTCATATCCTACAACTGTCTACCAGCAGATCAGCAATGAACAATACAAAAACATGCTTCCTTATTTTCCAGCTATGACTGTGCCCAGTGAATTGAGTCCACAGCATTCTTACTCCCAATTCCTACTGCCAGCTCCCACAGGAGGGGGCATCACATATCAACCGACAAACAACCCCGGCTCAAGCCTTCATCAGAGGGCGGTGCGAGCGCCACCCACCACACGGCACAACCCCCACAAGCTTCCCGAAGACAAGAGGGAGCTGCGTCTGTTGAAGAACAGGATGGCTGCGAAAGCGTCCCGCCAGAAGAAAAAGGAGCGAGATGAGACCTTCAAGAAGGGTTTCAATGAGCTGCTGCTGGAGAACAAGCAGCTGCGCGACAGGTTGCAAATGTTCGAGAAAATGTGTTCTACTTACGGTATCTAGAACATAATGCTCCTGGTGACCTTGCGTTAGGCCTACCTCACCTCTCTCTGTCCCAGATATCCTGTTCAAGCGACTATCAAAACGTATAAAACAAAAGTCACACCTATAGTGTCAAGTGAGCGGTGCTGTTTATGAGTTCATTTCATTAAGCATCACGCGAAGAGTAGCCTACCTACAACAACCTTTGAGCGCTTTGTCCTAGGCTGTAGACCAGATGTAGGCCACGCTTCAGAGCCCCGACATTTCTTGGGGCCCGGACAAAGCCAGATGTTGGGGTTTATCTCCTCCAGGCTCATGGACAACCATGACAAAATAATAACATTTAAAAAATGGGGCTAACGCAGTCAATCAAATCAATACATTATATATAAAACATAAAAAAGATGGGGTCTAATGATTTCCCAAAATTTGACCTCTGCTGCAGACTGAACCAATTCGGAACATGGTTGAAGAATTGGTGGAACAAGATGAACCCTTCTAGCCTAGTAAACGACCAACTTCCGTAATGAAATGGTTTCTGGAAGAGGGCGGGTACGAGGCTAGAGCCCTTCTATGCCTAGGCATACTAAAAGAGGGATGGCTCTTGGCATCATGATACTACTACTATACAAAGTATCATAATGGGGGAAAGAAAGATGTGAAGGACAGCAAGCCTGCTAACTGATCGTTCCACCATAACATGACCATCCCTCTCTCTTCCCAGTCCCACTCACATACCTCCTCCACCACCGCTGACTTATATGGAACAGAATCCCACTGCTCCTAACTGTCAGGAAAAGGCCTGTTGTGAAGACGACTTTATTAATTGCTTATTTGCATTTGAAGCCATGCAGAAGTCCGCTGTCGTCATCTCAGAGGGTCCAAAACAACAGCCAGACAGGAGAAAGGAAAGTGTTTGACCAAAAGGCATAATAAGTCCACGTCCAGGTACTCTACTCAGGGTGGGTTTGATTGCGACCGTCAGGTCGCACTTACTATCAAAACCTCCACAAACTGTGAGTCAGTCAGTCAGTCAGTCAGTCCGTCCGTCAGTCTGTCTGTCACACCTCACACGTCACACTATTGCCCTGCTCATATCTCCGCAACCGTTGCCCCGATCCATGCCAAATTTTGCACACACACTCCTTGCCTGCCAAACTACAACCTCCGGACCCCCGGAGCTCCAGGGACCCCCAGGTCCCTGGGGGACCCCCAGATGTAAAAAATGACCAAATGTGCAAAAATGACCAAATGACCACCCCAACGGGGCTGCTCACGGGGAATTCCCGGGGACCACCGACTCCTGGTGCTCCAGAACGGATGCAAAAGTGGTGGCGCCCCCAGTGGAGGACCCCCTCCACTGAAGCTCACATAAAATGCCGTAACTCGGGCTAGGAGCGTCCGGGAGAGCCGGGGCCGCTACCTATTCGTCCGCCAAGGCAACGCGGAGACCCCACCCCTCATTTCTCACATGGCCCTCTTCTAGCGGCACCATGAGGCCGATTCTTGCAAAACACATTTTTGGACACTGCTCCTACAGATTTTGCCCTAAAATCACACAAATCGGTACACACTATGTCTACACTCATGTCATCAACATGGATCTGTCCCATATAGCGCCACCATCAGGCCGATTTTTTCAAACACATTTTTGGACACTGCTCCTACAGATTTTGCCCTAAAATCACGCGAATCGGTACACAGTATGTCTACACTCATCTCATCAATATGGATGTCCCATATAGCGCCACCATCAGGCC
The DNA here is from genome assembly GCF_963921795.1 of Nannobrachium achirus. Taxonomy (NCBI): domain Eukaryota; kingdom Metazoa; phylum Chordata; class Actinopteri; order Myctophiformes; family Myctophidae; genus Nannobrachium; species Nannobrachium achirus. The sequence continues at coordinate 46,641,252 of NC_137814.1, read as the reverse complement.
GATTTTTTTAACCACATTTTTGGACACTGCTCCTACACATTTTGCCCTAAAATCACGCTGCGACCTGACGGTCGCTTATCTCCCGATTAGGGAGTCTTACTGGTAAGTAAAAGGCCTTATTACATTTGCACTAAAGTCAGAAAATACACCAACGCGTGTTGGCTTGCTCCTTCAGGAACGGTTGGGCAGTGGGCACCCTGAAGCTGAAGACTCTTCTCCCGTCCTTCAAGTCCACCCATGTTCAAGCTCAACCCATCCATTGACTTTGAGAATGATGACGATGATGAGTTCCCTGCAGCCAGCGAACTTCACTGTGACAGCCTACAACCTGAGAGCAGAGAAAATATGACATCCCCATTCCCCACTGCAGACAAATACTAGAGCACAATGCTTTCTGGCAATATTATCCCTTCCATGGCATCACATCGGCTCCTGTGTTGGACCTGTTGTGTCTGGAGATTGCTTATGAAGATCATCGCACAGGGACACAAGAAGTTGGAGTCCTTCAAGAATAGCTTCACCATGAACCTGGCATTCCCTTTCTTCCATTTCTCTGTTCTTTTTCTTTCTCCTTTTTTTTTACAATAGAGATTCATTTTGAAATACATTTTCAGTATCTTTATTGTATTCGCTGGGGTTTTGCACCATCATTGCGACCGTCAGGTCGCACTTACTATCAAAACCTCCACAAACTGTGAGTCAGTCAGTCAGTCAGTCAGTCAGTCAGTCAGTCAGTCAGTCAGTCAGTCAGTCCGTCCGTCCGTCCGTCAGTCTGTCTGTCACATCTCACACGTCACACTATTGCCCTGCTCATATCTCCGCAACCGTTGCCCCGATCCATGCCAAATTTTGCACACACACTCCTTGCCTGCCAAACTACAACCTCCAAGGACCCCCGGAGCTCCAGGGACCCCCAGGTCCCTGGGGCACCCCCAGATGTAAAAAATGACCAAATGTGCAAAAATGACCAAATGACCACCCCAACGGAGCTGCTCACGGGGAATTCCCGGGGACCACCGACTCCTGGTGCTCCAGAACGGATGCCAAAGTGGTGGCGCCCCCAGTGGAGGACCCCCTCCACTCCACTGCAGCTCACATAAAATGCCGTAACTCGGGCTAGGAGCGTCCGGGAGAGCCGGGGCCGGTACCTATTCGTCCGCCAAGGCAACGCGGAGACCCCACCCCTCATTTCTCACATGGCCCTCTTCTAGCGCCACCATGAGGCCGATTCTTGCAAAACACATTTTTGGACACTGCTCCTACAGATTTTGCCCTAAAATCACACAAATCGGTACACACTATGTCTACACTCATGTCATCAACATGGATCTGTCCCATATAGCGCCACCATCAGGCCGATTTTTTCAAACACATTTTTGGACACTGCTCCTACAGATTTTGCCCTAAAATCACGCAAATCGGTATACACAGTATGTCTACACTCATCTCATCAATATGGATGTCCCATATAGCGCCACCATCAGGCCGATTTTTTTGAACCACATTTTTGGACACTGCTCCTACACATTTTGCCCTAAAATCACGCTGCGACCTGACGGTCGCTTATCTCCCGATTAGGGAGTCTTACTGGTATTTGATACTGCTATACACCAGTAAGACTCCCTAATCGGGAGATAAGCGACCGTAGGTCACTTATCTCCACAAATAGGGCAAACATTTGTTTTTCCAAAATCTTCCTGATCCATGTTGATGACATGAGTGTAGACATACTGTCTAGTGATTTTCCTGATTTTAGGGCAAAATCTGTAGGAGCAGTGTCCAAAAATGTGTTTTTAAAAATCGGCCTGCAGGTGGCGCTATATGGGACAGATTCATGTTGATGGGATGAGTGTAGACATACTGTGTACCGATTTGCGTGATTTTAGGGCAAAGATTTTAGGAGCAGTGTCCAAAAATGTGTTTTGCAAGAATCGGCCTCATGGTGGCGCTAGAAGAGGGCCATGTGAGAAATGAGGGGTGGGGTCTCCGCGCTGCCAAGGCGGACGAATAGGTACCGGCCCCGGCTGTCCCGGTCGCTCCTAGCCGGAGTTACGGCATTTTATGTGAGCTGCAGTGTAGGGGGTCCTCCACTGGGGGCGCCACCACTTTTGCATCCGTTCTGGAGCACCAGGAGTCGGTGGTCCCCGGGAATTCCCCGTGAGCAGCCCCGTTGGGGTGGTCATTTGGTCAGTTTAGCACATTTGGTCATTTTTTACATCTGGGGGTCCCCCAGGGACCTGGGGGTCCCTGGAGCTCCGGGGGTCCTTGGAGGTTGTAGTTTGGCAGGTAAGGAGTGTGTGTGCAAAATTTGGCATGGATCGGGGCAACGGTTGCGGAGATATGAGCAGGGCAAGAGTGTGACGTGTGAGGTGTGACAGACAGAGGGACTGACACTACTTACACTTTGTGGAGGTTTTGATAGTAAACGCGACCTACGGTCGCAATCACATGGTTTCTCTGACAACAGTCAGTTAGGGCCACTGTCTTTAACCAGTTAAGCCCGTATCAGAGTGTACGGTGGAGAGCTATCCACCGCAAATTTTAGGTGGAAAGCTTTCCACCTCAAGTCAGAAAATAAGTGCAGGCCGTCATAGTCACGGCCCACGGTGAAGTCCTTTACCCCGTCTAGACCGGTTCAGGTCGACCAATCAGTGAACGGGGTGTAGAGCCTGTCTGTCTGATAGTAAAAACAGAGAGATGTGTTGGGACTCACGGTGGAAAGCTCTCCACCGTGAGGAATGATGTAACGTTGTAGTTTCATGACTCAAAAAGACTCGAAAAGACTACACAAAAGTTAAGTATATGCATGGCATGCTGCCCATATATGGAGATCTCTGTTCCGTCAGTCCTTTTCTCAGTCCCTTTTATGCCCATGTATGGGCATTATTACAAAGACCTTCACGTCACGTGGGCAGTTGATAGGTATAGCCACTGAATATTGGTACTCCATATATGGAGATACCCAACGCAGCTCACTAAGTCTGACCTTACAAACTCCATATTTGGACCTGGATGAGATATACTCCATATATGGAGAAAGCTCCATATATGGAACCAAAACATCTAGCATTTATCAAAGACATCTAGCTGCTGACATCAGTATGACGAGTTCTGATGTCACAAAGTACACAGATGAGCACCATATTTCGAAATTAAACTATATAATGTAGCTCTTAGCAAAATGCACCCCTGCGTGTCCCGATGAAGCCGGTCGATTTGACATATGGCCCAAGTGTGTGCCGGGAGTATCGCAGCAAAATAAAGTTTATTTGACATGGACAGAAAGAATAAAGTCGGTAAAGTACTATAGTCTGGATGTCCTGCAGGGGCAACCACGCTAATTAGACTTGTCCAATTGTCCAATGTTACATCAGTCATCTATGATGTCAGACGTCTGTGACGTATAATAACTTGCGACTCCAACTTTGGGCAAGGTTTCAACCTGGTCAGAGCCAGATATTTCAAAAACTATAACTTTACTTTAACGAGGGAGCATTATTCTCTGTGACGTCACCACCAACCAACAAGTGTCGCCACATCCCCAGCACCGATCATAGTACAGTATATGCACACTCTGCTGGCACATAAGTAGGCTACGAGTGCACAAGGCGCAAGTTGGCACCTCGACAGAGTGCAGTCTAGTTTGTTTATTTAGATGGGACACAGCATATTAATGAACAATACATAATAAGAATGTAATACACCGGACTTAGCAATGATAACTTTCATCCTTAAAAAAAAAACATAAAAACAAGCAACAATAGAGTACATAAAACATAATGTGAAGGAATGCTGTGGCTTACTGGGTGTGTACACGCTTTAATAAAATGAAATAAGAATCTACCTAATAAACGCATTGTGCCCCTGCATATCTCAAGAACTGTCCAATCGACTTCAAACTCAACGAAACGCTTCTATTCGCGGCAGACCCAAGGTGGGAAGTCGGTTTGTCCAGAACCACCAAGCGGCATTGGATCTCCATATGCAGATTGGACATTTCCACACACGCATCAGTGCATGAGTGTGTGAGTGTGTGTGTGTCCCCTTTGACCAAGTAGTAACGGTATGATGTCATATTGATGACATCAGGGATCAATCTGTATATGGGCATAAAATAGAATCATTGTTTATACCTATTCAGACTCCACCTCGTTCCCCAGCACACCTTATTTGTTTCGGTACTTGTTGCCTATTTAGATACATGGTAGTTCATGTTATCCAGATGTATGTTGGTTACTTGCTCACATAATTACTATGTACAGTAGCCTATGTTATTTAGTTACTGTAGAGTTATGCTGTTTTCTTGTTCACACCTGCTAGTGGTTTATTTAGATAGAAGATGTATGCTGTTTGCTTTGTCACAGTACAGTATTTATCTTACTCTTCTATCTAAATATACCACACAGCAGGTGTGAACAAGAAAACAGCATAACTCTACAGTAACTAAATAACATACTGTACTGTACATAGTTATGTGAGCAAGTAACCAACATACATCTGGATAACATGAACAATTTCTGCTACCGCCACCATTTAAAGTTCTCCCCTCCCCTTCCCCATGTGTCTCCCTCCATCTCTCCCTCCTTGCAGGAGAGCTGTGGCATGTCTGTGTGCAATGGGAAGATCTTCATCCTCGGTGGCCGAGGGGAGAATGGCGATGCCTCTGACTCTATACTGTGTTATGACCCCGCCACAGGCAGCCATGCCCGACCCATCTCCTACCATGGCTGTGTCACCATACACCGCTACAACGAGAAGGTCCACACAAGCCCTGACCACGATAAACTGACACATGCACAGTCACATGCGCAAGTGCATTTGAAAATTAACTCAAATGCTCGCAAGTCAAGCTCTGCATGCACACATACACATGCACGTGCACACACATACACATGCACGTGCACACACACACACACACACACACACACACACACACACACACACACACACACACACACACACACACACACACACACACACACAGTTGTACTGTACACACCAACGCAATTCTGTACAGTTTACAGTTTACAGTTTAGGCATTTAGCAGACGCTTTTAATCCAAAGCGACTTACAATAAGCAGATAACATCACAATAATAAACAAGATAATATGTCAGTACATCATCAACAATATAACAAATGCAAATGGATATCTATCTAGACAAAACACAATATAATCAAAGTTCTGAAAAAAAAACCTAAAAAACAAAAACAAATGCTAACTAGCTTCATGTATTCATTGATTCTTTTTCTGTAGTGCTAAGGGTTTAGGTGGAGTCTGAAAAGGTGAGTCTTCAGTCCACGGCGAAAGCTAGCGAGTGAGTCCGTTGTTCTAAGTGCGACAGGGAGTTTATTCCACAACTTGGGGGCCAGGAGGGCAAACTGTCTCGGACGAGTGGATTTTTGCCCTGGAGTTTTGAGCGAGGGTTCTGTCAGCATCCCTGTGTTGGCTGATCTAAGTGACCGGGTGGGGGTGTAGGGGTTGATCAGCTTCTGGAGGTATGGAGGAGCCATACCTTTGGCTGCTTTGAAGGTCAGCATCAGTGTTTTGTATTCAGTGCGGGCCGCAACCGGGAGCCAGTGGAGGCTGCGGAGAAGGGGAGAGACATGTGAGAACTTAGGCTGGTTGAAGACCAGTCGTGCCGCGGCATTTTGGATCAGTTGGAGAGGTTTAAGTGCACATGCCGGGAGACCAGTGAGGAGAGAGTTACAATAGTCAAGCTTTGATATGACAGATGTCTGAATGAGGAGCTGGGCTGCCTCCTGGGTGAGGAAGGGTCTGATTTTACGGATGTTATAGAGTGTGAACCTACATGACCGGGTGACTGATGCAATGTGTGCCTTGAATGATAGCTGGCTGTCCAGGACCACACCAAGGTTTCTAGCAGTAGGAACTGAAGTCACAAATGCATTATCTATGGAAATAGTGAGATCTTGCATGGGGCAAGACTTAGCTGGGAAGAAGAGTAGCTCCGTCTTGTCCGGGTTCAGCTTAAGGTGGTGGGCTGACATCCACTGTGAGATGTCGGCCAGACATGCAGCAATGCGTTCTTCCACCTGGGTGGCAGAAGGGGGGAAGGACAAAAACAGTTGAGTGTCATCAGCATAGCAGTGATAGGATAGATTGTGAGCAGAGATAACAGCACCAAGGGATTTGGTGTACAGGGAGAAAAGCAGAGGGCCAAGTACGGATCCCTGGGGGACTCCCGTTTGGAGGGTTCGGGGGGATGAAAGCAAACCTTTCCATGAGACCTGATAGGTCCGGTCCGACAGGTAGGAGGAGAACCACTTTAGTGCCGTCCCGGTGATGCCTAGGTCAGCAAGGGTGTCCAGGAGCAGCTGGTGATTCACTGTGTCGAATGCCGCTGATAGATCCAGAAGAATCAGGACTGCAGAGTGGGAGGCAGCCTGGGCAACATGGAGTGCTTCCGTGACTGCTAGGAGTGCAGTTTCTGTAGAATGGGCTGGTTTAAAACCTGACTGGTTGGGATCCAGCAGGTTGTTCTGTGAGAGATGGAGAGAAAGCTGGTTAGAGACCACACGTTCAAGGGTTTTTGAAAGAAATGAGAGGAGGGATACCGGTCTGTAGTTCTTGACGTCCGAGGGGTCAAGAGTTGGTTTTTTGAGGAGTGGTGATACTCTGGCTGCCTTGAAGGCAGCTGGGACACAGCCTGAGGTTACAGAACTGTTGATGATGGCGGTTATGAAGGGGAGTAGGTCAGGTGCGATCGTCTGGAAGAGTGGAGAAGGGATTGGATCCAAGGCTGTAGAAGAGGCCTATTACTATTCAGCTCTTTTATTTCCTTTCAACTTTATGTAGCATTTTGGAAGTAAATATCTTACAGCCGTGCCCACATTACTGTGTCATATGAAGTCAACCTAAGATCTATAGGTCTTTGTTTAAACTGTCACGCATCTTGTACTTGCACTAATGGGGTAAGGGAAAGAACGTTGTATTTTTGATCAGTATCTACGTTTCCTATCTCTGTACCGCCAGCACTCCACCTGTCATGTAGCCTACATTGGAACTCCATGCTACTTCAACAACATTGGTAGGAAATATTCAGGATTTTAAAACATCCTCCCTTCCTTCATACTTCAAAAGACCTTTATGTCAACAGGCTGATGTGTTTCTGACCTTTGAACCTCAGTGGAGGGGGAAAAGGAGATAAAGAAAGGAGGCGGTTCACACTGTATTGGGTTTGGAAGGTAGCCACAGATTCTCTTATGTTTTCCTTTAGTCTCGCTACCTGGGCTAACCTGGCTGTGCTTCGTACCCATGTATAGATATATTTTCCCGGCGTCATTTTCCATTCAGAATTTGGTAATTTGGTCTTCCCTGACTTCCTGTTTCCCCATGTCACTTTATCTCCTCTCATCTCTGTTTCTGTCATTACTTTTTCCGCAGTGTCAGCGCCTGAATCTTTAGAATTCAGCTGAACTTTAATCTTTAATCCTTTCAATGAATTCAAATTTAATTCAAAAGCCAGGAAGGCTGATCTGCTCATTAATCAACAGACTTAATGATAATTAAGTCTGTTGATTAATGAGAAGATCAGCCTTCCTGGCTTTTGAATTAAATTTGAATTCATTGCTTTTATGCACACATGATCAATGTGGTTTTAGCATGTGAGCTTGTCATCTACTAGGAAGTCTAGAAATGATGTAGAAGTCACTTGATTGATTTCAGTAGGCCTATGTTTGAGAAATAGAGGGGCCTCCTCCTTTGGATACTTATTGCTCATACCAGTTGCTCATACATTACATGCTCATTAAAGTATGTGCAGTCAAAAATTGGTGTGGCATTATTCTGTCAGACTGTGATAATGTCCAACAACAAACAACCATGTATTATACGTAGTAAGGTTTACAGTATAACATGGGTAGGCCTACTACTAACCAGTAATAAGTAATAAATAAAGTGTAGTGTGTCAAGTGAGTTAAATGTAGAAATGTTTAATAACATTATTTGTGTACAATAATATGCACAAACATTGGTGTAGAGTAGAATGAACATAATACTAGCATATAACATACCATTTAGAATGGAATGGCATATTTCCTGGGTTACTGAGGCAGGGTATGTGTTACCATATTTATTTTATTACAGATTCAACATTATTTGTCTACATTTTACAAACTTCATTACTTATTAATGCTTAGTAGTACGCTTGTATTACAGCCTTATTACACATGTATTTTTAGACATTTGTAATACAACAAAACAATCCAGGACAGATCTACAAGCTCACAATGCGTCGCCATGCAATGCATTGTGAGCTTGTAGATCTGCTATTTTCAATCAGCTATTTTGTAGCTTACTTTTACTTACACATTTTGAATTCCGAACTTTTACTTGTAAAAGAGTATTTCTATATTGATACTTTTACTTTTGAAAAACATTAGAGTACTTTTTATTACACCACTGCAGGGCATTGCATGGTGTGGCATGCTGTAGTACTAGCTACCATCAGCATAACCACGCATCACCAGGCTTTCTTCCATCAGCATCATGTCTGAAACCTATCATCTGGTACAATAGTGGGCCCTAGTGGAAAAGTCCCCTCACTGCACGGCCAATCTCCACGATTTAGCTTCATGCTTATACCTCGATGTTTAGCTAATTCATGAAAACACCAGTCTTCGAGATTAATGCAGCAAACTGCCATGCTGTCAGTGAACTAAAGCCCAAACCCCATACAAACACAGCCGCTCGCAGGACTTTGCACCAGTAAGTTAACACTTCAAAACACCTTCTCTCTGTTATGGTCTGCATGTAATGTGTGCTAAATCAGCTAGCCGGCTAAGCTAGTCAGCTATTTGTTGTGCCTGGCAGTCTGCTGGTGGGAGCAGTACCCTGAGGTATGATGGAACCAGTTGTTTCTACAATAGTGTTAGACATATGCAGTGCTGTGCTGTACTTCTAGTGCTACTGGCCAGCTAAGGTATCTAACGCTGCCTTTTCGATGCGTCAATGTATCTATTTGCGTTGATAATTGTGCAGAAAAGCAGTGCGCTGTGAAATATTGTTAGCTTACAGGCCGCGCAGACACCGGGCTCGCGTAGTGCAGCAGGTGCCCATGGTGCAGTGGATGTCAAAGTGGACACAAGGGACTTTGTGGGTTCCTTTATGGGGGTTTAAATTGACCCATACACAAGTGTAACTCTGACAGCATACACAGGGTCCATTTGGTTCCATGTGTATACTGTCAGAGTTAAGGTGAGCCTTTGAAATGTAAATGTTTGAGAAACACTGCCCTGGTGTCTGCTGGTGTTTATTATGGTAGCATTGCTACCTAAAGACAGTGCTACCTAGAGACAGTGCTTACCTGCAGGCATTACCTGCCTGCCACCCCCCCTGGCTACTGCTGTGCTGGTTAACTCAATGCAAGCTTTCCTTACTATGTATGGACTGTGCCAGCATAGATAGCCTTCAGTGGTGGAAAAAGTACTCAAATGTTGTACTCAAGTAAAAGTATCAATTCAGCAATGTACTAGAAATACTCTGTTACAAGTAAAGGTATTGGCATCATCAAAATGTACTTAAAGTACCAAAAGTAGAAAAAAGTACTGGTTATTCAGAAAACCCCATTATTTCACAAGTTTTCAAATGTGCATATCATATACAGTATATATCAAACATATAATTTTCCAAATGTCTGTCTGTCTGTCTGTCTGTCTGTCTGTCTGTCTGTCTGTCTGTCTGAGTGAGTGTCTGTCACAGCGTTTCTCCTCAGTGGCTGGAGCAATTGATCTGAAATCGCATTATCATTAGCATATGTACACACCTGACATAACTGTGAAGCCCGTTTGTCACTTTCACAAATCATATGCTGTATATTAGCATTTTTATGGTGTATCTATATCTATTCTGCATCAAGCTTGAGGCATATCTATTCTGCATCTAGCATGAGGCAACATGTTTAACCAGCTCTGTGTGTGTGTGTGTGTGTGTGTGTGTGTGTGTGTGTGTGTGTGTGTGTGTGTGTGTGTGTGCAGGCGGGTGGGTGGGTGGGGGGGGGGGGCCGGTTGTCTGGCCCTGTTACAGATTTTGTCCAAAAATCATGCAGATCGGTACACAGTAGCTCTGTAGCCATTAAACGAAACGGGTATTTCTTACATTGATGCTCCTACATATTATCATGCAAGCACCAGTTAAAGTTACTTTCCATCCCTCATATACTGTGTGCACAGTGCACATCCCATAACCCACACACTGCACATAATTTCGGAGCTCATATCTTTGAACGGGTAAGGGCTAGTATATATATATATATATATATATATAAGAGCAGATCTGCAAGCTCACAATGCGTCGCATCTAGTAACTAGTTAGTAACTAAAGTTTTTTTAAATGATTGTAGGGAGTACATGTACAATATTTGCCTCTGAGATGTAGTAGAGTAGAAGTAAAAGTAAGTATCAAGTAAAAGTACTTAATTTACAACAATGTAGATTGCCTCATCCCTTTTATGTTTGTTTATTTGTTTATTCCTCCCCCTCTCAGGCTGTCATGTCAGGAATCAAGAGGAAGATAGAAGATAATGATCCAGACTATGAGGACATCTCGCTGGTCCAGGAGAGCAAGAGAAACAAAGCGGTTGAACATAATGGTAGGACCACCATGTAGTGTACGCTCCTAAATCACATCCTCACACTTTGTGTCAATGCACCTGCCAAGTGTCCTGACACCACCCTCCAATTAATGTCATTCAATCAATTGTGCCAGTGATGCGCTCTGTCTTTTGTCTCCACTCTTGTCAGCTCGGGAAGCAACCGTGCAGAAGATTGAAGCTATCATCAGAGAGCAGTTCTCCTTGGAAATGAAGAACAAAGAGCATGAGATTGAAGTGATAGGCCAGGTAACTTGAAACGTGCAGTAATATTAGGATGACCTATAGTTTTCAACAGCCTTCCTGCACATGCACACCAAATCATGTACATTCATGTAAGTGCAAATGTAAATGCACCATAGCTGTTGCATACAGGCACACATTGGTGTTGAATTCAGACAATGCATTTTTCTATGTTTTCTGATTGGTTAGGTACAACATGCATGTACATGAACAGAACATTATTAGATAATTATTTTAATTGAGGTGGGTGTGTGTGTGTGTGTGGGGGGGTTATTTGTCAGGACTCAGACACAAACCGGGACAATCCTAGCCAAACTGTGATGTTTGGTCCGGTCATCCAAAAATAATGAATATACTACCATACTTTCTTTGCAATAAAAAGTACCCATATACTTCTAAAATGTTTGTGCATTGGTATTGTGTTTATATTTTGATGCGGGTATGAATTGTTTTATATATACTGAAACTACTACTTTGGTGCGTTCTCTAGTAGATTATGTGAACAGTTTTTCTTTTGTACTTCCCTATCTCTATTAATCTTGCAGCGACTCAATGAAGCCAGGAGGATGATGGATAAGCTGAGAGCCTGCATTGTGGCCAATTATTATGCCAACGCTGGTGTGACAAAGCTGCCAGAGGTAAGGCTTCTTGAATATGAATGCAGCAAAATCATGTTTGCTGAGGGAAGGTCAAGGATTTGAATGATATGACAACATAGGGCCACACGACTGCCAGAATGATAATCACGATAATTTTGATCAATATTGAGATCGCTATTTATTTAGTTTGATGACAATAATATCTTGATTGTATGTGACATAAACATCACTGCTTTCATATTTATCCTGTGCTACTGTTTACATTCCTGCTAATGTAGTAGTAAACAAGTAATATTTGTATTTCAGTCTTTAGCCATGTAGAGTGTAAAACACTATTCAACAAAAACAAACAGCAAAACAGTTTCACATTTTAGTATCAAAATAAAATTGTTCCTCCTTATTCACCTATTGTAAATTCTGTGCATTTCATAATGAATACCAAAACGTAACACTAAATTAAATCAACCGAGCGCTGCTTTCACTTTGACATTGTGCTACATTCCTGGCAGTTAACACATCTCTAAGGGCGCGTTCGAAAATGCCCACGCGTATTAGTTAATAGTTTGTATTGGCCAGTGCGCTCAGTGCTGTATTTTGCAGCCCAAGCAGCAACCACTTTGCCTGCATTTCCCAGCAGGTTTCCAAGAGTGACCCTGCAGTCCTAAACCATCCAGCGGTCCGGCGGTTCCTGGAGTCTCCCTCGCGTTCCTCCTCTCCCCTGAACCAGGGCTCTGAGACCCCCTCCCTTGCCCCCTCAGAGTCAGAATCCCTCTCACAGCAAGGAGAGGGAACCGAGAGAGACGGCGAGGGAGCGTGGAGAGACGATGGTGGCCGGCTGGAACGCAGGTCTGCACGCAACACAGGAAGGGTGAGTTGGAGCGCTGTTTCCCAGACAGTGGGTCGGGACCCGTCGGTGGGTCATGGTGGACCAATCGTTATGGGTCGCGTAAATGTCTACTTCTTTTCTGTTTCCTTCATAAAAAAGGAGAGAGAAAAAAAACATCCAAATTTCAAAAGTATTTAATAAATAAAATGGAAGAAATCTAATAATTTCCATAGATAAATAAAGTTGTGACCTACAAGCTCACTGGTGCTACTTTGGTGCATTCTCTAGAACAGTGGTTCTCAAACTTTTTACGCCAAGTACCACCTCAGAAAATTATGTCTCTCCAAGTACCACCATATAATATTATGTTAAAATACAGGTGCGTAGACCCACCCCATATATGCACAGTTAACACAGGAGGCCAATTTATTCCTTGAATTCATGGAGATTTTTTTTTGTTTTTGTTGCATTTCTAAGCCAATAATTTGATGACCGGGTCATCAAACTGATTTATCTATTTGTGAACTTCCCATGCAAACGGATGATATTTCTAACGATTAATCCGTTCTCAAATCCTCTATTAGCAGCTAGGTGTGCCCTCATGCTCATTTCAGCACGGCTGGAGAGACGATTTAAATCAATTGCTTGGTCAGAAGAACTACAGTACCTGTAGCATAATATAAATATTTCACTCCACTCATGTATGTTTTCTTATTTTTGGGAAACTCCTCTGAGTACCACCAGAGGGGGGCCCATGTACCACCAGTGGTACACGTACCACAGTTTGAGAACCACTGCTCTAGAATATTATGTGGAAAGTTATTTTCTTTTTTTGTGGTTCCCTTTCCATTAATCCTGCAGCGACTCAATGAAGCTAGAAGTTCACAACACGGTGCAAAGCCACATGTTGTGAGCTTGTAGATCTGCTATTTTCATTCGTTTGGGTCCCTGGCAAATGTCTAATTTCTCTTTTGGGTTTTGAGCCAAAACGTTTGGGAGAAAGTCGAGAAATGTTGAATGTTGAGAATTAGCATTTTAAGCGGTTTGTCATACGCTTGTGTTACCACCTCTGTGTTGCAGGACACATTTGGCGTACCGTCATTGGCTGGGATAGAACCGAGGGTGACGTACCACACGACTGGGGACGAAGCCTCCAGACTCTACGCAAAGAAGACCATTGTAGTGGGCAACGTGTCAAAGTATGTTATATACCTAAATGTTTCAAAACCCCCTATGCCCCCCTATAATATTATATTATATTATTATTATACATTTGGTTAAATAAAATAAATTAATACAGTTTAGGTATTGTTTATGTGGTTTTAAGATCAAGCACAGGGTTGGTGTGGTTAAAGGAGTAGTTCACCCCCAAATGACTTTTTTCCTATTGATTACTCATGCCATGGAGGCATGAGTTCAATAATATTTTGGGTTTTTTGTCGCATTACTAAGACAACATTTTGATTACAATAGATTTGCCCCCATTGATTCCGGATGGGGACCCGAGTGCATTTGGGTTCCCATCCGGAATCAATGGGGGTAAATTTACTATAATCAATTTTTTTTCTTAGGAATGTGACAAATACCCCAAAATATTATTGAACTCAAGTCTCCATGGCATGAGTAATCAATAGAAAAAAATCACACCCGTGTGAACTGAGCGGTGGTTTACCCCCCAACCCCCCCCCCCCTCCCCCCTTCCCCTCGGGCCGCAAAAGTCTAGAGTTCAGGCCGCTTTTTTTTTGAAAAAAAAAAAAAAAGGTTTTTGAAGAAAAAAGTTTTTTGAAAAAAAAGTTTTTTGAAAAAAAAAGGTTTTGAAAAAAAAAAGTTTTGAAAAAACTTGGGCGTGCTCAAACAACAGTAATAACTGCGTATTACCTTACTGTACTTTACTGTACTGTATACTGTACCTAACTGTACTGTATACTGTACTCTACTGTACCTAACTGTACTGTACTGTACATATTCTGTGTTCTATATCTATGAATTCTATGTGTTCTGAATTGTGTGTGTGTGTGTGGGGGGGGGGGGGGGTGCCTGTGTGTGTGTGTGTGTGTGTGTGTGTGTGTGTGTGTATTGCAGTTGATGCTCAGGGCAGGCTAGACTCAACAGCACCTCTCTGGTCACCCAGGGTACTCAGGCTACACCAGAGGCTACATACAGACAGACACACATACACACACGGCGACGCTATGGAGACGGTGTGACCACCGCTCAAAAAGTCATTTTGGGGGTGAACTACTCCTTTAAATTCATACATTTTAATTATGATTGGGCATTGTTTATGTGGGTAGTCTGGGTACGTTTTAAGCATGGGGTTGGTGTGGTTAAATTAATACATTTGCTGCAGGAAGCATCAATCACCAAAGCTACTGTTAGATCCCTTGTTCGGCTGTCTGTTTTTATTTCAGTTTCAGTGTTTAGAGGCAAGGAAAATTGCTTCCAAAAGATTGCACAACAATGAGCATGTTATGAAATAGATTTCTTCTGTTAAGGGGTAGTGTTATGTGTTAAGTAAGCCGTGGGCCTTTTTTTTTTATCGTTATAGACTACGTCCACTTGCTGCTAAATGGTTTGAGACAGCCTTCAATATGGAGAACTTTACACTTACTGTATACTTTACACTTTACATACAAACGGAGCAGAGCAAATATAGTGACAGTTTAGTGGTTGGTATGAGATTGAGTTAGGGTTTCATAAGAGTACAACCAAGTAATTTAGGTAGCTAAACTCTTACTACATTTGTTCGAAACAGATTCATTACATATCAATGTCTTGTTTCAACTGATTTGGAAGAATCGTATGCCTTGCAGACTATGCAGGGAAACGCTGAATCCCAAATCCCCTGGAAAAACTATTAGGGAAACAGTCTGTGTGGAAACTAAACATTTTCAAAAGCAGATCTACAAGCTCACAACATGTCCCATCTCTCAAATCATTCAGAGCTGGTAGATTGGCTATTTTTGCTTAATACTGCACACACTCAGTGTGTGTGTGGTGTGCGCCCCTGTGCACGTGGTCTGCGGTTTCAGACTGGTGGTTGAGAACGATTGTTGTTGATTGACGGGAATTGACCCTGTGTAGAGTGTAGAAGTTCAACAATATATCACATTTCGCAAAACTCCAAATATTGTCAAACATCTGGTCATAGAAAAAGCGTGTGCCTATTGTTTTGCAACTTGTGTGTTGTGTAACAATGTCAGCAAAGCAAGGACTCGAGATTTGTAAACACCAGAGGATTTAAATAAGATCAATGCTGACAGATTTCGTCCTGTGTACCCCCCTTTTTTCAGTTGGCTGTCTTGTTTTTGTTCTATTGCTGTTCGGAGAAGTTGAGTAAGAACGTGTTTCCTGCAAGCCCAGTCTTGATGTAAAACTGCAAAATGTAACCTTTTCCTTGCGGATTACCTTTTTGGTTGCCCCATATTCATTAGGGGGTTATTCAGATTGCTTAACTATTTCGCAAGAACAACTATTTCAGTCATTTTAATTGAGTCAAAGTATTAGATAAACACAATCCTTTTTGAAGAAGCATGATCCATGGGACCACACAAATAAGACCATAGTCCTTTTGGCAGCCGGGCCGGGTTTGAATCCAACCCGAAGCTCTTTATCTCATGTAAGACCCTCTCTCCCACCTTTCCTGTCTCTCTCTCACTGACACTATCAGAAATAAAGCAGAAAAATAAGCTGAGATTCCATGTTGCCTGTAAATCTAGACTACCGTATATGGCTTTTCGCTTTTGTGTGTGACATATTTGTCTCCTGATACATGGTACCAAACTATTTAGGTTAACATAGCTGGCGGTGTGTTGAGCCATGTACTTTCTCATCATCCTCGCCTTCAAGCTGTCATCACTCTTTCCTCCCTCCTCCTCTCTCTGTGGAAAGCATTTCTCAGAAGCAGCCTCCTCCCAGCCCACCTCTGTCTCACCCACCCACACTTCTGTGCCCTTTCTCCATCCATCTTTTCTTTTGAGTATTTGTCACCTTTCTACATTTCTCCCCAATCTAGTTTTCTTGCTAATTCCACCCATGTGTACCCTGTCAATGCCAATACTGTTGGTCTGAATCCTGACAGTGAGGACTTATAGCGTAAAGCATGCGTAAGAACAAGTTATCCCTCCCTCCCAGTTCCGCTCCCTAGTGAACGGATGCCCCGACAAACCTATAGGAGTCGCTAGTGCCGTGACACAGATCGCCCTCACCTGCAGGCTTCCCTCCCGCGAACACAACCAATTGTGTTCGTTGGAGTGCCTGGTCAAGCCGCAGACACCGCGGACAAATACATTATTTTCCTCATAGAACATACATATCTTAACGCTTTGTTTTTGTCTCTGTCTCCCTCAGATACATCCCTCCAGATAAACGGGAGGAAAACGACCAGTCGACTCACAAGTGGATGGTGTACGTCAGAGGCTCCAGAAGGGAGCCAAGCATCGACCACTTTGTCAAGAAAGTCTGGTTCTTCCTGCACCCCAGTTATAAACCCAATGATCTGGTAGAAGTCAGGTGAGTGTGTGTGATTACTTGTTCACGTGTACGAACCATTCTGTGTGATTGTAATTCATGCACATGTGAAACAGGCAGGGCCTCTCTCTTGTTATTGAGCTGTGCACTTGGGTGGTGTTTTTTCCAAGTGCTTGCCTTGCCTTAGGCAAGAAATAAAGGTAGAACGGCAGGGTGAAACATGTTCTGATCACATATGTTGTCACAGTGTTGTGTTGCCAAGGACACTGCTTATTTTTATGAATAGATTATTATTTTGCAACGTCAAGAGTTATTGTTCCTTTCCATGCACCACTAGACCGAAAAGAGAGAAGAAACTCGTTTGGAAAGACTCAAGCCATTTTGTTAGGAAGAGAACCTGTTTTTGTCACAGACAGGACTGACTGTTGCCAAGTCGACCTGTGCCTCAACATAGCGTTTCGCCTGCAGAAACGTCTGGAACTATATGGCAACGCCACATCTCATCCGTAAACACACACCATCAAAAAGCCTGCGTGATGAACACTGCCCCACTGTGGACACTTTAGCTTATAGCCAAATGTATCTACCCAGTCACCTTCTACTGTTGTACGAAAGCGATTATTTAGCCCTTCCGACTACTGTGCAGGCATTCTAACCTCAGTAAAACAGCCAGGACAACATAAACCCACTCAATCACCGCCTTTCTCTAAGCCCTCTGTGCATTATCGGGTACATTACACAACACTGAGGTGCAGATGGGCTTGCTTTTGGCACAAGCCTGATGCCTGCAGCCAAAACCATAGGCCTCGCCTTGTGTTTACTGCCGTGTCATTGTATGTTGTTATTGTGTACTGTTGTCCAATTTTTATAGTGCTTTGGAAAGGAATTTCCCCTTTGGGACAATGAAGTCTAAGCTCTCTGAAAAGGCATGCAAGAAGTTGAATCAGCTCCCGCTCCTGTTGCCCATAGATAGTGCCTGCCAAGGGGTCATAAGTTCTGATTTATTTTAATTGATCATCGTGCAGGCCATACATGTGCATGTTGTAGCAAGTTACATGGCATTATTGAGCTCAGCTTGAGTCAGAGCACAACAACAGTCATCAACACATGACACACACCATAATAGGACACACACACCCAGGTCATAGAAATGGATGGCGTAATCACTTGAGAAGACAGAAGACTTGACACCTCAGAGGGCTTGTCTCTGGCCTGGAGCACTCAGGTGTGGACATACAGTAGGCATGGCACGCAGGTTCATAGGCACGCACAATGACAATCTAGTTTCTTATACTTCTATACAATGGTCTTGAGGTCAAATTAAAGGGGCATGCATGAATCCCTAGGCCGATTTCGTAGTTTGTTTTCTGTACAGGGTAAAATAATGGCAAGCTGACCTGATAGTACACTAAGGGTATTTGTTTTTACACAAGGACGAATTCATTGGAGTCCACTAAACTAAATTATTCATGGGTTGCATTTGGAGTCCTACAGCGGCCATGTACAGCGGCCATGTTAGGACCAACTCAGGTGTTCTGATTGGTGTAGAACATTTGTTATATGGCAGTCCAAAGCAAAATAGTAATAGCGCTGCTGTGCTTTGTTTTGACGAGAGAAGTGAAACACCGCTACGGCTACTGCGGCCAAACTGTGAGTGAAACAAGCGACCAGCTCTATGAAAAACAATCCCAACAGTTTCACGACTTGAGCTCTATTACATTAGCTATTTTCTTGAAGAATGAAAGCAAGGTCAAATAAGCAACTACACTTCAGAAACAAGCCCAAACAAAGGCAACCTGCGAGGAAAACAAGACCAAAGTCGCTTATAATGAGCAAACACTCCAGCTTAGGCTCATGTGCACTTTTATTTTATGGTAGTCTCTTTGGTGGAGGAAAAGGAAGTCACCAGCATTTTGCGTGAATTCATTTGTTGGCATGTAAACAGTCACACCAACCCTACCCAAGCCAATACGAGGTGTAAACGATAAACGATACATTGTTTGGTAACGAGTCTAACGACACCAAAACGACAACGGGACCGTACCCGTATAAAAATACCCTAATGCTGCATTCACACTGAGAGAAGCCAAGCTAATGGTTTGCTTGGTAATTCAATGTAAGCTCTATGCAAACCAGCTTTAAACATTTCCAAGCTTTTTTTCCAGCTTGGAAATTTTAAAAGCTGGTTTGCATAGAGATTACATTGAATTACCAAGCCAACCATTAGCATGGCTTTTCTGTATGTGAATGAGGCATAAGGAGCGCAGCTGCAGCTAATAAAATCAATAGCAAGTGTCTTAGATTTAGGTGTGCCATGTGCAACTGTTGACATTAGTCAACAATCTTGTCAACGCACACCCATTATAATTGTATTAACTGTGTTGCTCATTGTACATCATGGTGTACTATTAAGTCAGCCAGCCTGCAATGTTGTTAACTGTATGTAGTCTTTAACCTATACAGGAAAAAATATATTGTATCTCTTTGTCCATGACAAACAAGCTGGACGTGAATATCCTGCTGGTTATTTTGAACACAGAGCAGCATCCTCTGAACTGCAGAGAGCTGTGTGCTCCGTTTATGAGCAAATTGACTGGCTTATTATTAGGAATTAAGCCAATATCCAAACTCAATGTGTTTTGAATTACAGACATGATGAGAGATGCTATAAACCTTCTGGCAAACCTCAACTCAGCCATGGCCATGGCTGTTCTTGTGTTATTGGAAGACGTTTTCAACAGTGCATTTTGAAGAGAACGACTTTTGGCTTTTGTTTCCCAAGAAACATTTTGTTGGCCCTGTGTTGAAGGAGAGGACATAGTATTTCCCTGCTATACCTGTACCTGTCCAAATACTCTCCACTCTGGGATTCCCGTCTGTGGGGACTTTCCCAGAGGGAACTCAGTCACAGGTCTCTCTCTCTCTTAGCCACATCATGTCCTTTTGATCCAGGCTATTAGATCTATCTTGGCAGCTAGATACTGGAGATGCACTTTATATTTACAGCAAATGAATATGTATGATGACTTTGTGTGTGCATTAAGTCTCCTTGCGATATGTGAATTTTACTTTATTGTTTTTCCTCGGTTCAACCTGAATAAACACTTACCCTACAGGGACTTTTCCAAAGGCAAAGGTGATTGTTAACCACTTTAAAATGTTCACAAATATAAGATGACTTGAGATTCATAAACCAAAGGGAGATAATACAAAACAATCATGCTTGTTGAAGTGACTGTATGCAACATCTTTTGTTAAAATTCGATAACGGAATACTGTATTCGTATTCTGCCATGACATACATACAGTTTGTTTTCTATTATGCTTCTAATTTATGTATGCAACCTCCCATTCTTTATTTGTTGGTATTTGACTCGGGGAGACCATTTGGCAGCTTTAATTCCAGTGTGCATAATTATACAGTACGTTCTCTGTTCTCTCACACAGTTGGGTTCTCATCAAGAGACTGTGTTGTAGCGTCATTAGACAAGTCTTTTTGTTTTGAGGACATAAGAAACTCGAACGCTTCAAGGGTTGAGCTGGGAAGACCTTTTTTTTTAAATGTTCTAAATTTAGATTGAGGTTTACCAGTGGCTTATCAGTAAATTATGAACTGTATTTGTAATCAGTCAAAACATAACGCATACTGAGACATAGCCACCCATGCTGCTTTAGCTGAGAAGGCACACAAAAGCTGAGTATAGTAGGATGGCAGAAACATTGCAAAAGAAAACTGGCACGCTGCTTTGCAGAGTCTCATCAATTGATGTGCATAAATGCATGCACAGGAACACCCACAGGAATGCACGCATGCACGCATTGCTCAGTCTCTGGTGCTGTGGGGATGAAAACACCAGGCTTCAAAGAACCAGAGGAGACCAACTTTAAAGTAATTGATTTTTAGGGGAGTATTAACTTCAGCTTAAGTCAGAAAGGAGAAGAGGAGAATAATACATATATATAATTCTTTCTCATCTCAGAAACTACTTATTTCCTTTTTCTTTTTTTTTGCATTCATATTTCAGTGATGAGTGATGTAGTCTATTCTGATGTGTTATTTTATCTTTCTCAGTGAGCCTCCTTTCCATCTGACACGGCGTGGCTGGGGCGAGTTCCCTGTGAGGATCCAGATTCACTTCAATGACCATCGCAACAAACGCATCGACATCATTCACCAGTTAAAGGTCAGTCAATCACAGCTTCACTTCCACTTGAGACCTTGAGTAGCTTTAGTCAGGTTAAGGTGATCACACGAGATCTGATGGTTAAAAGCAGCATACTGCACGCTTTTCTTTAAAAGCATCAGGCCAGGGAGAAATTACCCTGTTAATACGCTATACATCTTTACTGTAGTCCATATATTGTATAACATATAGTTCATATTAATGTAGGTAAATTGTCTCAAAAACAACAAAAAAGTGTGCGAAATCAAAACTTTAGTTTCAGGCGGTAGCAAACCATAAGCGATATCATTTGGCAGTGTTTTAGCATATCAAGCATTCATAAAATAACTGAGTGGGTGAAATTGGTTCATGGTAAATAATATTTATGCTATAATGTGAGCTCAGAGCAATGTTTTGTGGAAGAAAAAAAGTGTTGGAGCTTCAAAAGGGAGGCCAAAAAGCATATGATATCAGTGCAGTGCCCATAGGGGTAAGTTTCACAGCTACTGGAAGAAGAGATGGGACTGTAGTGCTCTCTAAGCTGGACCAGCGCATAGCTTGAATCCTGGGCTAAACAACGGTCACCAATCTACTCCCGGACACCGAACATTTTTGAGAAATGTAAGGGTGCATTCATTCAGAATGATTCGCATCAGCATGGAAACGGTTCATTGAACCCAAGAGAATTTTCTATTTCACGCTAATATAATGGGCAATAAAGTCATGGATTCGTATCTGAACTTGATTTAAAACGCACAAACGTCAATGTTGATATGACATTTTATTAGATATAATTGTTCCTGCATAATCTTTCCTCATAAGTCTGTTGCCAAAAATCACTCCCTGAAAATCTGCATGCACCACCTGGCACCTGCAGAGTATGAGATAAAACACATGGTTGCTCACCATAATTTGTACGTGTATACAGTACAACGTTAATACTATGGTTCCTGGGTGAACGCTTTACTATGGCCACGTCTTAACCCTGCAAGGCCCAAATTAATTTCTACTGGCCCCAAAAAAATTAAAAAAAATCAGATGGTGTTGTAGGAGTCCTAATCACAGGAAAATGTAATGTTAAAAAATTAATAATGTTTTTGTAAGGTTTTATAGCCATAAATCATAAATCATGCTCTAATTTGCATTTTGGGGATATTTTTCACAATAATAACATATGTACATGTTCTAGACATTCTAATGATCACGAAAAACAATATTACAGGCATTTTACTTATGTTTGCCAGACCCATGAAATGGGTAGGCCTACATAAGCAAATGTCGGTCTGTCCGGGTTTTCTATATAAAGGGTATATATGATGATGACATGATGATGACATGCCTACAAAAGGTATGATGTCATAAATGATGATGACAGACAGGGGGTCTGGCACAACCAGGTTGACCTGGTCTAGTTTAGTGAGGAATAGCTTCAGTTAAAAAGTGAGATGTTGTTCGTCCAGACGCTGGAATTTCAACTTCTCTGGGAGGTGTGAATGTCATTCTCTGTGGGGGGTATTTATATGCAAATATCGTGGCCAATGGCATTGTAATACTCAACAATAGGATTTAATGGTGATGTTAATGTGAAAAAAGAACAGGAAAACTAATTATAACATTTAAAAAAATATATATTTAAAAAATGTTGCCAAAAAGCAACGCTGGGCCTTGCAGGGAACAGGAGACGGTAACATGCCTTCATGTGCCCAGTAAAACCTTTCTTTTTCCTCTCCATGATTTAGTTGTTCCGTCAGTTCCCATTGAAAAATGCCACACATTGGCCTGGTCCTATACAAGAATGTTGTTATATCATCTGTATGTAAAGCTCCCTTGGGTTTTCTCTCTCCACAGTTGGACAGAACCTATACGGGTCTACAGACCCTGGGGGCAGAAACTGTAAGTTGATGACGCATATTCTTTCTCTTTCTCAAGTTTCTACTCTCTTTCTGTCTTCCTCTGTTGATCAGCTCTGTGTGTGTTGCAGGTGGTTGATGTGGAGCTCCATAGGAACTCTCTAGGGGAAGATTATGTCCCTCTCCCCTCGTCCTCCAGGCTGTACCACAGAGCAGCCAGCCCCTTGTCGTCCTCTGTGACGCAGGCTTGTGGGCGCTCCATCTCCCCCACCACACACTTACAGGAGTCCAGCATTGACAAAGGTGAGACGCAGAGAAATGCAGGGTCTGGAATAAAAACATGTTATGGGGGGATTTATATACGTTTTAAAATATACCTTGTTGGTGTGGTTGCTCTAAGCAACACATTATAGTTCTAGCCGAGCTTACTTTTTGAAGCGGTGAAAGCCGCTTCCAAGGAGTAGCTTTGTGTGTCCCCCATGTCCATATATGGTCATTTCAGTCCAGAATGAACAGGGTTTTTATCTGTCCGTAAATGTGTGTCCCCCATGTCCATATATGGTCATTTCAGTCCAGAATTAACAGGATTTATCTGTCCGTAAATGTGTGTCCCCCATGTCCATATATGGTCATTTCAGTCCAGAATGAACAGGTTTTATCTGTCCCGTACGTCCAGAATATGTGTGTAGTGTCCGTCCCGGTGATTAAAAATGTCCAATGAGACCATAGATTAAGGATTGGTCAAGCTTCACATGACAATCCGGCCCTCCAGATAAAATCATTCAGAATTCAGAATTCAGAATTCTGTAGCTCTAGACAATTTTATACTCAGATTCACAGCTTCACTTTGAACCGAGGTTTGATTTTTAATGTTCTGGATAACAATGTTCTGGATAACATTTAGCCAATCAGGAAGCAGCATTCTCGGTGACGTCACCATTATAGAGTAAGTCCATTGAGTTCAATGGGGGAGTGGTGCTAGCTTGAGGATCGGTAGAGCTTCACATGACGTTCTGGCTATCTAGGCAAAAAATAGGCAACCACACTTGCAATTTCCAATTGCATCTTTCTCTAGTTATATACTTTCTCTTTTAGGCTTGTGAGCTTAACTAAATGTGTTATACTGTCCGTCTCAGATTGCATTTAGTCACTCTACTCCACTTTAAGGGGTGTGTGTGTGTTTGTGTAGCCTATAAGAGAGAGAGAGGAGAGCAGTGGACGAGAGATATACATTTTAAAGATCTGTTGAATTAATTCCAATGCAGATTTGATGTATGCGATGTGAGTGTGTGGTCTAGCCAACACCAGCTCGGACTCCTGGATCTCTGCCCTCCACACTCTCCTATCTAACAAGCTTAGCTTGATGTATGAGCATACAGTGATGTCATTACGTGCGCATCCCGCATCAAAAACTCATTCAAGTCACCCAGGGACTCATTCATGTCATGGTCCTGGGGTCCCGGGGATGCGCCTCCATTGGAGTCCATGTTAAAATAATTTACCGCATCGCGGTAAAAGAAGAAAAAATAAATTCCACAGACACCACCATTGTTCATGGGTGAAAGCATCCTACTTTACCCTACGTTAACACAAATAAAATCCACGTAGAAAGTCTTAAACAGGCGATAGAAACGTCAATGTTTTGATTCCACCGACGTCCGACGCCATTTTGCGCGCGTAAACTTTATATTGAGGACTCATAAAACTTTTCTGGGACCCATTTGAATGACCACCTGTGGGTCCCGGGACCCATTACATTGAAAACCTAGTAACATCACTGGCATAGGTAGAGTACAGTAGGAAATGCATAGGTCTATGCATTTCTGTTCCTACAGACTACGGTACATATCTCCTGCCAGCTGCTGCACATCCTAATACACTACTTCTTTGAAAGTCAAAAGCTTCAAAGTTCTTCATAATGATAATAGGAAGATCATTTACACTTCAGAGATACAGCGGAATATATTATGAACTAAAGAACAGAGTGAGCACATGGTAACTGAACGGCCCATCTAGTATAGCCACTCCTCCTGTATTCATGTTGGTTATTATTAACATCTCTCAGTAGATGTGTCTGGAATCTCCCACATTATAAGAGCCAAGATGGCAGGAATCAGTTAAATGATGTGCAATATCCAAATTTGAGGCCCTGAAATGTGATTAATATGTTTTTTTATGGTTTCCATAATACACCTCAAAAGACAATATGAAACTTAAGCTGGCCGCACACTAGCCGATAATCGGGCTATTTAATTACCCTCCCGACAATCGGGCTGCCACCGACTGAAACGGGCCCGACAATCGGGCATGAACGTCGTCTAGCGTGAGGTCTCACAGATCCACTCGGAGCCCAGCCGAGTGGCTCGGAGGACGATCGGGGGTTGCCCGACTCTTTTCAAACATGTTTGATATTTTCCTGGATCAGTACTGGTCTGGAATAGCAGCAGGGGACTGATTGAAAATAGGTAGCCTACAGCAGCCGCGCAAGTCTCTGAGCATCTGAGTGACAGAGCTATCTCTTTTTCTCTCTCTACACACACACACACACACACACACACACACACACACACACACACACACACACACACACACGAAATCAATCAATCAATCAACAAAGACGTAAAACTAGGCCAAACCAATTAGTGCAAGTCTGGACTCGCTAATAACTTTCCAGCTCTGCTCTCCTCCTCCAACTCCAATTAAGTTACATTAAACTTATGGTTCTCACTCTCGAATGTATGATAAACCTGTGCATTCTCCATGTTTCCACCTCAAAATGCTGGATTACAGTTCTTCAAATGGACCAGACAGAACCGTCCTCTTTCTCTCTCTCTCTCTCTCTCTCTCTCTCTCTCTCTCTCTCTGGGACATTGGATTTGGATCTCCGTGCCCTCGGATCTTTTTTTAATGATTATATTTGATTGATCCATCCGCCCACACCGCGATAATTTAAAGACAGGGGAAATCATGATTGAAAGCCTAGGCCATGGCCACTAAAGTAAAAGCAGACACGTGCCTGTCTTGAACTTGAACCTGTCTTGAACTTGAACCGTCCGTGGTGGAAGCAGCCTACAACAGCAGCTCACCCCACGTCAGTCACTTTCTCTGATGGTCCGTGCACGGTGCAGTTATGTAATCTCTACTCCTTTCAAGTTCCAATTGGCCATAGGTACAACTCGTTGTTTGATCTACCAGCTGGGTTAACAACTCCTGGCTACTCCGGGCACAGCGCGCCCCGCATAGCCAGGCGTTTCGTATTTTAACAGACAGCAGGTTTAGAAAATATGCGCGCACGTTACCTTAACTACTTTATTATAAAATAAAATGACTTTATCAAAACTGACAATGATAAACCTGGAGCGGACATGAAAGAAACATAATGGATATAGGCTAGGCCTAATAGGCCTTTCCTTTTTAAAGCATTACAGTATATTTGGGACTGAAAACTAGTCCCCCCCCCCCCCAAAAAAAAGCAATACACATAAATACACTGCTTATTATTTCAAATAATGATCCACATCCATCCTCCCAGGTTGTATCATGATTGCTTGCGATGGGAATTAAAACTCAATGGTCGCGAGTTTGTTTTATATCAGCAGAAATAGTCACTACCAGTCAGTCAGACTGGAGTGGGAACAGCACACGAGTGCAAGTAGGCCTACACGCCCACTGCCTGATCTACAAACCCTACAATGTGGCGCGGAGGGACGCAGTTTGATCTTGGAGATCTGATATGTTCTCTGCGCAACACAGTCATACGACTAATCATAAAGCAGGCACCATGAGAAGCACCAGCAGACAGCGCGCAGCACTTGACTTTAGCAGTGGGGAGAGAGGGGGAAAGTCGATCAGAGTTGATCCATGGATGAACATGAAACGCGTCAAAGTGAACTCATAGGCTAGTCATAGTATCATTTGAAGCTTTTTTTTTTTTTTTTTCGTTGCGTGAGGCAATGGTGTGTTTGTGAGTGGATAACATAATGTGTTTGTTTGTATGTGCGTCTGCGCGCGTGTTGCAAGGCGAAGCTCTCGGAACAGTGACGTTTTGTATTCATTATATAAATTATTTATTTATTATTGCTGTGTTTGGGCCCGACTCAATCGGAATAGAATCCTGTAGCGTGCGGTGCGCCCGACTGTTCAAAACGGCTAGTGTGAGCCCGTTTAGATTCTCTGGCCAGATAATCTGAAGAAATGATCCTGTAGTGTTTAATTCTACCCGATTCAGTCGGGCCCGATTATCGTGTAGTGTATGGCCAGCTTAAGACCTATTTTACCAATCACTCTTTAGAATGAAGGTTTTGCAAGCTAAACGTTTTATCAAAATATATAGATGACTGTATGCAGCTAGCCTTCTTCCTACAGAGAGAAGGTCAGAGGGCATCTGGTGGATAAGTGGAGAATAACAGGTCTGGGATGTGTGATAGAAAGAGGAGACTCACTAAGAACCAGGAGTTACACCTGGATGGGCGTGGTTTAGCAGGACGTTGCGGGGCATGTTTCTGAACAAGGCAGGCTGATGAGGTGTGCCCTTATAACTCTATGGCAGGGGTCTTCAACGTTTTCAGGCCAAGGACCCCTTAGCTGAGAGAGTGATGGAGTAGAGACCCCCACTACATATTGTATAAAATTGTGCTGCAGATTAAAAATGTTTATAGACATTATTCTTAGACAGCTTAGACTTGTTTGACAGCACTGTCATCATGTTGGAGTAATGTGTAGTTTTGGGTGTCGCTCTCCATTCTGACATGTTGCCACTCCGAAATTGACTTCTTATTGTCGGAGTGGCGACACTTCCATAGAGGTTAAGTTTAGGGTAAGGGTTAGAGATAGGGTTAGTGTCGGAATGGAGACATGTCGGAAAGGAGACATGTCAAAGTGGCAGGGTTAACCACTTGAACCGTCAAATACTGTACTATACTAGTATGCTCTTCTTTTCCCTCTACAAACCCTCTACAAGCTGCGAGGCGTTGTAAGCTTGTAGATCTGCTATTTTTGGCAAATGTTCCACTCAGAATAGGGATACTAGGGTTCAGAACCGCTTTGCCAAAAATAGCTGCGAGGCGTTGTAAGCTTGTAAATCTGCTATTTTTGGCAAATGTTCCACTCAGAATAGGGATACTAGGGTTCAGGTGGTTCATGTAAAAAAAACATGATCCTATCACAAACTTTCTGAGTCCCCCCTGTTGTAACTCTGAGGACCCCCTAGGGGTCCCGGACCCGCGTTGAAGACCCATGCTCATGAGGAGTGCCAGGCCTGCATCAAGCAGTTATCACTTATAATCTACCGGTATTTTGAAATCGCATATGATTCCTTGAATATTGATATGAAATATGTTTTGTTCAGATTTGTCGACATTTAATGTGGCTAGATTTGCTCGGCTTGACAAGATGACTCGATACAACACTGTGTGGTGTAAGGGGTGGTGGTTGTCCCCATTTTACAGAGGTTTTTAGGGAGTACCACTTTGACACCATTGTGTCAAAGTGACTACACAGTGGCGTAGGAGATGTAAAAAGGCACTGATGTCTGTATGAAATCCTGGCATCTACTTTCTTTTCCACCAAATGGCTGTTTCAGCTCTTTCAATATGACCTAGATTTTCATGTCCAAGTGTAATTGGACTCTTTTTTTTATAAGCTTTTCAGGGGGCAACACTTTCAACTCAATACTCAAGTCAACCAAGTTTCTCTCTTTTTTTTCTTTCCAACCGAAATTTTTTAAGGAGACATTTTAGAACTCCTCTGAGAGAAGTTAATGTAAACCTTGGCAGAGGTCTTTAGCGAGTGAGTTTTATGTGTGCGTTGCAGAAATTGAAGGCCGTGTATAAAGTGCCAGCACTATTGAATGATGTCACTTTCATCGCACACTAGTCCTGCACCCCACATTACTCATTACTGTCCTCCTCCCCCCCCCGCTCACAAGTGAGCCAATTTTCAGTTTTTCCCCCAGGTCTTTCATCCTTTTCCTCCACGGGCCAGTGAATTATTGATGAAGTGGTTAATCTCTCTCTCTCTCTCGCTCCCTCTCTGTCATCTGATATACCTGACTCTACCATGCTCCTCTCCTCCCCTTTCTCCTTTGCAACTGCCCCCGCATAACTTGTACATCTCCTCTGCACTCTATCTGTGTGTGGCAGGATG
This sequence comes from Nannobrachium achirus, assembly GCF_963921795.1. Taxonomy (NCBI): domain Eukaryota; kingdom Metazoa; phylum Chordata; class Actinopteri; order Myctophiformes; family Myctophidae; genus Nannobrachium; species Nannobrachium achirus. Next base: position 46,612,345 of record NC_137814.1, on the reverse strand, counting down.
AGTCTCTCTAATTACTCTGAGATGAGGTTCAGTGAGTTTTAACCGATTCAGAACGTGTACACTATATTGTGTATCGTTATTTTATGCTTTAACTATTGACAAATAGCAGATATACAAGCTCACAGCGCGGCACCGAGTGCCGCGCTGCGAGCTTGTAGATCTGCTATTTTTGAAAAATCATGAAAATTAGATTTTTGACCCGATTCTATAAGTGTCTTTTGAATCATTCTAAGATTTTTGAAAAACCCTATGTTTCTATGTCAGCCATCGTCCTTTTCACTTAAATGGAGCTCAGTTAGTCTGTTCTTGAGAGACTACTGTGTCAGTGGTTCCAAACCTTTTCATGTGAAGGACCCCCAAAATGATATGTATTTGGCCACGGACCCCCATCTCAAAATATCTAGTTCCAGGGACCCCCCAGAAGCAAAATTTGAGTTACAGACGTTCACTTTGAAAATACATATATTCCAAGATTTGCACACATTTTCACGACTTTTTCAAAAATAGCAGATCTACAAGCTCGCAGCGCGGCACTCGGTGCCGCGCTGTGAGCTTGTATATCTGCTATTTTTCACTGGTTAAAGCATTCAATAATTCTAGGCCTAAATGGGTTAATGATCCATGCTCAATACCCCCCCCCCCCCCCCCCCCCCCCCTTCCAGGTCTCATCAAGTCAGAGATGGGGAGGTCTGCGGTGGCACACGGCGAACGCACCCCAACCAGAACCAGACCCGGCGACCGAATCACGTTGGGTTCCCACGGCAACTCCGCCTTCCAGCCAATCACGGCGAGCTGTAAGATCGTCCCTCAGGGACAGGCGCCCAGCCCCATTGAGTCGCCCGGGAAATCCTTTCAACCAATCACCATGAGCTGTAAGATTGTGTCAGGTAAGAGACTGTTTTTTTTAAATATTTATCTGAGTGGAAGTGTGGCTAGGGAAGCGACATTATTTTGAGCCGTGCTAACCGCTCCGACATGGCTTCGTCTTTTTGTCCTGTGTTTGTCCGGACTGTCATTGGTCAATTGGTGTCTGTTTGTACTTAGGTACCAGAGTCACATTGGCCAAGCTCTGTGGGACGCTTAATGAAATGAACTCGTAAAATAGCACCACTCACTTCACACTGGGTGTGATTTCTATTTTAATATAACTCCCCTCTGGGATACATATATTTGTCCTCCCTAAATAACCAGGGGAAAATGCATGTTTTATTATAGTCCCTCCAATTGTAGCTGTGGAGAATGAAATGAAAGCAAAGGAGTGCATTAGCCCACAGCATAAATAAAACCAAGAGAGGTGGTGCTGAAATTCTAGTACAGTACTTAGTTTGCTGCTGGGTGTTTTGCAGTCCGACCTTTCTGATAGAATTTTGTGCAACTTCACCCACTCAACATAATACATCACTAGACAAAATCTTTTGTAACTTACGGACGGTATGTTCACTTTCAACCTAAACTAAAAAAAACAACACCAAAACAAATTCCCTGTGATGACATTTCTCTGCTCTCAGAATAGCACACCCCTCCCTTAGCAAGGGCCTCAGCACTGGTACTTGTCATGACTCAGGGGCATGTGGGATACGCAAGGAGTTTCCCCTGTGGACTCAACCCAGACTCAATGACCAACTTTCTGTGCTTTCTGTCTTGTTTTATTTCTCTGAAAGTTTAACGTTGATGTTCACCTACTTCACCTGGTCCAAACGGACCATGGCCGAGTCACTCTGACTCGGACATAACCATAAACAAACCCGATACGCCCATACATAGTCATCAGTGTATTTTGGATTCATGTCAATGTGTGTTTTCAGATATTTAATTAGTCAGCTCTTTTTCCCCTCTACACCAAAGATCTTTGCCAAAAATAGCCCATCTGCAAGCTCACAACGCTGCGAGGCGTTGTGAGCCTGTAGATCATCTATTCTTGGCTAAAGTTCTCAGAATAAGGTCACTAGGGTTCAAGTTGTTAATATAAAAAATCACACAAAGATTTGCAGGAGCCCCAGGGCGCCTGGTGGTCAAGGCGCATACCACATACTAGGCTATGATGCCTGCTGGCGTCGCCGGTTCGATTCCCGATCCGGAAGACCTTTGCCACATGTCACTCCCCATCTCTCTCCTCACTTCCTGTCAGTCTACTGTCCTATCAATAAAGGCATAAAAAGCCTGTAAAATCTAATTTCCTCCTTCCAGGATCTCCCATCTCCACGCCCAGCCACTCCCCGCTGCCCCGCACTCCCATCGCCTCCAACTCGCTCCACGGCAAGCAGGCCTCCGGCTGCTCCGCGTCGTCTTCATCGGTTCTCAACAATCCTTACATCATCGTGGACAAGCCGGGCCAGGTCATCGGCGTGGCGGGTACGTCCTCCCCCGCAGGTACTCCACTCCGCCCACCAGGGGGCCGAGAGGCCCCCGATGGAGACGGGTAGAGCCAAGCGGCCAAGATCTTAGAGCCACCGCCCACACACACAGAATATGGAAGCAGTGTGGTAGAGCGCAACGGCAGTGATGGAATTCAACACTGCCGCTGGGCTACTTTTCTTGCCTCCCACACAAGCACACACGCATGGCAAGGCAAGGCAACTTTATTTATAGAGCACCTTTCGTACAACAACGCAATTCAAAGTGCTTTACAGAATAAAAACGGATACATTCATAGTACAACAATGCAATATAAAAATACAATACAAACAAGAAAAACTAGACCAGGTCAACCTGGTTGTGCCAGACCCCCTGTCTGTCATCATCATTTATGACATCATGCCTTTTGTAGGCATGTCATCATCATGTCATCATCATATATACCCTTTATATAGAAAACCCGGACAGACAGACCGACATTTGCTTATGTAGGCCTACCCATTTCATGGGTCTGGCAAAGATAGATTTCTAAAACAAGAAAAGAATATATAATTAATAAATCAGAGTAAGCAATATCAAATAAATAGGTTTTTAAATTGGACTTAAAAACAGCTATGGTTAATATTGTTCCAATATTGTTCCAGGTGTGTGGTGCATAATGGTGAAAGGCTGCTTCGCCATGTTTTTTTCCAACTGTTTGAACAATTAGCAGGCCAGCCCAGATGACCTAAGTGTTCTAGGGGGTTCACAAGCACGCACATGTACACACTAGGCTAGGGCATTCACCAAATATTCGAATATTCGAATACCAGTAAGACTCCCTAATCGGGAGATAAGCGACCGTAGGTCGCTTATCTCCACAAATAGGGCAAAAATTTGTTTTTCCTAAATCTTCCTGATCCATGTTGATGACATGAGTGTAGACATGCTGTGTAGTGATTTTCGTGATTTTAGGGCAAAATCTGTAGGAGTTACGGCATTTTATGTGAGCTGCAGTGGAGGGGGTCCTCCACTGGGGGCGCCACCACTTTTGCATCCGTTCTGGAGCACCAGGAGTGGGTGGTCCCCAGGAATTCCCCGTGAGCAGCCCCGTTGGGGTGGTCATTTGGTCATTTTTGCACATGTGGTCATTTTTTACACCTGGGGGTCCCCCAGGGACCGGGGGGTCCCTGGAGCTGCGGGGGTCCTTGGAGGTTGTAGTTTGGCAGGTAAGGAGTGTGTGTGCAAAATGTGGCATGGATGGGGGCAACGGTTGTGCAGATAGGAGCAGGGCAAAATTACACCTGGGGGTCCCCGTGGCCCCCAAAATAAACATATTTGAACTGGGGACCCATACCCTGACAATCACTTGGAATTCTAGGTATTAATGTGACTCGGCTCCACAGATAAATATTGTGAAAATAGCAGATCTACATGCTCACAACTCCTCGCAACGCGAGGCGTTGTGAGCATGTAGATCGGCTATTTTCACAATGTTCGCCTCTTACTTACTTACTTACGCCTTACACCCCTACTGGGGTGTAGGCCGTCGACAAGGGACCTCCAGAGTTCATGGTCACTGGCATTCCTTTCTATCTGTGACCAGGTGCATCCCAGTCTCTTGGTGTCTGCCTGGAGATCCCGCCGCCAGGTGTTCTTTGGCCGGCCTCGGTTTCTCTTCCCTTGAGGGTTCCAAGTCAGAGCCTGTCTGGTGGTGTTTGACTCTGGCTTGCGCAGTGTGTGCCCGATCCAGCTCCATCTTCTTCGTCCAATTTCGTCTGTTGTTGGGAGTTGTTTCGTTTTTATCCACAGATCGTTGTTACTGATCTTGTCCGGCCAGTGTATATTCAGGATTCTTCTGAGACATTTGTTGATGAAGGTTTGAACTTTATTTATTGTACTCTTTGTGATTCTCCAAGTCTCTGACCCATAAAGCAGGACGGATTTTACGTTGGAGTTGAATATTCTGATTTTGGTTGTTTGATGTATCTCTCTGGAGCGCCAGATGTTCTTGAGCAGTAGATATGCTGTTCTTGCCTTCCCTATCCTAGCTTTCACATCTGCATCCGTACCGCCCTGGTTGCTGATGATACTCCCCAGGTAGGTGAAGGATTCTACCTCTTCTATCTTGGTGTCACCTAGAGAGATTGGTTCGGTACTGGTTGTATTTATCCTCATAGTTTTAGTTTTTCCCTCATGGATGTTAAGTCCTACTTGTGAGGAGGTCTCTGCAAGTGTTTTAGTTTTGTCTTGCATCTGATGATGTGTGTGTGAAAGTAGTGCCAGGTCATCTGCAACATCTAAATCATCGAGCTGTGTCCATAGTGTCCACCTGATTCCATTCTTCCTTTGTGATGTTGTTGTTCTCATAACCCAGTCAATGGCTATTAAAAACAGGAATGGGGATAATAGTCTATAGACAGCCCTGTCTAACCCCTGTCTTGATCTCAAACTGGTTCGTGAGCTGTCCTTCGTGTATGACTCTACAGGTCATTCCAGTATAACTGTTTTTGATGATGTTCGCCTCTTGCTTACTTAATATTTGACAGTTTGGCCAGTCCTGTCGAATATTTGACTATTCGAATACTTTGAGGTCGAATAATTCGAATACTAAAAATCACTATTTGTGAAAGCCCTAGTACACACACACACACAAACAATATGTGTTTGTGGCTTGGTCCTTCTCATCAGTCTTAGTCTGGCATCTTTTCCCCTGCTGTCACTCCTGCTTTTAGTTCTTTTCTTTCTTACCACACATTTCCCCCTTATTCAGCAATGTTCTTTTTCCCCCACCCTTCTTCTTATGGTGTGAGCGTGAGGGTACAGGTATGTGTGTGACCTCCGTCTCCCTTTCATAAAATCGTGACGTGGGGTGATTCAGCAGCATCTTTGGCCCGGATCAGTGGTTTCCATAGTGACAAGGCAGGCTGCTGCTTTTCCATGGTTAGGGTTATCATAGATAAGAAGATGAATATAAATAAGTGAGTTGGAAGAGATTGTTCTCCATTGCTATGACGGATTGCAATCATTTGGATTCTGGAGAAGACGTTTGAGATCAGTGTAGTGTAAGGGAGTGTTCGGTAATAGGTAGCGATTTGTATCGGCATACAATCAACTTCGATGTCAGTGATTGTGTATTAATGATCTCTGCACTTGGCTTTCTGATAACAAACTGTCATTACACCTGGGGAAAAGCAGAATCCATACTTTTTTGGGCCCAATACCAACCTGGGGCTTTACGGTCACAGACAGACAGATATAGCTTTACTTGTGACATTGTGTGTGTGTGTGTGTGTGTGTGCGTGTGCGTGTGCGTGTGCGTGTGCGTGTGTGCGTGTGCGTGTGCCTGTGCCTGTGCCTGTGTGTGTGTGTGTGTGTGTGTGTGTGTGTGGTGTCATGGGGGCGTTTGCACATCCAGTTCAGTTCGTCTAGGTTGAGGGGGTTCAGGGGGGGTAATGTTTTTTAAGGAGCCTAATGGCAGAGGGAATGATCTGGCACCTCCCTTTTTCTTCTTGAATAAAGGGGCAGCATATCCTCTGTCTGAGGGCAGGATCTCAAAGCAGGTGTTTAGGTTATGAGTTAAGTCTCTTGTGATCTACCCTGCCTTCTTCACTGCCCTCTGGTCATGGAGCCGGTGGAGGGCGGAGCTGGACCCCAAGGTTGTCACCCTCTGCAGCGCAGCTTTCCTTGCAGCAGCAGCAACATTTCATATTCCACTCGGGAAGCTCTTCCGCCTCTCACCCGCTCGGCCGGCCACATTCACACGCCGTCCACGAACGCACAGCCCACAGCTGCTCTGGCTCTGAACACTGTAGTGTTTGATAATCTGTCAGGCAGAATAATGTCCATGTGGGTGTTGGCGTTGATTCACCGCTCTCGCAAACAACTTTTTGGTGCAGACCGTATCATAGTTTGGGTCCAATGTTGGAGCTAGCATCTCTGAGACCGCTCTCGCAAACAACTTTTTGGTGCAGACCGTATCATAGTTTGGGTCCAATGTTGGAGCTAGCATCTCTGAGACCAGTAACTTAAGCTCCTTCTATCCACCTGCTAGAACAGCCACAGATTAGATTATCTATGGCACTGGCTCTCAGCATGGGGTCCCGGGACTCACAGGGGTCCTTGGGGGGGTTCCAACTTCCATGGAGTCTGATTGATGACATCGCTAACCATGGAATGGTAATTGCATTTTGGGGAGCCACATTGTTTACAATCCTGTTAAACATACACATTTTCATAAGTGAAACTCTCTCCACCACGCTAGTCTGGGCCACTGGAGGCTAATAAAATGAGAAGGGTGGAGTTGTGTTCTGGAATGGAGTTTAAGGATTAACCTTATGCAGGGATGTACCAGGATGTGCAGGTGTAATCAAAATTACATTGAACAACAAGTGCAACTTTCAAGATTTACTTAGCACTTCTGTCAATGGATATGGATATTTTGTCTAGAAATTGTACTTTGTGGTTGACCTTTGAGACAACTTTTAAAGCCATACTCTTCAGATATTTTAAGTCTAATACTGTAACTTAAAATTGTACTTGTACAAATGGAACCAAATCAATCTAAGTTTAGTCTCTGAGTTAAATAACTGTTGAGGAATGTATATGTGTAGATGTGTATACTTCCTAGAGCAAGGGTCTTCAACAGGGGGTCCGGGACCCCTAGGGGGTCCTCAGAGTTACCATAGGGGGTCCTCCAAATCTTTGTGTGATAAAAACCTTTTTTCTTATTTCTTTATATTAACCGCTTTCATTTCATTCTGAGAACCTTATTCTTTGCCAAAAATAGACGAACGTGGTGTGAGCTTGTAGATCGGCTATTTTCAACGCGTTGTGAGCTTGTAGATCGGCTATTTTTGGCAAAGAGCTTTGGTGTAGAGGGGAAAAAGAGCCAACTAATTACAGAGTGAAAGGTCAAGTTTATTAAGTATTGACAGTTCAAGTGGTTAAATATCTGAAAACACAAATGAATCCAAAATACACTGATGATTGTGCTGTCAAACAATTAAACTATATGGAATCTATATGAAAAGGTTGTGGGGTCCCTGCTTCATCTCTCTCTCAACTAAGGGGTCCTTGGCTTGAAAACGTTGAAGACCCCTGTCCTAGAGATAAAAGTATGAAATGGGGATCTGAGGCCTAATGCGTATCAAACTGGAAATAAACGGTTATCGGTTAACCCATTCAGCGGGTACACTATGTTGTGTATCATTATTTTATGTTTTAACCATTGAAAAATAGCAGATATACAAGCTCACAGCGCGGCACCGAGTGCCGCGCTGCGAGCTTGTAGATCTGCTATTTTTGAAAAAAAACGTGAAAATCTGAATTTTTACCCGATTCTATAAGTGTCTTTTGAATCCTTCTAAGATGTTTTGAAAACCCTATGTTTCTATGTCAGCAATCTGGCCAGCCATCGTCAAAGAAAAGGTCCTTTTCACTTAACTGGAGCTCAGTTAGTCTGTTCTTGAGAGACTACTATGTCAGTGGTTCTCAAACCTTTTCATGTGAAGGACCCCCAAAATGATATGTATTTGGCCACGGACCCCCATCTCAAAATATTTTGTTCCAGGGACCACCCAGGAGCAAAATTTGAGTTACAAACGGTCGCTTTGAAAATACATATATTCAAAGATTTTCACACATTTTCACGACTTTTTCAAAAATAGCAGATCTACAAGCTCGCAGCGCGGCACTCGGTGCCGCGCTGTAAGCTTGTATATCTGCTATTTTTCACCGGTTAAAGCATTCAATAATTCTAGGCCTAAATGGGTTAAGAATCAGTAATCTGACCAGCAGTGCACTCATTCCAGTGTATCAGACTGATATCTAGCATGTCTGTGTTTTGGTTGTAATTGTCCCCCACAGGAAGCCCTTCAGCCAAACAGTCTCATGGCACTCGCTCTCCGGCCCCCAAGATTCACACAGGCAGCTTCCTCTCTTCGGGAGTGAAGGTGAGTTCCTACAGTCTTGTCGTATCATGTCAAAACCGCTGCATTCCCTTCTACAGGGTTCCCACGGTCATGAAATTCCTGGAAATATCTTGAAATTAGAAAAATATTTTTCCAGTACTGGAAAAGTTTTGGAATTGATCAAAGGTCCTGGGAAGTCATGGGAAAATATTTAGCTATGCATAGTTTTTCTAGAACATGTATAACATTACACAAAACATGTAACATAAGTCGTTTTTCGCCGAAAGGACTGCGTGATTGCAGCCTAATGTATGCAACTAGAAGTTCTATAGGCTCGCACCCTTCGAGTGCTCGCAGCTGTTGCTTGATGCAAACACACACGGCCGTTAGAACTGTCTATACAGGTCCATTTGGTTTCATTCAATGCTTTATTTTATCCATAATTAGCCCAATTCACGGCCCGCCCACCTACTTCCGTTTTTCAGTTTCCCCCGGGTGCTGACTTCAATTTAGAAGGGGAAACTATAATAGAAATAGCTGGACAAATCGTTATTTCTAACAGTAAAGTAAATTATAATGCTTTGTGCCGTTTACTATCTTGTGTTCTTGATCATGCTAGCCGTATTTTATACTTTACTATTCGGAAATTGCATTAAATTTGCGATTTCTGTGCTAACTCTATAGGCTTATACACTCTAAAAACAAAAACTAGGCTCTACTCAATTTTATTGGTGAAACATTTTTACACTCAAAAATATTGAGTAAATATTACTGTTATGAAATCAGGTAGATGATACTCAATTAATTTGAGTAAAAGTAACCAAAACTTTTACGTACTTATTAACAACTAAAATTGAGTACAATGACCTAAAGAAATTGAGTAGATATAATTAAATTATTCAGTCAATGCCACAAAAGACTACAAGTAAATACATTGAAATATTAAGTAGATCTAATTGAATATTAGAGTATGATTTAACAAAACAAATATGTCACATTTACTTTATTCATTTACTTTTATTGATTTAATTCATATAGTACCATTTACCCCTTTCATTTACTTTACCTTTTACTCCAGGAGTACATGATGTCAAATGAATACACATGAAATAATTATGCAGATAATTATGTTTTTAATCAACTAATTGTGACCAGTGTAACACCACATCAAGTATGAACATTCAACATACTTTAGTATATGTAAATGACATGCAACAATGCCTGCAAAAACAATATGTTTAAAGATAATGATCAGGAAAGGGGTATCCCTGACACTTTTAAAATTATGTTTACTAAAGAGCAGTGTGTGTTCACAATACTGTATATAAGTACCTCTAATTGAACTGTGCATACTGTAAGTAAGCAGTCTGTCAAACATTATGCACCATAAGAACAATGAGCCCATCAAATGAACAGTAAGTCATAACCACAAAATACATTAAAGACAGTCAGAGGCCATTTGGCATGAAAGAAAATCACAACTTGGAATATGAAATAATAAATAAGCATTTACAGTAGCTCAACATTTAAACATATTGACTATGCACACGTGTAATGTCTATATGCTAAACTGACCTGTTTGCATTATGACTCGAATGCACCAGAAACAAAACACTTTACATTAACTAATTACTATCAGCAACAAATACCATTGCAAAAATGCTGTTTTGACAATAAATCCACTTTCAGTAGGTTATACCCACTTTCTGAGAGCATCTTGCTGAACAGTAGTCGGCAAGCAGACATTTTTTCAGTCTCTGAACTTTGGCTGAAAGGTGTCCAGGATCCAACTCAACTAGTACTTTTTGGAACATCTCAAGACCATATCTGAGGTTCTTGGGGTATCTCAGATTAAAGGCATAGAACAGTCCCAACAGATAGCAGCAGACCCCCAAGATTGTTGAGGGCAGTGATGCCCTTAATCACAATACCTACATCAGTAGGTTCATTCATTGAGTTCTCTTGGTTCTGCAGCAGGTAGATCTTCATCTTCATCATCACCTCCTCTGTCAACTTCTCTTCTACTCTGACAGGTGCACCAGCAGCTTCCTTCCTGCACACATTGTGAAGATAATTGTTTAGAGCTCACTTTCAGGCTAAATGTTACAAGACACACAGACACACATTGAGCAATCCTAGCTGTCTCCACACATGCAGCCCTGGGCATAATCTTTAATCAGTTGGACCAGACATGCAACGGATGCAACAGCCATTCAGCCAATGTCACAACCTCATTCTCTGGACATCACTATGCTGTTCCTTTGCATGTGATGGTCTCATCCACGATGACATTAAAACGTCAAAACATTTATTTTACTAACTTGAAAGTCCTTGATCTTGACACTATCTTCTTCCAGATGGTCGATGAGACATCGGATGATGACCTCTCGTGTTCGTTGATTGGGGATTCCTCTCTGCCTTAGTAGCTATTAAGACATACATTTAGAAATGAATAATCAGGAGAGAGAGAGTTGCAGGGGATAAAGATGAGTTTAGCATAAATTAATATAGTAATTATTGTCATTAGCCAGGTGAAATATAATTAAAGCAGTTAGAGTAAATGAAAGTTTCATACCTGAAGTACAATACTCATTTGTGCCCAAACTGCCCTTCTTGGACTGGAACATGGACAGTAGTTTGGGGGTATAGAAGTCCAACATTGCCATACATTTTGGCTCAAGATTCAGTGTGGTGATCATCCTGAACTTTGCACTAACCTGGAAGACAGAGATGAGGGGAAGAGAGTAAAAAAGAAGACATGTAGATAATAATGTAGGCCTATACCTGTGCATTTTATCTTCATTGTACACACCATTGTATGCAGCTGTGCATAGCTTGTAATAAATGCAAAAAGTCACAATGACTAGAGGGCTTGCACATTCCTCTCACTGTAACCTTAACTAGCTGCAAACCTTTGTAAATAACATAAGTTATACCCAATACATTTGTGTAGCCTATATGCACAAAGATACAGTAAATCTACTTACCAATATTTGCAAACACTCTCCAGGTTTCTTGTTGAAGAAGATGTGTGCTGCTGCTGTTTGTTGACAGAATGTTCCAGTAGAATTTTCCCATGAACCCTTTTTTTCCCATGAACCCTTGTGTACAATTTTGAATCTTAGTCATAATCTACTCAATTGTTTAAGTTGTTGTGAGAGATGAAAGATTATTAAGTTGGAATGAATAATAATTAAGGGTCTTTTTAAATTGATCCATATAAGTACTCCATACTCAAATATTATGAAGGAAAATTACCAAAACAAATTGAGTATAATTCATGAATACAATCAGTTGGTCAAATACTAATTTATTCTCATGAAATTAACTCAAATAATATATGTACATCTAACTCAAAAAGAACAGTTGGATTTTTACTCATTTTGTTTGGTGTGACCTACTCAAACAATCACATACATGATATTCAGTGATTTTATTGAGTAAATATAACTTTTTCTAATAGTGCTATTTACTCGGTCACAGAATCCTTTCTTAGAGTGTAGTAGGATTTTCCCCTTCAAAACGGGACTTCAGCACCCGGGGGATGCTGAGTGGGCGGGTCGTGAATAGGGCTAATACCATTCTATGCTTTATTTTTGCTACACTAACGGTCTTTGGGCATTACTCAAAGGAGTAAGAGACCCATTATTGTGCTGAATGACTATTATAGGCCTGGAAATTGGTTTAAATATTCTGGAAAGGTTTTGGAAAAGTTTTGGAAATACATTGGTAAAAATGTGTGGGAACCCTGCTTCTACACTTTCAAAAAAGATCTAAAAAAAAAGAAGAGGTAAAAAAACATCCGTCTGCTGATCTGTTTCCAGCGCCTCTCGTGTGAAAATCGCTCCTGCAGGATCTATCCTGCTAACGAGGTTGTGCGGTATTAATAGAGCGCCACAGTGCTATCTTCAGCAGATGTGAGCGCCTTGGCGAGCCACTTAAATGGGACATAACGCTGAGATGGGGGGGGGGGGGGGGGTTCATTGCACAGAGAAACGCATGGTTGTGTATCATCTTACAACAGACAAATCCCTGCTGGGTGGATAAGAAATCCACCCACTTCCCATCACCACCTCATCCACAGATGTAACAAACAGAAACATAATAATAATTCATCATATGAGATAGATTTTTTCTGATGATGTCGGGATGTCACTGTTAAACTGGGTCAAGCTCTGAGGATTGTCTCAGCTGCACAAAAGTAAATATTATCGAGCAACGTACCCGCAGAAAAGTATTTTTAAAGAAATCTTACTTTGCATTCCATGTAATATAAAATATATATATATATAACTTTATTCACTTGAAGTCTTAGTTGTTTTTGTTTTTAAAGGTTGCAAATTATGAACTAGCGGTATTAATTATTAAAAACCAAATAGTTGTGTAAAAGTTGATGCAAATCTAAGTGAAAAAAAAAGGTTGAGGCAGTAGTTCTGGTGCTCTTATGGCTCGTTGCAGGTCATTATCAAGCAGGAGGCATTAGTTTTGGTGCTTGTTGCAGGCAGTGTTGTTTTTCACAGAAATTTTTTATTTAGTTTTAGTCAGTCTTTTGAATAAAATGTAACTTAGTTTTAGTCATAGTCTTTTGAATAAAATGTAACTTTGTTTTAGTCATTATTTAGTCACCTGAAAAGTATTAGTTTTAGTCTAATTTTAGTCGACTAAATATCATAAGATTTTAGGCGACTAAATCTACTAGTTGATTTAGTCGACTAAAATGTATTTTGGCCGGCCTTGATGGCATCGCAATGACCGATTTTACACTTGGTTGTGTGCTGAAAATAGCAGATCTACAAGCTCACAACGTGTCGCGATGCATTGTGAGCTTGTAGATCTGCTATTTTCAGCAAACAACACCTGAGAGCACCCAAACATAAAATGACTCTTCTCCAAAATAAAAACTAGACTAAAATAAAAACTAGACTAAAACGTTATGGAGGGACTAGCCCTCCCTAACGTTTTAGTCTAGTTTTTATTTTGGTGACGAAATTGTCAATATATTTAGTCTTAGTTTTAGTCATCACAGCTTAGTTTTTGTTTAGTTTTTATTTGGTTTTCGTCAGTGAAAAAAACACAGTCGACAAACATCTTTCGTCATAGTTTTAGTCGACAAAATCAACACTGGTTGCAGGTCATTATCAAGCAGGAGCCGGGGGAAGTACCTACTCAGCAGCAGCAGCAGATGGTTGCCACGGTAACCGCCCAGCAGCAACCAGTCGCCACGGCAACGCAGCAGTTTGTCGCAGTGAAGGGGGGTCACGTGATCTCCATGTCGCCCCAGAAACAGACGGGAGGAGGGGCCACCGGGGCCACATCCAGCAAGGTTACACACATACTGTGTACACACACACACACACACACACACACACACACACACAGTACACACACACACACACACACACACACACACACACACACACACACACACACACACACGCACATTTGTATTATATAATATATTCTTTGTATGTATACTGTACGGTACTTCAACTTCAGCATCAACATTTTAGAATGTCGATTTTAAGAATAACATTTAAAACACAGTTTTGCCATTTTAACCATAACCGAAAATAGCCTAGATTGAATTGGACTGATTTATCGATTGATTGAATACTTTTAATAAATACTATTAGACAGAAATGAAAACAGGTCAGGTTCAGTAAGACATTTAGCCTAAAAGGATAACTCAAAAAAGTCCAAGGGACCTTAAACCGAAACCTCTAAATGTCGAACCCCAACCTAATTGTAAGCCCTTAAACTCCCCAAATCTGTGTATTTATCAAATTCTACTATACTTGTGGCTAGGGGTGGGCGATACGGTGATAATTATCGTTGAGACGATACAATGTCTCCACGATATGCCTTTTCAGAGATATCGTATATATCGTGATACAATTGAGGGAGCCTTGTTAAAAAATCCTGTTTAATTGTTAATACAGAGATTCATTGCAGAATTCAATTTAAACCTGCATTTTGGTCTAAATCAGTAGTTCTCAAACTTTAAAATGTCAAGGTCTCCACTTAACTCTGACAGTATACAAAATTCGGTTTCATTTGTATACTGTCAGAGTTACACACTTGTAAAGTTCAATTTAGACCTCCCAAAAGGAGTTTGTCAAGTAACTCCACAAATAACCATCAAAACCAACGTGAAAAAGAATCGTGATAGAATCGTGTATCAGTGATACAGCTTTGGAAAATATTGTGATATTGTATTTTTCCATATCGCCCACCCCTACTTGTGGCCCTCACAAACACAGTAATACAAGAACACACACACACACACACACACACACACACACACACACACACACACACACACACACATGCCCACACACAGCATTTCCTGAACACTGGGTTGTTTTTGGTTGGTCCATGCTTGCAGATGCTGGGCATCCCTGTTGGTTCGACGCTCCAGTCAGCAGTCAAGCAGGTAGCGATCAGCAGTGGTCAGATTCTAGTGGCCAAGAGTGGTCCCTCTGGCTCCAAGGTGATGGGGGGCAAGCAGGTCGTGGCCCAGGGTGTCGCTAAGGCCATCGTCAGCGGAGCCAGCGGCATCGTGGGTCAGCAGGTCGTCGCCAAGGCATCTGGCGGTTCGGGAAGCGGGAAGAGTGGAGGTTTGTGAGGTTCCGCACACACGAAATGCATATCATCGTTGTCGGGTGAAAACCTTGTATGTCCAAAACCGTTCGTTTTGCATTTATCATTTTAAAAATGATTTAAACTAGTGAAAACAGCCGATCTACAAGCACACAACGCCTCGCACACACAAAAGTTTTCACTACTTTTGTGTGACAGCCTAGTATGATGAAGCAGGGCTTTACTTTGCGATAGAATGTACACATTTGAAACTTGGAGATACGAGGTTTCCACGCAACAACAACGATATCTATCTGTATATCTGTCTGTCTGTCTGTGTCTGTCTTTCCTTTGTTATACCTTGAGAATAGGGATGGGACAATAATTATAATAATATAATTATTACACTTATAATTAATAATAATTTGTTTTTGTATTTATCGTAACATTGTCCTCCATCATACACTAATATGAATTTGCTTTTGTTGAGCTGCAAATTCAGTACCACTTAAACCCTCAATACTTAGTGTGTATCTTATTTCACGTATTTAGTGCGTATCTTATTTCACTACACAAAAAACCACTGCACCAAGGGAAACAATACAAATTGTTTGGGCTCTATTTTGTCTTTACATTTTCTGCCTTCATTTTATTGGATAGTATTGTACTGTAAAAATATTTTAAGCTCTTTGTAAGGGTCGATTTGAGAAGTCCTTTAGAATAAAACATTTATCGTGTGCATCTAAATGTGCTGTATTATTCCTAGCCCTTCTGTCATATACTCTACAGAGAAAGAGGATGAAACGTTGATATCTCTATTTTTCGCTTTTTCCACGTCTGAAGTGATGGCAACTCTCCAGCTGCCTGCCAACAACCTGGCCAACTTGGCCAACCTGCCTCCAGGCACCAAGCTCTACTTAACCACCAACAGCAAGAATCCCTCAGGCAAAGGCAAGCTTCTGCTGATCCCACAGGGAGCCATCCTCCGAGCTTCCAGCTCAGCAGGTACAGCTGGTCCTTCATCTTGTCTTTTACTCTTTTGCTGTTTGAACGCATTCCATGGCAGAAGAACAGGAATACTTCAAATTGGCTCCTTACTGTATGTTTGAATAATATTATTAGCTGATTTTGGGGTTTGGCTTGCAAAGTGCATAAGCCAAACCCCAAAGTCAATCCAACAGTTCTAGGCAACACAGAAGGGGGGGGGGGGGCTTTTATCTTATTTCCACATAACAACTCAAATGTATAATCACATACTTGGTGCCAACCCAGAGTTTCCTGAGTTTGTAATAGGCCTTGCCAAGCCCAAGTTTCCCAGAGTTGGCCCTACTCTCCCTACTTCCTACTTCGGGTTTCGGCATGATCGCAATCGCGAAATGCATGTTTGACTCCCAGAACAGCCCATGGCAGCCATGTTTGTTTACTTTTGAAGAAAACACTATAGCTTATATCTTTTGAATGCCTGAACGGGTTTCCAAGCGGAATTTTTTGTTTGAAAGCTGTGAATGGCGTGCACATGTGTGGTGCATCATCCGTGCTTTATCTGTGCATGACCCGTGCACATCGTGCACATTAAAAGGTAAGATTTGAAAGATTCTGGCAATGCAAGACATTGAAGATTTTAATGCTTAGCATCAAACGTGTTAATGACATAGTTCAATTTTGAAAGTGGGTGGTTCTCCCCTTTAAAGTCACCATTGGGATATTAAGGTTTTGGAAGCACTCATCTTTCCATTGCACATTAGTGGTATTTGTGCTGTTTGCAAACAATATATTACTGGGAACAGTAAGGTTTTTTTTAACCTCTATGGTGGGTTTGAACACTGCCCAGTGCCCCTGGATGGTGAGTCAGCCAAACTGTCATCTGTTTGTTGGACAACACAACTGAAGTACTGTGTAGGGCTTCAATCTTTCATTCCGCTGATGACGCCATATTGAGTTGCACTGGGTTATCAGAGGCCTTTTGTAAGGCACTCAGAGGTTGAGGGAGATAACAGAAAACTGATATTCCTTCCGGGTTAACACTTTCACTTTCACACAGTTACAATTGTATATATCTGTGGTACGTTTTGTAAAACGTGATCTTCTATAGCTTCAATTTAGTGTATATTCAACCGTATTCCATAAACACAACAGCACATTGATTCAAAACAGTTTAGTTTCCATCTGGAAATCACAAAACCCAGTATTTACACCTCTTTACAGCTATAGTGGTAGAGCTTCCGGTTTCACCACAGACCGTACTTTTTACTTTGTCTTATTGCAGTAGATGCAACAGACACTGTAGAAGACAAATAGATACTGTAGACACAAGAAGTTAAGCCATAAGTGTCACAGGCTTCTTTATGTGGTTGAAGGCTGCTGATGTTGTGTGTGTGTCTGTGTGTGTGTACGTCTGATTTAGGTCAGCAGTCCCAGAACAACAGCTCGTCTGCAGGCTCTGGTGGCTCTCACACCTCCTCCACCTCCTCCAGCAGTTTACCTTCCAATCTCTCCTACACGTCTTATATTCTCAAACAGACCCCACAGGTTGGTAGACTCACACACACACACACACACACACACACACACACACACACACACACACACACACACACACACACACACACACACACACACACGCACACACACACACACACACAGCATTTTCGATTCCTGCTTTTCTTCGCTCCCTGTCGCTTTTATTTTCCTTCCCTAGCTTTGATCTCATTCTTGAAAGTCTTCTGTCACAGCACCCTGTGCGGAGTGGCATAAACCCACTCTCTGCATGCCCAAAGAAGGCTTAGGCACTTAGGTTTGTACTTTACCCCGCTAATGCCTATGACAATGTGATAGCGGAGAAATTAATGTTCCACAAGGATGAAGGATTTGAAGAGACAGCTCAGCTGTTACATTGACATGTGTTGAGTTGAAGTAGCATGTGCACTGGCTGGTTGACCACCCATTCAATGAGATTGAATGGAAGGAGAACAAGTACTTAATACACATATTTGTTACTCTATACATTTCTGCCACCACAACAACACTTTATATAATCCCTCAAAACCTTTTGTTACAACCATATCCCCTCGTAGGGGCATGAAAGGGCATGTACATTTATCTGTGGCTGTCAATGGATCAGGTTGTTTTTCATTCCCTAAAGTTAGGTTCTATTCTGGTGCAGCCGTGGAGCCCGGTGTAACTTTAATTACATACATTCATTACTGTCGCATTGATCTCCCACTCAGCTGCGTCGTGGAACAATGCTGTCTGTGCATTTTAAAGCCAACGGTACGCAATGAAGTCCCTTATCCAGAGAGGTCTTGAGGTGCATTCGCACCAGACGTGATAAAGAATAATCTTGATGTATGAATCCCTCATCTCTTCAACCCCTCTCTTCAACTGATATTCTGTGAATTTGATCGCACATACAGTATGTGTAGACCAGTTTATTTATTGAGCATGGTAAAACGAGCAAGCACAATGAGTGAGAACACAGAACACACAGCAATAACAAACGACTTCTCCAAGTGGGTCATGTTACTGTATTGGATGTCACTATGTTCTCTTTGGCAGAAATCTCTGAATGTTTTTTCACCTTGCACTATTCACACGTACTGTAACACTATTCATATTGCTTCGAGGGTAGACATGAAATGTTGTCTTTGCATTGACTAATGTGTCATTAGGACTGCAACTAACAATATTTTTTGTGATTGTTTTGATTAACCAATAATCAAAGTTTTATTTATTTTATCGCTGCCAGGCTAGACCAGCCGGGAGGCAGAGATAATGTTTTTGCAACTGTTCGTCTGTGTCTGTGTCATTCTGTGAGCAGCTAATCTCAGGCACTTCTGGACCAATCTGGACCCAAATCTTTTAAATATATAATTGACTAAATTGATTAGTCTGATTAACCACTTGTTGCTACCGCAGGTCGCAGTTAACTATGAAAACCGGCACATCTTGTCCACGTATCCGGCTATCCGCATTTTTCTGTAGGTCACGCCTGACACTGTGGTTCCCCTGGGTTTGTCGCTCTGACATCATGCTCTGGCTTCACTGTGATGGCACACTAACAGAATCCCTTTTATGCCCATATATGGAGTTCCATGATGTCATCAATATTAATCCCATATCTAACAGGACTTCATAGGGAAATGGAGGCCACATCGGCCACATACCACACTAACAGAATCCATATAGAGCATCGCAGTTTAAGCCCCATCCCGTCCTCACTCCGGTGTCGGAAGAGTTTTCTCCATGCATTTATTTCATCCATAGACATTTCATAAAGTATTTATTTAAACGTCTTTTAAGCCTCTGACAAAGCCACCCCGGCTTGTGAGGAATCATGACAATAAACACAATTTTTTGCATGCAACGATTAATTGGAAAGCTGAAAAAAGGTCAGGGTACAACACTGTGTACATATTTTTTGTCAAAACTGCAGAAACTACACTCCCAGAAAGCATTGCGAATGACATTTATTTCCTGAAATATATCCCATAAATAGGGATGGGTACCGGGACAGAACCGATAAGGAGTAAGGACATGACGGTTCCTGGGTACCCAAAAATAATATTTACTTTCGGTACTGCTTATCGGTTCCTAGACGCACCAGTAAAAAAAAAAGACCTGCTATCCGTTCAAAAAAGGATTCATTACATTACATTATATTCATCTTCAGCCACCAGTACAGCTCAGCCCTGCACAGCCACAGAGAGACGTGAGATCGAGATTGGAGAGGAAACGTTTATGACAGCGTGGCATTCATCTGAAACTGTACAGCAACAGTGCTTGTGTTGCGGACGCTCGTGTGTCTCTCTGAATGGGTTAGGGTGCGACTGTCACTGCTCGCTCGAGTCGCTCGCTCGCTCGCCAAGCTGTGTTCATTTGTCAAATCTAAGCTGGAAAATCTAATACTTCCGGTGGCCGATCTCTTCAGAATAAGATATGTTGCGCTAGCAGCAATAAGACTTCCAGACGGTGGTGTATTTCTTAATGCAATAATACTTCCAGACGGTGTCGACTTCTTAACTCTCCTACTTCCAGATTATTTATTTATTTATTGGGTCTGGTGCCATCAAAAAGCGGCTTACCTTTGCGACGTTATAGTAGATAGACAGACAGACATTTATTTTTTTATTTTTTATTTTTTTGGTTGTGCAATAGTGCACTTTGGTCTGCCAGGCAGCAGAGGGCGGCGTCATGCGAGAATGAATGTGAATTTGCCTGTTATGTGTTGAAGAAGAAGAAGACCAGTCACTGGCCACAGAGCCTTACAGCCAGAGGAAATCAACAAGGAAGTGAATTGTTCTCCGTTGATCTAACGCATAATGGATTTTTTACACCATCACCGCGGAAAATGTGTTTACAGTAGGCGGCCGCGCGACCCCTCATCAGCTTACAGTCATCAGACGAACGAACCGAACGAGCGCCGTATTGGCGGAGAGGTCTTGCGAAATCGGGCGAACGTGAACGTTCAAAGCGTGGGAAGAGTTAATCTCTTCAGAATAAGAGTATCGCTGAAGACATTGAAATATGTTTTCATTTGCATAATTCATTAAAACTGTAAATTAAACATTAAAATTAAATTAAAATTTTGTGTTTTAAATGATTCATTAAAACTGTAAATTATACATTAAAATTACATTTAAAAAATCTGTTTTGTGTAAAAACCAAACCATTTTGGAACCGAAATAGGAACCGTTTGGAACCGGAACCGGAACCGGAATCGTAAAAATCCAAACGATACCCATCCCTACCCATAAATCACGCTCAGTTTAGTTATCCAGGCCAGCATATGGCCTGACATGTAGTGATTTTCATCTCTGTGGACGATCTTATCGTCATCTTCTGCTGAATTACAATAATCGTCCGGGCAGACAGGGGGCAGTAGTTATTTCCGAGGTAACCGCAAGATACATGAAAGAAGAAGAAGCTCCACCAATCACAGACGTCGATTTCACCGGATGTACATTTTTAGCAGTATGGGTAATGCAGTTCTTCTCCGTGCGATCTGTATTAAAACATGTTATACTAAAACTAGAGTGATTGCATACATACTTTGGGTTTCGACAGGAGCATATAGAACCATTTTACAACCACAAGCTTACTGGTAAGTGTTCATTGAATTGTTACGATTGTATGGCTGATAATGAAATCCCCTATGGGGTAAATGAATGGGCAGTTTACTTCCGACACCTCACTGCGATGCTCTATATGGCTAAGACAGCCCATATCTCTCACAGCATATCTCCATGTATATATGGATCTCCATATATGGGTACCAGGGTATTATTATTATTATGGGTAACTGGTCCGATATACATCACTGGCCAGATGGCAAAGAATTGGCGCGGCCTCGCATGTCGCCCTGAGGCATCTTACTAGTTTTAAACTAAATATAGAAAATTGCAGACAAACGAGCTGGACCGCGTCACGATGCAACCGTAGCTTGATTGGTTTTCTATGGTAGCATTGGTGTGTTGTTGATGTGGTTTTTCGTATAGAGCCCCACAGCTGTGTTCTATCTCCACCAGGGCACATTCTTGGTGGGGCAGCCAGCGCAGGGCTCTGGGAAACATGGGAGTTCCAGCTCAGCAGGTGGTCTGGCGGCCTCGTCTCCAGCCAACGTCTCACAGCAGGCCATCCGTGTGACCGCAGGACAGAAGGCTGCCATCTTGGCTCAGGTCAGTATAGGGTGTGCCAAATGTAGTTCTAAGAGCGGCCATTTCTTGGGTAAACACAACCTTACACAGGTGTTATGATTAGACTATAGCATTAGTTCTATGCAATCAAACATTGAAACACCTGTGTTTTTACCCAAGAAATGGCCGCTAAGGACTACAAATGACGTAGGCGTTGGCACACACTATAGGGGTGGGCGATATGTTGATAATTATCGTTGAGACGATGCAATGTCTCCACGATATGCCTTTTCAGAGGTATCGTATATATCATGATGCAATTGAGGGAGCCTTGTAAGAAATCCTGTTTAATCGTTAATACAGAGATTCATTGCAGAATTTAATTTAAACCTGCATTTTGGTCTAAATCAGTAGTTCTCAAACTTTAAAATGTCAAGGTATCCACTTAACTCTGACAGTATACAAATGAAACCAAATGGACCCGTAAGGGTCCATTTGGTTTCATTTGTATACTGTCAGAGTTACATACTTGTAAAGTTCAAATTAGACCTCCCAAAAGGAACCCAGAGAGTCTAGTTTTTGTCAAGTAACTTGAAAAATAACCATAAAAACCAATGTGAAAAAGAATCGTGATAAAATCGTGTATCGTGATACAGCCTGGGAAAATATCGTGATCTTGTATTTTTCCATATCGCCCACCCCTAGGTCAGTACAAACCTTTGACCTTATACGCTTGTCTTGTTTTAGCAGAAGCCACTGTAATTGCCATGTGGAAATCACAAATATTCACATGTGGTACATACTGTACTTCCCAGCACATAAATGAGTTGTTTTTATTCCCCCCACAAGTCAGTGAGCTGGCCATGAAGGAGCTTTGTGTGTTGGTATTAATGAGGGGGTCAATTGATTGTGCTTTGATCAACAGATTAGAGCTAATGATTACACCTTTGGCAGAGTTTTGAGCAAGAATTTAATTCCTCTCGTTGCCAAGAGAACTCCCTCATTTCACTTCACTTCACTTTGCCAGTGTATTTTATCATCACCCCCCCGCCCGCCACCCCTAAATATTCTAGCACCTAGACAAGATTACACTTTTAAAATATTCAGCTGGAGAGAACATTTTTGTTAGGGCAGATTTATTTTGAGCTGAGAACAGTATGGACAGAATTGAAGACTGCTACTCTCTAGGGCAGGGGTCTTCAACATTTTCAGGCCAAGGACCCCTTAGCTGAGAGAGAGATGAAGCAGGGACCCCCTCTACATATTGTATAAATGTGTGATGGAGATTTTCATCGATTTCACAGATGGATTCATAGACTTGTTTGACAGCACTGTCATCAGTCTATGTTGGATTCGTGTTTTTAGTAAATTTGACCTTTCACTCTGTACTCGGTCTGCTCTTTTTTACCTCTACACCAAACCTATTTATCGAAAATAGCCGATCTACAAGCTGCGAGGTGTTGAGAGCTTGTAGATCTGCTATTTTTGGCTAAAGTTCCCCTCAGAATAGGGATGTGAGGGTTCAAGTTGTTAACTGATTTAGTGCCATTCCCGAGATATCTCGCGAAATGTACTCGAGTATCTCGAGTGCCATTCCCGAGATATCTCGCGAAAAGTAATATATTACTGTAACGGCGGTTATCCTACCGGGTACAATGGCGGAAGGTTCCGAGCCGATCTCCGTCGCTGATTTATCATCATCACGGATCCACGAGCACAAAATAGTAATCCCATAACATTGAGGCAGACGGGGGATCTCATCTTTAATGTCCATTATCTCAAAACAACACTTTAGAAGCGAAGATGGCAATAGATGCTCGCTTATAAAACACATGTTGAAAAGCATCGATCCGATCCGCCATGACACCACGTAAACAATGATCGATTCCGGTGAAGGACGCGATGACGTCAGACCGGAAGTGTTTACGCTGTGGACTTCTGGCCTTCAAAATAAGACAACGGGAGTGAATGCAGCCTGAGGGAGGCATCGTGGACATTTTAATCTGTTAATTTCAGGGGCTCTTAATGAGTTAATTTAAAAGAATGTTCCTATCACAAAGATTTGGTGGCCCCCCTGTAGTAAAGCTGGTTGCACACTGCACTGCGGTGGAGGCCAGGGAGAGAGAGAGGAAAGAGAGAGAGAGAGCGAGGGACTCAGTGCGACATCTGCGAAAATCGGAAAAAATCAACCCTGGTCCGAAAATAAAATACAAAACGGGCGGCATTGTGCAAACGTGATTGACATAACGTGAAGTTGATTTTTTATTTTATTCACACGCTCCGAAATGTACTCGAAAGACGCAGCAGTGTGCAAAGACCTTAACTCTGAGGACCCCCTAGGGGTCCCGGACCCGCTGTTGAAGACCCCTGCTCTATGGCAGTCCCAACTTGTGGGCTGGGACCCTGTGGTGGGCCAAGAGGTTATTGATTGCAAGCAGACCCCCGAATAATACACTAACACTAACATTTAAAAGTAGGCTATATATTACATTAATATTCAAAAACACTATGTAGAAAAAAAGAAAAGAAAAAAATATTTTTGTTGTGATGCCGATAAGTAACTAGGAACTTAAAGTATACTATGTTGGTTCCACTGATCAAACCCGGAACGCAATCGATTGATTGATCATAACAAATAAATATGGTCTGAAAATGCACGCCTCCCACGCATCTGGCCACTTGACACCGCTGCCGTCGCGTTAAGTGGTCAGATGGGTGGGCCGCGAACGCTTTCAAGAGTTTCAAGTGGGCAGAAAGGGTCTTAACCCATTTAGGCCTAGAATTATTGAATGCTTTAACCAGTGAAAAATAGCAGATATACAAGCTCACAGCACGGCACCGAGTGCCGCGCTGCGAGCTTGTAGATCTGCTATTTTTGAAAAAGTCATGAAAATTTGTGCAAATCTTTGAATATATGTATTTTCAAAGCGAACGTTTGTAACTCAAATTTTGCTTCTGGGTGGTCCCTGGAACTAAATATTTTGAGATGGGGGTCCATGGCCAAATAAATATCATTTTGGGGGTCCTTCACATGAAAAAGTTTGAGAACCACTGACATAGTAGTCTCTCAAGAACAGACTAACTGAGCTCCAGTTAAGTGAAAAGGACCTTTTCTTTGACGATGGCTGGCCAGATTACTGACAGAAACATGGGGTTTTTCCAAAAAAAACCTTAGAAGGATTCAAAAGACACTTATAGAATAGGGTCAAAAGATTTTTCAAAAATAGCAGATCTACAAGCTCGGTATATCTGCTATTTTTCAATAGTAAAATTATGATACACAATAATGCGTACCCGTTCTAAATGGGTCTTAATGTTTTCCATCTATTGCACAAGCACAGTGTTAAGACGGCTCCAGGGGACAGCCAGTGTCTTCCTCAATACCTCTGTGTGCTGCTGGGCTATGGAGGCTGATGCTTCTCCTCTGTGCCGTCTCAGCTTATGTAACACCACAATGGCCATTTTCATTGCTCGCCACACTTCCACCCCTGGGACATGGTGGTGCTTGTAAAGTGGATGAAAGCACGTCCATATATATAGCTGTGGTTCACAATGAAAGTGCATGTGATATCCCATTGGTTGTAGAGACGGACCCTTTTCACAGGCGTGTCATGGCAGGGCAGCGACAGCTGCAGCTGAGTAAATTAATAATGTGTGTTTGATTTAGCTATGCCAAAGAGTCAAGCATTGACATTACTAGCTAATCGCATGCTCGCTTAATGGCACACCTAAATCAGACATGGCCACTATTCACTTAATTAGCATCAATCTGTATGAATAAGGCATCAGTTATATGAATAGTTTTGATGTGAAATATAAAATAACACTTGTGGTTAATCGATTGTTGATATAGTGTATAAAAAATGTAAAAATTGTATTTTTAAATATGAAAAAGAAAAGCGCTTCTCGATTATGCGATAACGGTAATCGAAAAAGTAATTTCAACTCGGTAGTCGTAGCGCCGTTTCAGATGGAGAATTCAAGAAGGTGTTGCGTGTGATTGACAGGTGGTGGGCGGGTCCCAGGGCTCTCAGGTGAAGCTGTCGGACGGCTCTGTGAAGACGGTCGGGGGGGCGGGGCACCTGTCCAAGCCGGGGACCACCACGCTGAGGATGACGGGCGGAGTCATCACGGCCGCAAGCTCCACCCCCGGCTCTGTCAGCACTGCTGCCGCGGCAAACAGCGCCCAACAGGCCAGTGTTCTAGTCTCTCCCGTTTTGATGCTTGAATGATTGTAGTGATCAATTTACCTGTCATTCTTCTTCTTTTTTGGAGCTGTGTGGAACACAAGCTCCCCTATACGTGGCCGTGTGTGTAGGTATGTGGGTATGTGGGTATGTGGGTGGGTGGGTGGGTCTGTGGGTCTGTATGTAGCCTGTATGTAGTAACCCTGGGTGACCAGAGAGGTGCTGTTGAGTCTAGCCTGCCCTGAGCATCAACTGCAATACACACACACACACACACACACACACACACACACACACACACACACACACACACACACAGCTCCACTTCGAACAGAGGTTCGATTTTTTTTTTTATGAGTTGCCTAGAATTATTGAATGCTTTAACCAGTGAAAAATAGCAGATATACAAGCTCACAGCGCGACACCGAGTGCTGCGCTGCGAGCTTGTAGATCTGCTATTTTTGAAAAAGTCGTGAAAATGTGTGCAAATCTTTGAATATATGTATTTTCAAAGCGAACGTTTGTAACTAAAATGTTGCTTCTGGGGGGTCCCTGGAACTAAATATTTTGAGATGGGGGTCCGTGGCCAAATAAATATAATTTTGGGGGTCCTTCACATGAAAAGGTTTGAGAACCACTGACATAGTAGTCTCTCAAGAACAGACTAACTGAGCTCCAGTTAAGTGAAAAGGACCTGTTCTTTGACGATGGCTGGCCAGATTGCTGACATAGAAACATAGGGTTTTTCAAAAAAATCTTAGAAGGATTCAAAAGACACTTATAGAATCGGGTCAAAATTCCAATTTTCACGATTTTTCAAAAACAGCAGATCTACAAGCTCACAGCGCGGCACTCGGTGCCGCGCTGTGAGCTTGTATATTTGCTGTTTTTCAATAGTTAAAGCATAAAATAATGTGTTTCCATAGAGGGTATGCACGTGACATCATCATACCCGTAGGTTATGCGGGAACGCCTACTTAGTGGCAAAAAACTGGCCTTGACAGCCCATACATCCAAACAGAAAAGTCCTAACTGATTGCATTAAACGACATTAAACTCACTTTGCCACTCGATTTGCCATTCACTTCATGCATGCGCATACCCTCTATTAGCCCACTTTTCTTGAAGTGGGGGCATTTTTTTTTTGTAATAATATGAGTGGGCACGCTGGATGTGTAATTATTATAGGTAAAATGCAGGGAAGATGAAGTGTGAATATGGTAATGTGTGCGTGTGTGTGTGTGTGTGTGTGTGTGTGTGTGTGTGTGTGTGTGTGTGTGTGCGCGCGCGTGTGTAGCTATAAGTAGTCTATCATCAGTGTTGGCCTGCGCTGTGGAGATTAAAGCCTTACTGCAAGGCAAGGCCTCATTAACTGGAGAGATGCACACAGAACAGCCTTTACACTGGAGTGTCTTGACACACACACACACACACACACACACACACACACACACACACACACAGATATGTTGATAAAAGCACAGTGTAGCGCTTTCACCACATTGGAATGCAACACTAAGGCCTTTCCAGTACACCATGTTTGGAACGCTGCGCGCTGAGTACTGTTAATTGGATTGTCAGGGCCTCACCAGAGGGAAATTGACTCCCTTTTTGTGTCAGCGAGAATTCCATCAACCCAGTGACCTGATGGGGACAGGTCTCCATGGGAACCCAGAACCTTAATGTGAACGGAGCCAAGGGAACAGGGCGGTTTGAGGCCAATACTTTACCCACCATGTGACATTATTGTTCATAGGCTCGCTCAGGTGTACTTGCAACTTAGGCATACACACTCTGTCTGTTTTCTGTCAAGTGGCTGTGTTTGTTTTTTGTTTTCATTTCGGTGTAATGATTTTTCATTATACAGCACCTTTTTTAACTCATGTTTTGACAGGCACTTTATTAAGTAAATGCACCTTACCGTATGTACTGTATTCATCCCATCCAGGGGTCTGATGGAGCCAAGCCGGCTTCCCAGCAGCACCATCCCGTCCTGGTAGCGGCCAACCAGGCGGCGGTCATCAACGCTGCCAAGAACGCCAGCGCCGCCGCTGCGGCCGCCGCCGGCAACAGCCTATCGAAGGCCGGCCTGGTCAAGGGCACCGGCAGCTCCGGTGCCGCGGCGAAGAGCGGCGCTACGGGGCCAACCGGAGCCGTGGTGACGGTGGCCAAGAACATCGCCAACCTGCCGGTCATCAGCATGTCCAAAGGGGTGGGGGCGGGCACCGTGGTGGGGGGTGGGCCCAAAGGCGCCGGCAGCACGTCACTGGTCACGGCATCCTCGCTGGTCAGCGGGATGGCGGCAGGAGGAGGAGGAGGCAAGAACGCTATGCTGTCAGGTAGGTTGAAGGCTAACACAGCAGAGTTACTGTAGACGTGAACCAGCCAGCAGTAGTGTGCCACACACCGCACCAATGCAACTCCTTGCAGCAAAACAGTTTTAGGGCTATGTCACACCAATGCAACTCCTTGCAACTGTCATTGGAGATAATTGTTGCAAGTAGTTGCATGCAAAGGTTTTGTTGTAAGGAGTTGCAAGTGCAACTAGTTGCATTGGTGGGGACTGGCCTTAACACATCCCCTGCCATTTAACAATACCTTCGTACTCTCATATGCCCCTGTCTCCATAGACTTCCATGTAATTCATAGTGCACGGATCATGCACACCCATGCCTAGATAATGCACCACGTGTGTCCACATTGCTCACAGCTTTCAAACTAAAAAATCCGAATGGAAATCCGTTCAGGCATTCATGAGTTAGCAGCCATTATGTTTTCCTAAAATGTAAACAAAGATGGCTGCCATGTTTGAAAGATGGGGTTGCTATGGGGGTTAAACATGCAATTTCGCGATTGCTATCATGCCTACTTAATTTTTTGGGGTCAAACATTTTTTTTGAAGATTTTTCTTTTTTTTTCTTTTTTTTTCAAAAACGGGAAATTCTCGGGACTATCGTGCCTGGCAGGGAAAGACATTGAAATAATCTCGGGACTATTGGGCCTGGCATGCAATGAGTTAAGGTGCTTTGCACTGATGCAATGTGAGTGTTACGGACCATGTCCACTGAAGGTGTTTTTTGAGCGACGGAGCACTTTGGAGTGGACATCATGTCCAGAGAGTTGCATGCAATAAGCTCCAATTATGACTGGCTTGATTGCCATGTGCTGTGTACCTTTCAAGTTCCCAATAGCATCAACTCTACTTATTTTGGTGAATACATGGCCTGGGCTCAGCTCCACCCTCAGGCCAAAATGTCAACGGTGCAAACAAGATATCTAAAAAAATAAAATTGCTGAATTATGATAAAAGGTGTAACATCAAGATATCTTGGGGGTGTTAGAATCTAAGCAACGTATAGGGGTCAATAGTGGGTGTTTAAACTCTAAGGTCCTTGCAGACAGTTTTTTCTTATTTTTTTGATAATGCAGGTGCACATGTGCAAGAGTGTGTGTTGTGAAGTGTGTGTTGGTTTTAAAAATGTTACCGTCAGTTTTTCTGTGCGAAAAATCGGACACCGTGCACAAGGCTTCAGGCTATATTAACACAATCCACCCCATATCCAGAAAGAACGCTGATCAGAAAGCTTTTTCTGCAGAAAAGGAACAAAGAGGGGGTTGGGTGAGGGGGTGAGGGGGGGGGGGGGGGGGGCAGTTGCGCGAGTTGGCATGACTGAAACAGACTTCAATAATACTTTGTGGAACTTACCAAATATTGAAAACCAAGTTTTACACTAGTAGGTGTCTGTAATAAGCATTCCTTTAAGAAAATAAAACTCCACGGTCCCTGTGATCTATATTTGGAGGTAAATATGTTTTACTTATGGTTTTGTTAGGCAGAAGAGGAGGAGGGGGAATGGACGCTGGTGGTAGTGCAGCGTTTGTGCCTCCATGGCTGAGGCTGATAGCTGGGCATAGAGCAGGGGTTCTCAAAGTGGGTGACGGGGCACCCCAGGGGTTTTCAAAGTGGGTGACGGGGCACCCTGGGGTGCCGTGACGGCAGTCCAGGGGTGCCTCCGAATAATTCGATGATATTTGGAATTCGTCAATATCACTTCACTATGTGGAGACCTGATTTGCCCTGTACTTGATGAGTTATTTTTCTATCTACAGCCAAATCTTCACCAAAAATAGCCGATCTACAAGCTCACACACACACTTGTAGATCAGCTATGTTTGGTGAACCTTCCCCCCCAGAATAGGCATACTGGGTTTCAAGTGGTTAAACATCAAGTATAAAGTTATTTTCAGTCACTTCTGATGGAAACGGATATTGCTCTGTGACCTAGCCCGGGGGTTTTCAAAGTGGGTGACGGGGCACCCTGGGGTGTCGCGTCGGCAGTCCAGGGGTGCCGCGAGATCATTTGATAATATTTTGAATTTTTTTGGACACTTGAAAAAATATTTAGTATCATTTTAAACTTGAAGTACAACGTTGTTTTCAGTCAGTTCTAACCAAAATGGCTGTTATCTCAACGTTTTCCTCGCAACATAATCACTAAAATATCATCACTGATTCATCTCCAAGTTTCAAATGTGTACGTCTTTTGGTAAAGCAAAGCCCTGCTTCATCATACAAGACTGTCGCACAAAACTAGTGAAAACAGCCGATCCACAAACACACAACGCCTCGCATTAGTACATTTTATAGATGATGAATACAAAACGAACGGTTTTGGACATTCAAGGTTTCCACCCGACAACGACGATATGCTATAAATATAAGGTGCTGGGAGTGAAAATTATAATGTAGGGGTGCCTCGGATTTAAAAAAATATTTATGGGGTGCCCTGAGACAAAAAAGTTTGGGAACCCCTGACCTAGCCTACCGTATCTCAGGTGGAAAGATGTGCATATTTACGTTGCTTATGTATTAAGATTCTAAAAATTAACAGTGTAGCCTAATTCAGGGGGTGCCGTGGATGAAAAGGTTATTTACAGGGGGTGCCCCGAGTCAAAACACCTGGCATAGAGACTGTCCATCAGCTCCATTCCTAGATTGATTTCAGGGTGTTTTGTGCTCTTTTGTTCAGGCATGCTAAAGCTTCAATCTGGAGGCTCCTCCAGCTCCCAACAGACCGTCCTGACCATTCCTGCCAACCAGCTCAAACAGCTGGGGGTCGGCACCGCTGCTGGGGCCATGCAAACCATACTCATGCCTGTCGGTAAAGGTAAGGGCCAGCCGATTGGGGCGATCGTTTGATTTAGTTTGTCTATTTTTTTATTGAACCGGGACCATGTACAATTTAAGGAGAACTTAACCAGGGTTAGCTTCGAGATCATTTTCTCTCCAGGGAAAGTCACTTCAGTCTAAAATACAACACGAGGACATCCACCATGTCCCCACCACCATGCAGACTAGAGTCTGATTCCTCTGCGGTGCCTCCGGCTTAAGCCTGATTTATACTCTGTGAGTTCGTAGATGGGCTGTTTCCCACGCGTGACGCGGTCCTATGATGGAACATAAAGCAAGCATTAGGAGACACCTCTGTCTTGACTCTGTCTCAGACATGAGGTCTTAAGCCCGTATCATAGTCGGGTCCGCGGTGGAAGGCTATCCACCGCTGTGTAGTCTTTTCGAGTCTTTTTGAGTCATGAAACTACAACGTTACATCATTCCTCGCGGTGGAGAGCTTTCAGATATAATTGCAATGTTTCTGAAAAAGAAAGATTGTCTTCTGTTGTATTGTAATATCCATCTATTTGAATTTTACTCAAATTTGTAAATGATCTGCAAATGTATTTGGTCATGGTCTTGATTGGGATTCTCATTCTCAGCCTTTGATCTTGACTCTGTCTTGCCCCTCCTTTTGTTTCGGTCTCGACTCAGTCTGAATGAATCGGTTTTAACACCCTCTTTGTTGAGGAAGTCAAAACGGCTGTTCACAAAGATCTGGTTAATTGAACTCAAAATTAATTTACAGAGTAATTGTCGAGTGTTCAAGGACATAGCCGACGACGGAGAGGATGATTAGTTTTGCTACACTGCTGGTAGGATAATGCCATTTGGAAGGGCAACGGCACTGTTAGGCCAAGGAACCGTTTTTTAAATGCATGACTTCACTCCCCTCCCACCCAAAACTCATTTGGAGCTCTGTATCCTCTTGAGAATAAGTGGTTCAAGTTCCTAGCCGTGTGGCCATGTTAATATTAATATTATACTCCACATATTCTCAAGAGTCAAGTCACGCATCAACTTTTGTCTTGGTTTCTCGGGTGAACACTGCCCTCATCACATCACCCCTGAGTACACTCCACTATCCTCCATTATCCCATTCAGAACGGGTACACATTTTGTGTATCATTATTTTATGATTTAACTATTGAAAAATAGCAGATATACAAGCTCACAGCATGGCACCGAGTGCCGCGCTGCAAGCTTGTAGATCTGCTATTTTTTTTAAATCGTGAAAATTTGAATTTTGATCCGATTCTTTAAGTGTCTTTTGAATCCTTCTAAGATTCTTTGAAAAACCTATGTTTCTATGTCAGCAATCTGGCCAGCCATCATCAAAGAAAAGGTCCTTTTCACTTAAATGGAGCTCAGTTAGTCTGTTCTTGAGAGACTACTATGTCAGTGTTTCTCATACTTGAAGTACCCCCAAAATGATATTTATTTGGCCACGGACCCCCATCTCAAAATATTTAGTTCCAGGGACCCCCCCTGCTACCCCCCCTGCTAGATCTGCTATTTTTTTTTCAAAAATAGCAGATCTACAAGCTCGCAGCGCGGCACTCGGTGCCGCGCTGTGAGCTTGTATATCTGCTATTTTTCACTGGTTAAAGCATTCAATAATTCTAGTCCTAAATGGGTTATAGTCTATTGATCCATCATACTGTGTTTTAATGTGTGTGTGTGTGTGTGTGTATAGTGATGTCTAAAGGCCCAGGCTCCAGTACTCACTTCATCCCCCTCACCACCACCACCACCCCTTCAGGAGCCTCCCCCAGCTCTGCCGCCCAGGTCCCCCCCTCCCTTGCCCTGCCTCTGGCACAAGGTGAGAGGAGAGCAAACCCCCCCCCCCACCCCCTTCCTTCCATGACTCTGCTCTCTATCCTCTGTTGTGATTTCGCTCACATCTTCTCTTGTTTCGTCATCTTGTGTCTCGCGATGTCGCTCGTAGCAGCCCGAAACGTGACTCGTTGTTGTGAGCTTGTAAATCTTTTATTTTCTCAAAATCTTTTGAAAGCTTTTGGAGAGTCTCTTCTATACATGCCAAAAATAGCTTGAAATTGGATAAAAACATTTGACACATCGGCTGCATAATTGCAGTTATCGATGGCGTCAAAAAAGAGACAGTACAGTATATCAGTCTGGCTCTAGTGCAGTGGTTTTCAACAAGTGGTCCGGGGACCACCAATGGTCCTTGAAGGGATTCCAGGTGGCCCCATCTAAATGATGGAGAGTTGGTAACCAAATGGAACCTTATAGATCTGTAACTCGTGAGAGTGTAAAAGGGTCCATTTGGTTTCATTTTACGCTCTCGAGAGTTAATTTCTCGTTTAACATCTGCATTACACAATATACAACAAGTCTACACAATTAGAGAATGTAGAATATTGTTATTTTGATCAACGTTGCCTGTCATCTCTCCTAACGCATCAATACAGCATGGAATTGTGAAACGATAACAAAATATTCTTTGAATCCAAGTTTTGGGTCTGAGAGGCTAAATCTCATCAAATGGTGGTCCTTGGCTCAAATGCCGTGAAAACCATCTATACTATAATTTTGCGAATGTCTGAGTGAGTGAGTGAGTGTCTGTCTGTCTGTCTGTCTCAGCGTTTCTCCTCAGTGGCTGGAGCAATTGATCTGAAATCGCATCACCATCAGCATATGAACACACCTGACATAACTGTGAAGCCCGTTTGTCACTTTCACAAATCGTATGCTGTATATTAGCATTTTTATGGTGTATCTATATCTATTTAGCCTACAGTACCTTTTGTGACCATACATGTTAAGGGAGGGGCGCTGTTGTTCAGGCCATGCACAATCACACACAAACCCACACACACACACACACACACACACACACACACACACGGGGGGGGGGGGTGTGTGTGTGTGTGGGTGTGCAGGCGGGCGGGCGGGCGGGGGGGGGGGGGGGGGGATCGGTACACAGTATCTCTGTAGCCGTTACATGGAACGGGTATTTCTTACATTGATGCTCCTACATATTAGCATGCAAGCACCAGTTAAAGTTACTTTCCATCCCTCATATACTGTGTGCACAGTGCACATCCCATAACCCACACACTGCACATCATTTCGGAGATCATATCTTTGAACGGGTAAGGGCTAGTAGATATAAAAAGCTAGATGCCTCATTGGCCGCTGCAGTTCATTGGAACGACGAGCAACAGCTGGAGTGCGGACGTCCGCGATTGCCGGAGACCACACTGCCAGTCATGTGACTACTGGCCAATCACAACGCGTCTTTTCCGTGACTTATCAATCCATCCATTTCCTGATGTTGTGCGGCTGCGCAGCTCAGCTGCTCTTACAGGCTGCGTACGTATTCGTAAAGGCCCGCCCCCACCTGCCTCTGATTGGCCTAGCAACTTCCGGTGTGTGTGGAAGTGGGACACGACCGGTCGCCGAGTCCAGCGATCTCACGCCTCAGAGCCGAAGGAGGCGTCTACCTTTCTATGTCTATGGTGAAAAGCACTGCTCTCGTGTCTGGATCCATGACCTAGGGCATTCACCAATAGGGATTTTTAGTATTCGAATTATGCAACCTCAAAGTATTCGAATAGTCGAATATTCGACAGGACTGGCCAAACTTTCAAATATTAAGTAAGCAAGAGGCGAACATTGTGAAAATAGCCGGTCTACATGCTCACAACGCCTCGCAACGCATGTAGATCTGCCATTTTCACAATATTACCTACAATTCCAAGTGCTTGTCAGGGTGGGGGTCCCCAGGTCAAATATGTTTATTTTGGAGGCCTAACGGCCTAAAAAGGTTTGAGAACCCCTGGTATAGAGCATTAACAAATTCATCCACCAGGGGCATTGACGACTCATTCTTATGACTTCCTATCTAGCCAAGCTTTTTAAACTATATATTTTTTAAAGAGAAAACAAAAAAAATAAGCGAATATTTGACTTCGGTGAACATCGTCGAATAGTGACTTTGATATTCGAATATTCGAATATTTGGTGAATGCCCTAGCGTCTACCTTTCTATGTCTATGGTGAAAAGCACTGCTCTGGTGTCTGGGTCCATGACCTCTCTGTCTCTTCACTCTGCCAACAGTGAAGACGGAGCCGGGTGCCGGCACACCCGTGTCCTCCGTCCCGTTGCCGCCTGTGGCGGCTCCCGTCTCCTCCTCCTCCTCTCTGTCGTCCTCCTGCTTACCCTCTGGCCACGCCCCACACCACGTTTCCGTGGCGACCGCCACCATCAAGCTGGAGCAGGGGGCCGATCACTCCACACACCACCACCTCATCAAGTAAGAGTTCATTATGATGATGGAACTCATTATGATTATTACACCTACAATGTTTGTTGCTCAGCATTCACAATACCAGCCAGTGGCCAAATGCTGCCGCAGCTTCACTGCGGCTGGTCCTGTTCTGTTTTAGGACTG
Source organism: Nannobrachium achirus (assembly GCF_963921795.1). NCBI lineage: Eukaryota > Metazoa > Chordata > Actinopteri > Myctophiformes > Myctophidae > Nannobrachium > Nannobrachium achirus. Next base: position 46,577,107 of record NC_137814.1, on the reverse strand, counting down.
GCTTTTGAAATACTATATATAAACTGTGAAATACACAGCGCGACACTCGGTGCCGCGCTGTGAGCTTGTATATCTGCTATTTTTCACTGGTTAAAGCATTCAATAATTCTAGGCCTAAATGGGTTAACGTAATAGAACGGCTAATCCGGAATTCTCCTTTAATATCCTGCTATGTATCTCTTGTCCTCAGCACTGAGCGCATAGAGACCATGATGCAGCTGCTGACTGCCGTAGTGAAGAAGTTCCCCTTGATTGTGCCAGAGAAGAGTGAGTGAACTTGTGTCCCACGTTGATATGAACCCAGTCTAACCTGTAACAGGACTAGGTGATCTAATCTGATGTCCATGAACCCAGTCTAACCTGTAACAGGACTAGGTGATCTAATCTGATGTCCGTTGTTTGTTCAGCCGAAGACTCCCACCCGTTCTGTGCCTCCTCTGCGGAGCTGTATTTCTCCTGGAACATCGGCAAGCGAAGAGCATCAGAGGTGACTGTTTGTTATGTTTGTCTTGTGTGCATGTGTGTGTTGAATTGATACAGTATTGGGGCGGCATAGCTGAATGGTTAGGGAGCCCGCCTGGGGAACCAGAGCCCCTGGTTGTCCCAGGTTTGATTCCAGGCTAGGGTGGCAATGTCGACGTGTGTCCCTGAGCAAGACTCTTAACCCCTAATTGCTCACACGCTCCTTGTGGGCAGCGAATCAGCTGGGTTGGGCTCCTCGCGGGAGGAAGTAGGTAACTATTACTATTATTAATGCTTTCTCCATGGTGATCATCGCCAGGCCCACGTGGACAATCAGATGATCAGTCCACCCACCCACCCTTCTGGTCTTCAGGCAGGACTACTCTGCTACGGAGCCTTGTTATATTGAGCTCAATCGCGCTGCTTCTCATGGTGTTTTACTTGAACAGCCAAACAAGCCAAAGCCAAGTCTATACAGCATGTTAATTGTTGTTCGAAGGGCAGGCAAGTCTTTTTTGTTGCAAAGAAACAAAGGGCAGATCTGTGTGGAGCCAAACAGCATCTCAAAGTGACACCACCGTTGTCGGCCGTTATTGTTCTATAATGTATTTAGCCGATGCTGCCTTGTTTTGTCAGAGGTAATTTCCCATCCTCAGAGTTGTGTTGTCCGCGTAATGCCCCTGTGTGCAAAACACAAGGCCTTCTGACTCAGCAGGCTTTCTGCTTGCCTTGTAGCTTCCTCTCTTGTCTGGTCAGATGTGTATCTCTGCCTGGCTGTCCCCTCACATATTCTCATAATGGGATCAACAACGAGTCCCAGTGAGACCAAGCTGTGGGTCTCTCTTTCTCTCTGTCTGTCTGTTTCTCTGCTTCTCTGTCTCTCTCTCTCTCTTTGTCTCTCTCTTTCTGTCTGTCTGTTTCTCTGCTTCTCTGTCTCTCTCTCTCTCTCTGTGTCTCTCTCGCTGTCTCTGTTTTTCTTCCTTATATGCTCCCAAAGGCTCGCAGACTGGCATAATCTTAGAAATGTGTTGCCCTATGTGGCTAATTCACCCATGGAACAGGGACTGATAAGAAATGCGAGAGAGAGATTGAAAACGAGGAAGGTTTTCTTACAGGGTTAGTTTTATAATGGGTATAATAATGTAGTTTCCGTAAAGAGGAGGTGGTAAACATGAGTTCATGTTGCTCCAAGGACAAAAAAATATTATTGTTTTCTCACGAATCCTGTTGGCCCTGAATGATGTATACAGCAAGAGCCGTTGGCCGCCGCGTCCACGTCCATGGACGCGGCCGTGGACGCGTCCATGGACGCGGCCGCGAAAAAAACGTCCGTGGACGCGAGGCCGCGTCCACGGACGCAAACGGCCGGCCGTCCCGGCCGTGGACGCGGCCGTGGACGCAGACGGCCGGGGACGCGGCCGTGGACGAGGCCGCGGCCGTGGACGCAAACGGCCGGCCGTGGACGCAAACGGCCGGCCGTGGACGGGTCCATGGACGAGGCCGCGAAAAAAAGGCAGCGAAAAAGAAAAAAAAAGGTGGCTATTGTATGTATTTTTTGATGGAGATTTCAAATATGACCTTCTTTTTTGCATAGGACAACTCTAACCTGCATCAATTGGTATTTTATAATTGCCAATTGTACCCCATCCATCTAAAAAACAAATTGGATGTCTATTGTATGTATTTTTTGATGGAGAATTCAAATATTAATTTCTTTTTGGGATAGGACAACTCTAACCTGCATCAATTGGTATTTTATAATTGCCAATTGTACCCTATCCATCTCAAAAACAAATTGGATGTCTATTGTATGTATTTTTTGATGGGGAATTCAAATGTTACCTTCTTTTTTAGATATGACAACTCTAACCTAAATCAATTGGTGCATCAACCTACTTACTATCTATCTATCTATCTGTCTATCTATCTATCTATCTATCTATCTATCTATCTATCTATACTTCACCTTTAGTCCAGAAGAGAGTTCAGCCTCAGGAACTTGCACACATGGAACTGTGTCATGACTGTGTCATGGAGCTAAAACAGAGCTATGTTAAATACTCACAATGACTCTGATGGACCAATCAGGGTGGTGGTGGGGGGAGGGATCAACAATAGACAGAAACTGGATAATGCTTTGTTAACTGTCCCACCTAAGTCCCTGCTAGTCTGAACAAACATCACCTTCCCTCTCATAACACTACTACTACTACATTTATATAAAGCTGCTCTTGCATTTGAATTCAAGTCTGACACAAGTTAAGGTTAACTTAGGTAGTATTTCATTTCGCTGGCTTTTAGGGTCTGTGTGAGTGTGTAGGCTCACAAATTATTATAATTGTCATTAAGTGACTCTGAGATCTATCCATCCATCCATCCATCCATCCATCTATTTATTTATACTTACTGTTTACATTTTCTATAAATATTTATTTCTATATAAAACTCAGTTGTGTGGAGTTATTGTGTGCCCTTTCTTGTTGCTAAAGAGTCCATTTGTTCACTAGACATTAAGTCAAGGTTACTATTTTGAATTGAAGCTAATTGTTTTATTGCTTTGTGGTTTAACATGATTTAAAAGGCAAATTCATTGTTATGGTTACTTTAGAAGACTGCTTTTGCATTCATGAGTTAAGAGAGCCAAGCTAATTCAAAGAGTTAGGTTAAAGGAACACAAAACATGACCTAACTCACAGCTGCCATTGGACAGACAGTTACAACATACTCTTATCTTTCACAGAACAGACAATTATCATTTATTTTATCTATTTGAGACTATGTAGCTGCTCTAGGGGAAATAGAGCATTATATCAGCCTATTCAATTGATAATGACCAATGGGTGCCAGTTTCTAAGTAGTTAAAGCATATTAACATAACAATATATGTGGCCTAGACATGGATATTGCCCAATCAACTCGTAATCTACAGAAATGTCCACCACATCACACAGTATAAAACCTAGTAGGCTTAGTGGATTACCTATGTTAAATCATGTCAGGTTAGTTTGGTTCAAGGTTCAAGTATAATAATTTATGAGCCAAAAATGTGCACAAATGTACAATCACATCTAGGCTAGAATGATAACATAAAGTCCTGACTACTCCTTGTTATTGTGGTCCTAAATACTACAATGATTAGTTTGGATGCATTGCTTCTATCATGTCCAATTAAAAATAAATACATTACATATACAGAAATCTGCCTTCTCCTGTATTGTATTAGTGACATTCATTATAAATAGTAAAATAACAGGACAGAGCAAAAAAGGCCTCTGCAAAAAAAGCCTCTGCAACTAACCTAACCTAACACACACTATGTGTTAATGTTGATCAATATAATAATGTAAAAATACAAAGTTAAGTAGACCTAAGTAAGAAATAGTAAATACATTGTAATAATACATTGAAGGGGAAATGTAGGAAAACAAATGCAACTCAGCATTGAATTTATGGCAAACATTTTGCTACTCAACCCTTTCCAAATAATATACAATTAAGAAGTGGGATGTTCCACTTAGTAAGAGAAAGAATTAATGACATATATTTTTTTTAAAAGCTAGAAGACTCACCTATTATAGTAACCATGTGAATTGCTAATAATGTTATGGGTCAGATGTGTAAAGATCTATCACATTGTATTGTTCTTTTCAGACTCAACAATAATAATGATGATGTTGTTACTTAAATGCTGATCAATGTGTGAATCTGGCTCTTATCAGGTGTGTGTTTTCTCTCCCTGTCCTGTGCTGTCCTCAGTTAAACCAAGACAGTACTGTTGTGACCAATGTGGAAAAAGCCTTCAGCTCAATTTATTATCTCAAAGTAGACCAGAGAATTCATACCGGAATGAAGCCATTCAGCTGTGAACAATGTGGGAAGTATTTTGCTCGTCTGGACAATTAAAAGATCATAAGCGTTCACATACTGGAGAGAAACCTTATTGTTGTGACCAGTGTGGGAAAAGATTTGTTCAAAAGGGGATTTTAAAAGAACACCAGAGAATTCACACTAGAGAGAAGCCCTATTGCTGTGACCAGTGTGGGAAAAGCTTTACTCGATTGTCTTATCTCAAAATACATGAACGAATTCACACAGGAGAGAAACCGTACAGCTGTGTCCAATGTGGGGAAAAGTTCAGTTTAACGGCTGCTCTGAAAGTACACCAGAGATTTCACACCGAAGAAAAGCCTTACTGCTGTGAACACTGTGGCAAACGTTTCACTGTAAAATCTAGCCTCGTACAACACAAGAAGATTCACACTTGAGAGAGACCTTACTGCTGTCACCAATGTGGGAAAAGGTTCACTCTGAAGACGGCTCTGAAAAGACACCTGAAAATCCACACTGGTGAGAAGCCATATACTGCTGTGTCCAGTGTGAGAAAAGGTTCAGTGATATTCATCATCTCAAAGCACACCAGAAAAATCACACTGGAAAGAAACCTTATTGCTGTGACCAGTGTGGAAAGAGCTTTCCTAGACTGGAACATATCAAAATACACCAACAAATTCACACCGGAGAGAAACCTTATATCTGTAACCAATGTGGGGAAAACTCTGTCGGGTACATGTCTACCGTTAGAGGCCACTGGCATGAGTGCCTTTTTAGCTCTGTTGGGGCTTGGTGAATGTACTCTGTTGTTGTTTTTTTAATTATTATCTTTGTAATGTATGGTCTTCTTACCCTGTGGGCCTTGAGCCTGTAATAAAGTATTGCTGTGCAGTGTGAGTGTCTGATTGCATGTGATCAGATAAAGACACAACAGAGGCCTTTTTTGCTCTGTCCTGTTATTTTACTATTTATAATGAATGTCACTAATACAATACAGGAGAAGGCAGATTTCTGTATGTATGTAATGTATTTATTTTTAATTGGACATGATAGAAGCAATGCATCCAAACTAATCATTGTAGTATTTAGGACCACAATAACAAGGAGTAGTCAGGACTTTATGTTATCATTCTAGCCTAGATGTGATTGTACATTTGTGCTGTTTACATTTTTGTCTCATAAATTATTATACTTGAATCTTGAACCAAACTAACCTGACATGATTTAACATAGGTAATCCACTAAGCCTACTAGGTTTTATACTGTGTGATGTGGTGGACATTTCTGTAGATTACGAGTTGATTGGGCAATGTCCATGTCTAGGCCACATATATTGTTATGTTAATATGCTTTAACTACTTAGAAACTGGCACCCATTGGTCATTATCAATTGAATAGGCTGATATAATGCTCTATTTCCCCTAGAGCAGCGACATAGTCTCAAATAGATCAAATAAATGATAATTGTCTGTTCTGTGAAAGATAAGAGTATGTTGTAACTGTCTGTCCAATGGCAGCTGTGAGTTAGGTCATGTTTTGTGTTCCTTTAACCTAACTCTTTGAATTAGCTTGGCTCTCTTAACTCATGAATGCAAAAGCAGTCTTCTAAAGTAACCATAACAATGAATTTGCCTTTTAAATCATGTTAAACCACAAAGCAATAAAACACTTAGCTTCAACTCAAAATAGTAACCTTGACTTAATGTCTAGTGAACAAATGGACTCTTTAGCAACAAGAAAAGGCACACAATAACTCCACACAACTGAGTTTTATATAGAAATAAATATTTATAGAAAATGTAAACAGTAAGTATAAATAAATGGATGGATGGATGGATGGATGGATGGATGAATGGATGGATGGATGGATAGATCTCAGAGTCACTTAATGACAATTATAATAATTTGTGAGCCTACACACTCACACAGACCCTAAAAGCCAGCAAAATGAAATACTACCTAAGTTAACCTTAACTTGTGTCAGACTTGAATTCAAATGCAAGAGCAGCTTTATATAAATGTAGTAGTAGTAGTGTTATGAGAGGGAAGGTGATGTTTGTTCAGACTAGCAGGGACTTAGGTGGGACAGTTAACAAAGCATTATCCAGTTTCTGTCTATTGTTGATCCCTCCCCCCACCACCACCCTGATTGGTCCATCAGAGTCATTGTGAGTATTTAACATGGCTCTGTTTTAGCTCCATGACACAGTCATGACACAGTTCCATGTGTGCAAGTTCCTGAGGCTGAACTCTCTTCTGGACTAAAGGTGAAGTATAAATAAATAGATGGATAGATAGATGGATAGATGGATAGATAGATAGATAGATAGATAGATAGATAGATAGTAAGTAGGTTGATGCACCAATTGATGCAGGTCAGAGTTGTCATATCTAAAAAAGAAGGTAACATTTGAATTCCCCATCAAAAAATACATACAATAGACATCCAATTTGTTTTTGAGATGGATAGGGTACAATTGGCAATTATAAAATACCAATTGATGCAGGTTAGAGTTGTCCTATCCCAAAAAGAAGGTAATATTTGAATTCTCCATCAAAAAATACATACAATAGACATCCAATTTGTTTTTTAGATGGATAGGGTACAATTGGCAATTATAAAATACCAATTGATGCAGGTTAGAGTTGTCCTATGCAAAAAAGAAGGTCATATTTGAATTCTCCATCAAAAAATACATACAATAGACACCTTTTTTTTTCTTTTTCGCTGCCTTTTTTTCGCGACCTCGTCCATGGACCCGTCCACGGCCGGCCGTTTGCGTCCACGGCCGGCCGTTTGCGTCCACGGCCGCGGCCTCGTCCACGGCCGCGTCCACGGCCGCGTCCCCGGCCGTCTGCGTCCACGGCCGCGTCCACGGTCGCGTCCACGGCCGGGACGGCCGGCCGTTTGCGTCCGTGGACGCGGCCTCGCGTCCACGGACGTTTTTTTCGCGGCCGCGTCCATGGACGCGTCCACGGTCGCGTCCATGGACGTGGACGCGGCGGCCAGCGGCTGTCTCTCGATGTATATCGTCGTTGTCGGGTGGAAACCTTGTATCTCCAAGTTTCAAATGCGGTGCGAGGCGTTGTGTGCTTGTAGATCGGCTGTTTTCACTAGTTTAAATTTTTTTTTATTTATAAATGCAAAACAAACGGTTTTGGACATACAAGGTTTTCATCGGACAACAACGATATTGTTTTAAAACTAAGACATTTTGTGCAGCTCCAGCGAGCTGTGGCGGTGAAGCGGGTTGTCCAGGACGTGTTGGACCACTGCCCCCGCCTGCAGGCGCTCACGCCTCCAAAGACCAGGGAGGTGGTCCAGTGGTGCCGGCAGAGGGGCTACACACCACCTGACCCCGAGCCCCAGCGCAGGAACGATGAGGAATCCATCGAGGACATCCTCACTCAAATAGACAATGAGCCTGGTAGGTTTAGATCAGGGTTTATCAAACTTTCAAATTTCAGTGGACCTGTTGGGGTCCATTTGTACACTGTCAGAGTTACAGACTTGTATGGGTCAATTTATTGATTGATTGATTGAAGACTTTATTAGAAGTTTGCATAGGAAAAGGTATAGTTTCATGATGGTACAGTTCACTGGTACAAGGTCTACTAAAAGGAGATCCTAGAAAAGACTAAGCTTATTTCCATAGGAAACCATTGAAACATTGAAAGACAGACGGATAGAACACAGTACTATGCAGTAGATATAGTCAGGAAAAAACAAATAAAAAGAAGGATAAAAACATACAGCAGGCAAATACAAAGAAGGGGCAGGGGAGGGGAGGGCTGGGCTATGGGCTATGTTTGTTTTTACCAGTTGGGAACGGCTGCTGCCTCTAAGTTGTTTTTTTCAGGGCGATTTTAAAGGATGTTAGTGATCCACACTCCTTTAAGACCTTCGGTAAGGCATTTCACATTTTTGTAGACCCCCCTAAAGGAACCCACAGTCCCTGGAATCCATTTGAGATCCACTGGTTTAGATTATGTGTTACGTCCGGGTGTGTGTTTTTTTTTCCCCTGAGGGATCGACTCGTTTTACACTTCTCACAGTTTACATGGTCTGTCTGTTCTCTGTAGTTCATTGTACTTCAATATCTTCTGCTGCATGTATGGTTGTGGTGTTTTACCTTCACCAAAAGTGATACTGTTGCCTCCAGGACCAGTGCACATTCAAGGTGTGAACAAAACTCAAAATCCTCCAGTCTGAATTAAATCTTTTTTGAATGAAGACAGTCACACTCCTCCCTAATCTTAACCAACACATAACTAAAAATAAAACATATCACCCATCAACCAGCTGCCATCAGTGGCAGTGATTTCAAAAAACAAGTTGTTGTGCTTCTCTTGTGAGAGTGAGTGCATGTTGACCCGTGTCCGGTGTGCCCGCAGAGTGCCCGTCCACGCTGGGGAGCTGCGAGGACCTGGTGCTGCGGCTGGAGCAGATGCAGACCCTGTTGAAGACGGAGCCTGAAGAAACCTACGACGAGGTGGTGGACGTCATCAGCGTCACCCCGCCCTGCCAGAGGCTAAAGGTCAAAGAGGAAGAGCAGGAAGCGGACCCTGAGCCCAAGTTCTTCCTGGGTCCCTGCCCGTCTGCCCAGTTTGTCGGCGAGACGGCCCAGCAGGTCAGCATCCACTCTCAAAATGATATTTATTTGGCCACGGACCCCCATCTCACAATATTTAGTTCCAGGGACCACCCAGAAGCAAAAATTTAGTTACAAACGTTTGCTTTGAAAATACATATATTCAAAGATTTGCACACATTTTCACGACTTTTTCAAAAATAGCAGATCTACAAGCTCGCAGCGCGGCACTCGGTGCCGCGCTGTGAGCTTGTATATCTGCTATTTTTCACTGGTTAAAGCATTCAATAATTACTGTATTTTTTGGGTGGGGGGTGGATGGAGGAGGGGCCTTTTTGTTACCACCATGCTCTGACCATTCTGCTGCGTTGTCCTCTTGGATTAGTGTTTCTCAAACTTTCAATGTTTCAAGGTCTCCCGTTAACTCTGACAGTGTATAAATGGAACCAAATGGACCCGTTTGGTTTCATTTGGTTCCATTTGGCAGTCCCCCCCACACTGTCAGAGTTAGACTTGTATGGGTCAATTTGGACCCCCCTAAAGGAACCCACAGTGTAGGTACACTGAAGAAGGCTGGATAGCCGAAATGTTTGTTTCTCATTGTGAAGATGCAAGAAAGTAATAGAAAATCTAATCTTGCCACTGTGTGCGATACCAGGGTGGATGGAGGGGGGGGCACAATGTGGCTCATACTGTCAGATGCTTACATTTACCAATCTAAATGCTTTTCTTTTGTAGTGTAGTGCTCTGGGATTCCAGCCTTCTATGTGAATATTTACATTCCCTTACGTGCTTGACGAAAAAGTCCATTCTTGTACTCTTATTCTGTTTGGTCCTGCTCAGATAATTCTACTAAGAGTGGGATAGGTGATACCCCTGTCGGAATTAACCCTTTCTTACAGTATACCTAATATCACCCACTTCTCTTAGATTGGAGTTGCCTTCCAGCCAGTGGAGGTGGAGAAGAATGTGTTTGCTCCAGTGATCGAAGCCATGATTCTCAAGGTCAGCCAACTATGCAAACTAGGCAATAAAAGTTGGCCTTCTCCACTTAAAAGGCCCGCCGTTTTCTCAGCATGCCCTTGAATGTAGCGATGAATATATGCATGAGGCGTGTGTAATCTGCCCTTATTGCATGTTTCCTCTCGTACTGTACCAGAGACCTTTGTGAATAATGATGTTTGTGTGTGCTTCAGGCGACGGAGCAGTTTGCCAGTGACATCCTGCGAGAGGCCCTGGCCGGCGCTTACGCCAAGTCCCCTCAGAACAGGTCGGAAAATGCAATTTATTTCCTCTATTGTATACCCTGCTTATGGCACCGTGGCTTTTCACCGTTTCTAGTGACAGATCTAGGACCTCACTCTGGAGTTTAGTGGGAGTGCCAGTCTAACACTGCTATCAATTAGCTATGTAAATGCATTAATAGTTTTTTCCAAGTGCACTTTCTATATTGCTTCCAGGGCTCTGTAAGAAATCTTCAACAGCTAGAAATTATTATTCATACTAGAAAAGAAGCTCACTTCTGCCTTTTGGCTCCCAGTTCCTATGTGATAGCCCCCCATACCCCTCACATCCTCCAAGCAGTTTCTATGTAGTTTCTCAAAAATTGACCAAGATTATGGGTTAATTCTACAGATTGTGTGGAAATTAAAAGGGGGAAAAGTAGCCAACCCATTTAGACTACTGTGGGTGTGCCCTAGAGACACACACACATGTGCACACCACACACACATGTGCACACCACACACACACACACACACACACACACACACACACACACACACACAGCTATATTTCCTTTTTTTTTTTTTTTACTATTTTGAAAATAATTTTAGCTGATCTAAATCAACACGTTGTGAGCTTGTAGATCAGCTATTTGAAATGTTCTAAATGTTTTTATGTTTTTTAAATGTCAAAAAGGTTTAGGGATAAGGGGTGGAAAATAGAGCCCACAGTATAGCATTACATGACGGTCCCGGTGGTGTCGCGGTTCCCGATGACCTTTGCTGCGTGTCACTCCCCATCTCTCTCCCACATTTACTGTCCTATCGATAAAGGCATAAAAGCCCCCAAATAAATCTTTAACCCATTATTTTATACTTTAGCTATTGAAAAATAGCAGATATACAAGCTCACAGCGCGGCACCGAGTGCCGCGCTGCGAGCTTGTAGATCTGCTATTTTTTTTTTATCGTGGAAATTAGAATTTTGACCCGATTCTATAAGTGTCTTTTGAATCCTTCTAAGGTTTTTTTTTAAAAACCTATGTTTCTATGTCAGCAATCTGGCCAGCCATCGTCAAAGAAAAGGTCCTTTTCACTTAAATGGAGCTCAGTTAGCCTGTTCTCGAGAGACTACTATGTCAGTGGTTCTCAAACCTTTTCATGGGAAGGACCGCCAAAATGATATGTATTTGGCCACGGACCCCCATCTCAAAATATTTCGTTCCAGGGACCACCCAGAAGCAAAATTTGAGTTACAAACGTTTGCTTTGAAAATACATATATTCAAAGATTTGCACACATTTTCACGACTTTTTCAAAAAATAGCAGATCTACAAGCTCGCAGCGCGGCACTCGGTGCCGCGCTGTGAGCTTGTATATCTGCTATTTTTCACTGGTTAAAGCATTCAATAATTCTAGGCCTAAATGGGTTAAAAAATGACGTGACCGTATGATATTATTTTCTGTCAACGTGGCATACTGTGCTCAAAACGTCCTAATGCTGTCATGGGGTGTCTCCAGGGCTCCGAAAGAGATAACAGCCGTGAACGTCCACGAGGCGGTCAGCAGCGTCCCCACCTGTGACTTCCTCACCAACACACACATGGGTTACCTGGCCACGGACAACTGACCTACAACCACATAGACTTTGACTAGAAACTGACACACTAAGGCGTGTTTTATGCTTTGTCGTACGACGTGTAACGTCGTAGCATATATTTCATACAAGTATACGTTAAGCATAACTCTGAACCAAAATGTTTGAACGTCAAATCAACTGTGCTATCTGACGTCAGGGCGTGGAACTAGATTAAAATAATTTGGAACTGACTAAAACCGTTTTAACATCTTATTAGCACCTAAGAATGATCCTAGCTGCTTTAGTTGCTGTGTCCGACAACAACGCCTGACAAATATTGACGTACTGTATGTATTTTTACTTGATCCTAGAAGGGCTCTGCTTGTTGTTTGTACTGTAGCATCCACACTTACCATAGTTTCAAAATGTCTGTGAGAACAATGTTTGAGAAGTTGGAAATTCTCGACTTGGAAAATGAATAGAGTGCTGGGCTCAACTCTAAAACAAAATTCTTATTTTGTTGTATATCCTGCGTAGCAGTGGTTAAGTGGGGGGGTGGAGGTTAAGTGACTTGCTTTTGTGAAACAATATGGACGCACAGGGCAAGTCCCCCTCTGCTCGTCCTAATCCTGTTGCCTCCTCCTCGGCACTGGGCGCAATATTGCTTGCACTCTCTCGCTCGCTCAGTTCCCCCGGAGGAACTGAATTATAGAGAGAGATTTATGATTTACGAAATGGAAGCAGCCCATGTCTCCAATATTAAAATCCCATATCAATTGAGTCAGCACTCCCCCTGACCGAGCGGGGAGCCGCTCCTCCATGAGTCATATGAACCCTGTTAGCCGTGTAACTGTGAAAGGGGATGTGTGTCATTCTTAACGTCGTGAATACAGTTGTTTTGTCAGATCAGGCTCCGTTGGTGTCGAGGGCATCCCGTTACCATGCCAACCAGTCTCGTCATTGAACAACACTATTAACTTGTAAAATGTAAAATGGCCATTTGGATTGTTTTTGTGCAAAAAAACAAATAATAAAAAACAATCGTCTGTTCAATACAGTCAAATCTGAGGAATACAACTGTATTAGCCTTTTCCAAATGACAAAGCTGACTATTTTTGCTGTGTTGCATTATAACAATGTCGGTTGTCTGCACTTAATCAAAGCTGTTGAGAAGCTCTCAGCTACCTTAACGATCCAGGGAATAAGTCACTGGATGCATCTCATTATCATCGTTGTGATTCCGAAGAGTCTGTTATAACAGTCTGTTCCCTATGGATCACTGTAGGTCTACTAATTGCCAGTTTCAAGTACTGTTTAAGCTTGATTTATACTTCATGGAGCGGCGGTGTCGTGTCTCACACCACAAAATAGCCGCTCTACAAGCTCACAGCGCTGCAACGTGTTGTGACTCGTGAGCTTATGGATCGGCTATTTCCGTTGTGCGACACCCGCACGGTAGAAAAGTATACATCGAGCCGTTTAATCTTCTGTTGTCATTGTCATGATGTGTATCAACAATGTATGATGACCAATGTGATTTATATGAAGGTGTTGCAATTTCAGTTTTATTTTTATATTTCATATACAGTATCAATCACTGCAAACTGCAATGCCCCCTGTGTGTGTGTGTGTGTGTGTGTGTGTGTGTGTGTGTGTGTGTGTGTGTGTGTGTGTGTGTGTGTGTGTGTGTGTGTGTGTGTGTGTGTGTGTGTGTGTGTGTGTGTGTGTGTGTGTGTGTGTGTGTGTGCGCGCGCGCGTAAGCAATTACACATACGGGATGTGCTCATTTGGGATTGAGTGGATGCTAGTGTGCATTTTCTGACTGTAACTTTTATATGTGATGACTGAGGCGGGTGTTGTGTTGGTGACTCATTGTAATATTAAGTGTTGTATCCATCCATGTTTGGATCGGCTGAGTGTAAAGTGTTTGGGCTAGGTGGTTGTGTTGTTTGACCAAATTTAACATAGTGTAGAAAATATCTGAACATTGTATTTTCATTTCAGTGGAAGACCAAAAAATGTAATCGATATTCTTGTAATAAAAAAAAGAAAATCTGTTCAAATGATTGAGTGGTTCCATTTGTCCAATCCTAGGCTGCAGGCCTGCAGCCACAAGCTGCAGGGATCTCCGCCTACCGATACAGCTGACATTTTAATTCAGTGATTTTCAACCTTTTTCATATCAAGGTCCATTATTTTATTCTGCATTTGAGCCACAGACCACCGTTTCATGAGATTTAGCCTCTCAGATCTGACAACTATTGTGTTGTCATTGGATAAACATTTTGTCCACAATTCCATGCTGTATTGATGTTGGTACCATAGGAGACATATATATATATATATATATATATAGCAGGGGTCTTCAACAGGGGGTCCGGGACACCTAGGGGGTCCTCAGAGTTACTACAGGGGGTCCTCCAAATATTTGACTGATTTCTCCTTTTTTTTATATTAACCACTTGAACCCTAGTGTCCACATTCGGAGAACTTTAGCCAAAAATAGCAGATCTACAAGCTCGGCTATTTTTGGTGTAGAGGGGGAAAAGAGCAGACTAAGTACAGAGTGAAAGGTCAAGTTTATTAAGTATTGACGGTTCAAGTGGTTAAATATCTGAAAACACAAATTGACATGAATCCAAAATACACTGATGATTGTGCTGTCAAACAATGAAACTATATGGAATCTATGAACAGGTTGTGGGGGTCCCTGCTTCATCTCTCTCTCAACTAAGGGGTCCTTGGCCTAAAAACGTTGAAAACCCCTGATATATAGTAACAGGCCAACGTTGATCAAAAATAACAATCATTCTACATTCTATAATTGTGTAGACTTCTTGTAAATGATGCAGCTGTTTAACAATAATTTAACTCGAGAGCGTAAAATGAAACGGGTCCATTTGGTTTCATTTTACACAAGAGTTAAAGATCTATAAGGGTCCATTTGGTTACCAACTCTCCCATCATTTAGATGGGAACCACCTGCAACCCCCTCAATCACCTCTGTTTTAAAAAAACACAGTTTTAATTCATTGAATGAGTCGGTCTACGAGATCACAAAATCGGACATGCTTTTGTGATCTCGAGGTTGTAGAAAGGCTAGTTCAAATGTTTTAATCGTTTTGTTTTTTTTAATCTTCGGCTATAATTACATGCCTAAAATAGGCCAGTTCATCAGCTAGTCGATGAACTGGAAAAGACTAGCCTGGCTCCAGACCATAGACTCCACCTAGCCATAAATAACACCTCCGCAATGGACCGTCGGTAAGACAGTTTGATCCCCTTTAATACTGCTCCAAGCATGTACAAATCCAAAATATAAGATGCTCACCACCTTGCCCCAAGTGTTCTCTATCTATTCGGAACCTCCTCGGGATGTGTTAGTCCATATTCCTCGTTTTGTCCATATTCCTCGTTTTCCCAAATGAGTGCTACTGCGCAACAGCGGGAAACGAGGAAATGCACTGAGATTCAGAGACAAGCTTGAGTAAAACACTTCTTTATTGAAAAATATGGACTGACACTTCCCGAGGAGGTTCAGAATAGATAGAGAACACTTGGGGCAAGATGGTGAGCATCTTATATTTTGCATTTGTACGTGTTTGGAGAAGTAAGCGTCGTTATAACCCTGTAAGAGTAAAAATGTCTTCAAAATAAAAGTCCTGGGTGTTATTATTTATGGCTAGACTCCACCCACTCACTGAGTGGACTGCTTCTCTGAAGACCAGAGATTCAGTCTGAAGAAATATTGCTTATATACAGTATATGAAGAGAGTATGGTGTGTTAATACCATGATTATACGCATTGTGTTTGTGGAGCTGTTCAATTGAACCCTTGAGAGCTTTCATGTGCTAAATTACCACTAAACATTTTACCGTGCAACTCCTTTGCATCCAAAATGACACAACATGAAAAATACAAACTGCTGGAGAAAAGTGAAAAAAATAACTAAGAGAAAGAAGTAAGAACCTAATATTCTTTTAATGTATCGTCATTTACATTTCGTATTTGCGCTTTTATTCTCTGAAACAACAGCTTTACAAAATAAATTAATAGACCTGAACAATACTTTCTCAAAATAGTCACCTAATTGAATAAATAAAGTATTTTCTTCTTTTTTTATTACTGTAATAAAAGAGTTCTGGGGAACACGAAAACGCCAAAAAAGTGCTTTGAGTGTACACGCCACGACATCATCGTGGGTGTAGATCCAACAATATGTACAACAACAGGACAAATCATTCCAAATCAACCAGTGTATACGACACGCTGACATACTGTACATACATACGTACACAAGTACTGCATAGAGCAGCCATGTTTCATTATGTATAGTGCTGCAAGAAAAAAGAAAAGAAAAAGGTTAAACTATTTTTGTTACATGCATATTAATTTCCATAGCAGTAGGGTTAAGGAAAGCTTGTAAAAGGTGAGTGGCTTTTACGTGACATCTGATTTTCACTCACTCCTGGCTTATACCTAACTTATACTCCGTCGCACGATGGTGTCCCCAGCCCCTGGCATATCAACAGACTTTGCACACAGATTGTACATTCCCCTTGCATAGATTTCTTGTGGTCACGGAATTAACGGAAAACATCCTCTGGTTCGTTCCTTCCTTGTGTTGAGCCGGGCCGAGTGGAATGGTTTGGTTGTTTTCAAACGCAGCCTCAGATGTTGAAGACCCTCGATCTACTTTGAAAGACGGCAGATGGGTTTGGAGAGAGCTTGGTCTTCACCAGCTGCTCCTGTGGCTGACACACACAAACGCAAGAGAAGGAAATAAATAAACAATCAGAGACGTGTTACGTGACAAAGGTAGAGTGGTTCATTTCAGCTGAGGTTTGCAGCGGTCTGGAAGCATGATGACAGAAAAAGGGCAACAGCTGTGCTGCTCACACCAGCCATGTGAAATCAGAGGAGACTGGTTGAGGTGTGCATGCAGTCAAAGAGCATCAGGTTTTCTGTCAAAACAGACAGCCTGACATCATCACTGCTTGCTTCCGTTGGAGCACTCTGCTCTGCTGATGGCAGCGATTCTCAAAGCCATATACTGCAATCTATCAGGGTGGGTTCAATGAAAGGGCTCTTTGCACTTAGATGTTGCCTCCTGTATATTGTGTTCTCTCTGTAATTACTGGATCAGTCTACGTAGCGAAATCCAGACTGCTACTCTAAGCAACACTTTGAGAGTTATGAACTCTTCCGATTTAACTTTAGCTGAAAATGGGCTTTTGTTTAGCACCAAATAGCAGTGGAAGTCAGACGGTGTTTAGCAGGTAATCCGAGCAGAAGTTGACAGAGATTGTAGGCTCGCTGTCCCAGCGGCACTTTAGATATATAAAGGCACATCATCGTTGGAGAAAAAGCAGGCTGTACACACAGCTTCCCATTGTTAGTGCTGTCAACGAGCTTCTGAAGCTTGTGTGTGTGTGTGTGTGTGTGTGTGTGTGTGTGTGTGTGTGTGTGTGTGTGTGTGTGTCTGCATCTGTCTTCGAATGTGTGCACGTACAGTGCATAATTGTGTGTGTTTGTGTGGTGTTATCTTCCTCCTACACCTCCACACACATTTTGCTGCTGTGTGCAGTACCAAGGACTGCTTCTCTTAAATTAGATTCTCGCTGAAAAAGATTGCAGCCTTACTGCAACATCACACTTTACCAGAATGGCAAATAATCCATTATCACTCACTCTGTCTTGCACGCTTGTCTGTCTCTCTCACACACACGCGCGCGCACATGTCGCACACACACACACACACACACACACACACACACACACACACACACACACACACACACACACTAATGCACACACACGGACAGACGGTGCCTCTCATATTCTCATCCGTTTAACCCATCTCCTTTGTTCTCTTCCTGGTCCCCCTCTCTTTATCCCTCTCTCTCCCTCAGTCGTACTCTTCCACCCTGACTGAGCCTTGCCCAGTTGGCACAGGCCACTGCTGTATGCCGAGGAAGGCAGCGTGGGAACGGGGAACGGGTCCAAGTGAAAAGAACAGCGAGAGAAAGAGAGGGAGCAATGGGCTGGAACAGTTAAGAGAGCAAAACAAAATGCCTAAATCAGGCTTAACACATTCAGGGAGGCAAAGAGGAGGGGCAGCGTGTCGCCGAGCAAAAGATAAAAAAAAAAAAAAGGATTTCAGAGGTGAATTTCAGGATGCAGTGTCCCTGCGGGCTGTTTCTCCCCGACAGTGAAGCACTACCGTGAGCAACATTCTCGTCCCCCCGCCGTTCATCTGTGTCAGCGCCACACAGGCACACACACACACACTTTTATGCACAGGCAGGGTATTCAGAAGTTCAGGGAAAGTTCCTTCAGTGCTCTGACAGCACAAATACAAAATCCCGCCTCTGAAAAATAACCTGGAATCTGTCATGCTTCGGATCACTACTTAAAGTAAAATGGCAAACAGCGTGGTCCCCGGTTAAGACATTTATTCTACAGCGAATATAATGTGACTCGTTTTCTACCTGGCTCACGCACTGTCAGATTTGACTCGATTTGTTTGCCGGTGTCGCGGTTGCCTCGGGCCTCAATTCCGTGCACACCGCTCTGCTCGTCATGTGCTGAATGCAGTGGCTTGGTGGCGCACAGCTGTGCGCGGGCACGCGAGCAGACAGCCTGGCCCCAGGTTAAGTAAGGCATTGTTCCCTCATTTCACAGTTTACGATCCCATTTAACACATCCCTGCCTTCAAAGGGTTCAGGAGAAACACTGCGGTTGTCGGAAAACTAAAGTATCTGGTGTTCTGATCATCAGGTCGCCTTTGCTGCGTATGCCTTCGATACAGTATTTGGTGTCCGCAATTTAACAAATTGATTCGAGTTAATCCCCATCCCACCATAGAGTGTGTGTGTGTGTGCGTGCGTGTGTGTGTGTTTGTAGTGTCTATGCATAGACAATCCCCAGTGGATGCTTAGTGGGGTGTGTAGTGTTTGGTCAGACATCTGGGGGTGTGGTGAGTGAGTCAGTAATGAATTGGCAGTGGGTAGGCAGTGATGTCGGTGATGTGGATTATGTAAGATTGACCTGATCTTCTGCCAGGCTGGTTTGTGTCCTGTTCGCAGATTGTAGTGACTGATGAAAATTGACCCAAGACTTGTCTGACTGCAT
Organism: Nannobrachium achirus; assembly: GCF_963921795.1. Lineage (NCBI taxonomy): Eukaryota > Metazoa > Chordata > Actinopteri > Myctophiformes > Myctophidae > Nannobrachium > Nannobrachium achirus. Next base: position 46,558,286 of record NC_137814.1, on the reverse strand, counting down.
TGTATGCATTTGTATTTCATACTGTGCTGTGAAGTGGCCCAAAGGAATCATTGCACTTTATTCACACTGAATAATCTAGCTCACCTTTACTGTGACCTGCGTTCGTGTGTGTGTGTGTGTGTGCGTGTGCGTGTGCGTGCGTGCGTGCTCACTGAGAATGAACCCAAAGGAATCATTTCACTTATCTGCCCAATCTATGAATAATGAAGCTGACCTTTACTGTGACCTGTTTGTGTGTGTGTGTGTGGGTGTGCACTCGCAATGCGCACTGCGCACACACGCACGTGCCCAAGAGTTCACGTGACTTCATCTCTTCCATTAAATAGATGCAAGGATTTGTTTTACAGAGAAAGTTGAGGGTCGATAATGATACAGTAGATGTAGTGATCATTATACTTTTTTACTGTACTCTCTAGGATATGAATACACAGTCATTGCGCTGTAGTCTCCAACAATCTCTAGTAACACTGTAAATACTCACTACTGGGCAGGTGTTATTAACCAATCATATTGACCTCCAGCAGCATCAAACAATGCTGATAGGCTTAAGGGCCCCCAGAGAGATCAAACTGGGGCATTCATTATTAGGACTTGTAGATTGGATTATGCAACTGACCAACAGCCAGGTCATCCCGTTGTCTACTCATCCATTAATTGTGTTTTCAAGAAACACTGGAAACACTCATTCTGCTCTCTCCAGGAGCAATGGCGACAGGAGGGCCGGCCAGCGTCTCCACTGAACTCTTCAAAGCACTTAGAGCCAGTCTAGCCCAGAGCGGCACATTGCACAGTGGTAATATTCTCAACTGGCAGATGGCACTGAACAGTGTGGGCAGGCGGGTTGGTGGAGGAGGCGGAAGTCCCCTCCCCCTGGAGATTCCCTAAAACATTTTCCCTGTCATGTAACAGCTGCCCAGAGTAACATCCCCCAGGAGAGAGCAAGAAGGGAAGGGGTCATGTCAAAGTCCCCTCTTCTGGTTTAGCTGACCATAAGCATGAAACAACCACAGACAGAATTGTACTACTTCTCCGCTTCCCTTAGTAAATATTTCTAACTTAAGCTTTTAGTTAGGTTCAATCTTTCTCGGTTTTAAAATGTTCAGTCTATTGGTACATCTGCCCATCTCTGTCCGCCTGTTTCTCAAGTCTCATTTTCTCTGAGAACACGAATCTGGGACGATATGTCCAATTTGCTTATTTCTCTGCACTCATCAGGCCTGTTCTATTCAGGCCAAAGTCAGGAGTAGAGCTGGAGCACTTGCCTGGCATTACCTAATAGAGTACGTGGCCTGTTTTAAACAGCTGGGTCACTTTGAGCAGCTCTGGGACAGAATCCTGTATCATTTCTTGGAGACAATCCGGCGGCACTATCGCAGGACACCTGTGAGATGCATGAAGATGACTTTCAGGTACATTGCATGCATACATTTAAACCTACCACTCCCACAAACCTGCACCATTTTTGAAAATGTATGACATTTTTCAACTTGGAAACCATTGTGACGATTATGCAAAATAATTGCAATTATCTCAGATAATTGCGGTGAGGCGATTATTTCATAATTATGACAGGTCTAGGAGTGGGAAGTTATCCAGAATGGATATTCAACTTGTTAAGATTGTAGAGCTATGACTTTTTACTTTGCACTCAATACATGTGTCTAGGTCTGTCACGATTATGACATTTTACATGACGATTAATTGTCACTCAAATAATTGCGATTAACGATTTAATTGTGTATTTGTCGTTGACAATTACATTTCTGTCTGGCTTTTAGGCTTTGAAGTTGCACATGGCAATCATGACACATAACTTAAATATACAAAGAAATTACTGACATATTTGACAATTTTATACTTGATAGTGGAAATAGCTTATGCAAAATAATTGCGATTATCTCAAATAATTGCGATTAGACGATTATGTAATAATTGTGACAGCCATACATGTGTCTGTTACTTGCAGTGTATAAACAAAATGGAACGTAAAGTGCAGCTTTGAAGTTTGCACCATGCCATGGTCTCTGTGCTCACCGCCTTGGTTGAGATGCTGAGGTCGGGCCTCTCGGGCCCGCCGCTCTGCTGGCGGTTTGAGGGGCTGGGGATCCCGCTGGCGTGGAGAGGCACAGGGATGGGCTGAGTGGTGGCGGTGGCGTTGGGAGTGGCAGAGGCAGAGGCATGGTCAGCTTGGTGCGGAGCTATGGGCTTGTGGGCCTCCCCACTGTAGGCAGCCTGGTAGCTGGTCTCAGGGGACAGTCGGGGGCCTTCAGACACAGGGCTGGCGTATGGAGCAGAGGGGCTCTTCCTGGTGCTTTTGGCTGGTCTCACCCCTGTCCATGGCCGGTACTCCTGCCTGGAGAAAAAGAGATGTCGCTCGGCTCAAAGGGGTCGATTTGGTTTCATTTGATTTAAAGTAAACCTTAGTACCGTATTCACTGTGCATGTACAAAACTATTCATGTTATTCAATATTCTGACAATAATAAGTATTGAGATCATCACGTATCATGTATGGGGAATATTAAAATGTGAAATATGGATGAGGGCTTTGTGTACATTTGGTCTCCCACACCATCAAAGAATGACTTCCATAGTAGACATTACCAGTAAGCACCATCATGTCACATCAAAATCCTGAGGCTTAATTTAACTCTGAGAGTGTGTAAATATTGATCCTCATGGGTCAATTATTAAAATCATACTCAGGATTTTACTTTGTGCACCCTGTTATGTTCCATGTTTAGGCCTGGAGTCACCAGCTATCCTTTCATGGATGATGCAAAAATGCAAGCTCATCTTTTCTGATCCTCACTATTGATTAACGTTCCACCTAGCACTCCAGTGTGAGAATATGAAATGCGGGAGAGAATTATTGATGTGCTCCCATTCCATATGGATCTAGCTGGCCAGATGCTGGCAATCAATTAATTATTAATGGGTACATCTAATTTTCCAGCAACCTACTTAACATCGTGATCACATAACTTTGCTGTTTTTTTTCTCAACATGCCAAGCTGTAATGGTGAGATGCAGCGCACTGATTCTCAACGTGGGGTCCGATGGGCCCCCCAGGGGTCCTTAAGGGGCTTCCAGGGGGTCCCAGCTTAATTATTGATAGTTAGGAACCAAATGGACCCTTGCAGGGGCAGGGCTGTAACTCTGAGAGCGTACGAATGGAACCAAATGGAGTTGGAACATTAACAGCACAGCAAGATTTTGCTTGGTTGATTAGGTTGGGGTCCCATCATCTCCCATGGCATGGATCAAAATCCTATCAAAACGTGGCCTAAAGAAGAGGGATGAGAATCAATGTATACTAGTGCATATAGTGGACAGTGACAGGTGCTGAAGTGCATGCGTGGTGCTGAAGGGACAGCGCTCATAGAAGTGGAAGGTCTACCTCATTGGTTCTCAAAGTGGGGTCCGGGGACCCCCAGGAGTCCTTGAGGGAGTTCCAGGGGGTCCCCAGCTAAATGATAGTTAGTAACCAAATGGACCCTTATGGGTCTGTAACTCAGAGAGTGAAATGGAACCAAATGGACCCTGACGGGTGTTCCATATGTACACTCTCAGAGTTTAATTAACATTGATTTCATATAATTTGGCATTTCATGTTATAGAAATGCCATTAAATGGGGGGTCCGGGAAATTAAAATGGTTGGGCATCACTGCTAGAGCTGTAAAAGATCTTCTCCCATGGGGGTCCCTGGCATATATTTTCAAATGGGGGGTCCGCGAGCAAATAAGTGTCAATTTGGGGGTCCTTGACATGAAAAAGTTTGAGAACCACTGGTAGGCTATAGTGGACAGTGACAGGTGCTGAAGTGCGTGCGTGGTGCTGAAAGGACAGCGCTCACAGAAGTGGAAGGTCTACCTGTAGCAGCTGGTGCCTGTGTGCTGCTGCTGCTGCTGCTGCTCCCCTCTGTCCACCCGCTCCCCCTGTTGCTGTTGCTGGCCGGCACTGTGGGAACCGTTTACCGGGCTGTCCGTAACCCCACCACCACCACCACCACCAGCAGCCCTGCCCCCGTTACTGATCCATGGGAAATTATCCTTTTTGGGAATCGGCCAAGGTTTGAAGTCCTGCTTGTACTGCGTAACGGTCTGGAAAGGCACGCCGGGCGGATGGTAGTCCTCTCTCCGGGGCTTGTAACTCCCCGCTCCCCGAAACGATCCGGGCGCCTTCGGGGACCCACGGTGGTGCTGGTCAGGGGTTGACGAGAAGTTCCTCGTGACACGGTCCGTGGGCACCCGCTTGGTGACGGATCGCACTTCTTGCTCGCCGATGTCGGAGTAGTTCTGGATGGTCAGCGGGACCGAAAGGTCCGACTTATCCATTTGACTCCAGAAGCGAGCCAGGCAGCACACTCTGCTGATGCACGGCCAAGCCATAGTGACTCAAAGAAAAAAACACCAAATCAAACGCAAGCAAAGAAAATGGGAAAAGGCAACGGAAATCGTAAAGAACAAGCGTTACATTCAGTCAGAGTATGTGTCCATTCCCCAAGAACTGAGAGCGAGGATAGGGTGTCCAAGTATCCAGAAGCGGAATGAATGCCAACACGGTCACGGATGAAACGGAGATCGTCGGGGATTGTCTTTGAACACGTGGTTCGCGATAGTGCCTCTCGACTATGCAGAGAAATGATTCAAGCATGATGCATCTCCATTCAGTTCCAGTGCGTGTCCACATCTGCCAGGAAATCAATTTCTCCTAATGTCTCCAAACCATGGGGACTTAAATGCCACCAATATTTCGTGGACCAGAGCTCCACGCACGCAATTTGCATATCACTGAAGTAAAAAACATATTGCTTAATTTCTTTTTCTGTCGAGGTTACATAATTTAACTGCAGCGCCACAGGTCTCAGCTATATGGGATATTGGAGTATAGACTAATCCTCCCCCTGAATGCAAACACCTGCAGAAGCCAAGATCCAAGCGCACAAAAATCTAATCTAATGAAATAGCCTGAATGTTTTCAACTTTCAAACGTCGGCAATTTTCTGTACTTCTTGTCGCCTCAAATTGCTTTATTTCATTGGTTCTCTAGCCTAGTGTTTTTCAACCATTGGTCTGGGGACCACCAGTGGTCACTGAGCGCGGTTCCAGGTGGTCCCCAGCTAAATGACGGGGAGTTGTAAATGGACCCTTGTAGATTTTACACTCTCAATAGTTAAATTATTGTCACACATCTGCATTAGCCTAAAAAAACACACAAATGGAGAATGCAGAAGAATTCTTGTTTTGATCATCGTGTATCGTGTGCTTGTTATCTCTATGGTACTGATTGATTGATTGATTGATTGATTGATTGATTGATTGACTAGTTTATTAGCCGTTTGCAATAGAAAATGGTACAGTTTCATGACAGCACAAATCACTGGTACAAGGTCAACTAAACGGAGATCCCAGTAAGCTTGACTGCTTATTTACACAGGAAGCACTGAATCAATACAGTATCAATACAGCATGGAATTGTGGACAAAATCGTATCCAATGACAACAAAATATTTTAAGTCTTGGGTCTGAAAGGCCAAATCTCATCAAATGGTGGTCCGTGGCTCAAATGCTGAATACATTTTGGACCTTGATGTGAAAAGGGTTGAAAAGCACTACTCCGTTTTGTGTGCGTGTCATTTCTTGAATTAAGACTGAGCAATTACTTATATCCCTCATGGAGAACTATAGCAATGAGAGATATGCAGCACAGGGCCAAATGTATACAGAGGGACAGCTTATGACACTCCACTCCACTGAGTGTGAAATGAAGACAGAGAGGTCATCATGCATGAAGCACATTTCTGCTATAGAAGGAAAACTATACATTATAGAGAGAGGGAGGAGGATGGGCATCCTGAATATGGCTGATGGCTGATGTATACTCAATATACCAAATAAAATAAAATAAAACGTATCCTTTCCTTATCCTTTTTTCCCCATTTATGTTATTCATTAGTCTATTTGGTGAATTGTTTGTTGGTTTACCCCATATGCACTTATTTTGGAGCAGTATAACATTCTCATTACATGCACTGGAGTACATATACCAAACTAACTGTTGACCTCTCTGAAGTCAAGTAGTCTACTTCAGACTGGTTTCACACTTTTCTTTCTTTTTCTGGCACAATTACAGCAGTGCAGTTAGTTGTTTGGTATAGGATGCACTCCACTCAAGTGCAGAGTATGACGATGTAATGGCAGCACATTATTTAGGTAGGATCTTCTCATTGGATTGTTTGATTGATTGATTGATTGATTGATTGATTGAATGAATTGAATTGAATTGATTGAATTAATACTTTAGAAGTAAGCATCAAGCTTCTGCCTATAGCTTTTTGAACAGGCTAAAAGAAAAGATTACTTTAATGTCTCATTGAACAAGGAGTGTCGAAATAAACTATTCCTTCATATTCATTCAAGTTTGCATAGGAAAAGCACAGCACAGGACAGCACAGTTCAGATACAAGGTCGACTAATAGGATTTAAACCCAAGAAAAGCACAATGGTTTACATTGGGGTCAGTAGGAATACACTGAGGACTAGCTGGAGAGCACTCCAATCCAATGTAATTTTACTAATATGTATGCACCTCATGGCACTCTAGCACCACAAAGGCATTAAAAACAAAGCTTCAGCCCTCTCAAAACAAACTGGTCAGGTTACTTCTTGGCCTCACACCTAGAACTCACCTAACCCCTGCTCATGATGCTAGGGTGGGATGGCTCAGGCCTAGGACAGAGTACAGCAACTTGCAATGGGCCTGGTCTTCAAGATACTCAAGGGATCAGGGATACCCATGTACCTGCAACTACTTCAATAACATGAGAGACACACACTGGCACAACACCAGAGGGAGCTCCACTGATCTCGTTCAACCCAGATTGGGCAGAAACACGGGGTTACATTTGTTCTACTGATACGCTACCAAAATGTGGACTTCCCTTTTACTAGGCTAGAATGCCCTACCAACAGCCATGAATAAGTGTGACTCCAGTCCTTACCCTAATTCAAAACTCCCAAAAAAGAGCACCATGCAGTCTGCAATTTGTAACTGGTCTTAGAAAGGATGTCTAAGCTTATCACCAGAAATGAGAAAACTTTTTCTCTACATTATACATTTATTGCTACTAGTTAATTACATTTTCAATCAAAAATAGGAGAGTGAAAATTAAAATCTAAATAGCAATGCAACACTACCACCTGCAGGAGATAATTTGACACTACGCTTCTGTGTATAAAACAGCCTTCCATGATCAAATTAAAACTATCCACATACACGCATGCAAGGGTAGGTATTGTACACATAGTAAATATAGGCTACTGTATACACAAATATATAAACATATATGAAGAGTATTTAAGAGAGAAATCATAGCACATGATGCCCTAAAGTTTTACTAGCCTACCTTGTAGAAGTAAACAGTAAAAAAAGAAACCTTCACTTTTAAAATGTGACCCTTATGGTTCGCCCTGGATAAGAGCATTTGCTAAATGCCTAAATTGATTATGCCTGATTGTCTCCACTTAGAAAACATGACATTATCCATTACACAACTTTTGTTTTCATACTCACAAGTTAAATGCAAAATGCTTCTCCCAAACACTTACTGAACGAAGTTGTCTCGGCTGTTCATACCACCTATAATTGAAGGTTCATACTTGAGTTAATCTTCATCACACCATACCAGCCCACTCATTCAGCAAGTGATGTAAAATCGTCATCATGCAATATTCCATCAGCATCACAAGGTGGAGCATGTGAGCAATTTGGTACAGAGATCCAGTGCATCATCTGGAGTGTTTCTCCATGATCAAGAATGACAGTTATCCTGATAAGAGAATTAAATATAATATAATTAATTGAACTTTAATTTGAATGTGTTGTATAATGTATAATCTCATAACCATTGCGGGACATTAATGTGAATATATGATATGTTTTATGTGATAGGCCTATGTGTTATGTTTTGATGAAACGTTTTTTGTTAGTGTTAAAGCTCTATATTCTAACAATCATTGCTATAGAGCAGGGGTGGGCAACTTTGATGATGGCGAGGGCCACTATATTTCCACCTTCACTCCAGAGGGCCACATTGCATATTGCTACGTCCTACTTTGTCATTCTAGTATCTCATACTGCGTTTTGAGCTTGTAGATCTAATTTTGCTTCTTTTGGAATCCTGAATAATTTTTTGTTATTTTCTAAATTTTTATCCCACGATTTTTGTAACCCATTTTTTCACCCGGTGCCAATTGCCTAAGCTGTGATCCTGGGCTCTACTCTCCCTCTGCCAACCTGGGGAGGGCCCCGAACTGAGCTCATGCTTCCTTCAATGCATGAGGAGTGAGCAGGCCGCTTCTTATCACCTGACAGGGGGAGCTTCCCCGGTTGGACATAGCGCGTGGAAGGAACACGTTATTCCAACCAGTTCCATTCCCCTCCATCAGGCGCCCCGGCTGGCCAGGGGGAGGCTTTATAGAGACCAGGATTACTGCATGTTTTTGTGAGGGTATCTACCCTACGAGACACGGGGAGAACATGCAAACTCCACACAGAAAGGCCCTTTTGCCAACCCCACCTAGGGTGTGGGCACTGATGACGCAGAGGAGGGAACACGCCCCCAGCACCCACAGTGTCCCCCGGCGGGAATCGAACCCAGGACCTTCTAGCTGTGAGGCGACAGCACTACTGACTGCGCCACCGTGCCCCTTAATTTTTTGTTATTTTTTAATTGGAATCCTGAAATGTAACATTTTGATTTCATTTCAAATAAATGCATTTAGTTATATACTCATGTTAACTTTTTGAACCTAAATACAAATACCTACATTGGACAAAAATACATTTTAATACTGCTTTACTAGTCATTAAGCTTCTAATATAGACTGATGGAATTAAAGCAGGTCATGTTTGGAATTGTAACAGCTGAAATCAATATTATATCAGTAGTCTGGTATTAACCTGCGGGCCGCATTAAGTGAAGGTGGGGGCCGCATGTGGCCCCCGGGCCGCCAGTTGCCCATGTATGCTATAGAGTGTTTGTTCTGAAGCAGGTTAATGAACAGAAAATACATTTGCAGGTGGTTTGCAAATTGTCATTCAATCAGGAGAAACTACCCATTTATCAGCTTAGAATGTATTCACTTACAGGAGGATCAATTGGGTTAAAAAAAGGGTCGCATTTTCGTATGTGAAATGGCACATGCTGACTCCATCTGGACGTGTACACTTTTGTATTGTCTATGGGTTTGCCACTTTGACATCATGCTCTGATGTCACTGTGATGTCAGGGGAACCACTCTAACAGAATTGGTTATTCCGCTCTGACATCATGCTCTGACTTCACTGTGATGTCAGGGGAACCACACTAACAGAATCCCTTGTATGTCCATATATGGAGTTCCCTGATGTCATCAATATTAAGCCTGTATGTATCTAACAGGACTTCATATGGGAATGCCCATATTTGGAGGCCACATCGACCACATAACACACTAACAGAATCCATATATGGCCAAGACAGATGGCCAAGACAGCCCATATCTGCCTGGTTCGACAGACTGGGATCTCCATATATGGGCATAAAAGGGATTGTATGCATTATGTCAGATGTCATAGACGTCATAGGACTTTCACATAACGAATAACCGAGTAAGCATGTTTATCTCCATATACAGTATGGATCTCTATATATGGGTACCAGGGGTCTCCATATGCAACCCATATATGGGTAACTGGTCCCATATACATCACTGGCCAGATGGCCAAGACATGGCGCGACCTCGCCCTTTAGGGCGAGGTCGCTTGTCGCCCTGAGACGTCTTACTAGTTATTCCTTACTGTGCTCTTATTGTCTGACTGTCAACACAGTATATATATATGTTCCTGTGTGAAAGCATCTTTAGCTTTGTACACCTCCGTTTTGATGTGGGGCAGAGTCCCCCCAACATCTTTATGACAGTTTCATGGATGATATTCAGTAGAACAGGATCTGAACAGATGCAGGGCAGATGCATTACACTCATGTAAACACATGCACATATGTCTTCACAGACATATGAGTGCAAACCTACACCATGGAGGCATGCCCCTATAATAATCATTACACAGTAACGTCAAGCTGCGTCTGTCTCTATCGTGCTCTCACTCTAACTGTCTTTAATATTATTATTATTATTTTAATAACCCCCCTTCTTCTTCTCTCTATTTCTTATTTGCTTGTATTCTGTTCATTAATCTATTCCACTCCCTCTGGGCATGGGTAGTTGTTATAGGATTTTTTTGTTGTACGGTAATTGTTTCTTTTTTGTTTTGTTCTGTCTATTTTGTTCTGTGTATGAAGCATAGCGTTAGTTCATGCAGGACAAGTGAGTCTCGCCCGCCTCAGCTGTAATCGGCTGTCAGTCAGATCCTTTCCTGCTCCTCATTCACAGATCTGCTAATCATTAACATCCCTCTGTCTAATCCAATCGCTCAGTAAGGGAGGCTGCTTTAAATACGGCTTGCATTCACTATTCACTGCTGCTTAGCTACCTCCTCCACCCCAGCATCCACCTTTTGATCAGAGTCTGGCATAGGCTCAAATACTTCTGATTCAAGCTAATGTCAATGTATTGCTGTTGTACTACTAAAAAACAGTTTTGGTTGACTGGTTTGACAAATATTAGAGAATTGATTGGTCTGCTAGCAGTGTGCACAATAAATGTGATGCTGATCTGCCAATTAGTTTGGACATACAGACACACACACACACACACACACACACACACACACACACACACACACACACACACACACACACACACACACACACACACACACACACACACACACAATATCCTGCTTTTGGCCTGCCAGTGATTACAAAATTGACATTGTATAATCTATCTATAACTATTATCAGTCAAAGCCTGGAAAGTGAGCTAGACTTAAAAATAAAGGTGTTTTTTCCTTCCTCTAAAAGTGGACATGATGTAGCACTGAGTCACCATGCTAAATGCAGCCATCATTGGGGGAGTTCCGTCTGTATTTAAGTTATGCCCTCTTCTCCCTTTGGTGCCATTACTGTATATGTATCTGAGGCAGCTGTGTTTTGACTCCATGTGGCGGGCTGGCCATTCTGTGATTGCACCAACGGAGGGAAGTGACCTTTTATACCGTGCCAGAAAATGTTCAAATCCGGCTTGACAACTCAGGGCTGCAACATCTTGGCAAGGCTGACATGGGGATGGGGAGGTAATGTGACCGACAGGAACATGATATGCTGGTTGCCTGATATAATATGAGTCCTTTAAACTTGGGGTTTGTCCAGTGAAACTCAGAGGAAGGAGTCTGGTCATAGTAAATCATTTATTCCATACTGCCTCACCCAGACACTGGGAGGATTATTAATATGTTCCTCTTTAATTAGTGTGGTTGCTATAGGAAACACGCTATTGTTCTCGGTCCAATAATCTTTTGCCAGCAAAGTGAACCTGCTTTTTGTTAACCTTTGCACAAAAGAAAAGTGAAGCTTTTGGTCATGACGCATGGCCCATACTAAGATTGTAAGTAAAAGTAATGGCAATGCTTGGAATTTCACACACACAAATCTTACATTCCTGTTATTAATTTGATTTGCTGCAGCTGTGTTGCATACATCACAATGTACTGTACGGTTAATCTTATGCAGGCTGCCATGTTTTTACCCGTCTGTAGTTTTTAACCTGAACTGGAAAACAAACTACAACATCCTTTAAATAGCCCTCTGGCTCCCTTTGAGTACCAACAGGCAATGCACACAAATGTATTGGCACACAATCGCAAGTGATGTTGGACCCCAATTTAAACAAGCCCAAAAGCTTTCTTGCGGTCTTTATCATTGTACTGTCCTGTACCTTTCCTATGCAAACTTCTAATGAAGTATTCAATCAATCAAATCAATCAATCAGCCTGGATTGGGGGTTGTTATAGGTGGAAGTAGAGAAAGGTTCTCTTATTTCTAGAGAGTTGGGGAGCATTCTTTGGCAAGGGGGCTCTGTAACTGAACGACTGCAAGCCTCCCACTCTCACTGTACTGTAGCAGAATTCACTGAATCCACCCACACTTCACCACCCACTCTATCCCAGGCCAGGACATAACATTTCTCCCACCTTCCTCCCCCTGTTCTCAAGACTGAAGCTTACATCAAGCTCCTTCTCTTTGAAACAGACAGGTCAGGTGTGATTCTCATGGCTGCCATTCTATGCATTCACCACACCAGACCACCGTGCAGCCAGTTACCAGCATCACATTAACACGCTCTCACACCTCTCCTCCATCGCTCTGACTCACAACACAAGCACAGTAGTGTGCTCTGATTATCTATCTGCGAATATGGGTGACTAAAGGCAAACAGCATTCACAAAGGATTTTGGCTCTACTGTGTGCGTTCTGAGTATTGGGAGGTTGCATGCTATTGCCTTTAGTTTTGGGTCAGGGTTTAGATTATGGTTAGGCCAATCTGGCTATCGTAAAAAAGAATCCCTTTCCTCTTGCGTAGCATCAGAGTCTGTTCTTGAGAGATTATGGTTGGGTTTACTGGATTGTGGGTACAACTTATCACCTAGGGACACAAATGGTACGACTGCACCCAGGCCCAGAGTGAGGGCTGGCCTCTTTTGGCTCACCAATTACTCTATTACGTTTTGCAACAGTGACCAATTTATTGAAGGTTAAAGTGTAATCTTATGGCCCGGGCGGCTAGTGTAGTGGTCCGGGCACCCAGGGTTTGACTCCCGATCCCGATGGCCTTTGCTGTGTGTCACTCCCCATCTCTCTCTGTCTGTCTATTCTTCACTATCATTAAAGGCATACAAAAAGCCAAATAAATATAAAAAAAAATACAAAAGTTATCTTATTGCTAAAAATCCAGTAGTGTCTTCTTAGTTATATAAAGCCAGTAGAAAATAATCTCGGTTTTGTGTGCTAGCATAAAGTTGGCTGCACAGGAGCTTCCCATGATGGCTCGCAGTAACACCTAGATAAAAGAATGTTATTTTCTTAACCCATCCGCTGTGAATAGGGTCTACTGGCACAGACGGCAACCTCTGCTGACATTGACATGGCTCTATTTGGGATCCTGGACCATGATGATTGACATGTCATCCCCTGGTGGGAAACCCAAAGGTCTTTGTGTTGGCAGCTAATAGCTAGCAGCTGAGACGGCTATATTTACACACTTGCATTCATGCCATCAATATCTTTAAACATTAGGAAATGTAATCAAAATATATTTCATCTGATTTCTGTACATCTGGCCTGCAAGTGAAGACATGCACATTTAACGGCTAAACGTTCTCTGCTGTTGTAGATTGAAGAATTTAAATTGACCGATTTCTAAATTCAAGTTTAATAGTTTTATAGAATGTACATGTTCATTCCAGATGAATATCCTTTAGCGTACATTTTAGAACTTTTGTTACAAAATCTCTTATACCTACAGTTCACTCTCCCTTTAACATTTCTACATAATATTATAAACATGTATCTTTTCATGTGAAAATAAACTTAAAACACAAATTATTTTACAAATGACATTTCATTGACAAAGAGTGCCTCTTAATGGTAAGTATAGAAGGAGAAAGTATGAGAATGCGTGATTTTGCACAGTATAATTCTTAGCTTCATAGGAGTCACACAACGTTTTAACCACTAAATCTTTTGACTGACTCAAGATTGCCTTTCACATCATACAATATAAACTAACAAATGTCAAAATCCCAACACAAATGAACCAACAAACAACAAATCAGAAAGATAAAGTGAAAGTGGCACATAAAATATTTACTTTCAGATATGAACAACCTCTTTTACTTGCACTATTATCCACTTGGTGGCATGCACGGTATATAAAAACACCAAATAGATAGAAAATATAAATTGCACATTCATTTGAAGGGTGTTTGTCTGTGAATTGTAAGCATTGTCCATGTGAGTGTACTGTACTGTACTGTGTGTGTGTGTGTGTGTGTGTGTGTGTGTGTGTGTGTGTGTGTGTGTGTGTGTGTGTGTGTGTGTGTGTGTGTGTGTGTGTGTGTGTGTGTGTGTGTGTGTGTGTGTGTGTGCGTGCGTGTGTGTGTGTGTGTGTGTGTGTAGGGCTGTCACAATTATTACATAATCGTCTAATCGTGATTATTTGACATAATCGCGATTATTTTTCATAATCGTCATAATCGTTTCCATGTTGAAAATTTTTCATATATTTTTTCAAAAGTCAAAAATAGTGGAAATAGTAGATCTACAAGCTCACAACGCGTCGCATCGCGACGTGTTGTGAGCTTGTAGATCGGCTATTTCTACTATCGATGTTCTTTTCTAAGTGTTAATCGCAATTATTTGAGTGACAATTAATCGTCATGTAAAATGTCATAATCGTGACAGCCCTATGTGTGTGTGTGTGTGTGTGTGTGTGTGTGTGCGTGTGTGTGCGCGCGTTTGTCTGTGTATATGTTTGTATGTGCACTCGCGCATGTGTGTGTACGTGTGCGAGTGTATGTGTTAGATAGAGTGAGCGCTGGCATGCGAATATCACCCTTTGACATGTCCCTGTCCCTGTCCTCCATCCTAAGTAGGTAAATGCCGTTTCAGCACATCCTTGGCGTTACTTGGGAGTGATTCTGGAAAGTTCACGTCAAACTCTACCACAAGATCTCCTCTCTGCTCTGGGTTCTTGGGCAAGGGGAGACCCTGTCCGGCGACAGTCTTTCTCATGCCTGGTTTGATGACATCCGTGATCTTCATGTTGCACGTCTTCCCGTCTATCGTTGACACGGTGACTGAACATCCACACAGCGACTGCAATGACATGAATGTGGAAGTCAAAATGACGTCTCACAGTTGCAACTAAACAATATACGCAAGCGCATCTTCTTTGCTGGTGTAACGGCGGCGAAGAAGATGGTAGCTACGCGGTGGAAACCTCCTCATACGTTAACGTTTCGCCAGTGGGCCTTAACCTTTCTAGATATAGTATATTTAGAGCAGTCGATAGCAAGGTTACACGGAGCAAAAGAAGAAAACATTAATATGTGGTCGGACATTGCAGATAAGCTTAAGGCTATGATTCAAGAAATCACTATATAGTGGTAACAGCCTAGCACAGGCATGCACTATTGTACATTCCGTGTTGGTCCGGGGAAAGGGGGTGGGTGGGTTTTCTTTTCCTTTTCTTGTTTTACTATTGTTTGTGTTGTTTGTCTGTTAATTGCATTTTTCTTTTGATTATGGAAAATAAAAATATTTGATAACAAAAAAAAATGAATGTGGAAGTCAGCAAGGCGTCGCAGAACTTTCAGTCTGGAATTTCAGTCTGTGAAAACATGTTTAGTATGCTTAAAAGGGGTGTCGCTCTCCATTCCGACATGTCGCCACTCCGAAATTGACTTCTTATTGTCGGAGTGGCGACACTTCCATAGGGGTTAAGTTTAGGGTAAGGGTTAGAGATAGGGTTAGTGTCGGAATGGAGGTGCCATGGCATTGGTCCGAAGGTTCATTAGTCCGAAGGTTCATTAATCCAAATTTGTTAAGAATACTATGCCTAACTCTAACCCTAACCCTAACCTTAACCTCAGTAACCCTAACTAAATTCAGACTAATGAACCTTCGGACTAATGAACCTTCGGACTTATGGGCAGTCCCCGGATTGGTGACGTCGGAAAGGAGACATGTCGGAGTGGCGGGGTGTAACCGCTTAAAAGACTGATTGATTAGACCTTTGACAGAAACCATGGTGCCTTGTAGGATTGGTAGCCTAATGATGTTATTTCATTTCCAACTGAATCAATGTTTTCATATCATTATCCATGACATCATCGGTGGCAAGCCTAATGTCGCTCTCATGCAACAATCAAAATATTTGGACATTGAGGCTATGAGAACCAAGCCCAAACACTGAGCAGAGCATGAGAAGCCATATACGGTAAGTAAATCTCGCTGTTAGTGTGAGTGTGCATGTGCGTGGGCAGCCCTCTCTCTCTCACTGCCTTCGGTGTTGCTGCTGCCAAAGATTCCAAACTGATATGATATAATTATAACATGTCCAAGGTTTTGTGTATTTAATCTGTAGGCCTGTGGTTCAACTGATAATTTTTTTTTTCTCAGGGAGGTTGATTGATCGTATGCATGCATCCATGTTGAACGTTAAAACATCCTTTCAACCAAATGAATTAACACCATGAACCCTAGCATCCCTACTGTGAGCTTGTAGATTGTCTGTTTTCACATTTTGGCTAAGAGATTTAGTAGAGACCCCTGTGCGACACCGGTCAATGATATATTTAAGTATGTATATAAAGATCATTAGCCAAGGCTATTCATTTATTGCGGATGATAAGTACACAACTTTGGGAATTTACCCAGGATCGGGAGGAATTTTTGAAGCTCTGGTACTGCAAACCTGGGCCCACATCTGGGTGACTCGAACTAAAAGGCTTTATGCACAAGCTCGCTCACTTGAAATATTGCTGTATGATGACACAATTGACATCAAGTTTATTACCAAACCCGGAAGGAGGGTGTACTTGTGCAGTAATCAACTTTCATCCCACGATTTTGTAACCCATTTTTCACCCAGTGCCAATGCCTAAACTCAACTGTAATCCTGGGCGCTACGCTCCCTCTGCCAACCTGGGGAGGGCCCCAAACTGAGCTCATGCTTCCTTCAATCCATGAGGAGTGAGCAGGCCGCATCTTATCACCTGACAGGGGGGAGTTTACCCGGAAGGACATAGCACTTGGTAAATGGTAAATGGTGCATTTATCCAAGGCGTGCATTACATTCACACACACATTCATACACCGATGGTGGAGGAAACCATGCAAGGAACCAACCAGCACACCGGGAGCAACTAGGGGTTCAGTGTCTTGCCCAAGGACACTTCGACATGTTGAAAGGAGGAGCTGGGATTTGAATGACGAACCGCCGACCCACGGATCATTGGCCAACCTGCTCTACCTCCTGAGCTACAGCCCCCCGCTTGGAAGGAACATGTTATTCCAACCAGTTCCTTTCTTTTTTTGTGAGGGTACCTACCCTAGGGGACACATGGAGAACATGCAAACCCCCCACAGAATGGCCCTTTCGCCAATCCCACCTAGGGTATGGTCACCGATGAGGCTGAGGAGAGAACACGCCCACAGCGTCCCCCGTGGGAATTGAACCAGGGACCTTTTAGCTGTGAGGCGACAGCGCTACAGACTGCGCCATCATGCCCCAAGTTTCATTGAAATAAGGAGTTCTCTGCTCACTCTGCAGATAGATCATAGCTCCATAGGGATTTTACACAGATGTGGTGCAAACTCAAAGAGACACTCACCTGTCGTAAACTTATGCGCACAGGATATACAATGTTAGACCCATCTCGCCTAAAATGTGCATGTGGTTTGTCCTTGATGACGAAAACGATGTCGGCGGGGATGGTGCCGGGCGACTCGTCGCCCTCGCGCGGGAACGTGATCTTGGTGCCTTCCTTCCATCCCCGTTTGATCTCAATAGTGAGGATCTTGTCCTCTGTGCGCATGGTCCTGCCATCCGGGTTGAGCCTTTTGCGGGAGATTTTCATCCTCTTGGTGCAGCCGTGGAAGACCTCCTCCAGGGAGACCCTCAGTTCGTGGTGTATCGCCGGGTCTTGCTTCCGCCGCGGTTGCCCGCCGACGCCCACGTGGCGGTCCCGGGGGAACCCGTTCAGGTTAAAACTCGTAAAGGTGCCAAAGGGATCGTTGCCGTCCACCTCCATGTCCTCGTCGTCGCGCCCGTTGGCCTTGCGCCCGAAGAACATCTCGAAGGGATTGGCGCCCCCGAAAAAGGTGGCGAACGTGGCGTGGGGGTCTCCGTGGAAGGTGTAGGTGAAGTTGCTACCTTGTCCGTCGGCTGTGGGTCCATTTCCTCCCTTGAGACCTGGTGGTCAACAGAAATGTTGTCGTCAGTGTTAAGTGTTATCACTAAACGTATTACAATGTCCTCACTAGACTGCACCATTGGCTACACCAAGCCTGTGATTCTCAACACCCAATTTTATAAAACATTTTATATTATTTCTGGGACCCCAATCTAAGGAAAAAGTATATTGTTAGACATGATTTGGGCCTGAACTTTTCAGGCTGCAACACCTCCAAAATAATCATATTTGAACTGGGTACTTAGTCCCCACCATGACAAGCACTTGGAATTGTAGGCATTACATTTAGTTTGACTTGATTCCACTCCACAGATAAATATTGTGAAAATATAGCTTGTAACTTTGTAACTTTAAAAAGTGCAAATAACCACACATTATATTGTACGACATATACAGCTTGGGAACCAGCGCACTGCGATGTGGTTTGTCATTTGGTACACAATTCCTTTACTGTAATGTAATAGAGATAACACTAAAACTGAACTGAAAAAAATAAAATAGCCATTCTTGTATGTTCCCTAGCTGTATTTACTTGTACATGTGAAATGGGCATCTCCTGGGACCGCCTCACATACTGGTGGTTCCCAGACCCAAATTCAGTGTTGAAAACCACTGCACTAAGTTAGCGCAGTGCAATACATGCCACGCTTAGTGCCCCCCCACCGCCAACACACATGTCATGCACACACTCATATAGTCATATACAGTAGTTACCACCACCTACATCATCCAGTATTCAGAAGATGTATGTTTTAAGATTATACTGTTCTTTCATTGTACAGCAGATTAGCCTGCAACATCACTGTGCTTGTTGGCCTTATTGCAGCAGAATGGTGGCCATATCAATTTCAATTGCAAGAGAGCTGAGCTGGGCACTTTTGCAAAGTGGTCCTTATGCATATAGGCCTATATATATTTGCCTTAAGCATTACGTTTAATTATTGTATTATACACCAGAATCAGAGATTTTATGTATTTTGTATAATGTTATGATTGAAATGACATTTTGTGTGTCACATTCACCATTTGTTTGGTAAAGTATTTGTTAAATATACCACACATACAACATCAACCACATCAAATCACAAATTATTCCAGTGATGTAGGCTATTTTGATATGAAATGTGCAAATCCTGCAGTCAGTCAGAGTCAGTCAGTCAGTCAGTCAGTCAGTCAGTCAGTCAGTCAGTCAGTCTTCTAGGCTTATTGACATTTTTTGATTGATTGAAGACTTTATTAGAAGTTTGCATAGGAAAAGGTACAGTTTCATGACGGTAAAGTTCACGGGTACAAGGTCTACTAAAAGGAGATCCTAGAAAAGACTAAGCTTATTTCCACAGGAAACCATTTAAGTATAACTGCGGTAGGCCTATGCATTATGTTTTAGAAATCATGGGAAAATGCAGATCTGCAACTGTGCCTCATAATTAGGCACATCAGCAGCCCTCATTGTTCATCATTGTCATGAGTTTTAAAATGTATTAAACGGTGAATGAGCCCAGTTCACCCCGAATGGCACCATGCAGTTCTCCCAGAAAATGGGCCCAGTTCTATACTGATAGCCCACCTTCTATTTCTGACCACAATTATAGCACAGTGCTGATTCTTACACTATGACAGTCAAGAATATAGTGACTAAAATAGTCTATAACGTTGTCGTCTGGCAATGCTTGATATTAGGGGACATGTCATATGTGATATGTGCCCCTCGTTCGTTCCCTGTGGGACTTTTAAAGACAGCATCTGCAACTCTACCAGCACTGATTTAACCTGACTGACACCCTATAACGGGTTAACCATATTAAACCCATGTTTGTTAGCCAAACTTATAGTAATAAATGATGTGTTTGTTACATTAGCCTACCTTCCTCTCCGTACTGATCATAAATGTCCCGTTTCTTCTGATCGCTGAGGACGTCGTACGCCTCGGCGATTTCTTTAAATTTCTCCTCGGCGTTGGCCGCCTTGTTTTTATCCGGATGCCATTTCAACGCTTGCTTTTTGTAGGCCTTTTTAATGTCCTCGTCCGCGGCACCTTTAGAAATACCCAATATTTTATAGTAATCTTTCCCCATTTTCCCCCCAAAAAGCCCAAAGCGACCCCCGGTCGGTCGGCGTTGAAGAACAGCGGCTTCAGGCAGATCCTGTCTGGGCGCTGTCAGTTCAACTTCAAACACACAAAATGAAGATGTGATATGGCGTCAAATGATCTAGTAGACTGATTATCAATAACAGCTACCGATGAAGAGCAGCGGTGATGAGCGTTTAGAGACCGTTATTCAACGCGCAGACAGTTATTTATCCGTGACTAGTAGGACCCTCTTTAAATAGACATTGCGCCCTCCTCCTCCTCCTCCCCTGCGTCCTGTTGACGCTGTTGTTGGACCCACACTGCTATTCAGACGCTCTTTCTAGAAAGACCAATGCTGAGACACGTCATTTACCATACTGGACTCTCTTAAACGCACAGAGGTGCAAACATACGGGTCTACTCCTGGACTCAGTGGACTGGTCTCCTCCAGTTTAGTAGGAGGAGCCCTCCTGCTCTGGTTGTTAAACGCTTCAGTTCAATCTGACAGTCAGATTGAACTGAAGCGTTTAACAATCTGACATGAGAGATCATCAGTAGCCTGTAGCCAAACCAAACCACCATACCAAACAGAGACACACAGATGGAGAGGCAGGGTGTGTGTGTGTGTGTGTGTGTGTGTGTGTGTGTGTGTGTGTGTGTGTGTGTGTGTCGTGTGTGTGTGTGTGTGTGTGTGTGTGTGTGTGTGTGTGTGTGTGTGTGTGTGTGTGTGTGTGTGTGTGTGTGTGCGTGTGTGTGTGTGTGTGTGTGTGTGTGTGTGTGTGTGTGTGTGTGTGTGTGTGTGTGTGTGTGTGTGTGTGTGTGTGTGTGTGTGTGTCCAGTATCCGGATTCCAGACTGTTCCTATAGACAAGATCATAAGATAAGACCTTTATTTTACAGTCGCCAAAGACAGTATAGGCCTCAACAGTTAAAAATACAGATTACATAATGGTTTAAAAATACCCTGTCTTTGGTAGTGAAATACTTGCTACAAGGTATGTAGGCTATAATAGGCCTAGTATTTTGTTTATATAGCTAGTGTATATTTTTTTTGTTTAATTTATCAACATTTTGGGTTCAAATCAAATGTAACTGATTCTGTTAACATGCACTATAGACCAGTGGTTCTCAAAGTGGGGCCCGGGACCACAAGGGGTCCTTGAGGGAGTTCCAGGGGGTCTCAGCTATAGGAACCAAATGGGCCCTAATCTGTAACTCTCTCATAGTTAAATTAACATTGAATTGACAAATTACAAGAGAGCGAATAGGCCTATAAATTGGGGTCCCAGAGATAGAAATAAATGGGGTCCGTAGATTCACTGCTAGAGCGGAGCCTCAAAAATCTTCTCTTATGGGGGTCCCTGGCGTATATTTTCAAATGTGGGCCCCGGCCCCCCGCGGGCTTGTATGTGTCATTCAATTTGGGTGTCCCACATGAAAAAGTTTGAATTGGTAGACTTGAGGCATGGCGCCATCTGCAGTTGAGCAGTGGAAGTTACCGCACCTGCAGATGTGATAACAGCCTATCCATTTACTGCAGTGCACTGAGCACTGTGTGACTCAGCTCCATCGTGCAGCATAGCAGGGATATTTAGACATCAACAGTTCATCATTTGTTAAACCGTTTACACTTTATCTGGGGCAAATAGCCTACACATGCACAAGTGTAGGCCTACCCTTGTTTGAATTATGGATCAATTTCGTAGTTTATTCGTCAAACTAGACAAAGACAAGGATGGCTACATATCAGTCGCAGAACTTCACAGTGAGATGAAAAAAACGGGCATCCTCGTAATCGACGAGAAGGTTCAAGTATGACTAATTATGTTTATTAACTCGTTATTTTGTATGCATGGTTGACGTCTCCAAAGCCATGACTAAATTAATTCATGGACAAACTTTGAAGGTAGGCTAATTCATGATGTTGTTCACTTTTTTTCCCCTTCCAGAATGTTGTTAATAGCTATGACCTGAACAACGATGGACGACTGGATTATAACGAGTTCCTCAATTATATGATGGACAAGGAGAAGAAATGGAAAATCCACTTTGATGAAATCGACAGGGACCATTGCGGTAAAGCCTAAGGGGTCATTTGTATTCTGATCTGATGTCGGACTCGTAGCATTCCAGAAGCACAGTGTGCACTGTGCAAGCAGCCTGGCAGGGCCTATGGCCTCTCAAATTGGTGGTGTCCTTTAAACACATGTCGAGTTATATACTAGCCTACAATGAGAGCAATGCTGCTATATAAACGTCGACCAAATAGGCCTAAATTATAATTGCCTAATCCTAGATATTGTCTCAAGGTTTTTGGCCTAGAAAAAAAGAGGAGGCAGTCACATTTGAAGTTTGTTTATGGACCTGTTAATCCATAATCCAGAAGGTTGTTAATCCTTAACAACCTTAATTCACTTCCTCTCACTTCTTATAGAACACTCCAATCAATGCTGCATAAATACTGTATGCAGGATTCATACTCAATGCATATTATTATGCATTCAGTAATTCTCCAACTATCACATCAAATAATATCTATGTGTAATCCTATCATCTCTTCTCTGATCAGGGTCGATTGATTTGGAGGAGATCATTTGTTTGTTTAAGGAGTTAGGAGTTGTCTTATCCAGGCCCAATGCAAAAAGAATAATACAAATGTAAGAATTTCTTGCCCGCCACCACCCTTCCTTCATAAAATAAAAGAGTATCACATTTGAAGTAGTAATAACAGTGTAGTTGCTGTATGTGTTTCTTATTTGACCCTGACATTGCAATGCATAGCACACAGCTACACACTATCATATGAGTGCTTTAAATGTTTAATTTTTTACAAAATACACTTGTAACACTGTTCCATCCCCATGACTAAATATCATATACTAAGATACAGGTCTGCAATTTGAATGTTCCTTTTTCATATTTGACTATTCTATTTATGACACCACTGAGCACACCATATACGGAAGTGTTGTTGTTTTCACTGTTAGGATGGATCAGGACAGTTCCATGACAGTGGACTGGGGAGAGTTCCTGCATCATGTCATCCTCAACCCTGCAGAGAACATTGGAGAGCTGGTGTCCTCGTGGAAACACAGTCTGGTAAGTATGGCTGGTAGTAGCCTGGGACCTATATTATTTGCGACCGAAGGTTGCAGTTTACTATGAGAAACGGCACATCATGTCCTTGTCTGTGTGCAACCTGTGTACACTTTTTTTACGGTTGTGTTTGCCGCTCTGTCTCTCATGCTCTGACATCACGCTCTGACATCACTGTGATGTCAGGCGAACCAAATCCCTTTTATGTCCATATATGGAGATCTCTGTTATGCCAGGGGAACCAACTCCCTTTTATGCCCATATATGGAGATATGGAGATCCCTGTGATGCCAGAGGAACAAATCCCTTTATGCCCATATATGGAGATCCCTGATGTCATCAATATTAAGCCCATATCTGTGAATATCTATGAGTACAAGGGGTCTCCATATGGGTAACTGGTCCGATATACATCACTGGCCAGATGGCCAAGACATGGCGCGACCTCTAAAGATTTTTAGAGGCACCTTTTATTTACTGAAATATGCCTATTATAGCCATGCCCATGTGTTCATATTCCTCTGACTAGCTCCCACTCCAACACACACACGCACGCACGCACGCATGCACACGCACGCACGCACGCACACACACACACACACACACACACACACACACACACACACACACACACACACACACACACACAGAGAGAGAGAGTGGTATAGAGTAGCTAAGTAGAAAGTACATTTACTTAAGTACAATTGAGGTAATTGTACTTTACTTGAGTATTTCCCGTTTTCAGTACTTTTACTTCTACTCCACTACATCAGAGGAAAATATTGTACTTTCACTACACTACTTTGAAAACTTTTGTTACTAGTTTCTTTGCAGATATAAATTATAATATTATAAAACATCAAGCCGATCTACAAGCTCACAACGCGTCGCATCGCAGTATTGATACTTTTACTTAAGTAATGGAGTACTTTTTCCATCACTGCGTCTGACTGCATGCACACACACCGAGCTCTGCCCTCCTCCCTCAGCCCTATCTCTCTCCTCTCCTCTCCATAGCCGGCGCAGATTGATCCTACCAACTTATTATCAACTTCTTATGTTTGGAATAATGTACTATTATATATGATACGCGGTGAAATAAAGGGCTACCGTAGCCGAACCAACAGCTACTAGTAGCGAGTCGACCAGGCTGGCAGCTCAGCGTCTTGGAGTATGAACTGGCTTTTGTTTTGGCTCAAAGCATTCTGTTTTGGTTGTTACGTCCTTGTATTCATTCAGACTCAGCCCCGATTTGTGAAAATATCAAACCAGTTTGATATTCTCGTAACAGAATCGGGGTCTCAAGTCTGGGTAAAAATCGAGTCGGACCGATACCTTACATTTAACGATTGAGTAACGACTGAATCACGGGAGCGCGCGACGACTTGCCTCGATTTTATTACGACTGAGAAATCTTTTCCAAGTTGTTAGGTGTAAGGCTAGCTTAAGGCGTCTTACTGGTGATTATACTGTAGGATAATCACACAAAAAAGTTCACAGAAAGTGTTAAAATTATGTTTTTATGTGGCCACACCCACCAGTTCATTAAGTATTCCTGGTTGCCAGGTGACCCAGCTGAAGTTTGTCACATCCACAGTGTTGGGTGTATGAGGAGGGGTTGATTATATGTTCAGAAAGTAACCAACAATACAAATTTGCCCCACCCACAGGGTGGGGTTATAATTTGCAAATTTGCCTAATGTTAACTTCATAGACACATACAAAACAGAAAAAGTACAAAACTATGGCACCACCTCTTTTTGAGCGGTGGTCACAACGCTCCTATATGTGGCCGTGTGTGTGGGTATGTCTGTCTGCGTCCGTCCGTGTCTGTAGCCTACAGTACCTTTTTTGACCACACATGTTAAGGGAGGGGCGCTGTTGTTCAGGCCAGGCCAGACACACACACACACACACACACACACACACACACACACACACACACACACACACACACACACACACACACACACACACACACACACACACACACAGATGGATGATGGATGGATGGATGGCCTCCACGACCACCGCTCAGGGTGTGATTTTTTTACTTTTTTTGGTTGCAGGTTTTTGATGTTGGCGAGAGCCGCCCCATGCCCGTAGAGTTTCCTGATGCAGAGTCAGGCTCAGGGATGTGGAGGAGGTTCGTCTTGGCTGCAGGATTATCAGATGCCGTGTCCCGAACTATCACAGCTCCTATCGACCGCCTTAAAATCCAGTTACAGGTCAGATCCATAATCAGATGCCCTTTCATCAATGTCAGATAATGTAATGTTATGCTGGCTTAAACATCACTTGACTAAGAGCTCTGGAATGGTACACAGTAAAATCTCTCAGCGATTTTAACTCTCACAATTAAGAGGACTTTTACAGTGTATGTGCTTGATGCTGTGTCTGCCAAGTGCAACCACTGTAAATTAATGCTGCTTTTTGGAGCGGTGATAGCCGCTTCCTACTCTTGACTTTGTGTGTCTGTCCTGGTGCAGCATGAACAGCTGTAATGCAGCTGGGTGACCAAGTGGCGCTGTTGAGCAGCCACACACACACACACACACACACACACACACACACACACACACACACACACACACACACACACACACACACACACACACACACACACTCACAGGGAGGGAGCTACTCAAATGTCCCTATTAGGCCTAGAGTATACCCTTTCAAAAACATGCTGTAGTCCTGGTCTCTATACTGCCTCCCCACAGCCTGATGGAGTGGAAAGGAACTGGTTGGAATAACATGTTCCTTCCATGCGCTACGTCCTACCGGGGAAACTACCCAGGTGATAAGAAGCAGCCCGCTCATTCCTCATGCATTGAAGGAAGCATGAGCTCAGTTCGGGGCTCTCCCCAGGTTGGCAGAGGGAGAGTAGTGCCCAGGTTTACAGCTTAGGCAATTGGCACAGGGTGAAAAATGGGTTACAAAATCAAAACAACAGCACTGTCACTTACATCTGGCCATAGGGGGCGCCACAAACATGTGAAGTTGCACCATATTATGTCAAACAAATGCTACACCCCCAGCTTGCACCTTCATGTCCAAAACCCAAGGCCCCCAGCCCTGGCTAGGCAACCAGCCATGTGGAGGTATCCCCTCTGAGGAGCACACTTTTTTATGTCTGTTATGTATTTTCTGTAGGTTCGTGGATCTAAGGCACTGCTCCAGGGATTTCAAGAACTGAAGGCGGGTGGCGTGCGAGCTATGTGGCACGGGAATACTGTCAATGTATTAAAGGGGACCCCTCAGTCAACACTACAGTGTCTTATCTATGCCCAGGTGAGCCAGACAGTGATGCCGGTGTTCAAGGGCTCAGGGGTAGAGATACCATCATTCGAACACGGAGGGTTCCCGAAGGGTTCCCAGTTCGATCCCGGGCTCCCCCAGAGTTAGTGTCGAAGAGTCCTTGAGCAAGACTCTGAACCCCTAGTTGCTCCCGGTGAGCAGGTTGGAGCCTTACATGGTTTCCTCCGCCATGTGTGTGTGAATGGGTGAATGTAATACTCAATCTATGTAAAGCGCCTTGGATAAAGGCGCGATATAAATGCACCATTTACCATTTATTCAATCACTCTATATGAAATGCCACCCACCACATATCTAAAGAATAGAGTACAGTAGTATACTGTATGATTTATTTATTAAATTCATTTTATTTAGCAAAGGTTCCATCAAAACACAAATTATTAAAATGATAGTGGCAGATCTACACACTGCCAAAGAAATATGGTACGTATACTTCACTTTCAGCACAAGATCAAGATAGATAAATAAATTAGAAAGATAGATCTAGTTGTTTCAAATGAGACAAATACATTTTCCATTAGATGTTGAGTAGTCATGGCCATTGGTGGTAATTTGCGCTAGACCACTCCCCTATGATTATTTAGTTTCAGTGAAACCTTTTCACATTCAAACCGCCAAATCTGAGTGTGATTGTTTTTGTCTAACGGTGTGAATGGTAATTTCCTGGTCAATCGAAAAGACAGGGTAGCCTACCTCTGGGTTAGATGAAGTTCTATTCCAAAAAACACTTACTGTATTTACATTTATATAGTCTGTTGTTGTCTTCTTTTCACTTGCACCTTTTAGTTGGGCATTGTATATATTTTAATTACAAAATGACTGTAACGTTTGACTCCCAGCACTTGCTTTTATTTCATCACAGCATCCAAAATAAAAATTTAAGAAATACAAAATAAATATTCTGAATAACATTCTTCACTGCTGCTGCAAGCTTAACTAAAACCTAAGATTGAATGGTTATGGCAGTTGATAAAGCAGCAAGTTTGCACTATTGTTAAATAAGAATAAGATAGACACCTGAGTAAGAAACACTTAACATCGTGTACCATGTGGAACTTGTTTTCATTTGCCACATTTATGGTGACTGATACCACATGGCTCAACGCTACTACGGACATAACATTCCCAATCTCTAAATTAGACCAAAACAGCAACGGACATGGAACCAAACATTTACTGTTTAATAATAGTAAATGTTCCAGATAGACAGGCTTACTCTCTGTCCTCTTCCCTCAAGAAGAGCTACGCAATATGACTTGTGTCACCATTGTCCTGCTTCGAGGTGATGGATAACTTTTAGAGCCACATTTATTTTGATTCGGCTGGCCGAGTCACAAAATCTCGGCAGCACCGAATAGCCGAATTAATGATGGTACCCACTTTAAACACTCTGAACTTAGCATCCATATTTTGAGCGTGTCGTTATATACATTTCTAAAAAAGATAAAATAAACTAAAAGCTCACAGCGCTGGCTATTTTCAATATTCATCATAAACACATAGTGTATATGGCTTAAGTGGTTTAAAGCATTTTGTAACTGTGTTAACAAGAATTATTGTTGTTGTTGTTATTATCACCACCATGTCCAGATGAAGGGATACACACAGAAGAGCACCCAGCAGAGCTTGTCAGTGCAGCAGCGTTTTGGCCTGGGATGTGTCTCTGGTGCAGTGGCCCATGCTGTCTTCTACCCTTTAGAGGTATCAGAGCACATTAGCAGGTCTGACTTCACTTGTTCCACATCATTGTTGACCACGGACTGACTAGCAACAATGACACACATTTGAAGTCTTTCATTTAAAATGCTTTACATCGTTTCATATTTCAGGAATACAACCAATTGTACCATGTAAAATGTTACCCAGATGAAACTCTATCGTCAGTTGTAATTTGATGATAGGCATGAACCATTTGTTTACAGCGGGTGTCACATGTCTTTGAATACTTTATTAGTCAAAAATGTAAACAGCACGGCAGTACAGTAAAATAAAGCATTGGGCTAAAAGGATAACACAAAAACATCCTGGGGACTTGTTTCTGGTCCTGTGTATTCAATTAAGCACCAGAGCATAAAATATTAACACATTAAAACACATAAAATGCAAATAGCTATATTTGCAGGAGAAAAAAGGAACGGGGAAAATGGTGGCAGTGTACTGTATGTCCCCCCTTTTAACACATCTGGTGCCAACCCCGAGTTTCCTGAGTTTGGTCCGTTTTTGAAAAAAAAAAAAAAAAAAAAAAAATCCTTGACTCCTGTCAATCTCAGACTGCTACAACTTCCTAATATATCCACCATTTTAGAGGGTAGAAGATTATCAGAGGGATAGGCATTTAAGATACCACTGCTGAAATGCTGAATGCATAGAGGGGGAACACTTTTGTATCTTTCTAGAATAGTTTATTTTGTTATCCTGTAAATAACCTTTAAAGTACATCAAATTACATGCGAATGATTATTTTCTCACCTTTTTTCACAGGTGTTGAAGGTGAGGCTTAATCTGCAGCCGGCTGGCGTCTATATGGGTGTTGTTGGGTTTGCTCGATCAATTTACAAACATGAGTCTTTAGCCTCCTTTTACCGGGGGTTCAAACCTAGCATTCTCTGTATGATCCCCTATGCAGGGGTGGAGTGTGCCGTTCATCAGGTGAGGAAGAAATCTGCATTCAAAACATCACATGCACTTGATGAAATCATCAGAGATACTAACTGATTACGTGTGTCTGCAGTCTATCATGAACTGGGCCAAGAGCGATCCGGCCTACAGCAGTGACTCCAAACTCTTTTTCTTCAGTTTTGTGGCCTTTGCCAGTGGGCAGATGACCAGTTATCCTCTAGCAGTGATTCGGACCCAGCAACAAGCCCAGGGTAACATCCCTATTAATTGGTTATATCTGTGTATTGTCTACATACTGCAAGGGTTTGAAATGAACCCTTTATTATGTATCACAGGACAGCCACTCTCTGGCCATTCATTAATGCTATGAATCTCTCCCTGGCTGCCTTGGCTTGTTGGGAGTAGGCTACTTGACAAACAATAGACCCCCCCCCAGTCTGGCTCCCGCCTCAACAAGTTGCTTCTTATGTTAATGTTAAAGATGGCAACAATACTGATTCAGGGCGGCGATACCGTACACAATTCTATTCGATCACCTCACTCCAAAACACAGACTGAGTGTAAAGGGTGAAATGTATTAATGGAAGTGTGAATGGACGCTGGAATGGATGGAGGTGAGGAGATGCCTTCCCCTGCAAAACATATAGTCATGCTATAGCAATTATACTCTACCTGGTATCTGCAAAACAAAATCACTACTGTTAAACAAATGAAAGACAATCATTTCCATTTGTATTTGCTCTAGCATTCGTAAAACACTTTGAGCTTCATTCTATATTATGAACGATGCTTTGCTAAATTAAATGCATTATTCTTCATTATAATGATGAACAATTAACAGTAGGCCTATATGTGTTTTACAATCTTAATTTTCTTGTTTTTCAGCTTTCTGCTCAGTTTCACCTCCCACCACAAGTTTACTTCAAGGACTTATTGGAATCTATGAAAGGCATGGAATTCGAGGATATTATAACGGAATGGGAGCCAGCTTTGTCAGGGCGCTTCCATGTGCCCTGCTGAACTCCACTTTGTCCAGAAAACTAGAAATTACACTTTCATGACATTTTACAACTCAATGCATCAAGATGCAAATCTGTACCTGCTCATGGGTCAGTCTAATATTAACTTGCAACGTTGTCAGATAAATATTAAGATTGCCAGATGTTAAAATGTAATGTCTAACAGATTGACATGAAATGCAGGGCACACATCTTCTTCAGAGGGAAAATAGTCAAGTGTGGGCTTGCCTCACATTTCCAATTTAATTCCACTGTTGAAAACTGTGTCACTACATTGCACTGCAGTAGTGCAACCAGTAGTTTTGACCAAGAACACATGCACAGAGCAATAACTTTTGTGGGTTTAGTAGATGAAACTGAGTTGATCACATGTGGGAAACCACCCCTGTCCATTACTGCAAAAACAGTACAATCAAAACTAAACAATTGTATTAGTGGATATTAGTATACAATGTATAGTATAAGCTATATCAAACAAATGCTCAAGAGCATGGAATGGTACAGTGGGGTTGATGCATGCAGTACATGCAATAGACTACCATGTACAAGTTTAAATATGCTGGTTTGCCTATGTTAACTATTTTCTTCTTCCAGTCACCATTAAAGGCTGTTATGAATTACGTATGCTTTTCTTTTCTTCATTTAGTGTGCATATACAGTAGGTCTATGAGAAAGTATATATGCAGATACATTACAAATGAATTATCTTTAGGATCAGACCTAAAGATCTGTCTGTCTGTACTCTTGATATGGGCTATTGGGATTGGGACATAGTCAGGTTTTGCAGATGAACCAACCAGCCTACATTCTAACAACATCAGTCTCCCGCCAACCAACCTGTTCTCAAAGGGGACCCCCAGGGGTCCTTGAGTGAGTTCCAGAGGGTCCCCAACTAAATGATAGTTAAGAATCAAATGGGTCTGTAATTCAGAAAGTGTACAAATGGAACCAAATGGATCCTTATGGGTATGGTTCCATTTGCACACTCTCAGAGTTAAATTAACATTGAGTTTACTATATAAATTGGGGTTTCAGAGGAGGGTTCCACACATTTGATATTTGACGGACTTATACATTTCATTTTAGTAAATTGTCGATGACCGCACGGCCCAGTTCTCCCCAAGGGCCCCTGAGAGCCAAGGGCCCCTGGCCCCATGGCTAATACAGCCCTGCCGTAGCCTAATGCATCTCAAACTGGGGGCCCAAGAAATTAAAATGGCTGAGAATCACAGCTAGAGACGTAAAAATCTGCCAGGGGGTCCCTGGCATATCTTTTCAAATGGGAGTTCGCGGGTTAATAAGTATCAATTTTGGTCATGGAAAAGTTTAACTCAAAGTGGATTCCAGGGACTTTGTGGGTTGTGGTGGGTCAAATGGACTCATACAAGACTGTAACTCTAACAGCATAGTCTACTCTACTGTATATTGTCAGAGTTAAGGGGAGAGACCTTGAAATGTAAAGGTTTGAGAAACACTGCTCTATGCAACCAACCAACCAACCAACCGGCACATACCGGAACTCAGACAACTCAGATATCGCGAGACGCGCTCGTGCTGTATGTGTGTGTGTGCGTGGGTGCCGCGCGAGATTAGCACATGAATGAAAACAGCCATCTTGTTCTCCCGGACGACACGAGCTGAGCCACAGAGCAGAGCACAGATATGGCTGACTACTCGAACGTGGCTCCACCGTCGAACAACTCAGCCGCTGGAATGAACGACGCTTTTAAAGACGCATTGCAACGGGCACGACAGGTAACACATGCTTTTAATCGCTCGCTTATTAACGTGGGAACGGAATGGAATCGAGATAAGATTGGGTTTATCGACGTTTTTGTGCCTTTTTGTTTAAATGTCCTTAAATAACCGGCGCCACTAGCCAGCGGGAACCTGCTCCATCTTACACCACGGCGGCGGCTACGCCACAGTGACGATGCTATAATAGCTGCTCGGCACGGTTTATGCGGGGGAAACGCACGTTTATTCTTGGCGTTTTTGGTTGAAACTGCAAGTTCGGTTATCAATTAACGTTTATGATGAAGGTATGAGCCGTAACTGGGCCTTTATGTGGGTCAAATGCACGTTATGCGAACTAGCTTGATGGCTAATCTTGAGGTTCCTTTGTTGGCTCACACTCACACTTCCGGGCCTAGGCTTTTAGGCCACAACTATGCGTCGTAATATAATGCGTGTAATAATCCTACAATTATATGCATTATATTTTATTTCAATTCATTATTATGATAATACATATAATCCTGCAATTATGTGTTACACAGTGGTGTAAAGTGACGGAATAAATTTACTTAGGTACTTTTGCTTTACTGGAGTAGGCTACTCCCAATTGTCGGTACTTTTACTTCTACTCCACTGCATTTCACAGGCAAATGTTGTACTTTTTTACTTCACTACATTTATTTGAGAAGTTAAGTTACAAGTTACTTTGCAGGTATAATTATAATACCTTGTACAAAACTTACATTGACCACTTAAGGAAGTTCAGCCCTATATACATGGGCTGTTTGAAAATAGCCGATCAACAAGATCACGACGCGTTGCGACATGATGTGAGCTTCTAGGTCTGCTATTTTCAATTGTACTTTTTGCTTTTGGTACTAAAGTTTATTTTGATGCCAACTTTCGTTGAATGTACTTTCGTACTCAAGTACTTTTACTTGAGTACTTTTTCCACCACTGGTATTAAAACACATATGCACGTTTTGTTTTAAACTTTAAAGTGTCTTCGGGGTATGTTCTGTTTTCTATAGATCGCAGCCAAGATCGGAGGCGATGGCGTGGCAGCACCGAACCAGAACGACTTCGGATTCGGAGGCCAGAAGAGGCCTCTAGAAGATGCTGGTGGGTATTTTCCCATGCCTAACCACAATATAGGTCAGTGTGGCCCAAAATCCACTCATTGCAAAGCCCCCATCCATTATACTTTAACTATTAATGTTAACATCCGAGGTAGTGTATTTGACTGCGAGTATGTATCTTTTTCCAACTTTTTAAAAAATATATATGGATTCTTAATTTGCTATGCTTGTACTTATTACAGTTAAGTCCTTGATGTTAATTTATCTAGGAACCAAATGGTCATTATGGGTCAATTTCGCTCCTGTACATTCTCAGGTTTGCAAGAGGATAAACCACTGAGGATTTTACTGTAGAAAGATGATTTCTGCACACATCGAGCGTGTGTTATCTACAGTGTGCTGTGTCTGAATGGATTTAAGTGTTACTTTGTGTGATTTTATTTAATGCTGGTTTAAAATTCGTTTCTGTGCTGCTGCAATCACGTTGCAAACAACCTTGTTGCTTTGGCCTAGCCATTGTAGTCGTTGAAAATTGCATGTTAGAATGGGAATCTCGGGTATGGGACCACGGTGGCACGTCAGTAATGTAATGGGTGCTTTAGAACTGGTGTTTACGAAGTCTATTTCTCATCTTTTCAGACCAACCAGAGACTAAGAAAGTAGCTCCTAGTGACCGTGAGTATTAAATACTAGTTATTAGTTGTTTAAATGTAGGCCAAGTTGCATTGAATGTAGACGACCCTGACATTTGCATAGCTAGAACTCCCCTTCATTAGCCTTCTTGGTGCAAGTAAACAAATACATGAGAAATGGCAAAAACTGCAGCAAAATCTAGAAAATAAATTGTGTTATATTAGGAAACGATGCCCATTCCCCCCTTAATATTACTGTAGGCCTAAGAACGAATTATCCATCACTTTATGAAACAAATGGCCTAGCCTAATTTATATTGTACGATTTTAAGTGAAGTAGTGACCCATATTCCTGGGACTTTTGCTTTATTTATGTGGATTTTCTTTTCTTTTCAGCTTTTTCAGCTGCCATGCAAGGAATGGGTGGTGGTGCACCGAGGTATGTTTTCTAATTCCCATGTCATGAGATGGCATTATTATGAGACCACATATGGCTAGAAAAATCTAATACCAAATCATTATTAAATTTGTAATTTATTTTTCTTTTCTTTTCTTTTATAGGTCAATATCAGAAGAGTTCAAGGTCCCTGATGGAATGGTTGGATTTAGTGAGTTGACTCTCCTGTTCTTTAAACACATGTGGACCAAGTGGTTATTTTATTGTGTATACAATGGAGCTGTGTTTGTTTTTCAGTTATTGGAAGAGGCGGTGAGCAGATATCCCGCATGCAGCAGGAGTCTGGATGCAAAATACAGATTGCCCCTGGTAAGTGTTAATGTTTTAACCGCTATACGTTATAACTTTGTAAAATCTATGCAACAATGGATTGTGCATCAACTATTATGTATTTGTTCTGTAGATAGCGGAGGCATGCCAGACCGGTCGGTTACATTAACAGGAAATCAAGACGCCATCATGTAAGTTATCAGCCATTTTCTATCTGTCCTTTCTCCCTATAAATGAGTTCTGCAACAGGTTATAAGACGAGCTGCCATTTGTTTTGCTGAGCTTTTATTCTTTAAATCCTAAATAGGGCCGCAAAGAGGCTGCTTTCAGAGATCGTTGAGAAGGGACGGCCGTCGCCAGCATTCCACCACAATGATGGCCCAGGCATGTCTGTCCAGGAGGTCATGGTCCCTGCTTCCAAAGCTGGTCTGGTCATTGGCAAGGGAGGGGAGACTATTAAAAGCCTTCAGGTGAGCACGCCTTCTGCCTTAGAGACCAGTGATTATTTTTGTAGCAGTAACTCTTGATATTGTCAGCTATGAGAATGAGCCAGGACATAAGGAATTCACAATTACACTCTTAAAATATTATGTCTGTTTTTCACCTGCATGTTGCTGTCTCTAGTCCACTTGTCAGTGGACGTTGTAGTTATGATTTTTCACTAACTTGAACCACCAGGAACGAGCTGGAGTGAAGATGGTCATGATCCAAGAAGGTCCGCAGAACACAGGCGCAGACAAACCTCTCCGGATTTCAGGCGAACCCTTTAAAGTTCAGGTGGGCAACTTAACCCTGACTAATTGTACATTTCTGTAGAGTGTTGTCCTCTGGGTTTGTTTCTATTAGTGGAGCTTGTTTACTTGCGTTTACCCCTGGACTAAACCTGCAACACTGCTGTGATTAACATGACTCGCTATAATTAGCCCTAGTGTCATTAACATGTTTTGGCCCTTGTCCATCCAGCAAGCCAAAGAGATGGTGATGGAGTTGATCAGAGACCAGGGCTTCAGGGAGCAGAGGGGCGAGTACGGCTCCAGGATGGGAGGAGGTGGTGGAGGAGGAGGAGGAGGAGGAGGAGGAGGGGGAGGAGGAGATAGCTTAGATGTAAGTAGAGTGGAAGTAAGTACAATCTCTTTTATTCTGAGGGACGCCTGAATTTAAAGGTTTATCTCATCTTAATACATTTCCATCAGCAAATTCATTCATTTCCGTCGAGATACTGATTGTACCCCCCACCCCCTTCCAGGTTCCCGTCCCTAGGTTTGCAGTGGGAATTGTAATCGGCAGGAACGGAGAGATGATCAAGAAAATTCAAAGTGACACAGGTGTTAGGATCCAGTTCAAGCAAGGTGTGTGTTGAATGCCGACTGTGGCAAACGCCTTCCCGAATCTGCAT
Source organism: Nannobrachium achirus (assembly GCF_963921795.1). Lineage (NCBI taxonomy): Eukaryota > Metazoa > Chordata > Actinopteri > Myctophiformes > Myctophidae > Nannobrachium > Nannobrachium achirus. Next base: position 46,522,671 of record NC_137814.1, on the reverse strand, counting down.
AATTGGAGCTAAAATACCTGATCCCTGATATTTTTCTAATGCATTCAGAGGTGAGGGGGTGACAATTAATCCTCCTATTCCCTTAATGCAGACGATGGCAGCACACCAGAGAGGATAGCCCAGATCATGGGTCCTCCAGAACAGGCCCAGCATGCAGCAGAGATCATCACTGACCTGTTGAGGAGCGTCCAACAAGGTGGACCTCCGGGCCACGGGGGCGGCGGCGGCAGAGGCAGGGGTCGCGGACAGGGCAACTGGAACATGGGGCCTCCTGGTGGTCTGCAAGAGTTCACCTTCACCGTCCCAACCATGAAGACTGGCCTCATCATTGGAAAAGGCATGTGGCTGCGATCTCACCACGCCCTGTTTCTCCTTATCTTGTGTGGGCTGCTTGCATTCTAGATTTTTCTCCCCCATAAACTAAAGTTTGAAAAATATGAAACTAGTTGCCCAGCAATTATTAGCATTAATAATTCCTATCTTTATTTCCTAATGGGCTGTTTTTTAATTCCATCCAGGTGGTGAGACAATCAAAGGAATCAGCCAGCAGTCAGGAGCCAGGATTGAACTGCAGAGAAACCCACCCCCCAATGCGGACCCCAACATCAAGATGTTCACTGTGCGTGGTTCCCCACAACAGATTGACTATGCCAGGCAACTAGTGGAGGAGAAAATTGGGGTAAGTTGTTAAAACTAATTAATGGTCTAGTTCTAGTGGTCTACTATTTTTATTTTTTATTTATTCTGTACATATAATACAATGTATGGTATTCTTCCTTTTAGGGTCCCGTCTCTCCAATGGGAGGCGGCCCTCCCGGACCCCATGGACCCCATGGAGGTCCAGGACCCCATGGGCCCCCAGGACCACCGGGACCACCTGGGGCCCCCATGGGCCCATACAACCCTGGTCCATACAACCAGGGACCTCCTGGACCTCAGTAAGTACAGCTAACCATCAGAGGATACCAGTCTTTAGGGCGTATCAAACCCTTCTAGTTGGACGCGAAGGAAATTAAAATGCTGTTTGGAAGAGAAATAAAGTGTAACTGAGGTTGTCATATGAAGCCTTGAAATGAAATGTTCCAGGGTTTACAAATCAAATCATAAACCCTACTGTCTTTTCCTCCTTCAGTGGTCCGGGTCCTGCACCTTATCAGCCTCAGGGATGGGGAAATGGCTTCCCACACTGGCAGCAAGGCCAGCCAGATCCCAGTGAGTCACCACTTCATACACTGTGCTATAGTGCCAAATTATGTAATTTTGTACAAGCTTTTTTAAATCTATAAAGCTTGGTCATAACCCAAAACTCAAGTTGGAGAAAAGTCATGACATTTGGTCAATATTCTGCAGAGCTATGACTGTCCATTCCCCCCCATGTCTCTGTAATAAAGCTTTTATTTTGTCTCCAGATAAAGCAGCAGCCGATGCCAACGCAGCGGCTTGGGCTGCCTACTATGCTCAGTACGGTGGGCAGCCTCAGGCTCCCATGACGCCCACCGGTGGAGCCCCTGGCACAGCGCAGCAGACCAACGGCCAAGGTAAAATCTCCACTTTACAACAGTCTTTACTAGTTTCCCTGAAGAGTCTTCAGTGAGCGTAGAGCAGTGTAGGTGAAAGGTTGGGCTGAATTGGATTCATCCTTTTTTTTTAGTATGAGTCTCCTTAGAAAGAGGGGTTTCTTTATTTTCTCTATTTGGTGGTCAGTTTTCCCCCTGTAGCTACCCCTGGCAGGTCTTTTTCTTTTTTTTAAGAGAATGGTTACCAATCATATTGTACCATTTTTAACAGGTGACCCGCAGGCTCCAGGCCAGAGTGGACAGGCAGATTACACCAAGGCTTGGGAGGAATATTACAAGAAAACGGGTATATTTATGTAGCTTAAGCGTACTATACTTATTACCAAGAGGCAGTTTAAACAGCTATGGGCCACATAACATTATCTGGGAGAAAAGTGGAGGACTGTCGTAGGCTGGATGCAGTGACTTCCTCTGTCATGTCGTTCGGCATTCCAGCCCATACTGTTTATACTGTTAAACTCCACACACAGCTATAAAGAAACAAGATGATTATATCAAAGAGTAGCTTATCGAATAGACTACCGTAGGGCTCTGTCCTCAGTTATGGCAGAGTATCGCCACTGATCATGTGATATTTGCGTTAGGTTGCATGTCCGACAGGAACTTCTCTTGGCTGCCTAGTAAGGGAATATTATCAGAATACCTGTCAAAGCTGTGAATAAATTCCTTACCAAACGATTTCTTCACCAATGTGTTCATAAAGGTGTCTAGTAACATATCTAACAAAGTTTGAAATTCAAAATCCCTAGGAGAATCCTTGACGGCTAGAATAAGTTTGAGTCTCATTCACTTACTATACACTATAGATTACTCCCAAAAAAGTGGGATGTGAGGTGTCTAACTAGGTGTTTTGTAGGGGTGTCTTCTAAAAATCGACGAATCGACGCGTCGTTTTAAGCCCCGGGAATCGACGCCAATTGTTTGAGTCGAAGCGAAAATATATATATTTTTTTATATCACCAGTTAGCCTACTACTGCCAGTACTGCGGTGCACTGCTGGACTGGTGTGGTGTCATGTACTTCCAATGAGAAGTAGCAATTGGCGAACAGTTATTTATTGTCTCGCACGAGCGTCGGGTTGAAAGTGAGACGGAACGGCCAGAACGGTTCAGACCGCCGCTTCGTTAAAACATTCAGAGCCGGGACAGTGTTCCGTTAAGAGGAGGAAGCACGCTGTCAAAATCCCATATTAAATAACCTGGCACAGCACAAACGCGCGTCCACGAAGTAGTAAACAATCTTCTAAAGTCAAATTAACATACACAAGTGTAGGCAACAAGTTACATTTTCTAATTAAAGTGCTTCTGAATTGTTCCAGTGTTGTAATCCATGATGAATGATTGTGTTTCGCTGTGTTTGCGTCCATGACATGTCCACACTGCTGGCTCAAGCGGGAGCTGTGCCTCCACCTGTTTATGATCCTTTTCTGAAATGAATCCGTTCTCGACACTGACTCATTACTCTGTCAGTGCTCTGTGTCCCGCGACTGCGGACTGGATCCCATCGTTCATTTAAAAGAGCCGTTCAAGAGAGCGGAATCGTTCGCGAATGTCTCATCTATACTGCACGCTGCCGAGAGACGGGGCAGAGTTGAAACAGCGGAGATGTTTTATTTGTTTTAACGGTGTGTTATAACTATGGTTGTACACTGCTATGCAGATAACATTTGTGCTCGCGCACCGATATCACTGAAAACACTGTGTATTCAATTCATCTCTTAATGTATTATTCTATTATGTTGACGTGGTTTAAAGCAACACTTTTTTTTTTTACACAAAGTAGACTATAAAACGATTCGTCGACGCGTCGGATTAACCCGACTCGAGTCGACTTCATCAATCCTGTGTCGAAGACAGCCCTAGTGTTTTGAATTATTCTGAATCCATTGCAAACATTTGTTTTGCACGAAAAACATTCCTTGGGCAAAAACTGGAACCCACAAAACGGTGAAAAGTGATTACTCATCACTAAACCATCGTTTTTTTTGGGTCCGTTTTTAGTCCAAGGAATGTTTTTCGTGCAAAACAAATGCTTGCAATGGATTCAGAATAATTAAAAACACCTAGTTAGACCCCTCACATCCCACTTATAGTATAGTAGTGTATAGTGAAAAGTGAATGAGACTCAAACTTACCCAGCTGTCAAAGATTCTCCTAGGGATTTTGAATTTCAAACTTTGTTAGATATGGTGTTAGATATGGTACTAGACACCTTTACGTACACATTGGTGAAGAAATCGTTTGGTAAGGAATTAATATCCCCTGACTACTAGTAATGATTTTTGTTCTAAATGGTGAACGGTTCAATGTCTAATAAGGCTGAGCAGTAAATTGAATTCTTATTTTAAGAAACTACTTACCAATAAGAACCCTAACCAATGTTTTTCTCATGCAATATTTTTAGCACTGCAAGCTAAAAGACGTTCCAGGTGGACACGGGTTAACTGCTGTTATTTTGCATGATTAGAATTGAATTATTACATTTGTGAAAATGAAAGGTCTAGTACTAATAATATGAAATGCAAAGGTCTATTGGATTTTAATTGTTTATATTTTGTATGCAAAATTAGAGTAGGAGGAAGATGCTTATCGGTGGTCTGTTGGTTAAACAAGTCTCCTTATCTTTCTAGGTCAACAGAGCCAGCAGCCCCAGGACTACACTAAAGCCTGGGAGGAGTATTATAAGAAACAAGGTTGGTCCTAAAACTGAGTGGCTTGCCTTGTAGACATTTCTTTAGTTAGTTACTTTCCTGTAGTAATAAATACAGTATAATTCTGTTGTTGGTCAAACCCCATGAAAGATCAATTGGATTTTCTTATCCACTAGCGCTTGTGAAATGGCGTACTAAATGGGATAAAAGGATAATTTATAAAATAACATTGACTTCATATCTAATAATTCATAACAGAATGCACCTCGTGTGTAGTGACATGGGAAAACAAGATGTAGTTCCATTTACCGTCACTAACTACCACTGTTTCCCCAATCTTCCTTGTGTAGCTTTGAATTGAGTGGTGTCATCAGATAGCAGTTTTACTTGGACTAATGTTAACCGAATGGGTCCCAGCTAAGCAATCAATGCAATTTAGGTCTCTCCTGCAAAGCTAATTGAGAGCAAGTTATTGGCAGCCACTGAGGTTAATGCTGTTATACGGGCAGCTGTGATCTCCTTGCAGCTCTTTTTTTACTGTAGAGTAGTCTGCACTCACAGCTGCCCCAGAGCAAAGCGGAGGGATTCTGTCCTACCACCTAAAGGTTTAGTGGCTGGTTCGTTCACCCTCTCACATTCAAGAAGTCAATTTTGAAGGAATGTTTTCGTTTTGATAAGTCTCTTCCAACTATCTTAAAATACAATGAGGCTGCTCAACTGTACGAATGTCAAATTACATTTTAATATTTATTGCATTTTTGTAATGAAATATATAACCCACTAGACGGCATCAAGCGAGGCATTTGTCTTAGGAGACGATACTAAGATTGTATTTGTTGTTTTCAGGACAAGCTGCCCCTCAGGCCGCGGCCGCACCGGCAGCAGCGGCAGCCGCCCAGCCCGGAGCCCAGCCAGACTACAGCGCAGCCTGGGCAGAGTACTACCGCCAGCAGGCCGCTTACTACGGCACCGGCAGCCCTCAAGCCATGGGCGGTCAACCACAAGCACCCCAGGTACACCCCGGCTAAGAACATATCTTCCCTGCATCCATCTTTCTGTCTCCCTCTGTGTTTTTTCTTTCTTTCTCCTAACCCCTCCCCCCAACCCTGCTTCAAACTGTTGCTTTTTTATTTTTTTTAAATGAAACCTGCTGTACGTCGTCTTGTCATTGCCTTAACCCTTCTTTCCTCAGGCTTTGCAGGGCAGCAGAGGCAAAGAGACGGCAGCAAAGCAAATTTAATAACATTGTTTCTTCCCCATTTTTCACGCAGGATTTTATTTAAAATTTTGGGAAGCTGCGTCCACTGTTTCCGCTGTTAACATGCAATGTATCTTCTATGTATTTCTTCTGCACAGGGCCAGTAATGTGAAGTGGACATGACATAAAGTAAATGCTACATTGTCGAAAAACAAAATCCTTTGTTTAATGTATGGATGCAGACGCCTTGATGAAGATCTTAATTTCCTTGGTTTGAAAGTGTTTCACATAGATGGCGAATTACCCAGCGAACACGTCCTCCTTTTTTTTTTCCTTTTTTCTCCTTGTACAAATGCTTTGTTTTTAGTGAGGTAATTATACATATGGTCATTCCAGCCCTGTATCTACAATACATACACTGTGGTTAGTACTCATGTTTATTAACTGTAGTCTTTATCATGTAAATCATCTCAGTTTTTAAAATGAATATTGCCTGTTGTGTTTTTGCAATAAAACAAAATGAAACTTCCTGTGTGGGTAAGTTGGGGTGGTAGAAAAGGGGTTGAAATGACATGTGTTTTTTTTTGTTTTTTTGTTTAGTTCTTTGTTTTTTACCATGGGATGTTTTGATGAATCGTTTCAAATGCAAGCCCTTTCTCATTGTTTTAGTTATGTGAAAATTTACTGACTCAAAGTTGCGCTGTCCTGTCTCTCTCTCCAACTGTCTATACTGCTCCTGGTTATGTGTTAGATACATGCGTTATATGCGTGCAATGATTCTGAGTGGTTCAGACAATGGATTTCCTTGACATCTATTTATCAATGTGCTGTTTATTGATCTCTGCTCTTTGACTGTAGCGACAGGCAGATGTGTTGTTGTAAGAAAGCTTAGAGGTGGTCTTATGTGTGAAGCGCGCGTTAACTGCGGAGATGTGGCGTTCTCTTTATTACTCTCGCCTGGTTTGCTGTCTTCGAGGTAGTATGCACTGTGTATTTGCCTTGATAGATACTTCCTCCTTCACAGGAAAGTTTAGACCAGCGGTAAGCAAAGTATATATTTTTTCCATTACTTGTTCCTCCTGGCTGCAAGACGTGATGCATACTTCTAGTTTTTTTTTTTGTGCTGTTCTTTTTCAGGACAGTAATGTAAAGACACCACACTGTACAGAAATATTCATTGCATTGAAAGTACTGTTCTCTTACCCCCCATGTCCAAGTGTCTGAAACTGAACCCAATTGTATAAATTTGCTGGACTTTTTAAACATTTTTGATACTATAAAAACAATTACAAAAATCACGTTTTTTTTGCTCTTGCCCATTCTGTTAGTGTTTATGCAACATAAGAAGTTAAAGTTTGTAGGGTTCGGAGGTGGCTAAGCAAGTCCTTCCATCCAGTTGAGCCCTCCTATCTGTAAGTACAATACCGTGACTTATGAGAGAGAATACTTTTCATGTCTGAGAACGTGCATATACAAAATGTAGAATTTTCTTGCCAAAAATGGTATTGCAATTTCCCCCCTTATGCTTTGGGTAAGTATAACATTTTGAAAGGAGAGGCAAAGTGCTGTGTTTCTGAGATTGTTGCAATCACCCCCTCCCCATTCATTTGACTGCATTATTGTGCATTCTGGCTCAGTACTTGACTCGTATAGAATTTTCAGTTTTCAATTGTAGCTTGTTGTAGATTTTCCATGTAGGTAGGATTTTGTTGCCAGTTTGATTGTTCTTCTGTGAACTTTGAACTAAGGGCCCCTGATGTGTAAGAATACGCTTAACATTCGGTAGACCCCATCTAAGGTGTCCATGTTTCCTCCCCACGTTTGAACATATGACTTGCCATGTGCCATTGTTCAGTTAAGATGTGATGACCATGTGTTTTCAGAATGTTGTTTAATCCCCAATTGAATAACTTAAGTTGCTGCAGAAAAAGCCGTACTGCATTATTGATGACTCAAGCACCACTGTAGCATGTATAGATTTCTCCTGTTCTCAGATGTCTTATGAGCATGTGGAATGATAGTTGGGACGTGATGATTCTGATTTAGCTCAGTGATGGACTAACTGTTACCTGACATGCCATTTTGAATGAGCACTGTTCAAAGTTGAAGTCAATTATCTGGCTGCATTGTTAACTCATGGCAAACAGTGAAATATCTGATCTTTGCAGTGTCATCCCAGATCTTGCACCTTAGGTTCTGCTGCAGTAACACAGGTAAGCAAAACCTAAGGAAACAAAAGTGTTTGACCTGTGACATGACCAATATCATACACAAAAAGATGCTTAGTTTTCTTTCTCTAAGTTCCATGCTGCATCTGTGCTTAGTTGTCAGCGATGTCCAGGATTTAAACAACCCCTGACAATATGCTCTGATCTTGAATTTATTGCATGGTATGACATGAGTTATGACTTGTCTTTACACCAAGCTCGACTAGTTATTGCAATGTTTTCAGAACGTCACATGCATAAGTTAACCTGTTTGTTTGCCTTGGTTAATTAAGATCATTTTAGTCACTAGTATGTGCGTGTTTTCAATATAAGTCGTATTTTATATGGTAAGTTTTACAGTTGGTTTATATCAATGATGCTTTATGAGTACTACGATCTCCTGTTTTGACTTTGGTTAAACAAACTGCATGTAATGCAAGCCTTTTTTGCCATAGGTTAGCAATGTGCTCAATTATTCAAGTCCCGGCATTGAAATACATGCTCTTTTCTGTGATGGTGTGAAGACCTGTGAATATACCTTAAGTGCAGTGCAAATCTACTACTCAAACACTGCTGCCTTCACTTCTCACACAGTGTTGGAGGATGCTGCGAGCTTAGGTCATAGAAATCAGGCCCGTGGTAGTTTGTCCCCAAAAGGAGGAATCCTTTGAGTCTGTCCCTCCGCTGTGAACGTAGACCAGTCGAGCGCTCCAGTGATTAAGGTAAAACCAAGCAATGCAATCAAATGACAAATTTTGTGATGATCGCAAAGTGTTGGTCAGATGGGTGTTTTTTTTTTAGCTTGGATTGACTGTTTCTTAACCATGCCATAGTGTTGATAGTTGTCTGATGGACTGTCTTTTCATTTTTCATGAATCTCTTGAATGCCTTCACCACTCACTGTCATTAGGACTTTTGCATAGAACCAATGCTTTAGAAAGTTGGATGAGGACCAGGTACTGTTGGGCTTTGTGGGTTTAAATATGAGAACTCGAGTTCCTTTGTCAGTAAATGGAAACTGTTTTATTTGAATCCAAATTTTACTTTGGTGAAAGGTCACATACTGTTGTGAAGCTGCCGATTATCTCTGCGTGTGAGATGTTCTTTCCCTCTGAACTAAGTGTTTCGACAAAGACCGGTAGAAGACAAAACAGAAGTGAGAAAAATAAGGAGCATGCCTTAGAGGTAAACGAAGGTTTCATGTGCTGTGTATAATAAAGAATGTATTTTTATTTCTTCTGTTTTGACCAGTTTTTCCATTGTTGCCATGTCCATTAATAAAATTGTAACAAATGACCTATACTTGTTGACTTCTTTTTTTCTTTCCTTTTAATTTACACCCCTCTACAAAAAAATCTACTTGACACTGTTCCATCCAAGTGTGGCAGGAGGATAGCCTAGAGCAGGGTTCATCAATGTTTTTCAGTCGGATGAATCGGGGACCGCCACTACATTGTATAAAGCTGAGTCTTTCAAAGCAATGGCTCATATTTAGCTTTGAGGGCTTCATAGATTAATTTGACAGCACCAACCTGTGTTCTACGAATTGTTAATATGTAGCGTTCATGTCTTTTCACACATTAAATGTTTATAAAATCAAATGTGGTGGGGCCCCTTGTTGATGACCCCTGGCCTAGAAGTTAAAGTAGGTCAAGGTCTCCACTTGAGTGTGTATTTTAACCCCTCATGAAATGGGGCAGTGGTTCTCAAACATGTCAAGGACATAGGATTTATCTCCTTTTAAAGTGCTGGGAACCCCCATGAACATTAATTTTCAATTGAGTAGAAGCAGTGGATGGTTTGGGTCAAAGCATTGAAAAGATCCGGGAACCCCCAAACCTTTTCACCCAATTTGAGTAGAAATGAGTGGATGGTTTTAGAGTCAAAGTATTTGTTAAAATAAATTTGGGAGAACAAGTTGAGTTTAGACAGCATTTATTTATTGCTCATGTGTTTGGCAATGGTCATCAAGAATACAGATACTTCACAGATGAACCAGCTTAGATAAGGGGATCCTTGCAACCAGATGCTTATGTATTATATTAAGGCCTTATTGCAAAATATTTGCCCATTGTGAACTACACATGCCTTGTTTCTGAGATTATACAAGCATCGATAACCACATTGATTTAGGATGTCCCTATAACTTGAATACAAGGCATAATTCGCAGCTCTGAATGTGGGAATCCATGCAGGTGGGCTGGATGACAGTCAAGGCCAATATCAATGCAATTATGTCCAACCTCTGGTGTTAGGATAAATATGGTATTAATTAAATATGCTGACCCTCAAACATTCATTTTTGCCATGGTCATTGGTTTGTTTCTAGAAATGACCCAAGACTCATTTATTGTAAAAGCACATTCTCCCTTTGTATCAAGGTGGGTTTGCACCATTTGGGCCACAAAGTTTAAATTTCTCTTTGGGAGGTGTGCCTTTTAATTAGCATTGCTGACATAGTTGAACCCTGAGGCCCTAGCAAGATCCTCCACAGTACAGACCACATTGCAAGCTAAACGTCTATAGCAATTACATAAAAGGGGAGAATTTGAACGTCTAGAAATATATATATATGTATATATTGCGTTACTATTTAAAATAAATAGTTTACCCTCCAACCACACACAGCTCTAAACAGCACTTTATCTGACTATTTACAATATGTAGCAAAAACAAGTCAAAAATTAACATCGAAGAAATTATAAAAGTATGCCACGACATAAAGAATGTATAAGAAGAAAATACATGTGTAATAAGAAAGTGAACAAAAAAAGACCACCAGTATCACTTTATACTGGCCATATTGTAGTATATTTAATATACATTAATTTGGGAACTGGAAGGTTTCTGGTTCCATCCCGTGTAAATGTGACACAAGCGCTTAAGTTAAATGCGCTATATAAATACAGACCCTTTACTTCATACACTACAATGAGACCGCTATAAAGTGTTACTTTACATTGAGCAGGAGTTGCCATGGCACCACGAGAAGACATGTACTGCAGAGGTCACATCTTTTAGGGTATGTAGGGAAAGGCAGATGAGACACACAAGGTTCAATTGGTCCTTCCAACATGGGACAATATGAGAGATGTCATGATGATGGCTGATATCAATTAGTAGCTCCTGTGGAAGCAGACTAGGGTTAAATAGTTGCAAGCAACTCTGCTTTTTACCTGCTTGAAGCACCAGGTGGACAGGGTTCACAAACTCTATTATTCAGATGGTGTTCAATAATTTGTCAGTCAAAAGAATTTTCACTGTCGGACGAAAATCTTGTATCTCAAACTGTTACTTTTCAAGAAATGTAACCTGCGCTATAGTTATTATTTAGTTACAAGCTTGTTCATATTTTTAATTGGTTAAACATTATTAAAACCCAGAATTAACCACTTTCAGAATTCTTCAATAATAGCAGATCTACAAGCTTGTTAGTACTTTTCATTGGTTAAATCAACTTAAATGTTTATAAAACCCATAAACAGAACCACATTCAAAATTAAGATATTTCCCACACTGTGCCAATACATAACATTTGCTTGCTTAAAGTTCTTTCTAATGGGCCTAATTGATGTAATGTTTTCTTTTTAACTACAGACCCAAAAGTGTTTATTTGAAGTCACTTGATTTATTTCGATGTTTGTTAACCTCGTTTTTGTGTGAACCTCTTAAGCCGGTTCTAATTAAAAACAGCAGAGCTACATTTTTAGATTGGCTATTTTTGCCCCAGTGAAAATGTTTTTTATGTATGCGTGACACTGTTGTACGATAAAGTAATATTATGAAGAAAAGAAAAAAACATAAAATGTTGAAACAGATACAAGGTTTCTGCCCGTACAGTTTGCTAAATTAGAAGTCAGTGATTATTATTAACGGGTCGAACCCCATCCATTTGGTATTCAAAAACGCCAGTCACTTGCAAACTAATATTTGACCCAGATCTGTTGCATCTCTCAGCCTCACTGCGTCTTGGCCTCCAGGAGGGAGTTGGGCACCAGGTGCACCTGTGGAGAGGCACAATCGTTGAGGTGTCGGAGGGAGTCGGTCCCCAGGTAGGCCAGCAGCAGCTCGGAGCGCCGGTGGAGTAGGTGGAGCATGTCCTCTGCCAGGCTCTCCACTGTGGAGTATCGAACTTTTTCCATGTCAAAGATGTCCTTCAGGAAGAACAATACCTGATCCTGCAGGCCATGGACACGGATAAAAGAGGTCATACATGCACCATGAAGCAAAGCTATTACTGTAGGTGTGTCATATCACATTAATTATTAAACTTTAATTGGAGATACTTCAACACTGTCTACTTGAATGTCTGGAACTGGACATACAATACACAAAATTATGCTTTCTCTGCTATTTGACTCCTTCACAAACAAGGAAACTTAAGCCAAGTGATTTCAACAATTGGAGATGGCAATACACATTATGGCCACACTCCCCATTAATGAGGGGTGGTGATAATGATATTTCATTTCTCATTGTTTGTGTGGAGAAACAATTTTACATGCAAAAAGGAACTAACAGGCAAAGCCCATTTCATTATTATCAAAGGTTAACTGACCTTGAAGAAACAGCAGAAGTCATGCAAGGAGTTCTTGGGTCCGAGGAAGCCCCAGGCCAGGACTGGGCTGATATGTTCACACACAGCATAGAAATGGGCTATGAACCCATCAGACACCTGAGGCCAAACCATACAAGTGGCATGCAGGGAGTCAGCAAGCTGTTACACTTGTACAAGTATATTTTAACCTGTTACACAATGTCAAAGTTGATCTAAGTTGACAGAACAAATTAGTACTATTACAGAATTTGGAATTACATGATTAGATGAATATCTTTCAGTCTTGTACAATACTGTACCTTCATGTGTTGTCTCTTCTGCTTCAGCACTGACCAGCAACTAGATGCCACGGCCTGTGAAACATTTTAGTCAGATAAAAAAAATAATTCTTCAGTTTAACCACTTTAAACAATATCCTATGCCTCGGCTATATGAAAATAGCCCACCTACAAGCTCGCAACACGTTGCAATGTGATGTGCTGAGTTTAAAAAAAAAATATAAGTACAAACTCTTTTCAGATGGGGGTCAGGGAGCCAGGCTTGACTTTAGAAATGTTTGAGAACCACTGCATTAAACTATTCCTGGAGTGTTTTTGGTTGCCTACTCACCGTCTCCTTGAAGGAGCTGTTGAGCCAGCGGTTGTTGAGAACATTCTGGATGGAGACGGGAGGGTTCTCCAGGTCCTCGAATGAGTCCATCAGTATAAAGTCCAACACAATGTCGTAGAAGTTGAGGTGCTTGACCTAGCCAGGACGAGGAATACGACAGTTGATTTAAATATACCCTTTCTTAACATGACAAGTTTACTGAGAACCCCCTAGGGCCTAGGATGAATAATGCATGCACACCCACTACTGTACTTTAGAGCTGGTTAGTACTGACACATTCTTCCACAGGCAGTTACAGTAAGTGCTTTTCTCAAAGCTTTTGACTGTGATAGTCTCACTTCTCAACAGTTGTGCCCCAGTTATTAGATAACTAATTGTCAAGGCTGTGTGTTTGATAGTTGCTCACGTTGACTGTCCATAGTTGAAAAAGTAAAGTGTGTGTGTACCATGTACACTGTGAGAGGGGATTCAATTATGAAATGTACAAGTCATACATCCTTGCCACATATAACTTCCAGCTTGAAATTGTGAAGATTACATGTCTTATTTATCAGATGAAATGTCTGTGTTTCTCATAGTGTTTTCTGTGGTTTGTTTATGATGAAAGATGCAAACTCAGTTGCATCTTTACAAATCTACGGAGCTCTCTGAATTATGAATACATGAGAAAGATGTTCAGATATGCAATGCCTGAGGAAACAAGAAAGTGTTCATCCTTGTTAGCCAAGTTACAAAACGGTTAACAGTGTGTATATGTGCACAGTGTTTGTGTTATTATCGTGTGCACCATATCTTTAACAAAAGGAAGCTCACCCCACGTGTAGCCAGTTCCACTTCAGTGTTTTCCCAGTGTTCTGTTTGTTCCAGGAAGGAAATCATCTCTTCAAACACTTCTTCAAATCTCATTGGGTTCTGGCAGACAAAAAAAGAAAAAGAAAGATCTTGGTCATTTGTTTGAAGTTAAATTTGATGTGTGTGAAGTGAATGTAGGACTTTTGTGTGTTCGGTCTTGCCTTTCTTGCTTTAACAATTATAGAAGACAAGATTTTCTTTCCGGTGTCAGCCAGAAACGTCCTGGTTGCCGTCTCGCACAAAATGAGCTGGGGGAAAAACAAGATGTGTTTTATAGCCTTACGTCTTATTTATGCTTCAGAGAAAAAGTATTTTGTGAGTTCTTGTTATTTGTTAATCTTTACTCCGCATGCTGACGCATGAGCCATACCTGACATGCCTGCCGCACACAATGCAACTTGGCCAAGAAGTCTGTGTCCCCAACACACTCAAGCATCTCTGTTCTGTCATTGAAAAGGTATATAAAATAACAATGAAAATAAATAATTTATATGATCTAAGCTCTCACTGCATCATCCAATTTAAGGCCCATTCCAACAAGGCTTTGGAAAATATATTAATCGACATAAGAATTGGACGCACAAAAGTGATGAATAAATGTAAGGGAATTTGTCTAGGTAGCACTAAACATACTGCCACACTCAATCAGATGAAAGAGTTAATCGTACCGTATCACCCTACAGGAGATGTTGCCGTCCTCTGCCATCTGCAGTGCTTCTTGGTAGAAAGGGCAGAGTGTGCCCACAGCACTGGAACTCCTTAGCTCTCTGTGCTCTGATGGCTGTGACACAGTAAGACAGCATACTTTTAGGTAGGAAACTGAGTGCCATGCAGTGAGGACCCTTACAGATACTGATACTATAGACCCATGGTTCTCAGACATTTTCATATCAAAGGACCCCCAAATATGTTTTTGGCTACGGAACCCCATCGGAAAAGATTTGGTGCTAGGGAATCCCATAAGAGAAGATTTGTGTACAGAATTTAAAAGAATACTATAACTACTAGTTAAACTGATTTTGATGCTACTGTATAACCAATTTAGCTTGGGACTACCTGGAACCCCCTCAAGGATCCTGGACCCCCACATAACCACTGCTATAGATAATATACAGCATGATGGATTTTAATTGATCACGGTCTGTACATAACTCGTCATGTTTGTGCTTTCACTGAGGAGGCATTGGTTTTCTGGTGATGGATTAGATAAGTAGTTAGGTAGGTGGATATTTTCTGTGAATCCCCTGTGTCAAGTTAATAAAGTAAGTCGTAATCATGGTTAAGCATATTAAGCAAGTCCTTGTCTAAACCTGAAACGTCCTGTTCCATGGAGCTCTGGCTCTACTAAACCCTTAGTCGCCTTGAGCTAACCTCGCATCCCCAGGCTTTTACAACCTTGAGCAGTCTCGCTTTGATTAACCCTGCAGGCTGTACCGACAATCACTCTCGCTAAATGTCCTTGAGACTCCTACTGTAGCTTCCGATTTTGAATAATCTTAATGTTTTGACTTGAGATCTTATTGGCTTTAATTTTGTATTTATTTATTGTCTATGTCAGGGGTCTTCAACGTTTTCAGGCCGGGGACCCACACACTGATGGGGAGATGGAGCAGGGACCCCCTACCACCTCGTAGGGTGGGGGGGTCGGGGCTACGACATATTTTTTATTTTAAACATGTACAAGTTACAGCGAGCAGGGTGGGCCGTACCACTACCATTTCTAAACATACTACTTATTAACTGAGAACCAATGTCAATAATATCAACAATCTGTCAATTGCATAGTAATCATGTATTCAAGCTATTCAAAATGGATAGAATCATGATTAATTTTTTAACATAAATGTGAAAAATGAAAAAATTAAAAAAATAAAAACATTTTTTGAATTTTTTATTTTTTAAGCAATAAAGGACCCCCTGTTGAAGACCCCTGGTCTATGTATAAAGCAGTTTGTACCGCTTTATTATACAAATGAAGTTTCTTCTTCTACTTATTGTCATTATACCATCCCAAACCAGGCTGATTACTCTCCACATTGTCTTAACCTTGGTGGAAACACCAAAGCAGCGGTCTCCAGAGTAACAAGATGTATATACACTACAATGACGGAGGAATGTTAAAGGGTCTAATTATAGATCACTGACCCAGTTCTACTGGCAAGAACTTACCCTGCCTCCTCAGTGCTCCAACATACAGTGAGCACACAGTTGGGGTTCATTTGATCCGGCCTTAAATCTCAATAAAGATGCACCAGTTTTGGAATTCTAAAATTCAGGTTTTTAGTCTCCACAAAACACGTTAATCCTTCATGTAACACCATAGCGTTACACAGATAAACCTCCCATGTACCGGTACATAGTTGATGAACATAGCCAATGTGTTGTGAGACGTTGTGAGTTTGTAGATCTGTTATTGTTACAAAGCTTCAGCACCTACAGCTCAAACCAGCTGAGATGACGTAGGCAGCCGACTATGCTATGCTGCCTTCAAGTTACTATTGTAAATGCTCCATTTGTGTGCTTACTGTTGTCGCTCTGATCCTTTTTATCAATGACTAAACAACATGTTAACACTGTTTAGCACCAAGATCTGACAGCCCGTAGCCCCGTAGCTTAAGTGTACCTGGGGACTGACCACTGTTTGGGACCGTGACATCCGGGGCTGTAAGTAACAACAACAGATCCCATAGCCCAAACTCAGATGTTTACATAAAAATGCAAATAAACAGCTTACATTTTGGGAAAGTCACAAACAGGCTTCGTGGTTTTGTGAATATGCTAATGGTCAATCAATTTGTGTATGCATGTTCAGATCAATAGCTCAAGCCACTGAGGAGAACCATGAGGAACAGGTTTTGATGACATAATTTTCCTTATCATTTATAGTAGCATAATGTGGATATTTCACTCACAAACAAATGTGTGTGGCATGATGATTGTCTTACCTCAGCAGCAGACACAAAGGAGTCAGTGGAGGCGATGCTCATACTGTCTCTCATACAGGTGTCCTCTCTGTCTGACATATCTGTCATGTTATCTGGTAGAGGGAACAACAAATAACATTGTTACAGAAGCCGTCTCTCCGGCAGGTGTCCTCTGAAGTTGGAATACATTTCAAGAGATGCATGCCTTGTTAAGACCATTTAACACCTTGCGTTTTGTTTCATACATGTACTGTACATTCTGCAGACCTAGTGGTTACAACCTTCTGCTTATTATAATGCATTTATTCTATGTTGTATTATTTCGATGTTGTGTGGACCTTTGAAACACATTGATAAAAGTCTCCCGGGCTTGTCGATAGCCAGCTGTTTTGTGTGATGCAAACAGGAGTGATATTGAAGAATCTGTAGTTTTATCACATTCTTCCTGAGTGCCAGAGGCAGTGCTTAAAATTTGATGTTTTCCGTCTTGCGTGCACAAGAAGCATACCCCTGGCAGTGAGGAGTTATTAATAGAATCATAGGTACATACTACATACAGTACGCAACACTCGTTTTTACGTTCTCCATCAAGTAAAAAAGGACAACGAATGGTGGAACAGCAGGACAAACTGTGGAATTGTATAGTTGTTACAGAAAAGCCAGGCGGTAGAATTCATGCACAAACATTAATTCCAAAATTAGAAACCTTCTTTTCAGATCTATAAGCTTACAAATTGTCACGTTGCGACTTGTGAGCTTATAGATCGGCTAATTTTGCTACTTTTGGGAGACACTGTCATGCGAAATAGTGCTTTTCTTTTTACATAAATAGATTAAATATGTAGATTTCTTGTTTCTGTCAACTGACTGACCATGTCTGTTGCTGTGTGATGAGGAGGACTCTGAGGTGTCCAGTGCTTCTTCAAAGTCCTCCTGGAGACGGTAGGCCTTCTCCAGCAGAGACTCCAGCTTGTGGATGAACTCAGGACTGATCATGTCCTAGAAAAAAGAACAGCCATGTTCTACCATGAAGTGATTCTCAAACTTCATCATTTCATTGACCCCCAGTTTGATATGCATTAGGCCACAGTCAAACATTTGATGGGATTTTTACCCCTGGACTCCAACAATCTATACTGTAAGTCTATTAGCTCTGAGTGTGTACAGAATGATGGAACAAAATAGACCCATGTCCATTTGGTTCTATTTGTACACTTTGGAGCCCAAGTTGAGAACCACTGATATTGACAGAGACAGGCTGCTCACCCATGTCTATTCATACCTACAGTATACAACACATTCATCCCACAGCCATTTCCCATGCTTCTTTATATGCCGGACCTCAGTTCAATGTCAAGATGGCTTGCCAATTTTCCAATTATTACATTTGTGTCAGGATCCAATGTTTTTATATATATTGCTCTTTAAATATACTGTATATTGCCACCTCAAGCAGGGTCAGGAATATCAATTCACCCTTCAGTGAGACTTCGACCCAGTGACCTTTTCACAGACTCTCAACGTGCTTTGAGTTTGCACCTCACACCATTTCGTAGAGTCAGCTCACTAGTGTACTTGAGCCATTGTCCTTTTTGTGTGCCAAGTCCTCTCTGGTCCGTTTTTCCATATCTGACATACGTACATATACTGTAGGCATCTCTCTTGCTATGCTAATACTTTCTTGCCTTTTGTTTCTTGCAAAGAGGTTCGTTTCAAATATTTTTTTATTGTCAAGCACAGGATAAGGCATACATTTATTCAGACATTTAAATAGTGCTTCCTTATTTTCTTAAACAAACAATGCAAAGAGGTTCAATGTGGTCAGAAATAATATGATGCAAAGTCCTGAGTGAGAGTGGGATCTTTCAGGATCTTTCAGCATATGCTGTAATTCTCTAATGCTCTTGCTAGCCTACCTGTGGATTCATTATGCTCTAGTTTTATGGGTTTCAAGTGAGGTCTATTAATAAATCTACTTTATGCCCAACCAATTCTCCATGCCAGACAGTTCTCTTTTCAACACCTCAGTACTTCAACGGAGAACCAAACTCTTTAATAAGTCATTTTCATTCTTTAATAAACATGGTTTCAATCTTCTCAGGCTTGGTTCCACAGAGTATACTGTAGTAGACTATTATTTTGTATTAAGAAAACAATAGAATACCAAGATACTGTCGATCAAAATTTTGAATTGTACACATTCTTATGGCTGCAGAGGTAGAATTTGCAACCACTCCACAAATGATCCACCTCAGATGAGCAAGCACTAGACAGGACATCTGTTTGGGTGGAGCTTAAGTATCTAACTTGAACTAATCTAAAAACTGTTGCACTAATCCTAAGAATCACTGAAGTAGAGTTCAACTGAACCCAATGACATGAGGGGTTAAGTGAGGTATTCATAATGTAGGTCTCAAATGTTTTCAAACTAAATAAATATCTGCTTTTCCTTTATGGACTTAAAATGCAACAATTGTGTGAGGTATAAGTTATGAAATGCATCTAAATGCCTCCAAGTCTGACTCATCTTACATATCATAACTGGACATTTCTAAAGACAATGGTGCTTGCTTTGACAGTGTGTCAATATACAGCCAGTGACTGTATGTAAAATGCTGCAAAATGGCTTCCCATTGATACTCAAGCTGTGATATAAATTGTTAACTAACACTTTTATTTGATTTGCAACTTACTTACAATTACATTTAATGGACTGAACTATAAAATGAATATGTGTATTTGACAGCTGAAGAAAATAATATGTGTGAATAAACACTCAATGTATACAATGAATTTAATTTGTTAAAGTCACACTGTGTAACATCCAACACATCTGGTAGCTCTGTTGTCTTTTGTCTGCGTCATTTTGGCGTCAGTATCGGGGGCAAACACTTGTGAATAAAATAGTGTTTCGTGAAGTTGTCAAAAACAATAGAGGAATACTGGAAAATAGATTATATCAAACCTAACTCGAACCTAAAAGGTTACACAGTATGACTTTAAGATCTTATCATTTACATACATATGCGTATGTGCCAACCTCCATGCTCTGCTCGGCAATGGCGTCTCCTGCTGCCATTTTGACTGAAGCACAATCATCGTCAGCCTGTTTGCTCCTAAACGTCAGTGCCTGCTCCCATCGCCTCAGAGCCTCCTCAAACAGCTCCATACCTGGACAAGCACACACACACCAACCATTTAACCAATTATTTATGTCCACACAAAGGAAAGCATACAAGGACACATACTGTACATATTATTGGTGCAGTAAGGTTACATTTAATTCACAAAGATATTGGCATATGTCTTCATGATACAATAAGCATATCACTCAGTACTCTATGGGTATTAAGTAACAGTGTCTCTGCCATATGTGGCAGCTGCCAATAAGCCAGCACACGCACAGAACACCATATATGGGCATAAACGGGTGAAACAGTGCCCACTTTTCTGACATCACTGATACCGCCGCCTGTACTGCGCATGCGTCGCCAGTGCTCGCCGCCATGGTATCATCTGCATGCTGAAACAGAGCCCACATTTAGAGATGACTGACATCACTGATACGTCTGGGTTCTCCAACATTACTCTACATTCATTCCGTCATATACAGTGCACACACCCTGGGCAAGGTCCTAGTACTGTATATATAGGTATGGTTTTCTATCCTCACCCATAAGGTACAGGTTTTCTGGTGTGGTCACAGGTATGCTGACCACATTGCAGATGTCATCGTCCAGTGATCTGTCCCAACAGCTGGTTTCATTAGCACACGTGCAGCTACTGGCTGAGTTAATGCTCTTCACCTGGGAGTAGATGAGGGAGGATGGATGTCACGATTATGACATTTTACTGATCAATTGTCATACAAATATTTCACGATTAATTTAATTTGGTATTGAACATTGGAACATAAATAAATAAATAAAATATATTTTAGGCTTCGTAAACAAAAGATGCACAGGGCAGATATGACAAATAATTTAAAATAACTGATGACAAGCAAAAAGCATGTCATCAGTTTCACATGTTAAATGTTATTCACACTGCTTTTACCTAATGAGTGTATTAGCACATTATCCAGTCAATTTGTTTGCACTTGATTTAATCTTTGCAGTGTACCACATTGGTGTGGTTTACTGTGTCAGGAAACTCAGATAGTGTTAGTGTAGCTTCACTAAAATGTCTTTCAAACACCATTTCCAAAGCCAAACTATCAGGCACTTATCATCATTGTGCCCTATGATGCAACCTCACGCACTGGAGTGGACACATGGATTCAAATGAACCAAAAAAGTATTGGTTGAAGCAATTTTTCCGGTGATCGCATCTTGACTCCTGACTAGAATATTGAGTCTATGTTTAAAACGTACCCCAGTACCATGATTGATCATATCTAGCTTACAATATAGGCATTTATTTTTATTATTTACAATAAGTACAACTATATACTACGTTTTGGTTCCCTCAGCCATGAACCATTTTGCATGTGTGTGCATATCTTACCGAGGTCAGGCTCTGCAGAGACCCAGACAGTTTGCTGTAGGGTCCTTTGTTGGGGAGCTGATCACAGGATTCACCATTCTTGGAGTTGAGGGAGAGTGTGAAGTTGTGTTGGTTGTTGTTGTTGCCAGCTAAGAGAGAGAGAGAGACACACACACACACACACACACACACACACACACACACACACACACACACACACACACACACACACACACACACACACACACACACACACACACACACACACACACACACACACACACACACACACACACACAGATGAACACACAAGCACACAGGAGATATTTTTACTGTCACACTACACAAGCATGGGTCAGGATTACGCAACAGATGAGCAGCCCTGATCAGCCCACTAGCAAGGCTGTGTAAGTAATTCTCTTGCTGCTTGAATGACTGCTATTGCTATAACTACCATGGCTCTGCATTAGGTTAAACTACATTAGGATATGGTTGATAATGTCAGCTATATATTCTATGTGACAAATGCTAGGCATCATAAAAGCTACTTCATCGTCATCATCATCACCAGATTAACTACCGTAGTTTTTAGGCCAATTAATGCAATGCACTTTCTCTATATGACTCTTATCACTGAATACTACAGTAAGTTAAATTGTTTATCTGTACCCTGATCTGTATTAAATATGGTGGTTTAGTAGAGGACTAGGCTGTTGTTTATTCTTGATAAAACTATACACTAACCACTAGTTTATACAATATAAAATCAGCTTGTTATTGCCATTTATCGGTAGAAGCTTAATGTGGTAAAAAAAAAATCTTTTATTTTTATTTTTTTAGCTGAATATTGCAATTGCACTACAAAATGTGTTACTCTGAAAACAGCTTTGCATGAAATCTCTTCCATTGGTAAATTGCATCAATGTAACACAATGTAACATAGCCAGGCCTATTCTTCCCTTACCGTTCCCCGTTAAGACTGAGGAAGGGAATTCAAAGCTGGCCTGTTCCCACTCGGGTGACTGGCACTTCTTCTTTCCCTTCCGCCTCTGGAAGTGGCGGGCGAGGAAGAGAAGTGAAATGCCACCGAGAGCGGTGGCAGCCACTAGCTTCTTGGCATCTGTGCTGAGGCTCACCTAGGAGGAGAGACATAAAGAGACATAGAGCATTTTTATTGTGTGTGTGTATTATATATACACAATTACACATGCATTATAAGAACCCACAAAGATATATTGGATATTTGTCTACCTGCAGAGAAGGCCATTCAAAAGCCAAAACGTCCAGGGTGAACTGTGCAAAATGTGGGGTAAATCCTCCGATGACTGTCTACTTTGTGTGCAACACAATGTAGAAACTCGGTCAGACGCCAGAGAGTTTATGTGGGGACGTGACGGTCTGAGCATACAGCTATCAAATGCACCGAGGACTGGGAGACAGCTACCAGTATACTGTCTAGAGTTCAAAGTATCACTTTCACACAGCTCACTAAGCCAAATCAGCTATAGATAGCTACACTTCATTCAGTGATGATGGGCATTACATACGACTATGCTGCCACACATCTCCGCCAACTGAAGATTATATAAAAAGGAGGTAGGGCTGAAGCGCTATGACAACAGCAATAATACTGACTGAGTGCATACTACATGAGACAGAATATCGATTACATAAACAAAAAGGCACTGAACCGGCGCTGAACCCAGTTGCCGTGTTGGTGACAGGCTATCACATCAATTGGCACTGTCACTTTATGTGTATGGCTGTGTGTGGATATATTCCTTTGCCATCGCACTGCCTCTGTCAAACTGTGTATAGTGTGTACTGTATGACTATTCACAGACTAGTACACACATTTAATAATACTTATCTGCTGCCAAGTGATTTCTCTACTTGAGACTGAGGCTCTTATTTAGTTATTGCCCTATTTCTATACTATTTTTACACTTTTCACTTTTACACGTTTATTTGATATTATTTTGTCATCCTACATTTTCTTCTTTTGAACTATGTCATAAAAACACGCGGTTTCTGTCCTGTGGTGTGATCACACACACACACACACACACACACACACACACACACACACACACACACACACACACACACACACACACACACACACACACACACACACACACACACACACACACACACACACACACACACACACACACACGCGCGCACGATTTGTATTGCTCTCTGTCCATATTGCCATTTCTAAATAAACAACATTGCGGGTGAACTTGAGAACTCTAGCTTTCTCCTAACTGAGATTTTCCCTTTTTGTAAGATTGCAGCCTTCAAAACAGGTTATGTGCAAGAAAATTACTGTACGCAATTATTTTGTTGTTGTTGTTGTTATTGTTAGGATTTACAACCATGGGGCGCCTGCTGGCCTACTGGTCCAGGCGCATGGGCAGCACTGGGTTCAGCTGGGTTAAGCTGAAAAAAGCAGCTGGGTTGGGCTGCGATATCTGAATTTCCCTCACGGGAGGAGTAGGTAACTATCATACCACTTATAGTGGGAGAAATATGTGAAAAAGGTGTTCACTTCCGGCAGAAAGCGTGAAAATGTGCACCTAGGAGTATTTTTGTGCGCTGAATTCAAAAATTGACGGTCCCAAGCACTTTTCTCAAATTCACTTTTCTCTAATTCACTTACCACACAGGGAAAAAAGACCCCCCTAAAATCTTCTTTAGGTAGCATGTGAGGGGTCTATCAAGGGGGTTTTCATGATTCTGAATCCATTCCAAGCATTTGTTTTGCACAAAAAACATTCCTTCTGCAAGAAATGGACCCCACAAAACTATGGTTTAGTGATGAGTCATCACTTTTCACAGTTGTGTAGGGTCCATTTCTAGCCCAAGGAATGTTTTTCGTGCAAAACAAATGCTTGCAATGGATTCAGAATCATGAAAACCCCCTAGATAGACCCCTCACATGCTATTTAAAGAAGATTTTTTGGGGGGTCTTTTTTCCCTAGTAGGCCTATGGTAAGTGAATTAGAGCCACCAGATCCCATGGGAAAAGTGCTTGGGACCGTCAATATTTGAATTCGGCGCACAAAAATACCCCTAGGTGCAAATTTTCACGCTTTCTGCCGGAAGTGAACATTAGCCTATTTTTGTTACATATTTCTCCCACTATTAGGCATTGCCACATAGGCATGGATGCCTGGCGGCCGGTTTGATTCCCGATCCGGACCACCTTTTCCGCATGTCACTCCCCATCTCTCCCCCATTTCCTGTCAATCTACTGTCCTATCAATAAAGGCATAAAAGCCCCCAAAAACAAAACAAAACAACAACAACCATGTAGCCATGTCATCTGCGTGAAGAAATTGTAGACAGACAGTGCTTTGTCTACAATTGAGAACCTTGCACTTATAAAACTTTCCATCTCACTAAATTGACTCTGTAGTCTAGACTTGAATACAAAAAACAGGAAGCATTCTGCCGTCACACTTTGCTCACACAATCCAACCAAGCTGCCTCCTCCTTACCTGTGTGAGGGAGTTGTAGACAGACAGTGGAAGGTCCACCACTCGCAGGGCAGCCAGCTTGATGGAAAACTGGGAACTAGCAAGTGTCTCATGTGTCATTGTGGCAGCATGTCCACGACTTGGCAGCCAGCTAGCCTGTCCTTGTCGCCATCCTCCTGATCTGGAGCTCTACAGGATGGCATGGATGAGACATGTGAGGGCTTAACCTTGGGGGTAAGGACGGGCAGGCACTAGCTTATATAATAAGATATAATAAGGTCTGTGGCATACGTGCAAGTAGAAAAAGCACACCTGAGTTATGGCAGGGCTGCTCAATTGATTCAACAAACAAGGAGCCTGTTCATCAAAGCACCGTCATATAGGGCCATGTCATGTAACATGTAATATGCCCTGCATGACAACAAGTATAGCACCAGTTAAGATGACATGACAGAGTGCTTGTGTAGAAGATCATGATTGATTATCCTATTTGAAGCTGCCTTGCCATCTGACCTATAAATGTACCTTGGTCTCCAGAATAACTGCAGCAATGACTACTAATAACTGATCGCTAGGCTAGCAGCATGTAAGTCCATATCTCAACAAAGAAAAAGTATATATATTCTACTGAGGCATCCATCGGCATGGAAGTATGAATGACAGGAAAGTTCATTTCAGGGGTCTCCCTGTCTTTCCTTCCAGCTCTTTATTAAAGAGAAAATGCCTTTTCAGGTCAGGATACAAGATAATTGGAAGTGATGAAAGGAAGAAACGAGCAGCAGACAATATTGGAACTGGAACATCATAACATTTGAAGCCCTATTGGCAACCCCACCTGAAAATGTATTTTCTGTTTCTTAAAGAGCTGGAGGGCTGAACAAACACACTAAAGCAATGATTAGCTACTAAATCTGAATATAGAACTATAACTTATTACAAAATATATCACTTACACTACCTTCAATTATAAACAAAACATCACACCCAGTGTGAAGTGAACGGTGCCTCCGAGAATAAATTCTAATGTATATGATTTAATTGTTGTGGTGTCATAGTTTTCTTTGACATAAGGACGGACACACATACACACAAAGCCAGATGTAGGAGCAGTTAGCAGCAGCACAGCTCAAAAACACAGCAAAACATTCTAGATCAAAAACAAAACTGCTTAATACATATTAATGTAAACAAATATATTCATCCTTCAGATAATGTGCCCTGCAACAATCAGCAACTGGGAAGTGGACAATATTAATAATATATCATAGGCAAGGCTATAACTTGTGTTGGTAACTACACTGCGTTTGTGTTGTACAATGACATTCAATCATGCACCCAGCATGTTATTGAACATTAGGCTAATCTGCAACAAAGATGCTCTTGCTTTTGTAATACTATGCTTATAACATGTATCACGGACACATATGCATCAAATATAAATATTCGAAGCAAAATCTAAACGGGTTGTAGATATTGGGCAATAATAACCAGAACAGCGTCATTTACTTGGAGCAACCAAGCAGCTAGGTTAAACAGATAAGCATATTAACACCACCTGGATATTATTGACAGCTTGTCTGATGCTATTAAGGCTCTACTGGCTTTGCTTGTTAGCGAAGAAGACCATCCATCCATTACAAAACATTTACAAAGCATACGTGCAAACCACCTGGTGCTTTCTAAATGATACACATGATGACATTATTTAAAAGGACAAAGTCATTACATTTTTCGGTGCTTGTCCACTTCCTCTGCTCACCGTGCTGCTGTAGAGGAGGCGAATCGGACCACAGCGTTTCTCTGCGTAGAGGTGACGCTAGAGCGACATCATTCCAGTTTCCTGCCAGACGCGTGTATCTATTCTGCATCTAGCTTGAGGCTTGATTGATTGAAGACTTTATTAGAAGTTAGGAAAAGGTACAGTTTCATGACGGTACAGCTTATTTCCACAGGAAACCATTAAAGTAGCCTATCTCATATGTATAACATTGAATGACAAGACACAAGACCCAAATTCAGAGTGAACATATCGAATATTTGCTTCTGCCCCGGTCCTTGCCTGGAACAAAAATATTTCGAGATGGGGGTCCGCGGCCAAATAAATATCGTTTTGGGGGTCCTAAGGTCCTTGACATGACACAATTTGAGAACCACTGATACAGCAACACACATTTTCAGAAAAACTGTTAGTATTTAGGCCTAGAAGACATTTGTAGAATCGGCCTATATCAGTTCTCACACTTTGTCATGTCAAGGACCCCCAAAATGATATGTATTTGGCCGTGGACCCCCATCTCAACATATTTTGGGACCCCCAGAAGCAAAGACTTTGGTTAAAAATTAATTTGGGTCTTGCCTCAAGCTAGTTGTAGAATAGATAGGCCAACACGCAGATTCAAAACATAAACATTTGACTTCCGGCGGTTAATAATAATAGTCAACGCATTAGCTAAATGTTTGTAATTTTGTATTGTTGTTGTACATAGTTTCAAATTAAAGATTAAAACAAATTATCAGATAAACGGCCAATCAGTGCCTGATATACAGTAATAACCATAGAGTTATAATAAGAAGGTAATAACCACATTATTACCCAGCATGCTGTGCGTGCATTATCTCTTAAAATATTTATCTTTTTACAAGCTGCTGTACTACTTGTATAGTTGTTTCATTAACACCAGTGAAACACTATAACAATAACAAGAATTATAATTCATTTATAATAATAAAGCCTGAAACATGTTCAGGTTTAAACTTATTTCCACCGTCACCCTGAGTCTTAGCGCAGTGTATCAGTAGCTCCATGAAACAGTCGTTCTGCAGTACACTCTTGTTTCTCTTCAGATCGTATAAATCTTTCGCCTTTTACTAAAGATTTCCGTGGAGAGGAACATTATGAGTATCAACTAATTTTTTGATGCCCTGCTAACGCGGGGCTTCCTAAATTGTAAAAAGAAAAAAGATAATATGTGAATTGTAATGAACATTCTGTAAACCTATATGATTCGTTACTAGGAACAAAGTTACACGTGAAAGTTGTCTTCATGTCTGTCATTCATTAACTAACTATACTAGCCCTTACCCGTTCAAAGATATGAGCTCCAAAATGATGTGCAGTGTGTGGGTTATGGGGTGCACACAGTATATGAGGGATGGAAAGTAACTTTAACTGGTGCTTGCATGATAATATGTAGGAGCATCAATGTAAGAAACCCGTTTCGTTTGGCTACAGAGATACTGTCCCCCCCCCCAGCCCGCCCGCCCACCCGCCTGCACACACACCCGCCTGCCTGCACACACACACACACACACACACACACACACACACACACACACACACACACACACACACACACACACACACACACACACACACACACACACACACACACACACACACACACACACACACAGCTGGTTAAACATGTTGCCTCATGCTAGATGCAGAATAGATAGTAGATACACCATAAAAATGCTAATATACAGCATACGATTTGTGAAAGACAAACGGGCTTCACAGTTATGTTAGGTGTGTTCATATGCTAATTGTGATGCGATTTCAGATCAATTGCTCCAGCCACTGAGGAGAAACGCTGTTTCAGACAGACAGACAGACAGACAGACAGACAGACAGACAGACAGACAGACAGACAGACAGACACTCACTCACTCACTCACTCACTCACTCAGACAGACATTCGCAAAATTATAGTATAGATTTGTGTGTGTGTGTGTGTGTGTGTGTGTGTGTGTGTGTGTGTGTGTGTGTGTGTGTGTGTGTGTGTGTGTGTGTGTGTGTGTGTGTGTGTGTGTGTGTGTGTGTGTGTGTGTGTGTGTGTGTGTGTTTTATCCTCTTTACATCTATGAAGGGGAAGTATCAGGGAAGTATTCGCACATCCACTGGATTCAGGTGCAGGTGCGTTGGATAGAAATCATGAAAAGATATTTCATGAACAAAAACTCCCGCAATCTTATCCTCTTTACAGACATGTATGTACACGTTTCTTTGTATTCATGTATTACGCAGCATAATAGCATATAGTAAATTAAAATACCAATCAATCAATGCATGCAGCATGGCTTGTCAGCTGCTGCTGTCGCCACTCCGACAATAAGAAGTCCATTTCGGAGTGGCGACATGTCGGAATGGAGAGAGCCTCCCCCCTCGCTGACCCCTAGCCTAGGTGTTGCCGGACGCGATTATTCCCCCGGACCCCCACTTTGAGAACCACTTTCTAGTCTAAAATGACCTACATGAACTAAATTATATACTGTTATATTTCATCACCAGCAGGTGGCCCTCCTCTCACTTGTCAGCATTAATCAAACGATTCAAATGCAACATTGCATTATTACATAATAATAATAATTACAATTAATACAATTTAAAATATAACATTAGTAGGAGTAGAAGTAAAAGTATTGGAGATTGGAAATACTCAAGTAAAGTACACATACCTACTTAGTAAATGTACTTAGTTACTTTACACCACTGTCGGAAAGAGGGCGGGGCCATCTGTAGTAACCACCTGGAAGGAAGTTGAACCAAGCGAACGGATTATGTGACTGTGCGTTCTTTAAATGAGAATAATCATATAATTACGTGTGTATTAAATAATAACGTCTTGCATGTGTGTTTCCAGTCATCGCGAACAAGTCGGACAAGGCTTATATTTCTGTCTACTGCGCGGGTAAGGGCTTTATTTGAACTAAAAGCTGCGGGCTGCAGGCAATAAGCTAACATTATTAGCTTCTTGGCTAGTGAGTTGCTAACATCCACCCCGTGCTAACGAGCTGTCAGACGACTGACAGTTCAGTTAGGACGGGCTAAACGTTAGCATCACAGTGCTTTTCAACCCTTTTCATTTCAATGTCCCTTATTAATTCGGCATTTGAGCCAACGACCACCATCTGATGAGATTTAGCATCAGACCCAAAAGATTTTGTTATCGTTGGGTAAGATTTTGTCCACAATTCCATCTTGTATTGATGTTGGTACCATAGGAGAGATGACAAGCAAACCTTGATCAAAATAACCCATTTTCTACATGATTCTCTAATATTGTAGACCTCTTGTAAATTCCGTAATGCAGATGTTTAACAATAAGTCTTGAGAGCGTAAACATGAAACGGGTCAATTTGGTGTCATTTTACGCTCTCAAGAGTTAAAGGTCTATAAGCCAGGGTCCATTTGGTTACCAACTCCATCATTTAGCTGGACCCCCTCAACTTGAGGGGGTTCCAGGTGGTCCCCAGCTAAAGGACCACTGGTTGAAAACCACTGGATTCAATCGATTGATCGATCATCGATCGCTAACAAAACGCTAACAACGCTAACAAAACCTGGTGCTTCTTGAGCTATTCACAACCAACCAGTGTTGTTTGTAGTCAAATAAAACATTGCTTCATTGAACGTGGGGTAGTAATGTTATATACACACAATATCTTTGCAAGATTATTTCCAAGACAAGCTGAACTGCAGAATGCTTCTTTAAATACATCTGGTTGTAGCAGTTGACACTGACTGACCGTGAGAAATAATGATGGTTCTGAATGTGATACAACACACACCGCTTTATGATTAGCACTGCTGCTGGATCTGTCTGGGTCAACGCCCCACCACCACCAGTGGATCAGTTTCTTTTGTAAGGAGAAAGACAGCGGATCACATCATGGAATAATAGCTTCTAACATAACCGGAGGTCTTTGTTTATCAAACTCAAAAGAAAGTGAAATGGTTCGCTTGTTCTTCCTGAGTTCTTCCTTAACGTCTGAAACCACTATTGTAGCAAATGAGATTTCCTTGCCCTATACAAGCTGTATTCTATATGTTAAACAGTAACACTGCTTTTCCACTGTTGAAAGAGTGGCTGTTAGTGGAACTAATATTATTGTAATGGTTCCCACTGAGAAAGATGGATCCACCCTCTACAATTCTGAGACTATTATGGAAGGCTGTGTCTTGGCTTTTTTTGCTAAGTATATTGATTCGTCCAGGAGTTGAGAATTATCTCTCATTGTGTGTGTGTGTGTGTGTGTGTGTGTGTGTGTGTGTGTGTGTGTGTGTGTGTGTGTGTGTGTGTGTGCGCGCGTGCCTGCGTGCGTGCGTGTGTGTGTTTGTGTGTGCATGTGCTGTATTGCATGTGTAGGCAGCTGCAGTAATCAGACAGTGTTGCTTAATCGATGGGGCCACAGATATCTTTGCTGAGCTGAGGAAACAGATTTATTGATTTGTACAGGACTGGACATGACCTATAATATACTGTAACTGAGCTGAGGTTTCTTTTCCTCTTAATATCGTTCTCCCAAATTACCTGTTAATAAACTGCTATAAGACAGAGCACTTGTGAGTAGAGTTGGGAATTGACTTGAGTTGGCAAAATATTCTATAAGCTCCAGTTCGCTGTAATTGGAAATCCTTGCTTGTCTACTCTAGGCCCAAACAAAAGGAAGGTTTATTCGATGACATTCAGGGCAGGCCAGGGAAGGGCTTTTTGTTGAAAGGTGGCTTGGTAACTCACATGATAGAACACTAAAGAATGATACAATCTAACAAGGAGGGTTGTTGTCACCATGGCCTTGAGACTGAATCTACCAGTGACAGGCAGAACAATGGCAGCCACAAGACATCACTCTGCAGCCATGGAGAGACAAGAGAGTTAGTTAGTTCACAATAAAAACTATGTCTAGAGACCATTCCAGTCACAAGAAAAAACATATTAAAACAGTTCAGTATCAGTTATTGGTGACATCAAATGAATGATATACCAATCATTTATTTAGCAAATGAACAGATAATTAGTTAATGGAGAATTGGAGATGGAGAATGGTGGACCTGACTTGACAGTATTGTATGATTAATTTGAGATTTGCCCATGTTTACCATTTAGCAAGTGTAATTCTTTTTGAGCGGTACTAAGTAACCACTCCTACGTCTGGCTTTGTGTGTATGTCCCTTTGTAATGTCCCTTAGTACGAGACTAACGTCACACAAGACTCACATCATAGAAAGTACACAGAGACCGACATCACATCACCACAGCTGATGTCACGGACAGAACAGCCCAAGGAGATACGCATGTGTGTTGTTGTTGTTGTGTTTATAACATGTGCTCACTTTGCACCGGTGCGATTTTTCAAATAACCACTCACTATCAGCCTAACCAGTTGTAGGTCATTGCTGAAGATACCACTCTGGTGTAATCCCGACATGAACAACTTCCTCTGCATCTCACTCGAACAGTCTCTCAGATCCCAGAGCCTAATGTAGTTCTAATTTCCACTGAAATATGCATGTCAGTCAAATAAGTGTCAGCATATATACGTTTTGCTTGATCCAGATCATTTGCTCATCTCTTTGAGGAAGTTGTCATTAGACAGATGTGAAAATCACATCCATTGTGAAGTGAGCGGTGCCTTTGAGTTCATTTCATTAAGTTATATGAACTAGAGAAACAGTGTTAAATCCCTGTCCATTCACTTCGAGGCTGCTCGACAGCACCACTTGAAGGTATGTCACCCAGCAGGATTGCAGCTGTTGAGGCCGTGCTCACAAGGACATAGAGTTTAGGCATTTAGCATCTTAATCCAGATAAGCAAGGTAATACTTCAATAATTCAAAATCAATACACCAAATTCTTAGAAATAGTAATCTAAGAAAAACCTTGGTAGACCAAGCACCTATAAAAACAACAACGTAAAAAAATGCTATCTAAATTACATGTATGGTCAGTTGGTCATTGAGGGTAGGCAAGCGCTACTGTAAGTGCTCAGGGCTAAGGTGGAGTCTGAAGAGGTAAGTCGTTTTTAGCGAGGGTTCTGTCAGCTTCCCTGTGTTAGCTGATCTGAATGGGTGGGGTTGTAGCAGGGTTCGATCAGGCTTTGAAGATATGGAGGTGCCATACCTTTGGCTGTTTTGAAAGCCAGCCTATATGGACAAACACACACATGCAGACATACACACTTGGTCAAATGATGGAGCGGCAGGTGCCGCTCAAAAACTTGTTATAGAATCTGTTGGAGTCTCAGGTTGCAGTAGCCTGATAATTTTGCTTGTCTGGTCTGTTCTTTGGAACTCTTCTGACAGAATATATCCCGTATCGGATGTGGCACTGGGCTATATTTGCCATTTCCTCCTTTGATGGGCAATGAAGTGAAGTGCTGTATTTCATGTTCCTCATTTGTTTGACAATGAAAAGCAGCACTGTTGATTTCCTGTGTACTAAATATTTTTTCTTTTACTTTCTGTCTACTCTACTGTCTGTCTGTCTGTCTGTCTGTCTGTCTGTCTGTCTGTCTGTCTGTCTTAAAGACCTGCAGTGAGCGATGCCATCGGGGTCCAGCTGTGACTGTCCCCACCTGGAATGTGTAGGGGAGATCACTAAGGACGAACTCATTCAGAAATCCCATGTAAGTCTCCATTGCCATGGGCCTGTTAATTGGACTACTTATCGCACATTTCTTTGTTCACATCTGGTAAAGACAATCAGTTCACCAACACTAAATGTAACCAAGGAAGATATGCAAAAGTAATCTATACAAAAATGAAGTGATTTATGCACATACCCTCCCTTGATGACATTTCGCTTTACCACACTGACGGCAGTCTCTTCAGTTTATTTATTTTTGAGAATCATGGCTATGATTTAACTTAAGAATGTTTGTTTTCTAGGGCCAGTGCCAGGATTGCAAAGTCGGAGGACCGAATCTATGGGCGTGTCTTGAGGTGAGATGGCAGGGCTTGTCACAATATATTGGAATGGAATGGGCTAGGGACCGGGAAACAACACAGGGAGACAGTTTGAAATTCTGTCTGCTGATTCTTGGTGTTGTAGGAAAGACACATGATTGTTTTAACAGCCTGTGTGTCCTTCCTGTCTGTCTCTCTCCAGAATGGCTGTCCGTACGTAGGTTGTGGAGAATCTCACACTGACCACAGCACTGTCCACTCACAGGTAAGAGATGCCCTACCTTAGTAAATTAGTGAAAACATGCAGCTGATAACACACATGATGGGACAGAGAGGTGTATTGGTTAAACATAATTACTTTATTTAATAGCTTTGGTGTTGGCATATGGAAAATGATTGTAAATTAGTATTTGATTAAATGTTCTTGCAAAGTTTGTATTTATTGGCATTATGTACTCATCCTTGCAAGACATGCAACTGTGTTTTTGTGATGTCTTCATTTTTTTTAGATGAATGTGTTTTAAAAGATGGAAGAGAAATTAACTCATCTAGTGCCATTCCCGAGATATCTCGTGAAATGTACTCGAGTATATGTAGTGCCATTCACGAGATATCTCGGGAAAAGTAATATATTACTGTAACGGCGAGTACATTACCGAGAAGAATGGGCGGAGGTCCGGAGACGAAATCCGTCGCTGATTTCGCATCATCACGGCTCCACGAGCACAAAATAGTCCCATCCATAACATTGAGGTGGACGGGGGATCTCATCTTTAATGTCCATTATCTCAAAACTACACTTTAGAAGCTAGGATGGAGGCAGATGCTCGCTTATGTTACACAGTTATAAAAGCTCCCGGTCGGCCATTACACAACTCCACGTGGACAAGGATCGGTTCCGGCGCACGACCCGATGACGTCAGACCGGAAGTGATTGCGCTGTGGACTTCTGGCCTTCAAAATAAGATAACGGCGGTGATGCCAGCCTGAAGGTGGCGTCGTGGACTTTATAATCCGTTAATTTCAGCGGCACTAAATGAGTTAACACAGGCAGTGGGAGACACAGATGAAGAATGAAGGAATGTCCCGGGGCTGTAAATAGGAACAGTGTTAGATGATCTTTTCATTCCTTTCTCCAGGATCAAAGAGCAGTGCCATGGCATGCTTTTAGCTGGAGCAATCTAGAAATCTAGTTGAACTTCAGTATTGGCTCATTCATAATTAATCCCTATAACTGTATTCCAGAGGGAGGTGGGGAGGTCAGTACTCCTTTTTACTTGATCTTTTATTCAGCCTCTGGGATTAATGCTGTTGACCCCAAAACGACTGAAGAGGGTTGAGTAAAAATTTGAAAAATGTTTGAAGTGAATTAACTCAGCCTCTGCCAAAAAAATACCCCTTTGTACCCCTTCTCTGCCATGCCCGAGGAACCCGAAGATTTAATAAGCTTTAATTAAAATTAAAAAAAGTATCGAAGCGGAACTAAAATAGGCCGGAACTAATGCTCCGTGATCGGTTTCTACACGGACACATTATTGAGCGGACCAGTTAACATTGAGACCGTAAACCGGAAGCGGATGGTCCGTCATCTATTTTGGCCTGTTAGCTTTCTGTGTAAACACCACGGCTTACAGACGGAGAACTTATTGATCAATTGAAAACATTTAAAAGGATTTGAGAAGCTGATGGAATACGCGAACACACGATGCATAGCAGTGTCCAATCACGCACGATGGGAAATGGATGAGCGCCCGCGTTAACAGGTAGGAGAAGCCAGCAGTGAAAGACATAGAAAAATCTTCGGGCTCCTCGGCCGTAAACTACGAATGAGTTAAAGTTAAATATGTATTTATTGTCATACGAAACAAATTGCTAGGCATTTGTGTCTATTTGCTCAGGATAAACAAAGGACAAGGCATCACATACACATAATACATACAGTACATCTCTGAACAATATATAGTAACGCAATGTGCAGTATGATCACATTAGAAAAAGAAAATTACAAGATTAATAAATGCAGTGAATCTGTTGAGAAGCAAAATGTTCACAGCACAATGATATTAATAATTACAATAATAATAAGGCAGTTTTAAATGGACCTTAGAGCTGGTAAAAATGTTTAAGGATGGTTGTCACAGTAATGTCCATCAATATTGCACCTGTCCATCCTCAGCTATTCCAATGTTTCTAGAGCAGGCAGCAATACTTAATTTTTTCAGGATATAACCCTTTAAAGGCAGGAGGTAATGCTTAGTTAGTGCTCCAGAGTTCCAGAGGGGAGGGGAAATGCTTTAGTCTCTTGCCTGTGTAATGAAGAAGAGACGGCTTTTGGGACATGTCAATCTGTGAGAGATAGAATATGTGTAATGAAGTAGAGACTGCTACTGGGACCTATCTGTGAGAGATAGAATATGTGTTTCAGATACTCAGGATTTGATGGAGATGAGGGTGGGTCAGCTAATTTCAGATCCCAAACCTTACATAATAGAGCTTTAATTATTAACAAAAAAGCGGAACTTATCTCAAATGACATTACATGGATCAAAGATAAGACTTAGAAAGATAATAACTCACACGTAAACGTACAAGATGCATCTGTGTAGGGTTTAACTGATAGGGGCTCTTGAAGGCCAATACTATTTTTAGATTCATGCTGTCAAAATCTGAAACTTTGTTTCAACATTGTGCCAAACTGCTACTCTCTAGCTTCAATCAGTGTTCAGAGACTTCTTAAAGATCTCATAAACCTTGTTGATATTTCTAAAATGTCACAATTACACAGAGTAGCTTTTGACTTTGCATTCAACCTAAAAAGAATTACGGCTGAGATTTGATTGATGTTGATTTAAGTATTCTTGGGGTTAGTGGTGAAACTTGCATTAACAGTACATTCTATGGATAAACGTCTGACCACTATCAATCAGTTTAAAACTAGAATAGATGGACATACAGTAGATTGAGTAGAACATAATGCATAATACTTTTATTGTGAAAAGATCTTTCTGCCTAATCGACTTTTTTCTGTATAATTATGTGAATAAGAAAAGGTTCAGAACTGAGTGTATTATCTGATGTGACACTTCACTTGAATTGTTGGCCAGGAATAGTTTACAACACAAGAAAAACATTTATTACGAAGTCACCATTCCTTTGGGAAAACCACAAAGTTGACCCCATTTGAAAAATTTGACTCAAATTGTGATTTCATTTTACACAAGCTGCCATGCGAGACAGCTTTATTGGAGTAAAATGAAACGCACAAAAGAAGCAAACTACTATTAAGTCTCCTGGCGGGGTAAAAGGGGCCTCCATAAATAATTTAAGCAGAGGACTTTTCCTCGCTGTTCATGGTCTGGTGTGTGTCCTCGAGCTTCGCTCCACATTGCTTGGCTTGGCTCTGCCCTGCCCAACTGTGCAAAAGGCTAATGCATCCAGCCCCCCTGATGAATAATGCAGGGCCCTCTGTTCTGCTGCTACCGCTCATGTTCGCTCTCCTGCCTGCCTGCCAGGCTGCTGGTGTCTGTCCGAGCAGCAGTGGGTCAGCAGAAGCAGAACGCGTGCGGCACGTTTCCCGTCCATCCCTGCCTGCATGCACACAGTCTTCCTCCTTCCCCCGTCATGTGTAATCAGAGCTGCATGGCTCCAGATGCAGTGGCCTGTAGCCTGGTTGTGGTTTTGTTCTGGTTTTCCGGCAGATGTGTTTTCATGTCGCGCTATGTGAAATAATATTATGCTGGGATTTGTTTTAGCCTTTGTATTGTAGGTAGGGTGTTTACTTGGATTTGAATGCATATGCGTAAACAATTGAGAGCAAAGCTTTGGTTACAGAAGAAAACCATGCATCATTGATATAATTTATACTAATTCATTTTAATAAATAAAGAAAAACAGCCTTTTTTAATGGGGTTCAGGTTGTTTGCTTATATCCAGTCTAATCAGCAACCTTCTTTGCAACCCTGTGTACAGGACACGCGGCACAACCTGACGGTGAACTTGACCACACTGCGGGTGTGGTGCTACGCCTGTGGCAAGGAGGTGTTCCTGGAGCGTAAACTGGGCCCGCGCTCACCCCTCACCAACAGCAAGCCCCTCCCTTCTCCACAGAACAACTGTCAAGTAAGCACTTAGCATACAGTATATTTGTTAGTTTTTTAATGGCCAGTGTTCAAGCCAGGTCTCTAGCAACACACACCTTTTCACGTTTGCAGTCGCTCAGTTACATAACTTCTCTCTCACTCATTTGCAAAGCTGCCTGATAAGGAATGCCACTGCTATGTGCTGAGTCATTGTTTTGAATTGTCATTTGAGTCGTCGTATCCTCACGTGTCTCGGGTTGATAAGGTGCGTCTGATAAGGTGCGTGTTGGGTGTGTTCTTGTAGGACAACAGCAGGACCCCAGGGAGCCCGACGTCTCTGAGGCTGCCCCCTAATGGCAGCTGTGAGGACCTGGACATGGAGACAGAGGAGGAGGATGAACTGCGTACCAGAGGTCAGCAGAAACACATCTGTGCGCCAGTCTCATGTCTGGGTTGTCTTCTGTTGTTCTAAAGTACTGGTTGTATGATGGAGACGTGCATTGAATGAGCTGTTCAAAGGCTGGGTCTATTAGAGTCCTGGGTACAGTAGATCAGTGGGTGGATGGTAATGCTAGCATTTCCACTGTCAATAATGTAATCGTTACTTGCATCTGCAATATCGTAATGTTGATGAATGAATGTTGTCAGTTTATAGTGAGAGGAATAGTCTGGCCTTTTGGATGAATTGTTTGTTGTACTTGCAGAGTGGTATGTATCCACACCGTGGTGCTGATGCCATGTCTGTATCTGAGAGCTTGTTCTTTCCTGTCCTCTTCCTCAGGCCTGACGGGGTTGAAGAACATTGGCAACACCTGTTACATGAACGCTGCTCTCCAGGCCCTGTCCAACTGGTGAGACACAATCTCTGCCTCCTGTCAGTTCATGTCCCGTCTTCTCCCCCTGCGTCCGCAAATAATCTTCAATGGTTCCTCTCTCCACTTGCACCACCATGACTTGATTCTCTGTTTTCCCTAATTTCAATGGCCACTTGGCCTCCCTCGTTCTCGCCTGTGAAAAAAACCACCGCTGAGCACATTTGGGAGAGCAAAGGCTGTGTGCAAATGGCTGCACTGCACCATTTAAGATGACATAAATGCCCCTTTGTATATCCCTATAGGCTCTGTTGCAGTCTTTTCTTCATTTCCCTTTGTGCT
The DNA here is from genome assembly GCF_963921795.1 of Nannobrachium achirus. Classification (NCBI taxonomy): domain Eukaryota; kingdom Metazoa; phylum Chordata; class Actinopteri; order Myctophiformes; family Myctophidae; genus Nannobrachium; species Nannobrachium achirus. The sequence goes on along the minus strand of NC_137814.1, from coordinate 46,484,204 downwards.
TCATTAGCTCCTCTTTCTCCTTGCCGTTTCTGACTATTACACCCCTCTGCCCCTGCTCCCTTCCTTTACTGTTTTAGTGTCAGGAGCCACTGGGTGTTTTTCTTTTCTTCTTTCTTTTTTCTCATTATTGTCCATTAGATTACCTTGCCTTTTGATTCATTCTTTAAGGGGGCCACTTTTATTGGTTCCTTCTGCGGAGCTGCTCTTTCACCTCTATTAGGATATTATTTCAGCTTGGGCCTCACTGTTGCTCAATTTCTTATTTTTATGTATTCATTCCTCTTTTTCATTATGGATCACAGTACACAGTAAAATCCTCAGTATGGTTGACCATTATAGATACATTTTTACCCCTCAAAGAGTTTAATAGTTTTATAAATACATACAATGTACTGTTTAAGAACTCTATTGCATATCAGTCCTTCATATTCACATTCACAGAAATACTTGGATAGATGAAGGTCTAGTCAGGGATGTGGGTCAAAATGTGCAATCTAAATCAAGTTCCCAAAATAAGATGGAACTGAGTCATGAATCTGCAGAAGGAAAGACCCTTTTTAATGTATGCTTGTTCCTGGGAGCGCTGGATTATTATGCAGGAAGCTGGAGCTCTTTTTCTCCTTGCAAGGGAAAATTCCATGCCCCATTTATTTTGTGTGTTCTTTGTCTTTTTAGTGATTTAAGTGATTTCTACTCTATATCCACCTTTTGAGACAGAGGCTCTATCTCAAATTAAATCCCCACAGAAATTTCTCTTTTAGTACGCTTAGCCAAATCCCCTAATGTTCTTCTCACAGTGGAGTCCTCATTACTTTAGTCAGTCCCTCCAGAAAGCAGGGATTTGGCTTCATTTTGGCTTTTTCTTTTTCTTTCACCACAAATCCCAAAGCAAGCTATTTTGTTTTGCCATCATGACTTCAAAGCTGATATTTATAACTTGGCTTTTGAATTTACTATTCTTTTATGTCTACTGACTTTGTTTACCAGCATGTTTACTAGTCCCCATGGGTGTCGGGTTGCTATACAGTTGATTTTTCCTCTGTTTGTCTGTTTGTCCGAGATGTTGTCCTGAGCATACCCCATATACATCTTGGGAAGCCGATGTGTCGTGTATGAAAAGCAGGTCACTGTGACTCTAAAAATACTATCACGATCACTGCCTTTTTATGGGGGAATGTGTTGCTTTGCAATTTAAATCCAGTCACTAATAATACAAAACTAACCAGGAACGTAACTTGGTGCATTTCATAAATGTGTTTACTTCTCTGTCCTGTACAGCCCGCCCTTAACACAGTTCTTTCTTGAATGTGGTGGCCTGGTGAGGACGGACAAGAAGCCTGCACTCTGCAAGAGTTACCAGAAACTAGTGTCAGACCTCTGGCACAAGAACAGGTTGGCTGCCTTTTCTCATCAGCCTTCCAGACCCATGAATTTTGTCTGCTTTACGACCTCCAATGATTGATGTTTGTAAACTGGAAAACAAATTATAGGGGTGATGCAGATTGGTTATAATCTAGTTTTTACTTGGTTTGAACATGTACATGTATTATCTTTTATAATGTAGAGTAAGGTTTTAAGGAAATTCCCTAGAGAGCCTATGTTAAACCATAGTATTATTTTAGTTTTTTAAGTATAATTATCATATGCAAAAACTCCTGTAGTGTTTACTGATTTTGAATTGTGTTTTCAAGCAACAGCAGTGTTAGTGGTGCTGTTTGAGCAGGCTCTTGTGTGGTGTTGCAGGCCCTCCTATGTGGTCCCCACCAACCTGTTCCAGGGGATCAAGGCTGTCAACCCCATGTTCCGAGGATATTCCCAGCAGGTGGGTTTGATCAGCCTGGTGAAGTACAGTAAATACACATAGAAAGATTCAAGGCACATTTCTTTTTCACAGGCATTGCCTCTCACACAACCTCTCACTCACGGAAAGTAAATGTAAATTGCTCAATTTGATTTTGACCGTGACATGTAAGCAATGTTTTATGAATAACAAATACAGTATAGAGGAGTTTTGAAGCCGCTACACAGAAGCAAGCCCGGTCTACCTTCATTGTCAGTAAATCTCATACTTACAAGCCTGAACAGACACGATAAAGGGGCCCAATTTTCTCTCGCCTTACCAGTGTTTGTGCAAGGGACTTAACTGGGGAATATTCATTTGTTACACCACGCTAGGCTGCACAACCTTGGAATTAGCATCTTCATGAATAGAGGAACACTGAAAATCCTGGGAAAGGGAAGTAAATTCACTTGGCTAGACCGGATGATTAGGTGTCTAACGTTCCTGAATTTTGATTATACTTTAACAAGCATTGGGTTTCACATTGTATGGTGTCGATGTGGACTAAACAAAGGCAAAATGGATGTTCTTTATGATATGGAAATAAATGTTGTTTTTAAATGTTTTTTTTTTTTTTTTTTTTTTTTACTAGCGATAGTAGTTGTTCAATTTAAACTCAACACTGTCACTTTTAGTATTCTACCAATCAGACTCAAATTGTATTTTACACTAGAATAGGAACAGTTACCTGCTGCCAAAGTGACTGATAGGATAGCCAATATTAACCAGCTACAACTGAAATAACTATTTGACCTGTATAATTTTAATTATACTTTAAGTACTGTAGATAAATCCTTATACCTGTGTATTTTGATCAATAGCCTCGGGAACACTATTCTATATAATTTGACCTTGATCATGTTTTTCTCACAAGAACCCTTACGCAATTTGACGAAAATAGCCAGTCTACAAGCTCACAACGCGTCACAATGTTGTAAGCTTGTAGAACGGCGAGATTTGGTGTTACTGTATGTAGAGGGAATAAGGAGATTTGGTGTTATGTAGAGGGAATAAGGAGCAGACCAAGTACACCGACTCCAGTCAATGAAGTACTTAGGACAAAATAATTTCACCCTCTCCTTTATACCTATTGTAAGCTTGTGAGTTGAAGTTGAAATGTAGCAGCATTTGGCTAGATTTCCTGGCCAACCCTCCTCACTCCTCAGTATAGCTGCTAATGACAGGGTTCCCACGGTCATGAAATTCCTGGAAATATTTTGAAATTAGAAAAATATTTTTCCAGTACTGGAAAGGTTTTGGAATTGATTAAGGATCCTGGAATGTCCTGGAAAAAATAGCCATTTATTGTCTTTTGGTTTATTTATTTGGTTATTATTTTGTTAATACCTCTGAAATGACGAATTAAACATTGGCCAAATTGTCAAATATTAGAGGCGGAAATTGTGAAAATAGCAGATCTGCATCTACATGCTCTACATGCTCACAACGCCTCGCGTTGCGAGGCGTTGTGAGCATGTAGATCGGCTATTTTCACAATAAAACCGTGTTATACAAAATTCCTCAACTCTTATTATTATTAATTTGGGGGTCACAGCCTGAAAGGGTTGAGAACCGTGACTGCCATACACTACCTGTCTTTAGGCATTGTGCATAGGAGTAAGCGACTCGTTATTGAGCTGAATTATTGTTATATAGTCCTGGAAATCGTGTTAAATATTCTGGAAAAGTTTTGGAGATGAATTGTTAAGGATGTGTGGGAACCCTGTAATGACAGTACATTTTCCCCTGTGACTCCCAGGACTCTCAGGAGTTCCTGCGCTGTCTGATGGACCAGCTGCACGAGGAGCTCAAGGAGCTGCAGCATGAGCCCGAAGACCAATCCAACAGCATCACCATGGACGAAGTCCACGAAGAAGACAATCGCAGCCAGTCGGATAACGACTTTCAGTCGTGCGAGTCCTGCGGCAGCAGTGACCGAGCTGACAACGAGGTGCGCTGTGGCGGCGGGGAAGGCAGGGCGAAGAGCGAGACCAACGAGGCAGAGATGTTCATTCCTGACCAGGAGGACATCCAGGCCAACCGCGAGTGGCAGAAGGAGAAGAATATGATTAATGACCTGTACCGCTGCGGGAGCTCTGGGGGAGACTTGGACAAAGATGTCGACACCACCAATGAGACCACACCCATTATCAGTAGCCAGGGGGCGATCAAGGTCCAGGGCAGGACTTCAGGTAAATGGCTTTGTTTACCACATCACATTATCTCTGACCTTGAAGACAAGCAGGCGTCATACATCTGTCCTTATCTAAACTTTCGAGAATCTCCTATAAAAATGTATATGCTTATAATGTTCCAGGAGAAGGCTGATTCAGGTTCATCTGACTGATGTCTCTTGACATGTAAATTCAGTGTAGTGGCTGAACTGTGTAGTATCTTCAAGTTTGATTCATTCATTATGGCACAACAGCAGTCTCACCAGAAAACGGACCGGTTTTGGCCTATAGCCTAGTTTGAAACGGGAAAGTCCCGAAAGCGCGAAGCCCGAAAGCGCGAAGTGGGGAAATGTCTCCTACCGCACCGTTAGCGCGAAGTGGGGAAATGTCTCCTACCGCACCGATATTGTATGGTAGTACAGCTCCTTGTGAACGTTGATAATAGGCCTATGCAGTGCTCGATATTGTATGGTAGTACAATGTCTCTCTTTTCATTCACATGCTCCACTGTGCACGCACTGAGCAGCTCCTTGTGAACATTGATATATCAGTGCTGTCTGCACTCAGCTTGTCTCGCAAAATAGCTGATCTGCAAGCTCACAACACGTCGCATCCACGAGACAACATGAGCTTGTAGATCATTTCTCTGCCTTCAGCCCTTCACAATAAGGGTCCAGGAAGATATATTGTGTGGTAGTACAATAGTTTCGACAGGGGGCACCCTTTTTCATTTAGTCAAATATATTGTGTGGTTGTGTAGTTTCTTAGGGCTTAAAATGTCCTCACGCCTCCCCTCCCCCCGCAAAGTGAAGCCGATAGCCGAAGGGTGCTAATAGTCGGCTAATAGCCTGCATTTGCATGCATTCTGTTGAATGTCAATGACAGATAATTAATGTCCTCAGTTCTATGTACAGTATATATGGTTCTGTCTGAGTCTACTGAAATGTACAAACCGAGTTATGCCACAGGGAGGCGCTACAGTGCCACAGTACTTCAGGTACACTCCTTATGTGGGCCTGTCACTTCCTGTAGGAAGCACATGTGTGTGTTGTTGTCTTCCACCACCGAGTTGAGCTGCGGTTGCACTGCGTGCACCCAGCTAATAAAATATGCCATGCTTGGCTGAATATGATTCCTCTCTCCATTGCCTTCTTCACCCGAATGCAACGTGCTGCTAAGAAGAGTAAATCAACACATTCCTATGCAGTATATGCATATAGGTACGCGTTCGCGCTAACGGTGCGGTAGGAGACATTTCCCCACTTCGCGCTTTCGGGCTTCGCGCAAAAGGTACGCACCCGTTTGAAACTATACTCCAGAGAGTGCGGATATGCCCTTTATTCTGATACTTACTAGAATCTGCACCCAGTTTTGATTGATTGATTGAAGACTTTATTAGAAGTTTGCGTAGGAAAAGGTACAGTTTCATGACGGTACTGTTCACTGGTACAAGGTCAACTAAAAGGAGATCCTAGGAAAGCACTTGGCTTATTTACACAGGAAACCATTGAAGTATCTCATATAACATTGAATGACAGACCGATAGAACACAGTACTATGCAGTAGATATAGTCAGGAAAAAAAGGGGGAAAAAAAAGAAAAAAAGTGCAAAAATAAAAATATATACAGTATATGAAAATACTTTTTGATTCCTGTAGAGTGCTCGTCATTTCTAGACGGTATTGAACCGACTAGGAAAGTTGTCCTGAACCGTGTGGTAACAATTCAGTGATTAAATAAAAAAATAACGTGGTGCGGTTTTCATATTGGGACAATATCAGGACTGGTTTCCAAATCAGTAGGCATAGATTTGTTAGTGTTTTTCTCTGCTCTTCTAGCCTGTAAATTCAATAGATTTACCCTGTTATGGGTACATAAAGATCTCCAATTGTCTGGCTACATGAGACTCGATTCAAGTTGTCCCAGAACTTAAGTTGTCCATGCTTCTTCCTGTCTCACCCAGGCCTTTTTGTCTGCTTTCCACTAGACTCATTCCCAGACATCCAGGTGTCCAGCACTATCCGACCGCAGAGCCCGGTCCCCATGGATGGACACCTTCCAAAAATGTCCTGCAGCCCTCCAAAGGCTTCCTCGGGCTGGCCCTGCCTCAGCTCTGCTCACAAGAAAGGTATGAGCATCAGGCAGCATGGGAAGTAAAAGAGAGTTCAGAATGAGTACTTTTATTATTTTATATGTACTATATTTGCTCTGGGTGTTTCGGCAATGTTTTTGGAGATCCATACTGACACAATAAAACCAGCTCAGTGGCATTGTGGTTAGAATGTCTGCCCCGAGTGCCAGTGCTCCTGCTCGAGTCAGGACTAGATTAATGTCTTTCCCATAATGCATCGTCTAGCTTTACAGTTCCTTGTGATCCAAGGGGCACAAAACAGTCTCAGCCTTGAGTGATGCGTGAGGTGTTGCACTAAATTGCTTGAATCACTCTCCCTTCTCTGCCTCTCCGTAGCAATGGCCAACTACAATCCGCCGAAGAGTAAACGTCAGAAGAAGTACCGCAGTGTCATCACAGACATATTTGACGGCACCATTGTCAGCTCGGTTCAGTGCCTCACCTGCGATCGGGTAAGTGTAAGTGTAGACATTAACTAACAATAAATTGAGTGGGGTGAATTGCTGTTGTGAGAGGACAGAAACATGTAGAGTGACACCGTGTAGCAGAGTTACAGGACGGTGTATTAGGCCTTTAGAATGACTACATTACACAACAGCTACAAGGACAGGCTTCTTTTAATGGGGAACTTTGTCATATTTAACTTATATTCTATCATGAAGTGTAAAAATGAAGATTCATCTTGACTGTGTCCTATGTGCTGAGAGCATACCCTGGAAAATGTATGTAAGATTTTTTGGAAATGCGTCATTTTGCGTTGTCTGGGGTAGCTTTTATTAGCCCACAGGATTGACATGTAGAACGCACCGGAAAGTGTTGTTTCTGCTATTCACATGTAATCCTTGGAATAAAATGATAGGATGTAGGTTAAATATCAGATGCCGTCCCCTTTCACCACTACTAAGCCATCTATGGGCACCAAAGAATTTCATTCTTCCAGTAAGTCATACGCTACCTACCTGTGTGCCCCATGCATCTCAGGTGTCAGTGACCTTGGAGAATTTCCAGGACATCTCACTGCCCATCCCAGGGAAAGAGGACTTGGCCAAGCTCCACTCTGCCACCCACCCCAACTCCCTGGTCAAAGCCGGCTCATGTGGAGAGGCCTACGCACCACAGGGCTGGATCGCATTTGTCATGGAATACATTAAGAGGTTTGTTTATTACACTTGGTTTACACCACGTTGATTATTCATGGGAGACAGTGCTAGCATACTGTATGGCTCCATTTATAAAGTGTTCTAAATAATATTTTATTTAAAACACTGACCTTCTTTTAAGAACATAAGATGTCAGGCATGGCCTTCTATCTCCTCTGGGCCACAAGGTCCCTATATTTGCTAGTTCCTTTACAATAAAGAACTTACAGTCATTATTAGGCCTTAGTCTGCTTTGTTTTTGCTTCTGGGGCCATGGTCCTTTCTGATCTTCCCTCTGTCTGGTCAATCCGCCTCAATGTCTGTTGCGTGTCTGCTATTTCAGCTGGTTCTGGGGTCCAGTGGTCACATTACAAGACTGTTTGGCAGCCTTCTTTGCCAGAGACGAGCTAAAAGGTGAGCAAGCGGAGCTCACGTTGTGTTATGCCTTGTTTGTGCAAACCTATGTATGTGGCCAATGTATCGGTTCTGATAATAAATGTTTGAACAAATGTTGTTTTTCAGGCGACAACATGTATAGCTGTGAAAAATGCAAGAAGTAAGTAATGTGTCAGAGTATTGAATCATGAGTCATTTTTGATCATCTGAAACTTGTATCCATATGATTCTTAACAATTGTTTGATTGCTGATTTTCTTTTATTCTCACGTCTAGGTTGCGAAATGGAGTCAAATTCTGCAAAGTGCAAAGTTTACCTGAGGTACAGCATGCAGACACATCCAGCATTTAATTGCACTTGTAGCAATTCAATGAAGCAGACGTTTTATATGGCTTTACGCCAGACATGTATGACTATGAAATAAAACCTCTGTTTCCCTTTCCTAGATCCTGTGCGTCCATTTGAAGCGTTTCCGACATGAGCTGATGTTCTCTACCAAGATAGGAACCCACGTCTCATTCCCCCTGGAGGGCTTGGATCTGCAGCCCTTCCTGGCTAAGGACAGCTCTTCCCAGACCACCACCTATGACCTGCTGTCTGTCATATGTCACCATGGCACTCCCAGCAGTAAGTGGGCAAGGCCATAAATATTTTACCAGGCTAATGCTCTTTACCCAGAGTGACATACAAGTGCAAGTATAGAGTAAGGTTCAGTGTTCACCAGATTTACAAGCAGTGTGGTAAGTTTACTTTACACAGACCACCAGCCAAATGCTTGTCTCACGTAGCCAGACGGTATACTGTACCTACCTTGTCACATCTCTATTCATTGTTGTGACTAAAACTGGGTGGAAACAATTCTGAGATAAAAAAACAAATAACTTTTAAATAAATAAGACTTCACGGTGGTCCTTCATATTAGGATTGTGATATGATTCATCTTAAAAGCATTGGGCGTAGGTTTTATCTGCAGTCATTTTCTCTGCTGTTTTGAATTGAATTTAAATGTCATCAGACCGACTTATCGGTAGCTGGAGCTCTCTGATCGTATGGCTAATTAAGCGAGACTAGACAAATGCCGGTAAATTTCATTGTTGTAGTCTGAAACCACAACCACTTTGAGAGATAATGAATCATCAAAGGGTTCTGTTCTAATGACAAAAACATGTTTGGCTAATAATAGCGTAAGCGGCTGGTTAATCTTGTGATCCATCTGCCACTATGGCCGATGGACAAAAACTTGGCTTCTTGCTCAGGTTACAGGCAACCTACTGCACAATGGCCAAAAATAAACTCAAACTCAATTCAAACTGGACAAGTGCTCTCTAGCTATGGGCAGAAGTGAAAGGGGTTTAAAAGATAATGTGATTATTTAGTGGTGTTGACACTAACTTCAGCTAAAACTTTTCCACATTTGTTGGGACAAGTTGGGGGACATTACATCAGGTATAACACACGCAGATGTTTTGCATTTACCAGCTTTTAGACATATTTCGAACATATTGAATTAATGAATGTATTGTCCTCACTCCCTTTCCTGGTCTAACCCCAGCTGGCCACTACATAGCATACAGCAGAAACGACCACAACAAATTGTGGTACGAGTTTGACGACCAGAGTGTGACTGAGGTTTCAGAGTCATGTGTCCAAAACTCTGAGGCCTACGTACTCTTCTACAAGTAAGACACTGTACTCATAACTCATTCATTGTAATTTATCAAGCAAATGTATTTAACAATTTTTAACTGCCACTTTATCCCTTAGAAATGTTTGACCCTTGATACAGCTCGAGGTTCAAGGCGTCTTGTTACATCTTGTGCTTGGCTACATAAGAGTCCATCATTCATAATATCCTGTCCTGTTTCAGGAAGAGCAATGAGGATTCGCTGAAGGAACGAAGGAGAGTGACAGGCCTACTTAACATGATGGAGCCCAGTCTACTGCAGTTCTACGTTTCGCGCCAGTGGATCAACAAGTTCAAGACCTTCGCCGAGCCAGGGCCCATTTCCAACAATGACTTCCTCTGCTGTCACGGAGGTACATGTTGGAGCCATGCACAGTGTGCAGACATTCATCACTAGGAAGGTGTGCTCCGGAGCGCATATCTCTGGCAGGCTGGGTTGCCTATACAGGGCTGTTTAAGTTGTGGTTTGCAGACAGTTGCATTGACATATTGTAAATACATAGACTCTGCATTGGCCGCAACTTCCGCAAGAGTCGTACATCCATGTCACCGCCATATTGGCAAAGGGACACCTGCCATAACTCCACTGCTAAATCTTTTTCTGTTGGCCATTACTGTTACCATCTATGTAAGATACAGTGTTGAAAACCTACATTTAGAATTTAACCAAGTATCCTATATCAGTGGTTATCAAACCTTTTGGGCTTCAGTACCCCCTTTTCCTGATTACTGGATCCAAGAACCCCCTCTAATCGACAACATTTTGACTAGAAAATACTGACGTCAAAGGTCCAGTTTTTATGTCAATATGTTGAAAATAAAAGTGAGTAGCCTATTTTCTATTAAGTAACAGTAAAATTCTTGCTTCATTTGGTTTAAAGCCTTACGGAGAAGCACCTTCACATACATTTGTCAATGTTTTATCGTAGTAAAATAAATGTTTCCGTTTTCTCTCGAGTACCACTGAAGTGGATGGTAGCATCCTGTTGTCGGCAGGACGGCAGTTGTTGTTAATTATCGTTATAGTTATCTTTATCGTGCAACGGTGGGAATGACACTTTACATTTGTAACAAACCAAACTGTTTGAAAATTGGTTGTGAATTCAGTGAGTTATGATTACTTTACAGTAATTTTGTAGTGACCTCCTGCATGGATTAGGAGGCACAGCTTGCCTCTTCCCATATGGCAACCGCATTGATGCATCGCTCCAATGAATAGCAACGGCCAGTGCAGTGTCTGCATACTGTAGTGTACAGTATACTGTATCTATGGCCGGCAGGACCCGAGGAAGCTCCGTGGGAAATGGCATTTATATATCATACTTTTCACATTGGTGGTGCTCACTATGGGCAGAAGTAAAAGTGCTTTTGTACTGTAAGTGGCAACCCCTCAACAAGTAATTCCAATTTGGGGTTAATTGGCTGTTGCCTTCAAGATATTCCTTTATGAATGAATTAATTTGGAATTTAACCAAGTATCCCATATCCTAACTACATGTCTTACATTTGTAATTAATTAATTAATTAAATTCATTAATAAAAGATAATTACTGCAATAAACGCCAGCGGTATGCATCACGTAACCGCAGTAATGTGGCTCTTGTTCCAGCCCTTTGTGGAGACTGCAAGACATCTCCACTACACACTGATCTCTGCTGAGGATTTGTATCTATGCCAATGGCTGGAGAATAGACCCTGCTCTTTCTCCTGGCCTTGCTGAGTCTAGATGAAGCTTTCAGTAGAATAGGGGGTGGAGTCTAAAGGGATTTTGTGCAGATCATGGTCTATTACTACACTATTCAATCATCCTGGCATACAGGAGTTCCTGACACTTGTGATAGGTATACATTTATATTACTTCTGTCAGATAGGCAGCGTGGGCTACAGAACATGTTGACTCATCAAGCCTCACTATTTAATTCAGCTCAGTTCATAGTTTTTATTGTCCTTTGATGGATTTGCTGCCAGGGCCACAATAAAAACACCTAACAAATCCCAGACAGGTAAACCATGCTTGATATGACCAATCACTGTTATAAAAAGTTACTAAATGCTAAATGGTCTGCATTTCTATAGTCTCTTTATCCAAAGTGCTTTACATATGCTCATTAGGAGCAGTTGTGCAAATGGAGGCCTAATGGTGGTGCTAGAGCAGTGGTTCCCAAACGTTTTAGCTCAAGGGAAATTGAACGTTTGCCTGGGACTCAAACTAGTGAAAATAACAGATGCATAAGCTAACAACGCGTCGCTTCACGCTGCGTTGTGAGCATATATATATATATATATATATATATATATAGCCATCCTAAGGTGTTTCCAAATGTTCACAAACTATTATTTGCCAATACAGAATAGATTGACTGACATTGCCATCTTTAGAGCCCTGTCGGTAGCAAGGCTAAAAATGAATGACTAGTTTCCATGGTTACAATTAAAAAACAATGGCACATTTCATCTACAGATTGCTTGAGCAATGGAGCTTTCAGGTATGGAAGAGTAAACATAATGAGAGACCATACCAATCCTCTATATAATATACAATGATACAGTTATAGAGAACGTATTGAGGTTTTGTTTCAGCTGGGATGATTTGTTTGTTGTAATTCATCAGCTACTACCATGACTACAACATGTAATGGATAGAAATGTAGGTGGAGAATAGGTCGGAGCTGGAGAAATGGAATTTGGATAAAAATCTAGCTATTGGAGCCAAAGGCTTAATTACACAAGTGAGGATAATGACTTTTTTTTTTGTTTTGTACTTTTTCAGTTGGAAATATGTTGTTTTTTATCAAGAAAGAGACATGAGAATTGAGAGGGTTTATTTGTCACTGCTCATACAGGTACAAGCAGTGAAATGCTAGTGTGGCAACAATAATACTGGATAGAATATGAAAAAGATTGTAAAAATAATAAGAAAAACATAATGGAATTAAAAGTAAATACTAGCATGTTGCACGACACATTGAAGCCTAAGATAGGCATTGGGCAAGTGGAGCCTATTATGAACATTTTAAATAATTTGCCATGCAATGTTGATATATCAATAATGTCTAATATCAAAGTCTGACCCAAATATCTGTAATGTTTTTTAGCTGCTCTATCTATTTTGTGCAGCTCTCGTGGATCTTATTCAAATGTCTTCTCTAATTTATCAGGTGTGCCTCCCAACAAAGCAGTGTTCATCGATGATCTGGCTGTGATGCTGCCTCAGAATGTGTGGGATCATCTTTACAGCAGGTAGCTAGCTGATGCCACATACTCTTCAACATCTTCAGATCGAATTTAAATGATTTGATTTTCCATATGATCTTTTACCTTTTTGTTACATTAGGTGGTCAATCCATAAAACAAAAAACACAAACAGAACATTCAAGTAATGGCTGGGCTGAATTAGCTGGTAGAGTAGACTTTGAATTCACTGCCAAAATGTTTCAGCTCCCGGCTAGGGGCCTGGTATTATTTTGCTGTCTTCATGTTTTAATGCTCAGGCTTTTGTGTATACACACTTTAAATTGCCTTCTGTTGAAACGTGTACAAATAAACTTGCCTTGCCTATAAAATTCTATATAATCTCTATAATTCTCAGAGTTAGACATGTCTTTGAACTGGGCTGTGAGTGTAATTGTTGCCTTCTCTCTGCAGATATGGAGGTGGACCGGCTGTCAACCACCTGTATGCTTGCCACACATGCCAGACGGAGATAGAGAAACTGGAGAAACGACGAAAGACGGAGCTAGACATGTTTGTCCGGGTACAGACTTTCTCCTGGCTAAAAACACAAAAATAATCTGTTGACAGAAGTATGACCATCTTTTTTCATAGGCATTTTTTGCATTATTACAGATAAATAAGTGTAGAGAGACTGGTCTGTGCTTGAGTCACCCCATTACAGCTATACCATTTGATAGGCTGCTGCCTGCGTTTGCATTCTCCATCACAGGGGAGATGAGAGGTGTGATCCTGATGAAAGCCTCATCATTAATGCATAGGGGCTGATGCAGCTGGGAGCTGTTGTACGGCTGTCCACATGCATGTGCATGCACGCGCGCGCGCGCACACACACACACACACACACACACACACACACACTCTTAACGTCTATATTACACAATGTCTGTAGAGAGAGTTTATGAGAGAGACAGGTAGAGACAGAATGGAGCATGTCTTATAATTGTATCAACTAAGGGAGAATTTATTTTGGTCTTCCATCTCCTCACCTCCCCTCTTGATCCCCTTCATCCTCTCACACTTGTTTCCAACCCACACCAATACCCCCCTCCCTTTTCTCATCCACTCAACCCTCCCCCCCCCCTCCCTCGTCCCTCTCGTTCCACCCTCTTCCTCTTCTCTCATCTCCCCACAGCTGAACAAGGCGTTCCAGGAGGAGGAGTCTCCAGTGGTCATATACTGCATCAGCATGCAGTGGTTTCGGGAGTGGGAGGGTTTTGTTAAAGGAAAGGACAATGGTGAGTGGACAGAGGTCTTGTCTCTCTGACCCTAAATCATGCCTTATTGGCTGCTCTCCAAAGCCTCACTCCCCACACTACCACTTGATTGAAGCAGAAATTATAAAATGTGTGTATTTTGTAAAAATAAAAAAGAACTTTTAGGTCCTAATTTCCAAATACAGCTTAACGGAGTAGTTCACCCAAAAAATATACCGTAATTGCCGGACTATAAGCCGCAGCTTTTTTCCCATGTTTTGAACCCTGCGGCTTATACAACGGTGCGGCTTATATAAAGATTTTTACAGCTAACGGCCAGTTAGTTCGTTTTACAATGGTCTTTAACAAGGATGTATATATAGATTTGTACAGCTAACAGCCACCAGGGGCGCTCTAGTGGGAAGCAGGAAGGACACCTGCGGCTTATAGTCAGGTGCGGCTTATAGTCCAGCAATTACGGGTACATACATATTTTTCTATCAATTACACGCCATGAAGCCTTGGATTGATGGAGAGTTTTTGTTGAATTCCTAAGCCAATAATGTCATGACATGAGTGGCTGCTTACCCGGTAGGAGATCTTTTGTGGGAACTACCGTACTCCTTTAAGCAAGGAAGAACAACTGTATTTTCTCCTCCTATCTCTTGATTCATCTTGAAAGAGTATATCTACTGCTTCTTCAAAATGATGTGTCAGATGTCCCCAACTTTTACTTCTATTGCTTCGTACTGTCATACTGTATCTGTTCACATTTAAATCATGTGTCTACAAACTGCTTTCTGTAATTTATGCTCCTTTAATGTCAGCATTCTCTCTGTAGTAGAAATCGCTTTTATGAAAAGACACCTCATTCTGTTATAATTATTGTTATTGTTAACTCTACATCAGGTACTGTGCATAATGTGCAATAATGACCCACTCTTTCATTGTCTTTTATTTTTAAGATCCACCAGGGGCAATTGATAACTCCAAGATCGCAATCAACAAGAATGGCCACATAACACTCAAACAAGGTACTGTACCAGGCTTTTTTCTGGTGTTTACTTTCTGGATGGTGTATTCAAGGAATGACTGATTGTGTTTTATGGGGTGATTGGATTAGAATTGGTCATGTTTGTCAGCATCAGAGGCTGTGTTTCTGTTTTTAGCCTGTGTAGTGGACGATTGTCTCTCTTTCTGACACTGGCAGGATGAGGATATCCATTTATCAATTTCTGCTTGGGCAAACAACATAACTACATCACACAATATCTATCTACATGCTATGTGTATATTTGTAGATATCTTTAGATTTGTCTTCCTTTCCTGAAAACAACAAAATGATTGAGCTTTTGAAAAAGAACATTCTACCCACTGATTTACAACTATAAACCTGTGATGAGACAATAAAACTATTTCTGATTCAATGTGCAACATAATATGAATCTCTGTCTGAAGGCCAGGGGAGACATGGCTAAATGGCTTAAAGGACAACTTTAGTTTTTTACAACAAGGGTTCATATTTTAGGTTGTAATTAAAGAATATAAAAGATGAGTGTTAAAATTATTTCATTAACTTCTTTCTATTGTTTTAGAGATTCTTATTTCAGTGGTTGGTGGCATGCGTACAAGTGGCCAAATATGTAATTTTACACAGAATAAGCCCATTCCCAAGATACAACGCAACCTTTCATGGTTGGATGTGACTGATGGGGGCTAGAAGTGTTACTGTAAATAGCAATAAAGACACTGCTGGCTCATTGTGTCTAAAAAGACATATTTAGCCACTTGTACGCATGCCCCCATGCGTAGTACGCATGCCCCACATTTTAGCACGGTAAATGCGATGAAACAATAGAACGAAGCAAATTAAAACATTTTAACACTCACTTTTTCTTTTCTCTAATTACAATCTAAAATATGAACCCTTGTTGTAAAAAAACAAAGTTGTCCTTTAAGCAACACTAGGAAAGATATACTTACAAGCTACAGCAGAAACTTGGTCAAAGATGTAAACAGGAACAAACAGGAATCCACGTTAAGAGAGCAGGAAAAGAACAATTAAATTAGAAGAAGGTAATTTGTATAAACTTTGGGTGAAGATGGATAGGCTATACTGTGTTGGAGCTATGGAAGTGTAAATATTAATAATATTGAACTGTACTGTACGTTGTTTGCGCTCACAGGAGCTGACTCCGGGCAGATTTCCGAGGAGACGTGGAACTTCCTTCACTCCATCCACGGCGGAGGCCCGGTGGTAACGCTTCGCCCTAATGTCAGTCACCAGGAAACAGAAACGTCACAGTCTGAAGAGAAGATAGAGGTGGAGACACGCTCTGTGTAGCGACACGCCCCAAGAGAAAACAACAACAACACACACAAAAAAAGCCTTTTTTTTTGCACTTGACTTTTATTTCAAAAGCATTCGAGTAAAGGACTCATCTTTACTGCTAAATGGCAGCCTTTAAAGCCAGAGGGAAATAACATGTCTGAAAAAGGTTTGTCATGATGTACATATCTGTATAAAGACCTCTTACATTTCTATTAGCATTGTAGTATACATTTTGGGATGTTTCCGGAACCAAGCATTTAAATTAATGTGCAGCTAATGATTTCACTGAAATGCCACGTTTTCTTTTTCTCTTGACCAAATGAACAAATGTGTCCACGTGTCTTGTGTATTGCTATTCGTGATGAATCACAATGCATCTTGTTGTAGATATTGACATGATTTTCCTGTTGTGAAAGAATGCTGTCCAGATGAATGGTTAGATTAGCAGGACTTCTGGCAACTTTAAGTGACAAAAATCATAAAGGTTATCAAGGGACTAATAACTAAGTAGTCTCAGGAACGAGTTTTGTGTTTTGCACTGTACTGTTGACTGGCTAAGTGGCATGCTCACACAAATGTCTGGTTTTGTATTTGAATGTACCATTATAGTACATGGGTCAGAGGCCCCAGCACTTGGTTATTTATCCCTGAAGGGTGTGACTTACTATGATGTTAATAGGTTATTATTTTTATTTTGTTTTTGTAGAAAATATGTGGCAAACTGATTCTTGAGACTGCATGCTTAGATGAAACTTAGTCGCACAGCAACTGAAAACCCAGCTTAACACCACATTTAATTGCATGCAAATGCAAAGCTGCTCAAAATGTATACACAATCACATTCTGCGACTATCAAAACTTTAACATGTAGAGATGCATAAATGGCATACTATGTAATCGGCAGTGTCATCAACAATTACGGGAATTGAAGGCATTAATTTATGTGTAAGGGCATGGTGTTGCTTACTGTGTTGATGACGAATGTGTGAGGGTGGGGGAAGGTAATGCTGTACTACTAGAAATCCATATTACATATGGATAGCTCCTGACGAAAAATCTGTCCTGGTTTCTGCTGGCTGATACTATTAAAGCTAAATGAACATATGTTTCCGTCATAGTTTTGATTGTTCTGAGTCTTCTGACCCACTCACTGACTATTATGGTAATGCTATATCCTACTGTACAGTATGTAGTGCTACTGCACATCTGGGTGCGATTGTATGTTTGGGTGGGGGTGTATTCAGTCATGAAAGCTCATTTTAATCAAATTCTACCAAGTTTATAAAGTGAATATAAACTGTAACAATGGCCTGAATTGCATGACCTCTACAGGTCTCTGACACAATACACCAGTGGTTCTCAAAGTGGATTCCAGGGACTGGGTTCCTTTATGGGGGTCTAAATTTACCCATACAAGTCTTAACTCTTGACAGTATACAAATGGAACCATATGTCCCTTTGGTTCAATTGCCAGAGTTAAGGGGAGACCTATGAAATGTAAAAGTTTGTTTGAGAAACACTGCAATACACCCTTGGCAGAGAAATATGTACAGTAGTGTTGCGTTTTGATGAGCGCGGGGGATATCGTGTACACACACACTCGCGCACACACACCCGACTAGTTGACTGGGGTTGAAAAAACATGGCTGCTGCCGAATGTGCAGCAAATGTACGGAAGTGAGGTATGTGTGTTATTCTCGAGCTTCAAACAGCTAAATTTGAAGTAAGAACATTCGGTTAACTGTGTATATAATATAGCCAACGATTAAACCGTCGCGCTATTTGTGTAGCGGCGAGGTGTGCGGTCGCCCATTTATTATCAGCAGCACGCAAGATCCGTCGGCAAAGTTGTGCACGGAACAATCGGCTAGGTAGCATTAGCCTCCTGCGGTTAGCTGTAGCGGCTAACTGTAGCAGCGAGCTAACTAGCTAACTGTCCGCACACAACGGATAGTTAGCCGCTAACAGCTAACCGCAGGAGGCTAATGCTACCTAACCTAGCTGCTAACTTGTGGTTCATTTAGATGTTAGCCACACCAAACACACCTGCGAGTAATAACATTTAGACGTTATCCATGTTACTTTAGTTTGTTTTTTATCTGTAACGTAAATAGTATTTGTGCAGCTAACTAGGTTGCACTCCATAATTATATACTAAAATAACGTGCATGCTTAATTGGAACGTATAATGTTACTTCGTTGGGGGGATCGTGTCCTTATTTTGCACACAAATTATGTCGTATTCAACTGGAAAAGTGTCGTCTACGCTACTATTAGCTTCTACGCTTTCACTTTTACTAGGTGAAAGTGCGTCATTTCTTCGGAAATCGCGTCATTTTTAAAGGCTCGTGCGACGAGGCGGTGAGCCTTTATTTATAATAAGTATTGTAGCCTACGCCAGCTATATGCTAATCAACTCAGCTAGTTGGTCATTTATGGGTGAAACAACCAAAGTTTCCAAACGAGATCATTGTATCAGTTTAAATGACTAAATGTTGTGTCATTATAGACATGGGAATTTACGATATTCCAAAACGCGCCTCTCGTGCAACAGCGTGAACGTAAACTGTGTGTCTTTTAGCCATTCAGACTGGCTAGCAGTGGTGTAAAGTAACTAAGTACTGTACATTTACTCAAGTACTGTACTTAAAGTACAGTTTTGAGGTATTTGTACTTTACTTGAGTATTTCCAATTTCCAATACTTTTATTTCTACTCCACTACATCTCAGACTCAGAGGCTAATATTAAACTTTTACTCCACTACATTTATATGACAACTTTAGTTACTAGTAAGTAACTATTTACTTTGTAGATCTTAATTACTTTTACTAAACATAAAACAAATAACTGTAAAATCTGTATACATTTTTGGCCATTTGAGAATAGCTGATCTACAATTAAGCTCAAATTGTGAGCTTGTAGCTGCTATTTTCTAAATATTTGTATTTTGAAAACTTGAAACGGGACATTCTGTATAATCATAAGGACTACTTTATACTTTTGGTATTTTAAGAAGTACATTGTGATGCCTATACTTTTGTACTTTTACTCGAGTAAATACAGTTACTTGTAACGGAGTATTTGTACATCGCAGTATAACATTAATACATTTACTCAAGTAAAAAATGTGAGTACTTTTCCCACCACTGTTGGCTAGTTGCTAAAGTTAGCACGCTAACTAGCAGCACGTTAGCTAGCTAGGTCAATGCTATTCCCGAAGTTGGTTGTGATGTGATCGTGCTAACAGTTAGCTTAGGCATGTTGCGCTTGTGTTTGTTTATCTCTTCCAGTGCTCTACAGACAGTAGTTCTCAAACTTTTTCATGTCAAGGACCCCCAAATTGACACTTATTTGCCCGCGGACCCCCATTTGAAAAGATATGACAGGGACCCCCATTTAACGGCTTTAGTCTAACAGTGATTCTCAACCCATTTAAAAGGACCCCCAATAGTTTGACACGCATTAGGCTACTACGAGTACGGGCCCCCATTTAATAGCATTTATATCTCTGAGAGACCCCAATCTATATTGTAAAATCAATGTTAATTTAACTTTGAGAGTGTACAAATGCAGGTCCATTAGGTTCCATTTGTAACTCTTGAGTTACAGAGCAGGGTCTGTCTTTCAATGTTATATGAGTTACATAAAGTGGTTCGTGTGTAAATAAGCCATAAAGCTTACTAGGATCTCTTAAGTTGACCTTGTACCAGTGATTTGTGCTGTCATGAAACTGTACTCTTTTCTATTGCAAACTGCTAATAAACTCTTCAATCAATCAATCAATCAATCAATCAATCAATCAATCAAAACCCATAAGGGTCCATTTGGTTCCTGACTATCATTTAGCTGGGGACTCCCTGGAACTCCCTCAAGGAGTTTAGGGACCTTTAGCTGGGGACTCCCTGGAACTCCCTCAAGGAGTTTAGGGACCCTGGGGGTCCCTGGACACCTACTACAATTAAGTAACATGACATGAATTAGGAACATCTCGTCATATATTTAGCCAGACTTCAAAGTAATACTATATTTAGTTTGTTTTTAATTTTTGGTCGCCGCTCTCTGGGCAGCTGCTTTTCTCACCTGTGTTTTTAACACAATTCGGGGATCTGGTCTTGCCACTAGGCCCAAAATTGTGTTTAACTACATCTCCCCATATAGATGTACTCGGTCTTGGAAGTGCAAGATCTCCACTATTAATCGTCTGGTTAAAAGTAAGTGTTTAGCACACTGCCACACAGTGCAAGGTCGCTTGACGTATTATATAGACTTTCATATGCAGCAAAGCAAACCACTGGGTGTTGTTGCTTTCATGGTCATCATAAAACCACTTATGTTGTTGTGCTTGATGTCTTTTGGTTCAAACATGCTTCAGGATAGTGTGCCCAACACGTGTCAACACAAGTTCACTACTACATACGCTGCACGCGCGTCTGAGAACAGGAAGTTGCTTTATTGGAAAACGTAGTTCCACCTAGCAGGGTTTATTCACTCATGCAATGATTGGTTGCTTATTTGGGCTTTAATTTGTTTGTGGTTTAAGTTATTGCCTCCTCTCCGAGACTCCGCATTATAATGCCCCCATGCATGAAAAAAATATAATAATAATTATATATATATATATATATATATATATATATATATATATATATATATATATATATTCTGATTGATTGAATGGAAAAGCAAATTACTTTTCTGCATTTGTAATTGATGTTATCCTATGCAAAGTACTGTGTTCTATCCGTCTGTCTTTCAATGTTATATGTACAGTGGTTCCGGTGTAAATAAGCCGAAAAGCTTACTAGGATCTCCTTTTAGTTGACAGTGATTTGTACCGTCATGAAACTCTACTTTATCCTATGCAACCTAAGCTTCTAATAAATTCTTCAATCAATCAAACAGGACAGCACAGTACAGTTCAGATACAAGGTCTACTAATAGGATTTAAACCCAAGAAAGCACAATGGCTTGTTTACATTGGGGTCCTTTTAAACCACAGTGGGATCCAAGGTGTTCAAACTAGTAAATAATATACAAGTTTATTTTAGTGTTTTGGTTGGTGTCTGGGTAAATATTTATGTACAAATACAGTATAGTTTCATTTGGTGCGGCCAATGATCCTCTAAAAAGGTGGATTCAGACTTGGATAAATAATTGGCATATCTCTAGCAGACACAGGCTGGCATACAAGCTGCTATTTTGAAATATAATGAAGCACACACTCCAGCAGGTGAACCAATGCCAGTTGTTATGAGAAAGACATGAGGTTAATCTGTCTCTCTTTACAAATCCTGTTGGGTGAAACCATCCCACCACAGTTTACTTATGTTTCGCGAGGAGTTATTATTTTCATTACTTTTCATGGCTAAACTGTAAACCATGACCAACCATTCTCATGCAAGTTCTGAAGAGCAGGCCTAATTATTTTTGACACGTTGAGGATGAGCGCTCACTCTGAATAACCCGCCCCCCCCCCCCCCCCCCCCCCCCCCCCCGTCTACTCATTCTGTTTTTCTTTCTCTCATATTTTATGCATGGTCAAATCACATTCGCTTTCTCAGCTTGAATCTTTATTGGGGTGTGAATGTGATATGCATATGGTAGCACTTCTTCCAGGTGACTATTACCGTAGGGTCACAACAGGGATGTTAAACGTATTCTAGCCAGCCAAGGCTCAGGCTTTTATGCAGCTGTATTTTTTACAATGTCAGGAAAATGGAGTAATTGCTCCAGAGAGATTTTAAATAGCTTGTGACAGATATAGGACCACTGATTAGGTTGCGAATGAATGTAAAAGGGCACTAGTCCACTATGCTAATTGGTATAGCGTCTGTCCTAAAGAATTGTTTAGCAGATCTTATATTGTTGAGGACAGCAGTTAAATAATTCTTTAATGTTGTGGAAAACATGTCAGGAAATTAGACTAAAGGTCGTTGCACACTGCTGCGTTTTTTCGGACGAATATCGTAGTGAATTTCGGAGCACGTAAATAAAAAAATCAACCTCACGTTATATCAATCATACCAGGGTTGATTTGTTATTTTCTTCAGATTTTTGCAACTATCGCCACTGGGTCCCTTGCTCTCTCTCTCTCTCTCTCTCTCTCTCTCTCTCTCTCTCTCCCCCCCCCCCCCCCCCATCTCCCCCTTGGCCGGATTTCCAAAACGCAATAAAAAAGAAAAGAAAACGCAGCAGTGTGCAACCACCTGAAATCCTGACAATCCTGAGTCTACATTCTGGTTTAAGAATTTAGGCCCTTCAAGTCCAGATTCTTACAGCCTACAGTACATTCTGATACCATCTGTAGGCCCATTGGCCAACCCAACTGTTAAACAGTGATAAGCAGATTAGTTTGTTTTTTATGACAACAGGATGTCTGCATTTACTTATGTCATTGTAGATGCCAGTTAACAAACCATTAAACGGGGAAGCCAGCTGTTTTGTTTCGTTTTTTGCTGGAAATTATTAACCAGTAATAACCAATGCTTAAAATATTGTCATAACGGTTACATCATTTTGGATGTCCATTCTATTTGACATCATGCAGCTTATTTGTCTTTGGTTGTGGTGTAGTTGTAGCACATTTGTGACCAGACTTATTTAGTTATTTCTTATATTGATTTAGGCTATTAATGAACATCCGATCTTTGAAAAAGTATTTTCAGGGTGTTTCTGTTCATTTTGATTAAGTAACCACCTGTCCTTGATGTACTAATTGCATGTCCTCTTCGAAGCTCTGTCAAATTAAAAAAAAAAAGTCCCAGGTTAGCATTTAGGATCGACCAAAGCATTGACTGTATTTGTCCCATGAAATCATCTGTTGGTGGAACTTCACATAATATTGAACTTGTTTTCTTTGTACAGACATGCTGAAACCTTTTTATTTGACCAGTGGACAGTTGTTGCTGCTTAGTTACACAGATGTTTTTAATCAAGTCAAATGATCCAAGTTGTTTTTAAAATTTGTATTTGGTTGACACTTTGACACAAAACGGCTTCACTGCATACATTTTTAGTGTAGGAGGCTCCAGTGGGAATTGGAGCCTTCATCTTGGCAAGACCACAGTATTTAATCATTGCAAGGCCTAATGATCTTTATGTCTCTTTCATTTCCAGGTGCCCACATTCTGCAGCAGAGGAGAGAGCACCAGGATGAGACTGTAGGCACCCGCCGTAGTATGGCCGCGTCCCGTTCCTCGCGCGTCACACGGTCATCAGTGGGGATCAATGGATTGGACGAGAACTTTTGTGGTCGAACCCTCAGGAACCGCAGCATTGCCCAGCCAGAGGAGACCTCTGTGTCTCCGCTGCCCAGGGCCCGCTCGCCTAAGAAGAAGCAGGACGCAAAACAGGACGTCAAGCAAGACACCAAGCACGACTCTAAGCAGGACGCACAGCAGCAGACCTCATCGCAGGTTAAGGTAGCTGACTGTAAGGCACCTCTGCCTGAGGGGGAGCAATGGGCCAGCTCCAGGAAGCGAGGTGTGTCCTGCTCAGAAAAGGACAGTGGCCCAGAGAAGTCTGAAAACTGTGAGAAGGGAAAGGGGACACGGGATGCCTCTCCTCAGCTCAAAAGGGCCAAGCGGTGCTCCCGCTCTGGAGAGTCTCAGGGACCCGAGGAGGACCCGCAGCAGCCTGCAAAGTCAGAGAGCCCTGTGTGTGTGCCAGAGCCCACAGAGGATAACAACAAGGAGGATTTGGCTGACCAGAACTCTACTAACTCCACCCCTGCTTCACCAATACTCTGTAAAGAGGAAGTTGAGGCCAGACTGGCAGTGGAGGGTAAGACAGAGGAATGTCATATAAAGTGTGACAATTCCGCTGATCCCCCGAACCCTCACAAGGCCTCTAATGGACTCAGAGAAATGACAGCAGAGGAACTACAGCTATGTGCGCCCACCGGAGAGCCTTGTGCAAATCCCGCTTCTGTCACCAATAGCCCTTCATTGCTCAATGGTAGCCAGGTGGGGGCGTCCTCATCCCCTGACCCCATCGTGCCTTGTAGAAACTCTGTCCCTGGGCAGACAGAGGTCAGCGGCTCAGGGGAGTCGCCAGCATCGCCTGCTGGTGCCACACCTGAGGCTGCTCTCCCGGAGCCTCTCCCTGAGCTTGTGGTGGCCAAGGAGCAGGAGATGGAGGCGATGGAGGTGGACATTGTTGGTGGGTCCCTGTGCCTGGCCCACGAGGAACAGGTGACGGAGACAGAGGAGGAGGAGGGGAAGGAGAAGGAGGGCGGGACAAATGGCCAGCCTCTTACGCCAGAGCAGGAACCCACTGAGCCTACCTCCTACCCCCCTTCCCCCTCCCCCACCTCTGTTAACAACATAAACAATATCCCAATCAACAACAGCAACTCAGGAGAAACAACACCCCCGCTAGAAGCAACCCACTCCCCTACCGAGCCAGGATGCAACCCCTCAGCATCCAGCACACCCCCTTCTTTCACAGAGCCCCACGAACACAGATACACCCTGCGGACTTCACCCAGGAGGGCCGCCTGCAGTGGTAAAACCCCCTCCCCGAAACCCACCTCACCTCCCAGAGACAACGGGCCCCTGAGGGAAGAGGGGGCGGAGGTGGTGGCGGGGGAGGTGGTGGTGGCGGCGGAGGAGGAGGTAGCCACAGTGGTGGTGGGAGAGGCGGAGGTGGAGCTGGAGGCCTCGTACCCTAAACTGGAAGAGCCTGAGCCCATGGACACGGCAGGGCCCTCCAGTGAGGGGCAGGCCTCGGTGGAACCTGGGGACCCCGCGGGTGGTGGTGAGGACAGTAGGACTGTGGAGGTCATGGAGGCAGGGAGCAGTAAGGAGGCAGCATGCAGCCAGGTCACGGAGGAAGAGGAGGAGGAGGAACCAGACGTGTATTACTTTGAGTCAGACCACCTGGCTCTCAAACATAACAAAGAGTATGTCCATTTGTTTGTTTTCATAGGTCCAATCTTCGCAGCATTATGGGTCTGATAGCTGATCACAGCAAGTGTCTTTTTGATACTGAGGATTATCTGAGTACATACAAATTGTTGCCACTTTGTCCTTCTGATAATAAGATGATGTTTGCAGTCAAGGCGCTAATTTCTGCCTTCCAATCTATTGCCGTTCTATCTATTGTGTGAAATGAGATGCCAAATTTAGGTTTTCCTGTAACCTTGGAGATTGAATGTTAAAACGGCTGCGCTGATTCCTTCAATTGGGAGTAAGCCGAGGCCGAGCTAATGTTTTCATGGAAATAGAATTATTGGCATTCTGATAGATGAATAGTTTTGTTATGACAGTTTGTACTACAAAAGTAACCTTCAATAATGATATATATATTGTAATAATTGGTAATCATATAGCTTTTACATAATGGTATTTGTTAATTATTAATATATATATATTTTTTAATGATTATTATTTAATTTGGAACACCATTCTACATTCCAGTTCTGTACTAAAGGGACACTTTGCCAATTGTGAAACGATTCAATATCATAAAAATGACGTGGCAAACAATATCGTATGTATTGTCTTCCTCCACAAAATGGAGAAATGTCCATAATGCAGTCAAACGTATATTTTGGCATTCAAAATCAGTAAAGTGTCCCTTAACTACAATGGGTATATGAGGCAATATGCCAAAAGGGCCATGCTTTACTTTGATGTTAAATATTATTCAAAGCTGTTTTTGTAAATGAAAATTCACAACAAAATTGGACTGCATGAAAGGAATTGTTTGGTGCAGTGCAGTAATATTCATGCAGCTATGGGTGTGTGTTTATAGTGCATTTTACAATGGCTTCCGATGTGGCTCAGCCAAACCTATCCGAGGACTGGTACTATGAATTTTATTATCACCTTTTGAACCTCAATATAGCAGCCCTAGTCAAACAGAAATCGGTGCGTCTGCTTATTCAGGTAGGTTGTACTCAATCAGGCAGCACGTAGTTGAGGTTATTTAATGCTAAAAATGCTCTGCTGGTGTTTTCTTCCAGTTAGGTCACATCACAACAAGTGTCTTTATAGATATATCCTAGTGTCAGTATGTTTGTAGCATTGTGTGTGCTGAATGCTAGTTGACAGGTGGTCTCATGTTGTGTTGAATCAGACCATCTGTAAGGACACTGTCCCACGTGCTTCAGCAGTGTCAGCTTCCCCGTTCACTTCCGTTCTATGAGGGCAAAGGGATGGAGCGTCCCGTTGTGGCTCGTTTGTCGCTTTGAAGTGTTTGATGTCCAACACGTCGTGAACCATAGAGTTCAACATTGGTCAACTTTGATCAGGCATCAATCAATTGGAAAGAAGTGCCATGGTTGACGCTTGCATTTGAATTTGTATTTCCCCCAGTCAAACAACCCTTCCAAAATAGTCAAATGAGGCTATTTTGGAAGGGGCACACCGGAAAAACGGAGCTCTGCTGGCCCCGCAAGATAACATGAAATTGAAGCGTCTGAAGTCTCTGTTTGGGGTTGGCTGTGAGGTGTATGAAGTGTATGTGTGATCGTGCCTGGACGAGGGGGGAAGGGGGCTTTCCAGGTTTTTCAAACATCCTTTGTCAAGTACCCTTTTATCATCCAGTTAATGATGAATAGTTGAGATTTGGAGAGGGACTTAAAGGAGTTGTTCAACCCCCAAATGACTTTTTTCTATTGATTATTCACCCCATGGAGATTTAATATTTTTTAGTTTTTGTTGCATTCCGAAGCCAATAATTTGAGGAGACTCTTTGTTGGCCCATTGATTCCGGATGGGTCTCCAGCAGGAAGCAATGGGGGTACATTTATTATAATCAAATTATTGGCTGCTGTGAGATACAATCATATTGCCTTTGATCAAGTGTTTCTTATCTCTACCATGCCAAGATTTGGTTATGCTGAATGAGAGTATTATTAGAGGTTATACTGGGTACTTTAAGTTGTGTACAATCAATCACTGACATGATTGACCAGTAACTCCCATAACAGTCGGAAATATTGGTATTGATGTTATTGAAAAGAGGTTTCATATGGCTCTGTTATTAATGTACATTCACTTTTTCTTTTTATGGTTTATGAATTCCACTATTTAAAAAACCCAACTGCTCTAGGAGAGCCCAGACTGATCTGTTAAAGCAGGGATTTTCAATCCTGTTTTGTGGACTCAAATTACAGGCTTTCTATTCCATTGTCTTTGTGGGAAAATATATCTGCAAAGCAACATTACATTAATGATCCAAATCGAGACATAACTGTATGTAGAGATCCGTCTGTGAACTTATTTTACCCTGTAGGTAAGCAACTTTTAACGAATACAGGAGAGCCCAAGTGGAATTTCCATAGAAATTGCTTTCCCCTTATGTCTCTTGTCAGAATTGGACTGATTTGGTGGCTAGAATGAAAAACGGCAGTACTGTAGGTCCCCAGGACTGGAGAAACTGGTTTAAATAAGGTTTAAATAATCTATTATGAATCCGCTTCAGCTCCCCACCTTTATTCTTCCTGCTTAGTTTTTCGTTTGGCACCGATGTTGGACCTTTGGCGCAATAGCGTAAGATCCTTGGACAATTAAGTGACAATGGAAAATCAGGCCCGTTGCCTGGGCTGTTGGTGGGCTGCCAAGTCACCCAGCAGCATAGTCATGGCCTCAGGACAGTTTATTATACAAATCATTAATTTATAAGGGAAACTAGGACAGGTTCAGTTTCTCTTTGTTGCAATTGCAAAGTTGATGTGTCATCAGATTCAGAATGACTTAAGATTACAATAAATATTAAGGCATTGGTGTTTCATATCACAGTATACTGTACTGATGCACAGTCCAAGGTCTAGCACTTCACATACAATATAAATTAACACAATTAATTCTAAATCCTAATTAAATATAATAAGGGTATTACTTTCAACAAATATGATTCGTCTGAGTTGTTTTGCTTCATCTCATGGCAGTTTTGTAAAAAAAACCTGGCAGCCACTGAATGAACCTTGGCTTGTGAATTGATTTCCATTAATGCCCTACTAAGGGAGATTGATCTGCACTGCTACGCTGTGCACCTGCATTAGTTTATGGTCATGTATAGAATGCTGTTACATACCCGTTGATTACTCAACTGTTGCTTGGCACTGCAACGCCACACATCATTCATTGCTCTGTGTGCAGTTCCTCCCTTTGTCCCCCGGGGATGGAAGTGAAAAGGTCAGATTTCTCCAGCACTGAAGTCTTGCAGCCGAAGCACCACAATGCCTAGTGTCGTGTGAAGGTTATTAATAGTGGCAACGAAATGGACTACATTTGCAAACTCATAGATTAGAGTTGTGATTGTTGCTATGTTTCCAAAAAAGTTGGGACAGCCACAATGTACCAGCGTATTCAACTACGGTATATGACCCGTGTGTTATTTTGGTGTTGGTCTGGATAGAAAAGGAAGGTTGGCAAGGAAGCTGGGTGGCAGAAATGACAAGCTCATGCCACAGTCAAAATTAACTACCAGTGAATCAGGTGGCTTGTGGTATTTTATCATAATGATGGTATCATCAACACCCCCATGTGCCCTGCTCTCCACAGAAAACCTGCGGAACATTAAAAACGCTTTTACCCTTATTTCAATTATCTCTTCCATGATTCAATCATGCATGGTCATAGGGCCTAAAGGTTTAATGTGTTGCTACACGGGCAAGTGTCTGGATGAATAATTCATTCTACTAGCTCTGGGCTAATCCTGCTATCTTTTGTGTGTGTGTGTGTGTACCAGTTACCAGAGGCTACTGCAGACCATCGGAGTGCTGGAGGCTCAGCGTACGCAGGCCATTCTGGACTTGGAGTCCCTGGCACGGCAACAGAGACAGGCTCTCGTTGAACCCATAAGTTTTGTGGAGCAGCTACAGAAACAGGTAGCCATAATCTACTGTACATTCACTCTTATCTGCATGTCCTTAATGGCTCTGGATTAGTTTCTGATCTGTCTTTTGGTGTTTCGCTCTTATCTCTTTGTCCTTAATGGTCGTGTGTTTGCTTCTGATCTGTCCGTCTGGTGTTTCACTCCTATCTCCTTGTCCTGGCTCTGGGATCAATTTGGATCTGTCTTTGGTGGCTCGCACACTGTAGGACTTTTAAAGTCGTCGAGGAGTCATCAGATCGTCAACCAAAGGCTGTACAGGTTAAAAACAAAGAAAGAAGACAAACAAAAACAAACAAAAAATAATTATAATAATAATTATATAATAATTACCAGGTTATACAATTTACACAATCAAACAGTGTTGAAGGCCACAGTGAAAACTAGAAGCAGTGCTCTTCCGAGCACAGGTCTCCACCAGGCCAGGCGTCCTGGTGGTGCTACTGTATAATAGGCCAATGTAAAAAGGGTGGCATGTGTTCTTCACCATAGATCTTTCATGGCAATCCTGCAAACTTTGGAAGCCAATATTAGCCAATCAGGATGGAATATGAAATAGCAGACGGATCGGACTTGATCACATGACTATAGAGATACTGCGTACCGATTTGCGTGATTTTTGGATAAAATCTCAAGGAGTAATATCCAAAAATGTGTTTTACATAAGTCGGCCCAAAGGTGGCGCTATAAAATGCTGATGTGAAAAATGCAGGGCAAAGGTTAGGGAGTGCGCTTACAAAGTTTGAAACTGATCGGTGGAGTTATAGGTAAAACCACAAATCGGCCTGTTATAGCGCCACCATGAGGCTGATTTCAAAAAATGTAAGTGGCATTTCTTCTTCGACCTAGTGGGAACGTGTGTGCGCGATTTCATGATGATTGCACTTGCGTTTGGGATTTGAGGCATTTTGTTCCAAACGGCTCAATCCTACTAACTTTGGAAGCCAATCTTAGCCAATCAGGATGGAATATGCAAAATCGGACAGATCCGTGTCGATCACATGACTGTCGAGATACTGCCTACCGATTTGTAGGATTTTTGGACAAAATCTGTAAGAGTAGTGCACCGAAATGTGTTTTGCGAACATCGGCCACTAGGTGGCGCTAGAAAAGGCCCATTTGAAAAATTTAGGGCAGAGGTTCTAGATTGGCATCCAGGGAGTGTGTGTGCTCACTTTGGCAGCGTCCGGGCCAACGGCTACTGAGATTAGGCGCTCACAAACTGCGAGGACGCACGGACGGACGGACGGACGGACGGACGGACGGAGGGGAAAACATACTCTCCCTCAGCCTTCGGCTGGTGGAGACAAAAATAGTCTTCAATAGTGACTTAAAGGTTATTCCAGAGTCTAGGGCCAGCCGCTGCGAAGGCCCGGTCACCTCTGGTCTTACAACTGGTCGTGAGCTCAGTCAGGCCTTGTCAGCTGACCTCGGGGCTCGGGCTGGGACGTACCGTATGGCTTTATGAGCTCTGATAAATACTAAACAGTAAAATCTTAAATACAGTATGAGAGTAAAAGCTCTCATACTGTATGACAAAGCCAAATATCAAACCTATCGGATATCTAGAAGCGCTCGGGGAGGCATCGGTGAGTCGGATCCTCTCGCAGTACTTTTCACACACAGCGAGCAAAACCTCTGCAAGCGAAGCTTGGGCCGTGACTGATTGTTACTTTCTTTCCCTCCTGCAACCTGTCTCTCTAGTAAAGTTAATAGGGTTTGCAAGTCGGTTCCCAGGTTGATTTGCCTGTGTTAATTTGCCCATGTTAATCCCCAGGAGAACCTGGGTTTGCCATGCCCCCAGCGAGTCGTCCAGCTTCCTGACATTGCATGGGACCAATACACCTCTGGACTGGTAGAATTTGAGAGGGAGTTCTGTGACAAGAAACGCAAAACTAGAAGGCTAAAGCTCATCTTCGACAAGGGCATGTATAAACACACAAGATGTTTATTTTTTATACCATTATTGCTTCTACTCCCATCAGTACTATACTAATGTTCTTATGTTCTCCCATTAGGGTTGCCTGATCGACCAAAAAGCCCTTTGGAGCCCAAGAAGGAAGGAGAGTCCTCCATCATGTACTCTTCTCTGCCCACTAGTGACGGTCCAGAGAATGGCGGGCAAACACAGGTACCCCTCAGTCCCCAACACAGATATTACACAGATATTAGGGACTTTTAAGCTCAAGGTTTTCAGGACGGCTCCGCCAGGCGGAAGTACGACTGCTATGACGCAATCGCTGTAGCAGTCAAAATTGTTCAGCAAACAGCTGTCGGCGACGGGTTCCCACCCCTTTTACTGAACTCTATGGTTCTCATGGTAACGCATCTGTGGAGCAGACTTGTAGCCACTATTCGGAAAGGTTGCTTCTGGCGTAGTAGGAAAGGCTGCGACGGCAGGCAGGTGTATCTATCGAGCACTGATCCATTTTCGCTTACCGTAGCCATCTGCCGTAGCCGTCTGGGCTTAAAGTCCCTATTCTCTGTAAGACTGCAGATTCTCTGTCATAGTGGGACCTAGGATGTTACATTGATCATGAAGTCAGGAGCCAGTATTCTAAATAGTTCCTCTGTTCACAAAGAACATCTCACGCCCCCTACATATTCATCCCCGGATAATGGTTCACAAACACTGTGCTACAACAACACATCACATCACAAATCACGGTCTGACATCTGACAATAATTGTTCAGTAAAAACGGACTTCAGTACTGTATCTGCTTTTTTCATAGCCATGGCTAGTGAGTCGTTTGTCACCTGTAATATCCTTTTAATTAAACACTGCACCTGTATTCTGATATGTCTATATGGTAAAAAAGATATACTGTATTTCTATATATATATATACACTTTGTGTCACCCCTGACGGTGGTAATTAAGCATGCAGGGCATGTGAGTATAAGCTGGTATCTATGGAAACGTGAACCAATCCACCCACCTCCCACTCTGCTCTTAGTCACACTCTTTTCTTAGCCTTACTCTGCAAAAGTAGCAGATCTTCAAGCTCACACAGCTATTCTCTTTAAAACATTTTGTGTAGAGGGAAAAAAGAAACCAAGTCTGTAGGGGTGATGCCATGTGGTTGAGACAGCTCTCAACACCAAGCAAACAACCTTTTGATCATTTTTATTTCCTTTGCCTCCCTCTCCATCGTGATCGCTTTTGTATTCGACTGGGCTTTGCTCTCTGTGTTTTGACAGGGGATTTGGTTTATCAATCAAAATCGTCTCCCCATTGTAAAGTCTTGTGTCTGGTCTGACGGCAGGCATTCTTGTGGCAGCCTCAGTGTGCCAGTCGTTGCGAGCACACAGACGTCCTCCTCAGAGTCCCTGTTTCTATTTCATCTTGTCATTGATTTGACATGTCTTCCATGTGTGTCTTGCCAGATGATCCGAGGAAGACTCTGTCACACTAACAAGCCTGACACTTTCAACCAGCTGTGGACTGTGGAGGAACAGGTATGAAACCAAGCTGGCAGAGGGCACAGCTGTATTTTATCAGAATGTAGTTAAATAGGTGATACACAATTATGACCGAAATGCTAACAGCCTGCTGTATGTCGAAACTGTACTGATTTTCAGTTGTGTTTTTCGTTGTTTGATTGACGGGTAGAGGGACCTATAATTGTATCATGTAAATCAGAATCACCTCTTAACTATTTTGCAGTCATTCTCTCAATCACATTAGATAAGAGACTTTATTTGCAGTTTGCTCAAATCGATAGGAACTCTTGGAGTGAAAAGTACAGACATGACAGAACATACATGTTACAATGTATCCTACAATATCTAAAATAAATAAGCACTTCATAGCCTAACTAAAACCAGTGCAGTCATAGTGCAATTCATCTAGTCATGATTCATCTGTCATTCAGTTAATCTGTTTTTCTTAGTCTTGTATATGAGTGATACACTATGTGATGTACTACTGGCCACCGTCCTTAATGTCTTCAGCTAATAGTCACTTTGGCTGGAGGAAAAACAGGGTGGAGATGCTCTCTAGTCTGTCACATTAAAAGTGAAGGAATTCCTATTCGGTACTGCGGTGAAGAAATGTATTGATCGCATAAACACATACAGTTCAAGGACAGTCTGACCTTCAGTCAGTGCGGAGGAACATTGCAGTACGGTGTGGATGGATAGAAATGGTTTGACATTATCTGTGTAGTTACAGTTTCCATGTGGGGCTTTGTGTGTTTGTACAGAAAAAGCTTGAACAACTCCTCCTGAAGTTTCCCCCTGAGGAGGTGGAGTCCAAAAGATGGCAGAAGGTTGCTGATGAGCTAGGCAATAGGACAGCCAAACAGGTGATTCCCAGACTGGCTATTGGGCTGTTAAGTATGACATCATTTTGTAGGCAGAGGAGAATTTCTGCCCCCAGTTTCCGTGAATCTTTTTACTATTTTTACTATTTACACATTTTTCTTCTCTTTGTTGTTGAAAGGAAAGTGTTAGAATTATACTTTAGTCGTTATTTTTGTCTCGGATCTGTTGAAAATAGCGAGGGACAGAAAATGCTCTGGGGGCAGATTCTCCTCTGCCTACAAAATGATGTCACGGCTTAAAAGCCCCATAGATACACATGGAGGAAGGGGGATAAGTGGATGGGTAGATTCAAATTCAACCCATTTTTCTTTCTTGTTATTTTTTTAGGTCAGCCAATGGTCAAATCAGAGAATTTAAGAATGAGTTTGTTAATTTTAGACAACTGTCATATAAATCAGTGGTTCTCAACCTGTGGGTCGGGACCCACAGGTGGGTCCCCAAATTATTTTGGGGGGTCCCCAGATGATTAGCTTAATGTGCAACATTGTTTTCTCACTGTAAACAAAGTTAAGTTAAGTTTAAGCGTATAGAGGGTATATGCACATTTCTAAAGTGACAATTTAACGACTTTTTAACCCATTTAGGCCTAACCTATAGAATAGGGCTAAATCAGAAATTAGCCTACAAAACAAATATGTTGCTACATACTGTACATGTACTGTAAGCCCCTCCCAAACAGCAAAATGTGTTCCCGGCCTGTATACCTCTAAAATGACAAATTAAACATTGACCAAATTGTCAAATATTAGTAGGCAGAAATTGTGAAAATAGCTGATCTACTAACTGCGAGGCGTTGTGAGCATGTAGATCTGCTATTTTCACAATAGAACCGTGTTATACAAAATGTAGTCTCGCGTAGCCAGACAACTATTCCACAATCTCTGAATGCTATATAGAGTCTGGAACAGCAGCTCCCGAACGGCGAGTAATGGAAACGGGCATTACCGTTCAAGAAAATATATTTTAAAATGTCATTTCTGCTAAGCAGCAAGCTAAACATGCTTATATGATTTTTATTTATATAATGATAAATGTGTGCGATGTGAGACTGAAACGGAAGTGACGTGGGGGCTTCACTTCCGCTTTCATCTCGCACTCATTTTTATCTTTCTGCTTTGCCAGACTGTATGCTGGGAGCATTTGACCAAATCGCAGAGGCAACCGTCTGGCCACGCGAGACTATACAAAATGTAATGCCTCAACTCTTAGTGCTCGTCAGGGTGGGGGGGTCCCCAGTTAAAATAGGATTATTTTGGGGGTCATGGCCTGAAAAGGTTGAGAACCACTGATATAAATAACCTGCTTTACTGAAATGAGTTGGATGTCGCTGAAGAAGACAAATATATATAACGTAACGTAACATAAGTGCCTGGGAATGATCCGGTCTGGTTACACATCTGAAGCAGCTACCTACATGTTCAAATTTAACAAACTTTTTCTTTCATCCACACATAAATGAATCATCATTATAATTACTACGCTTATGTCTCTCTGACAAGTTTGTGACTACTGAAGAAGGAATTCACAGAAATGTGTACTTGTATTGTGTACAAACATGTGGGATTGCTCAGCTGTATATCCCTCTACTTGGTTGACTGACTCCACTGTCGGTGTCCACACAATACAAATGTGTAAGAATTAACAACTTCACAATGCTAACATAAGAAAAATAGCCTGGTAGCAGTGTGTTTGCTCAGCTGTGCCTTGCATGTATCCATAATTCATCTAAACAAAGCCTGATGGAGGTCAGTTCCTCTTTTGAGAAATATGACCATTTTGACACTTGCATCTTTAAACATTCCAGGTTGCCAGTAGGGTTCAAAAGTACTTCATCAAACTGACAAAAGCTGGGATCCCTGTACCCGGAAGGACTCCTAATCTGTGCATGTACACTAAAAAGGTAACAATTATTTATTCACACCATCCACTAATTTATCTTGTAAAACCTTGAGGCGAATCTATCAAACCTGCAGTTTTTTGTTTTGTTTATGTTTTTGAAGTGGTGAAAGCCGCTTCCAAGGAGTGGCTTTGTGTGTCCCGTACATGTCCATATATGGTCATTCCAGTCCAGAATAAACAGGCTTTGTCTGTCCCGTACATGTCCCGTGCATGCAGAATTGAGGATTGGTCAAGCTTCACATGACAATTTGGCCCTCCAGATAAAATCATTCAGAATTCAGAATTCATAAAAATATAGAACTAAAGCACATAGAAAGTTTTCAACCAGTGGTCCGGGTACCACCAGTGGTCCTTAAGGGGGTTCCCTGTGGTCCCCAGCTAAATGATGGAGAGCTAGTAACCAAATGGACGTTTTATAAATCTTTAACTGTTAAACCAAATGGACCTGTAAGAATTGTGGACAAACTCTTATCCAACGATAACAAAATATTCATAACTTTGGGTCTGAGGCTAAATCTCGTCAAATGACAGTCCATGGTTCATGAAAAGGGTTGAAAACCACTGGTTTATAAGATGGTGTCCATCTTTCCCCAGGCCTCCAACAAGCGTCAGCACCACCTCAACAAGCACCTGTACCGACCGTCGACCTTCCTGACGTCCTACGAGCCCCCGGTCTACATGGACGAGGAGGAAGAGCGCGCTGCCTACTACAGTAGTGTTCAGGACCCCTCCGCTGATGACTCGGTGAGTCCTCAGTGTGTAAAGCAGGGTTTCCCAAACTTTTTTGTCTCAGGGCACCCCATAAATATTTTTTTAATTCCAGGCACCCCTACATTATAATTTTTACTCCCAGCACCTTATATTTATAGCATATTGTCATGTCGGGTGGAAATCTTATATGTCCAAAACCGTTCGTTTTGTATTTATCATCTATAAAATGTACCAAACTAGTGAAAACAGCCGATTTGATCGGCTGTTTTCACTAGTTTTGTGCGACAGTCTTGTATGATGAAGCAGGGCTTTGCTTTACCAAAAGACGTACACATTTGAAACATGGAGATACGAGGTTTCTGCCCGACAGTGACGATATTTTAGTGATTATGTTGCGAGGAAAACGTTGAGATAATATCCATTTTGGTTAGAACTGACTGAAAATAACTTTGTACTTCAAGATTAAAATTATACTAAATATTTGTGTCCAAATAAATTCCAAATATTATTATCAAATGATATCGCGGCACCCCTGGACTACCGTCATGCCACCCCAGGGTGCCCCGTCACCCACTTTGAAAACCCCTGGTGTAAAGGAAGACAGAAAGTACCGTTCGTTCTAATAACGGCATGCAGTCAATACCGTCAAGGTCGAACATGAGCACTGTAGTCATCTGGAGGTATAATTAAAGTTGTACCATGTAACTTTTTTTATAAAACAAATCTTAAAATTGTCCTAACTCTTAAATCGCTAAAGTTTTAGAACACCCACTCCGTTATTTTCAGCTTCTGAAGCCTTCTCTTTATATGTTTTCTATGATCCTGACCGGGGTCCGGTTTTCGTGCAAAAATTACGTCATCATACACTACCGGCCAATCACAGCGAGGGTTATACACTGCCGGCCAATCACAGCGCATCTTGAAGTGGGGTCGCTAGCTATCACAATAGGGCGGCCATATTTGTAGGTGCCCGTGTGTCTCTATCTATACTCGGGTGAAACACTCCGTTTCTCCGGAATGCCTGAACGCACAGGAACCAGGGACCCCTCTAAAGATAGATCTCGGCGAGGTGGAGGCAGACGCGGGGGTGACGCGGGGGTATGAGGCCCGGTCCGCGGCGAAAAACGGCCGAAAGACGCGGACGCTACTGACCACTAGTTGAGCAACTTACACAGTATAGCTTTAACTCTCTGTCTGTGCTGTCATGTACATAAACAAAATCAAGTGACAGAAAAACATTCTTTGTGTCATTGTGTATGGGAGGATTGTTGTATGTCTTAGAATGCTGACATTTCTTCTTTTTTTTCTTATTTTCTTTTGCCTTGAAATATGTTTGTAAGGCATATCATATTACTTGAATCCTAGCCAAGGAGCCAGCTGTTTTCAGTAGCCGCGTTAATTCTTTAACTTAATGAGTGAAAGTTCAAAATAGTACAACTCCCAACTTCTTCCAGGCCTATCTATGCATTACCCTAGCGCGCGCTGGCATTTCCCCTAATGGCAGTAACCTTTAACAAAAGCCTGGGTCTGCGGTGTCCTGTGGAGAACATAGACCCGCCACACAAGCAGCAGTGTGTTAGCTAATGTTACAGGTACAGGAACAGGGTCACAGAATGTGTTGCCGGGACTGGCTGAGAGAATGTTCACTGGATGACAGATGGGACGGCAGTGGACAAACGGCTTGGCTGCTCAGTCAAATGTCAGCATCATCACTTCACACAGCACCCTTCCAAGCTTTTAATGCCTCAAGTCTGACACACAGTGTTGCAGTAGTAGAAGTAGCCCAGATTTATACTGCAGACTTGTTTCATTGGATTGCCATAGATCGATACCTGTTACTTGTTAGCCTCTAAAAAGGATCTAGAACATCTGGAGATTTAGCCATATTAAAATGGATCCCCAGGCATACATATAGCCTGTTAAACAATGTGTGAAGGTGTTTACAAGTGTATGGAGTATGCATTGATCCCTCTTGTTTTCTCCCTCGTGCACACACACACACACACACACACACACATGCACGTATTCCAGGACGAGGAAGCTGTGCCTGTGGAGCTGAGACACTTGCCAGAGTACAAGGAGCTGCTGGAGTTGAAGCGACTGAAGAAGCAGAAGCTCCAGGAGATCCAGGAAGAGAACAGCATGGTGCAGCATGTGGGCTTCAAGGTGCTCTCATACACAAGGCCTGAACGCAAATCTGTGTCACTTTAGATTTGAACCACTTTAACCATTATTGTATGCTTTAACTATTACAAGATAGCAGATATCTGCGAGCTTTGTAGATCTGCTATCTTTGAAAAATCGTGAACATTTGTGCAAGCCTTTGTACATTTTTGACCCGAATCTATAAATGTCTTCTAGATCCTTCTGCTAAATCAGTGGTTCTCAAACCTTTTCCAGGGACCACCCAGTAGCAAATATTTGAGTTACAAATGTTCACTTTTAAAAAGATATAAAAAAAATCTAGATTTTTCAAAAATGGCAGATCTACAAGCTCGTATTGTCTGCTATTTTACAATAGTTAAAGCATAATTCTCACATGTCCAAAACTGTGTTTAGTCACAGCTCTCGTTAATACTTTTCATTGGTCAGAGATCTCCATATAGGGGCACAAAGGGGAAAAAGACAGACAGGTGGGGACTGCCCCATAGGTCGAACTCCCGTTGGGTCGAACAGCGTCGGCAGGTTAGATAATCACCCGCGTCACGGTTACTGAGGTTAGGGTTGGGGTTAGGGTTAAGTTTAGGCATAGTTTTACTGAGGTTAGGGTTAAGGTTAGGTTCTGGTGGTCGGACCAAAAGGTGTTCGACCTAAGGGCATGTTACCCAAAGGTACAACCGGGACTCTTGACAAAACCTCCAGGACTACTGTACTTTCACAGACAAACCTTGTTTTCAGGATCTGTGCAGACCTTTGTCTACTTTAACGAAATAATAATAAAAAAAACAGACATATACACTGCTTATATAAGTTTGAATTAGTCAGTGCCGTGTTGCTTTATATACACATTGTGTTTTGGCCCCATGTTGATGCTCAAAAATAAAACCAAACTCTGAAAGGCGCATCAGCAGGTTTTACACACCCACTTGATGCATTAGTTTGTCTACAGCTGTTGAAAACAATGGGTGCGTTTCTTGGCGCGAGCATCTGACACTTTCTGTCTGTCAGAGAGTTCCTGCTAATTTCTTCTGTGTGTGTGTTGAGTGGGATGCTTTATATAATGTGTTTTTTGTATTCTTTGACCACAGACTTGCTGTTGCTAATTAAAGCAGCTCTATTCTCTGGCTCGCCACAGAAACAAACGCTTTCTGTTGTCATTGTGTATTATCAGAGCAGTTTGTGAATCTGAGCTTGCATGAAGTCAACATGTTGCCGTCCATAGGACATGACATCTGCACTGTGTTGTGGTCCTCCCTACAACACTGCCTTGTCAAGGCTGCCCCTTGAGTAGCGTGCGTGCGTGCGTGTGTGTGTGTGTGTGAGAGAAAAAACAACATATGTAATTGTGTCACACACGATAACATAAGTCTAACTTTAAGCCTATGAAATGATTACATGAAAGATTATTAATTACTAACTCTCAGAAAAAACAACATATGTAATTGTGTCAGCACACACGGTAACATAAGTCTAACTTTAAGCCTATGAAATGATTACCGGTACATGAAAGATTATTAATTACTAACTCTCTGGATAACTAACAGCCAACTAATGAAATGAATTATTGCTATTGTTGTTACAGTGTGACATGTGTGGCATGGAGCCCATTCAGGGGGTGAGGTGGCATTGTCAAGACTGTCCCCAAGACAACTCGGTTGACTTCTGCTCCAACTGTTCTGACTGGTGAGAACCCCTCTCAAGTAACATGTACTCTGTTCATGTGTTGTAGCTAGCTAACCCTGGAATTCAACTGTAAGAGAGTGGTTGTGTAAATTAGGTAATGAATGATAATGAAAACAATACAGAATGTTGCACACTAGGGCATTCACCAAATATTCGAATATTCGAATATCAAAGTCACTATTCGACGTTGTTCACCGAAGTCGAATATTCACTTTTTTTTTTTTTTTTATTGTTTTCTCTTTAAAAAATATATAGTTTATAAAGCTTGACTAGATAGGAAGTCATAGAAATTTGTTGTCAATGCCCCTGGTGGATGAATTTGTTAATGCTCTATACCAGGGGTTTTCAAACCTTTTTAGGCCGTGACCCCCAAAATAAATATATTTGAACTGGGGACCCCCACCCTGACAAGCACTTGGAATTGTTGGTATTACATTTAATGTGACTCGGTTCCGCAGATAAATATTGTACATGCGCACAACGCGAGGCGTTGTGCGCATGTAGATCTGCTATTTTCACAATGTTCGCCTCTTGCTTACTTAACATTTGACAGTTTTGCCAGCTCTGTCGAATAGTCGAATACTTTGAGGTCGAATAATTCGAATACTAAAAATCACTATTCGTGAATGCCCTATTACACACACTATTCAGTATCCATATTTTCCTTTTTTATTACCCCGACAGCTTGTTCAAGACCGAGACCCACAAGCCGAACCACCACTTGGAGCCAGTGTATCAGTCGGACACCTTCCTGGACAGGGACTACTGCTTGCCTCAGAGCACAGGCTACAACTATTTGGACCCCAACTACTTCCCTGCCAACAGATGACAGGGGCCCCTGCGCCCCTCGCTCCAGGCTGTTCTCTCCACATAATCCCACAGGCCACTCTGTGCATGGCTCCATACTCCAGTCCAAGTTAACCTGCTTAACCCCACTGCCAGGCGGGAAGGCCAACAGGCAGGCAGTGGAGCAGACAGCCAGGGGTGGCCTGGCCTCCTCAAGAGTGCGGTGGGGGGCCGCTGGCCACCTCCACTTGAACATGGGCGGCCATGTTGGTTCCTCACATTGAGGCCCAGTCCTTCTTGGCCAGGTTAATCAGTGGATCTCTTTGAAAACGCTACACTATTTAAAAAAACGAAACAGAAAAACAATAATAAACAGAAGGCACACCGACATTCCCTGGCTCTGTGACTCTAGGAGGGCGACTCCCCGACCCCCACTTCCGTTGCCCTCCGATACCTCCCCGTGCTGCTTTGAAACTGGAGAGTTAACGGTCAGTCTGGCATAGCGCCACCTAATGGTAACGCGTGGTTGCCCCGTGTCATAGTGGACCTCAACTAATCAACTGAGATACACATGGATGGTTACTGTGTGCGTAAGTGGTCTCTGTGTTTTGCGAGAGTGAAAAATGTCTTAGCTAGTTGTCAGTAGTACCAAGTATTTATGAATCAAACTTTCTCGGTGAGAGCCGAGGCTGTTATGAAATAATGGGGTGAGTGTGTCGGGCAACGGAACTTAGCGCAGGAACAAGCGTCTCTGATTCCTCTTTACCAGGTTTGTCGCCAATCACAGGAGCTTTGCCGATGCATCATGACATTTTAAAGACCCTGTTTGTGTGTAGACGGACCATGCATCATGTCAAGTACATGGACCTGCCTACCAGTCACGCTGCTCTCAACCCCCTCACTACTACTAACCACCTTTCACTCACACACACAAACAACACACTGTCGTCTTTGTTTTGTTTTTTCCCTCTTATTTTGTTTCCAGATCATCATCTCTCTCTCTCTCCACTAAACCCTGTTAGTGAAGCACTACAGCACGGAAAGCAGACGTTGAAGGATGACGACTCGTGGGTGCTTTGGGGAAATATAGAGATGCCTGTTTTTTGTTTGTTTGTCCTGTTTTTTCTTTTCTTTTCAATGTGTGCTGTTGTTGATCATGTGGAGTATAGAATAATATGGTGAAGAGTAGCCAGAGCTAGGTGCTGTATGCCATTTCTTTCATTTGGTTTTCTGTCAGGAGAACACCGTTTGGCCACAGCTTCTTCTCAAACCCCTCCTTGCTGCGTGGTATCATCAACCATACATGAGAAAAACTCACCCCATCACCATGGCTCTACTAGATCCATTTTTAATTTTTCGCAGTCCAGGTCAAAAAGTCCATAAAAAGATTGTATTTTTATTAATCTATTTAAAAGAATAATGAATAAATAAGAATTAATTGAGGTAGTGGTCGTTACCTCCACACAGTGGAACAACCCACGCAATTTTATACACACATAGTTTTGTTGTGCTTGAGTAGACACCATTTTGTATGGTTTTCGTTTCGTCTCCTTCCCCTCACCCCCTTTGCCCTGCTACGATATCTGTGTATAACAGTATGTTCTTATGTAAAAAAATAAATACAAAATAATGTAAAAAAAAAAACTGCTAGAGGAGAACTGTGGAAATAAAAGTATGTGAAAAGAGTTTCTACACCCTGTTTTTCCTGACTGTTATTCTGGCAAACCTTGCACCTTACAGTTTATCAGTATTCAGGGTTCCCACGGTCATGAAATTCCTGGAAATATTTTGAAATTAGAAAAATATTTTTCCAGTACTGGAAAAGTTTTGGAATTGATCAAGGGTTCTGGAAGGTCCTGGAAAAATAGCTATGCATTGTCTTTGGTTATTGATTTTGTTAATACCTCTGAAATGACAAATTAAACATTGGCCAAATTGTCAAACATTAGAGGCAGAGATTGTGAAAATAGCAGATCTACATGCTCACAACGCCTCGCAATCGGCTATTTACACAATAAAACCATGTTGTCAGGGCGCCCGGGTCCCCAGTTCAAATATGATTATTTTGTGGGTCACGGCCAGGAAAGGTTGAGAACCACTCAACATACACTACTTGTCTTTGGGCATTGCGCATAGGAGTAAGCGACTCCTTATTGAGCTGAATTATTGTTATATAGTCCTGGAAATCGGGTTAAATATTCTGGAAAAGTTTTGGAAATTAATTGGTAAAGATGTGTGGGAACCCTGTACAGTTTATCAGTATTGCTCTTTTTGACTCTGGCTTACCTCCAATCAAGACAAAAATAATTATTTACTTGAATTTTATTATCAACTTTGTAGATTTCCAAACGTGCACGCTCTTAACTCATTCCCAGCCAAATCTTATTTTATCATATTTTCTAGGTAGTCCCAATCAGCCAGATCTTATTTCGTCTTATTTCATCACATTCTGTTGACACCTGTGCAGAGGGATAATTCAATATGTACAGATATTTGACTGCACAGGTGTTAACAGAATGTGATGAAATATGATCAGAAATATGATCTAGCTGATTGGGACTACCAAGAAAATAAGATTTCTCTGGGAATGAGTTCTGTTTCATTCTTCCATGGATGGATGGATGGATAGGTAGATGGATCTAACAATATTATCCAGAATTTATAGATTCATAGTGCAGTAGACAATTTGAAGGTGGATGCCACACTCCTTGTTGACAAAATGACCAACAATGCATCGCACAAGCACACTTAGATTTGGAGTTTTGTAGATAACAAATATGTATCCTAAATGCTCCCCATTGACTTACTTGTATTGGATGGTGAAATAAGTATTGTATCTGGTTATAATGAGTAAAGCTACTATCATTTCTTACATTAAGGTCTGTGACAGGCCTGGAGTCCAGGAGTTCCTTTGTTATGGCTTATCAACCACCAGGTGGAGCCACCACATCAGCTTTGAACCTATAAATAAATCAGTGGTTCTCAAAACTTTTCATGCCAAGGACCCCCAAATAAGTATTTGGTTGCGGACCCCCATCTGAAAATATTTAGTAAATTGTCTATTTTCAAATGGCCAATGTATATAGCCTATAGGGTTAAAATGATTAGACTGATTTTGATGCTATATTAACTAATTTTGCTGGGGACCCCCTCAAGGACCCACTTCGAGAACCACCACCATAAATTTGCTCTGATGTGCAGAACAACAATGTACACACACACAGACACACACACACACACACAAAACTTTTAGCAATTTAATTGTCTTTTATTGAATGTTAAATATTGAATTCCCAACAAGCACTTAGATGTGACATTGTCCCATTATGAGAATAATAACTTATACGTGTGTGTGTGTGTGTGTGTGTGTGTGTGTGTGTGT
This sequence comes from Nannobrachium achirus, assembly GCF_963921795.1. Classification (NCBI taxonomy): domain Eukaryota; kingdom Metazoa; phylum Chordata; class Actinopteri; order Myctophiformes; family Myctophidae; genus Nannobrachium; species Nannobrachium achirus. Next base: position 46,440,290 of record NC_137814.1, on the reverse strand, counting down.
GTGTGTGTGTGTGTGTGTGTGTGTGTGTGTGTGTGTGTGTGTGTGTGTGTGAATGCGATACTCTTAATTCTTAATGCTTGTCATTTAAATACACAAAAGGCAAAAAAGCTTGATTGTAATCTGCATGCTTGCTACAATATACACTAAAGCATACTGTACATGAGAGCATGAACATGAGCATTAATCTTCTTTCTTGACATCATGCTGTTTGACATTTCACTTTCCAGCCTGTTCATGTCACCTGGCAGAGCGCACAGGAGTGTTCAACAAGAAACATGCTCTCAGTCACAGCAGGCGATGCCATTTCCTATCTGCATACATTAGTCTACCTTGCACAGGCATCTTGGAAGCATATCGTTGTTGTCTGGTGGAAACCTTGTATTTCCCAAACCGTTCATTTTGTATTCATCATTTGAAAAATGATTTGAAGGCTAGTGAAAATACATACAAGGTTTCTGCCCGACCGTGACAATATCATTGCTGTCAGGTGGAAACCTCATTATGTTCAACAGACACACTTAAACCACTTTAACTTGAGAGGAACATTTTGAGCAAAAATGGCAGACCCACAAGCTCACAACGCATCTCATCACAACGCAATGAGACTGGGTAGCTTATAGATCTGCTATGTTTGCTACTTTTGTGTGACTCACTTCGCATGGTATATCAAACACGACACACGCGCATATCTCCTTGTATGATGGGCCGTTCTGTCCGTGATGTCAGTTATCTCCAAACATCTTCATGCGTAGGAGCGGTTAAAAAGAGCTCAAAAGTCACAACTGTGTGAAGTGAGTGCTGCTCAATTTGCACTATTACCTGTATATACTGAATATCGTGTGATGTCATGTCATGTGTCGTTATAACCCCATGGGAAAACCCTTGGAAAGCTTACGTCTACGTCATCCAATAGGAAACCCCTTGGAAAAGCACATGGTGCAAAAAATGCGAAGCCACGTATAGGAGCGGTTAGCACCGCTCAAAAATAACTCACCTAATATCACACCCATAGAGTCTTTGAGAATACATATTAATGTATGTATGTACAGTAATTGTTGTGGTGCCATAGTTTTGCTTTGTGGGACATACGGACGGACATGCATACACACAAAGCCAGATCATGTAGGAGCGGTTAGCACAGCTCAAAACATTTTTGAAATATGGAAATACAAGGTTTCTGTCTGACAGCGACGGTATACTGTCTAGTGCGGGGGTCTTCAACAGGGGGTCCTATCACAAATCTAAATGAACAACTAACCCTCACATCCCTATTCTGAGGAGAACTTAAGCCAAAAATAGCCGATCTTTGGCAAATAGTTTTGGTGTAGAGGTTAAAAAAAGAGCAGATCAAATTAAGTATCGACGATTTAAGTGGTTAAATGCGAATCCAACATCTAGACTGATGACAGTGCTGTCCAACAAGTCTATGAATCTATCTATGAAATCGATGAAACTCTGCAACACAATGTTATACAACATGTAGAGGGGGTCCCTGCTTTATCTCCCCCTCAGCTGAAAAGAAACTTTGAAGACCCCTGGTCTAACTGACCTAATAAAGAGACAACACAGGTGGACGGAGCCTTTATTACGACAGTCGGATGCTTGATCAGTGTCACAAGTACAAGTACAAATACTGGTACCAACCGCTGGTAGTGTTTTAAGACCTTGAACAAGACATGGGTTGGAAATGGGCTTTCACGATCCCGTAGTGTTTTGTATCAAACGCCTGACTCGTATTTTGTTTGCTCTGGTGGATCGGCCAAGTACAAATCACATAGAACGGTTCAAATCACGGTTAGAATGTCGCTGTGCTGTGTGGGTGTGTTTCCTTTCACTGGAATGGTATCGAGGGGAGAGGGAGGGGAGGTTTTCACACGTTGGAGGTTCTAGAGCCTTTCGGAGCCTATTAACAGGATTCCACCACCTGGCAGATCTGCGCAAACACTTCCTCCGGTGACCTCTCTCCATCGATCTGGGGGCAGAAGAAGATAAGACCACAATGAGTCTTCTGGCTCAGCAAAACAGCCTTCGTGGCCTTGCGCCAAATAGATTAACTCACTACTTGTGAGGGCATTCCCGTGCACGCATTCACGTGTGTGCACACACACACACACACGCACACAGGGACGTGCAGAGAATGTTAGAGGCAGGGGCTGAAAATTCTAAAAGGGCCTTTTGGTGAAAATATTGAAAATAGCAGACCTCCAAGCTAGTGCGACGTGTTGTGAGCTTGGAGGTTGGCTATTTTCGGTGCTTGATACCACATAGAACCAAGCATAATCAATATGAATACTGGAGATGTGGTGTACGGCATGGATTTCTACACAGTGAGGGCAATTCTTTCAACATAAGATGATTAAGATGATGCTTTCAAGTTCAGGAGAGTTACTTTGGACAAGGCAATTCTCTTGAATGCTGCCTTCAGGTATGGCATGTAAAGAGGGCATTTGCATTTCTTTCACCATAGTACAAACTGTATTCATGGTCTGGAGAGAGCACTTTTTTACAGACGGATAAAAGGGCAGGGGCTCAAGCCCCCTTTCATGTCTATGTGTGCACGTGCCTGCACACACACACACACACACACACACACACACACACACACACACACACACACACACACACACACACACACACACACACACACACACACACACACACACACACACACAGAGAGAGAACCCCACCTTGTGCAGAAGCCTCCTGCTTTCATAGAGAGCCACCAGAGGCTGGCTGTAGCTCCTGAAGTTGGCCACCGTCCTGTGGAGGACCGGCTCTGGGTCTGTGTCTGAGTGAGAGCTGGAGGAGCGGTGTCTGCGACACTGCAGGCGCCCTGACATGGTCTCAGGCGAACAGTCCAGCACCAGAACGGCACTGGGCTCCTCCATCTGCTTGAACACACGCAGAGAGAGGTTTTCAACCACAGTGAACCGTCTTATCTGACCTTGTGCCCCATAAACACCGCTGTATTCTATGTATGAAAGATGATACAAATTTTAAAATAATAATAATAATACAAAGTTTAAAATAATTATTACAAGTAAAACGCCATAATGGCAAGTGGCGACCGTAGAGGCACGATAACGTTATCAAATAATGTTTTACTTTTTCTTTAATGAAGTGATATGAGGTCAATAAGGAGGCATTTATAAACACAATTATTCAATTCATTTGAGTAACTGTCTGTAAAGCAGTGCTGTGTGACTGTCCACAGCCCCTGCTACTGTTGCCTCAAAATAGCATGGGTCCCCAATAAAAGGTTTTTGAGCGTTGTGACAACTTGTGAGCTTGTAGATTGGCTATTTTCCAAAAGATTTTGGATGCAAAGTTGATGCGCAGTGGCTGAGAGTACCTTTGTGTGTGTGTGTGTGTGTGTGTGTGTGTGTGTGTGTGTGTGTGTGTGTGTGTGTGTGTGTGTGTGTGTATTAGGGCATTCACGAATAGTGATTTTTAGTATTCAAATTATTCGACCTCAAAGTATTCGAGTAGTCGAATATTCGACAGGACTGGCCAAACTGTCAAATATTTAGTAAGCAAGAGGCGAACATTGTGAAAATAGCCGATCTACATGCTACAGCTCGTTATCGACATGCTAGCTTATCGTCATGCCTCTGCTGCCAGGACAAATCCCTGTGGATTTATTGTACCCAATTGGCATGTAGCTCCATTCACTCCTATCAAATCCTGTAGTTCTGATGTCTTCCTGCTCGCCCCCCATTACCACTCCTGGTCTTTGTGTTGTCGTGGTTACACCCTCCCTGGCATGTACAGCATGAGTCATGTTTGATTAGTGACTCTTATTTTGTTTGAGCCATGACGTTGTCGTGCATGTAACACACAGTTGGAAATGGAAGGAGTTGAGCACTGGCCAACGCCACATTTAAAGGTCTTATGACATCATATTCTTTCTTTTTTCAATTGCACAAAAAACAAACCTAACCTTTCAACATTCAGTGTTTTTTCTGTAATCTGTAGTTTTTTGCACAATTAGGCTCAGAAAGGTGAGTTAATTTCGCTCTTTTTTTGTGTAATTGAGGTCAGGAAACGTGAAAAAAAAGCCTAAAAAAAAAAGAAATGTGATGTCATAAGACCTTTAAATACAGTTGTATGAGTTGGATTTTCAAGCAAAGAAACAAATATTAACCTTTGTCAGTCAGCACTTTCATTTCCATCTATTCCCTCTTCTGAATTACCGCATGTCTTCTTATTTTACCTTTTGCTCACTTTTCTGTTCTGTTCCTCCGTATCTCCATTCATTCCTCTCTGTTCTCTCTGTCTCTCTCGGTCTGTCTCTGTCTCTCACTTCTGGGGGATAACGTGTTTTTTTCCAGAATTCAGATGAAATTCATTTCTAATGGGATGATGAATTGCTGTTCTATTTATGTTTGCGGTCTCCTCTGCTCATCTGTCCAAGGGGACCTGACCTTGGCTTCGTACTCCTCAGCTTGGGTCAGGTTCCGTGGGAATCCACAGATCACCACATCCTTCCCCTGTCGCATGGACCACTCCACCGCCTCACACAGCATCTCCAGCAGCGTGTCCTGAAGTCCACACGTGCACGCACGCGCACACACACACACACACACACACACACACACACACACACACACACACACACACACACACACACACACACACACACACACACACACACAAATATTATATGCTATATCGTTATTCATAAGAAATATGATGATATTATATTCATAATTAATTTACAAGAGTGGTAACCTCTGTCTGTCTGTCTGTCTGTCTGTGTGTGTGTGTGTGTGTGTGTGTGTGTGTGTGTGTGTGTGTGTGTGTGTGTGTGTGTGTGTGTGTGTGTGTGTGTGAGAGAGAGACCTATGATGATCTTCACTCTCTTTCTTTTGACGTAAGTAAAGTCAATTCTTTCTTACAATTTTATCCCATTATTTTGTAACCTGTTTTTCACCCGGTGTCAGTTATCTAATCTAATCCTGTGCGCTACACTCCCTCTGCCAACCTGGGGAGACCTCATGCTTCCTTCTATATGCATGAGGAGTCCACGGGAATTGAACCCAGGACCTTCTAGCTGTGAGGTGACGGCACTACCGTGCCCCCCTCGGTAAAGTCACTTCTAAAGACTAAAGGTGACCTCGTACACCGAGTGAAAGAACTATTTGAGGCTATACTCTGCAGACTGTTATAGGTCAACAACCCACATGACACAAAGTGGACTGACACTGAGTCAAAGAGAATATTAACGTGGCACTTCACAGCTCCGTTGCCAGGCAACAATACTGTAACATTTGATCGTGTCAGAATCTCGCTGTGTCATCCTTACAGCTTCACACATGCAGCCTGGCGACTTGTGGCGAGCTGTAGACCTCTGTTTCTCAACGGCTGGTCTGGGGCCCCGTAAGGGTCCCGTAAGGGTCAAAAGTGTACAAAACTGAACCGTTTTTAATCTTTGGGACCAATGTTGTTTTTGACAGCAAATTTTGATTTAGTTTTAGTCATAGTCTTTTGAATAAAATGTCATTTAGTTTTAGTCATAATTTAGTCACCTGAAAAGGTTTAGTTTTAGTCTAATTTTAGTCGACTAAATATCATAAATGTTTAGGCGACTAAATCTACAGTTGATTTAGTCAACTGAAATGTATTTTGGCGGATCTTGATGGCATCGTAATGACTGATTTTACACTTGGTTGTGTGCTGAAAATAGCCGATCTACAAGCTCACAACGTGTCGCGCTGCAACGCGTTGTGAGCTTGTAGATCTGCTATTTTCAGCATGCAACACCTGAGAGCAACCAAATGACTCTCTTCTCCAATCAACGTTTTAGTCTAGTTTTTATTTTGTTGACGAAATTGCCAATATATTTAGTCTAAGTTTTAGTTATCACAACTTAGTTTTTATTTACACTCCAAGATAGACGCCTTTTATAAAATCTGGGACCCCTACTTAAGATTCATCAGGCCCACGCTGTCTGCTGCTGTGCTTAAAGGGTTCCCATGTCGGCCTTGACTTCTATCTGTCGCTGTTTCACTTGTCTTGAAGTTTCTCGACTGATGTTGAACTGTGCTCAGTGAATCTAGTTCCGATCTGGGTCAGGTGCCTGCCCTCTCCACTCTGAGGGGGTCGTGGGGGGGCTGGGGACTGATTGCTTCGCTCATCATGTATACATTTTTTCATTCTACATGTTATTGCCTGAGCTTGTTATGATTATTATTCTTTTAGTTTTGTTGTTCTAGTTTGTTTGTCTCTTTTTCCTTTTCTTGTATAGTGTTGTTGTTGTCTTAATAATGTATGTTTAAAAAATTAATAAACATATTATTCAAAAAAAAACGTAGTTTTTATTTAGTTTTCGTCAGTGAATAAAACACAGTCAACAAACATTTTTCGTCATAGTTTTAGTCAACTAAATCAACACTGTTTGGGCCCTCAATCTTACAGTATTAATTTAAGCGTGTACAAATGGAACCAAATGGACCCGTGGCGGTCCACTTGGACCCACTGGTGGTCCCTGGGCCTGATGTTGAGAACCAGTGCTGTAGACCTCTATGGAGCAGCAATGTAACTAACTTTTCCTCTTTTGCTTCTGGTGCCCTGGTGTGTGAACTTTAGTTTTGTCATTTTGTAAAGGTGGCCTGCAGTAAATCTGCTGCGTGCAATTTGCATTTAGATACAGTGTTTTACCTGAGCATGTTCCTACTCAAGTGGAGTAATAGTAATACATTTTCAGAAAGAAGTGATATTTACTGTACATTATTGTGGCTACATATTATGCAAATTATTATGTGGGAAAAAAAACGTTTCTTTTGAGAGTGTTGGGAGTTGGGAAGTGGTCTCTTTCGTAATTTTTGCATGTAGTCATATCTAATCTCACCAGGCGACATGAATGTGCGAGTGCTGCATGAATTATTAACGGTTTTAGTTCTTGGAGCAGTTGAATTATTAAGCTCTTGTCCTATCTGTGTTGGCGTACTGACGCCTTCACTCCAGTGCCTTTGCAGAAACATTGACAGAAGACCTTTTTTTTTCCAGCTCCGCCATGCTGGGCTCAGCAGAAGAAGTCATCAGGCAGCCAAAAAGAATTAACCTGGCTTCCTTCCATCTCAGACAAGGGCAGCTCTCTGCAGAGATGTCTGCTTGAACTGCCTGTTCCGGCCTTACACAGTAGAGCAGAGGAGGTGTCTGCACAGCAGGCTGCACATGTATTCTGACAGTACTAGTGGTCGACACAGTAACTATGTACATTTACTTCAGTATTTACTTCTTGCTTGCACTCAACTGCAAGGGAAACTCTCAGCCAACATCAACTCTCCTTCAAATTCCACCCTCAAAATTATTATCCCCAATTTGGTGACGTTTATAGGAAAGGGAGATAGATCGGTCAAAATGCCTTGCGTTGGAACGTAATCAGTGACAGAGGAGGTTCTTGCCACTGTACAGATGGAGATGACATCCTTAATCCTTATCCATCATCCATCTTTATGTGTGTGCCCCCTAGATTGATACAGGAATTTTGTTTGTGTTAATATTTAGAGACAGACATCTATGAGTGAAAGGGTATGCAAGTGAAAAACCACTGTTGGCACTTTAGCCCCTATTCGTTCCAGGGTGCAGGAAATAGCGTTTAATGTGCAGGTGTTGAACAGTATGACGTGCAAAGCACTGCTGATGAATAAACAACTCATGCATAATGGAAAACCATCTGTGGTTAAATAGTGACAACTTGTTTCACAAAACATAGCAGAACAACATCCATTTTTAGACAGAGAATTCACATCGGCAATCTCTTGTCATTCAAAACGTAAGGACAGAGCATGACAAGACATGCACAATTGCACATACATACAGCAGGCAAATGACACACGCTCGCACAGACAGACAGACAGACGGACGGACGGACGGACGGACGGACGGACGGACGGACGGACGGACGGACGGACGGACGGACGGACGGACGGACGGACGGACAGACAGACAGACAGACAGACAGACAGACAGACAGACAGACAGACAGACAGACAGACAGACAGACAGACAGACAGACAGACAGACAGACACACACACACACACACACACACACACACACACACACACACACACACACACAGTTATAATGTGCAGTCATTTGCATGCGCACATCAGACACGCAGTCACCTTCACACACAAAACAGACACCCTTTGAACATGCGAGTAAGCAAAGGCAAGCTGCCTTTGTGTGTTTGTGATAGCCATGCGCTTTGATGTGAAATGTCAGGACACAAGGGCAAATCATTCCCATTAAACAGGCCAGTAGCAGCATGTTGGTCTGAAGAATACACACAGCAGGTGGCCCTGACAACCATATGGAAAGATGCTGCGGATCAATGACTGGAAAATGCATGACTATATATAAGCCCTGCAGCTGAAATATGGCCTTGGGGAAATACCACCGTTTATGGGTGGAAAAGAACCGTTTCACTGCCCCTCCCTCCCTATACAAGACAAACAATGGAGAGATGGCACCCAAAAGGCCACAAATCAAGAGAAGAGGGTGGGAAGCCACTTGAGCGTAAAAAGGTATATTTCAGTCAGGACACTCGTTTGAGATAAAACTATTTATTGCCATGATATAATGCTTTGTATTTGGTGAGGTGGTTTTGCTCCCTTGATGCTCCAGAACAAATCTGCACATGGAGACTTAATAATAATAATTATTGTTAATAATACATATTATTACATGTCAGTATCATGTCGGCAGATGCTCAAGGGTAGAGTGGTCGGTAGAGCGGCCGGATGGGGAACCGCAAGGTTACCAATTCGATCCCGGGCTACGCCAGAGTTAGTGTCGAAGTGTCCTTGAGCAAGACTCTGAACCCCTAATCGCTCCCGATGTGCAGGTGCATGAATGTGTGGGTGAATGTAATGAACAATATATGTAATTGTCTTTGGCTGACACACACAGAGTGAAACGTAGGAGTGGTTTGTACCGCTCAAAAATACACCATTTACCATGTCAGTATCATGGTCAGTATCATATGAACCCCTCAAGGGCAGAACCTAGATGCACAGACATTAAAGAACATGATTTTGTACATGTGATGAATGGCATGCTGACAAAGAAGATCTATCTATGCTAACATTTTCTCATTTAATTGATTCAAATGTATTTGAAAGCAATGCCATTGATTTCACATCTCAGAAAGGCAAGCCATGTGGATCCTGATAAACTGCATCAGACAACAAAGAATAAATCAACCAGTTGTTTTGGCTTGGCTGCCGGCTGAAGTTATTTCACACCAGACTGACCATGTGAATAATATTTCACCACTCAGTGTGTTTGGATTTGTGAATAATTGAAGTGGTTTGTTTTTGTCCTAATAACAGCGTGGGTTGACTGGCTTCTCTGTGGATCTCAGTCATCAATTATGTATGATGATCAGATTATTGCCAGACCCATGAAATGGGTAGGCCTACATAAGCAAATGTCGGTCTGTCCCTTTTCTATATAAAGGGTATATATGATGATGACATGATGATGACATGCCTACAAAAGGCATGATGTCATAAATGATGATGACAGACAGGGGGTCTGGCACAACCAGGTTGACCTGGTCTAGTTTAGAGGTTTCAGCCTGATCGGAGCCCTATTCCGTTATAAAATCACACCTAGTGTGAAGTGAGCGGTGCTGTTTATGAGTTAAAGGGATATTCCACTTTCAACAGGGAGCAGTGGTAGGGCTTCTCTCCACATACAAACCCATTGTAACTTCAAACTCCATTTTAACCATGATAGATTCATTAAAAACACCCATTATTTTTTCTGGAGACTCATTTTACCTTCCTAATACGTGAGCAGGCCGTGTTTTTTCGATAACTTTTTTTATTTGTTTTTATAAATTATTTGGAAAAATGGAAAAAATTAAATACAAAGAAATAATTATGAAAAATGTTATCGAAAAAACACGGCCTGCTCACATATTAGGAGGGTAGTATGAGTCACCAGAAAAAATAATTTGTGTTTTTAATGAATCTATCATGGTTAAAATGAAGTTTGAAGTTACAATGGGTGTGTGTGGGGAGAGGCCCTGGGCCTGGAGGGCCTGGTAACATTTACATCAAATATCTAAATATTCAATCAAGCTAATTAAAAACTGTTCAGGGTGTTCATAAAAGCCTGATTAGATGATAAAATTACCAAAAGTTTTTTTGAAAGTGAAATACCCCTTTAATTTCATTAAGCGTCCGGACAAAGCCAGATGTTGGAGCTTAGCTCCTGTTCCAGGAGCACCGCTCAAATCACACCTAGTGTGAAGTGAGCAGTGCTTATTTATTATAAGTTATAATTTCATCAAACGTCCTGCTAGCCAGGGAGGGGAACATATTAGTAGGGTCTCAAACCAAGGTTCTGTGACCATCCTCTGGCAAGGATGTTTTGATCATTGATTTGACCTCTATGGACCCTTTATAAAAGATTTAGCTCCCAGGTCCCTCGCAAAAATCCCAGGCTTTTTTGCTAGAAGCCGCTAGAGTTGGTGTCCCATTAATTTTACATTACAGGGAAAAAAAGCAAAAAATGTATCTGCTTTAAGTAACATATGATGGGTCAAACTAGGGGGTTTTCATGATTCTAAATCCATTGCAAACATTTGTTTTGCATAAAAAACATTCATTGGGCTAAAACGGCCCCCATGGAAGTGTGAAAAGTGATGACTCATCACTTTTCATCACTAAACCATAGTCTTGTTGGCCGTTTTTTAGCCCAAGGAATGTTTTTTGTGCAAAACAGATGCTTCTAATGGATTCAGAATCATGAGAAACCCCTAGTTTGACCCCTCATATGTTACTTAAAACAGATATTTTCTTTGCTTTTTTTCCCTGTAATGTAAAGTTAATGGGACACCAACTCTAGCGGCTTCTAGCAAAAAAGCCTGGGATTTTTGCGAGGGACCTGGGAGCTAAATCTTTTATAAAGGGTCCATAGAGGTCAAATCAATCATCAAAACATCCTTGCCAGAGGATGGTCACAGAACCTTGGTTTGAGACCCTACTGTAGCGTAACCGAGAGAAAAGGAATGAAAGTCAGCGTAGAGGTGGCGAAGGTGAAGGCGTTAAGCGTAATGGAGAGTGTGGGAGACTAAGAGAGTTGAAGTGAGGGGCGGAACGGTTGGAGGAAAATATCATAAGTGATTTGTGACAGAAGGGTACCATGACTGTTGGAATGCATACTTGTAACCGTTGTACCCGTTGTGAGAGTACGGTTGTTGTACCCTTCTGTCTGTCTGTCCTTTATATGCCCATACATGGAGATCCCTGATGTCATCAGAGGTATGGGTTTATAAAATGTAAGTCAACTGTGACGTCCCCCATTGTATTAATACAGGATTTGGTGGCAGATGCAGAGAAGGAGCCATGTTTAGTTTGAAGGCTCTTCAGAAGAACAGAACGGTCAAGCATGGCGTGCCTCTGCTGTTGCTTGTGGTCGGCGGTTCCTTCGGACTGAAGGAGTTTACGCAGGTCCGGTACGATGCCCAGAAGCTGCAGAGAAAGATGGCCCCTTCCCTGCAGGCCAAAGTGAACCTTGAGGAGCAGTCAGTCCTTCTGGAGGCGCAGTATGAGAAGTTGAAGGACCTGGACCTGGACAAGTGGAAGAACATCCGTGGACCTCGTCCCTGGGAGATCTCCAAGGACTAATGACTCTTTTACTCTTTTACCACAACAGCACAGGGTTCTCAACCTGTGGGCCAATGTTAACATTTAAAAAAAATTAAAAAATACAAACTAAATGTCATTGTGATACCAATCCATAGGAACTTAGAATATACTATGTTATTAGTTCCTTTGATCAATTCATTGATCATTATTATTAACATGCTCTGAGAATGCCCATTTAGGCTTAGAATATAATGACAGGGAAGACATTTCAGATGAAACAAATTCACATGGCAGGTTCGAGGGGGAGAGTAAAGTCTGCACAGAGGAACATGAGGAGAGGAAAAATGTTGGTGTCACCTAATTGGTGTCAGTTGTGCAACTTTTCCAGTTCATCAGGTGATAGTAGTTTGACAGGTATCTGGTCATTTATGGTTTGCAACTCAAACCATATACAGTAACTTTGTTTGCAACAAACTACAGCGATGTAGCTTCACAAATACATTTTGATTTGAGATTTGGACATAATAGTGCTGACATGATGTGACTGTTGCTCAACAACGTTGCTATGGAGCTATGTAAGGGATCACCATATATGGGCATACAACTGATTTGTCGATTTGCACTGATGGCAGGGATCTCCATTCTCCATGTATGGGCATACTTCTAGGCACACACACCAGAAGGTATGTCCATAAAAAGGCATGTGACGAGACCCTGGAGATACCTGTTGGTGTGTGTGTTGCTCAATGTTATCCATTCGAACGCCAGCGTCCATATTTAGAGGGAAATTAGCCAAACATAACAAGCTCACAACGCGTTTTGGCGAAGAGGAAAACGATCCAAGTACAGCTGTAACTCAAGTCAGTTTCTTTAAGAATAGAGGGTTTAACTGGCTAATGGCTGGATGAGGAAGGATCTGCATGCGTACAGAAGGCAAGGGTGGGTCGTAGCGATGTCTGGACCCGTACATTTTGAAGACGAGAACGAGGTGAAACAGTTCTGGGATCATCAGTGCCACAAAGAAAAAGACCGCGAAGGATGCCACCTGCTCGCCAACTACCTGGAGGGAGTTAAGAGATAGTACGAGGCGGCCGCATGCGTACTCAAAGACAACTGCGAAAGGAACAGGCATGGCGACAGTTGCTACAAGCTAGGGGCGTACCACATCACATCGCTTTAATGCCCCAACCACCTGGAATGAACTACAGCTTACATTCAAGATAGGTTCTCCTATAACATATGGTCATTTTAAATCCTTGATTGCAGATCTTCCTGCAAATGTCTGCAATTGTTTTTAAACTTGTTTTGTAAATGTTCTGTAAATGTTTTGTGAATATTGATTGTACTGTGATGTATCTCGACGACACTGCAAATGAGGGCAACCTCAATGTCTCTTGAGTATAAATAAAGGTTTGAATGAATGATTGATGCAAAAGCCGCGTGAGTCGGTGTCTTAAAACAGCGTACACCTGCTTTGTGCGCGGGCGTAAAGAAGTCTGCCGCCGCGTGCCACAGTGCCGGGCTATTGACCCACAACGAGCGCGGAGCCGACCCGGGAGTGGCCCAGCAGTACTACAGCAGAGCGTGCGAGGAAGGCTTTAGTTATCTTGCGCCGTCGTGCTTCAACCTCAGCGCGTTGTTCACTGAGGGAAACTCCAAGGGCTTGGCACCGGATATGCCGCTGGCGCTGAAGTATGCATGCAGGGCCTGTGAGCTAGGGCACGCGGGGGGCTGTGCCAACGCCAGCCGTATGTACAGGCTCTGGGACGGCACAGGGAAGGACGGGTAGAGAGCGGAGGAGCTGAGAAACTGCGCGAGAATGTTCATCTCTGTATTTATGCCAAATATTTCGATATCGATAAACCATATTACCATACAAATGTGTGTTGCAACAGTGAAAACACAGTGAATACTGGAACAGGAGCTAAGCTCCAACATCTGGCTTTGTCCAGACGCTTAATGAAATTAAAGGGGTATTTCACTTTCAAAAAAACTTTTGGTAATTTTATCATCTAATCAGTATCAGTACACATGCATATCTCCTTGTAAGGGCCGTTTGTCCGTGACGTCAGTTATCTACATACGGAGTTCCGTGCTCATATGGACAATCATACAGACACTCATACAGACACTGACACATAGGGACCTACACACAAAGCCAGATGTGGTCGAGCGGTTAGAACCGCTCAAAAATATAATCTAAATGTCTAAACACTTTATGTGCAATAAGTTCTGTCTCTGATCAGTCCAGTAGTTTGAAAAAGTAGCTCCAGGCATGCACACGCCCACGCACTATTATTATGTCAGTAATATTGTCAGAATGACCTCAGTCATAATATGACAGCAGATGACATAAGTAGTGTGACGTGAGCACCCATTGTCAGAGTACTTATGTCCGCATCATTTCTCTCTAGCCAACATAATATCAACAAATTGTGTTGTGTTTTTATCCTTGCCAACTGTAGCGAACATCATTGTGCATGTTGAGGTCGTTTTGTTCTGCTCAGTGGAAATCAATCAAGAGAAGACAAGCATTGATAATGGAAGACATAAGGAGTCTTCCGTACTTTTGCCAGGGAGAGGTTGTCAAAGGATTCGGGAGAGGAAGTAAAGAACTGGGTATTCCTACAGCAAACTTCCCGGACTCAGTGGTCGAACACCTTCCTGCAGATATTGGCACAGGAATCTACTATGGCTGGGCTTGCGTAGGAGACGGGGACGTCCACAAAATGGTGATGAGCATCGGTTGGAACCCTTACTACAAAAACACAAAGAAGTCCATGGAGACACATCTGATTCACACGTTCGAAGAGGACTTTTATGGAGAGATTCTACGTGTTGTAATGGTGGGTTACCTTCGTCCTGAGAAGGACTTCAACTCACTTGAGGCCCTAAAAGCGGCGATAAACAATGACATAGAGGAGGCCAGGGTGAAGCTAGAACTCCCAGGGCACCTCAAGTTGAAGCAGGACAACTTCTTCACCACAGCCCTAAACACCCAGTCAACCACACCCACAGCATCATCATAATCATCACAGACGATCAGTGGTCACCGACAGATATTTGCGCACACACACACACATACTCACAATGCACATCTTGTACTTATTGTCTATATCAGGGGTCTTCAACGTTTTCAGGCCAAGGACCCCTTAGCTGAGAGAGAGATGAAGCAGGGACCCCCAGATTCCATATAGTTTCATCGTTTGACTTTGTGTTTTCGGATAACCAGATTGACCTTTCACTCTGTACTTATGTGCTCTTTTTCCCCCTCTACACCAAACCTCTTTGCCGAAAATAGCCGATCTACAAGCTCTCGCAGCGTGAGGCGTTGTGAGCTTGTAGATCTGCAATTTTTGGCTAAAGTTCTCTGAATATGGACGCTAGGGTTCAAGTGGTTAATATAAAAAAGGAGAAAAATAGTTTCTATCACACAAAGATTTGAAGGACCCCCTGTAGTGAGGACCCCCTAGGGGTCCCGGACCCCCTGTTGAAGACCCCTGGTCTATATGATGCATGCATCAACTGCCATTTTTGAGCGGTGCTACCCGCTCCTAACTCTGGCTTTGTGTGTTTTTGAGCGGTGCTACCCGCTCCTACGTCTGGCTTTGTGTGTTTTTGAGCGGTGCTACCCGCTCCTACGTCTGGCTTTGTGTGTATGAGCACAGATCTCCATGACTGACGTCACGGACAGAACGGCCCATACAAGGAGATATATGCACGTGTCATGCAGAATGTTGTCTGATCAATCTGACAAGGGTTGTTTGGTCTAGTCGTTGTTTTCCTTGCTTCAGTCTCTTTACACAGAGAGAATAGAGACATGACAATTACTTTCTGCTTAGTCTGACTGACTCAGTGAGGAAAAACCATCAGTGGTGTGGACCACATGCTACCGTTTTGGGTAACCATGAACCCTGTCTCACCTTAAGACAGCTTTTCCTACAACAACTGCCTGAACTAACACACGTATACTCCAACACACCACCCATCTTATGATGCCCCCAAAGCTTTTTATTACACCCTTGGAGCACGGCGCCTGACAGACCCGGCCCTTTCCAGCTGCTTTTGGTCTGGTGATATTATATTTATTATCACAAGACCACCTAAGGATAATACAGTGTTTTAAAGTTATACCATGTAACTTTTTTGGAGCGGTGAAAGCGCTCCCAATAGACAGGTATGTCCGTGGGTATGTGGGTGGCTGGGTGGCTGGCTGGGTGGCTGGCTGGCCATGTCCGTAGCCTGGCAATACCTTGAGTGGCCACACACAACACACTAGTTAAAGGAGGGGCGCTGTTTTGTGCAGGCCAGGCACACTCACCACTCACTCACAGGCACAGTTTACTCACTCACTCACTCACTCACATAGGGTACAGCTGCTCAAATTCACCGCTCCACTTCGAACCGAGGTTTGATTTTTTATAAAACAAATCTTAAAATTGTCCTAACTGTTAAATCGCTAAAGTTTTAGAACACCCACTCCGTTATTTTCAGCTTCTAAAGCCTTCTCTTTATATGTTTTCTATGATCCTGGCCAGGGTCCGGTTTTCGCGGAAAAATAGCGTCATCTGCATCATCTGTATACGTTGTGTATACGTTGGCCAATAACATCGCGGATCATACACACATCATACACTACCGGCCAATCACAGCTTATCTGCCGTGTCTTCAGGAAATAGCCTTGCTCAATTACAGTGTTTACCATGGTGAAGGATTCTTAACCTCTTAATCCCCAAATCCTGGCCAGAAAATTACCTTCTACCATGCGTTCTATCTCTCCACGGATTCGTATCGGTCGCGGTGGTTTGCGGCGCCGCTCCGGTGGTCCGCGGCGGTGGTCCGCGACGACTCCGGGCAAAAAACGGCCGAAAAAAGCAATACCGCTAATGACCACTAGTTTAGCAACTTACACAGTATAGCTTTAAAATACAGTGTATTAATAGTGTATACTCTACAGTACAGTATACACTATTCTGATTCGCTGAGTTCTGTCGCCTGGGTGTATGTACAACCATGCTAACAAAAACAACACATCCGCAAATTTGTCCACAGCTAAAAATGATCAATGCAGGCCTGGGCAGCTAGGCACCTATAGCCAGGCTGCTAACAACAACCTGTCGCAGGTTTGACTCCCGAATCCCGAAGTTTATGTGCTTTATACCAGTGTTTCTTAATCTTGCAAATTTCAAGATGTCCCCTTAATTCAATACAGACTTGTATGGGTCAATCTATACCCCCCTAAAGGAACCAACAGTGTCCCTGGAATCCACTTTGAGAACCACTGGCTTATACTATAATCCACAATCTAACACATTCTCATTTTATCCAAAGACTTTGTGACTTTTTGAGCAACCCCACAAGAATTAAAGTGATGCCAGGATCCTTTTCATATAATTTACCTCTGGTATCTGCTCGCCTCTCTCCAGGACGTCCTGCAGGTGGCGCCCCCTCTGGCTGTGGGACTGCAGCTCACTGCACAGCAGCTCCCCTGCTGTGACCCGACGCACGCCAAACCTCTCCTCCAACTTCTCACACTGGACTGCCTTCCCCGAGCCTGGACCACCTGGAAGCACACACACAGTGCACGCAAGCATGCAGGGCACGCACACACACACACACACACCATGTAAAAAACATCCAAATGCTATGCTACATACACTATGTCAGTGGTTCTCAACCATGTGTCGGGACCCCCAGGGGGTCCCCAAATTATTTTGGGGGGTCCCCAGATGATTAACTTTTTCTCACTCAACATTGAACAAACCAACATAAAATTTAAGTGTATAGAGGGTACTGTATCTGCACATTTCTAAAGTTTTTGGAGCTGTGTGAAGCACAGGCTCCCTATACGTGGCCGTGTGGGTCTGTCTGTCTGTCTGTGTGTATGTAGCCTGAACTTCCTAAACTTCGACACGCTACTAGTCCCACAGTTTTGCCACCACACACTCGCGCCATATGTCAAATCGACCGGCTTACTCGGGAATCGTGGGCTAGTAACTTGCTAAGAGAAAGGTTCAATAGTTTAATTGATATTAATTTATTAGTGAATTAATTTTCCCCATTGACTTATAATGGGAATCGCAAAAACTCACATTCAATTATTTGTCTCTCGCAAACCATAGGGGCTAGAGTTTCAAGACTTGGAGAGGAGGTTCATAATGATTTCAAGGATTAAATAAAAAATAATTGTGTAATTTGGCCGCATGGTGGCGCCATAACACCCCACTTTACGTTTTGGCCTGTAACTCTTGAACCGTAGGTCGGAAAATTAAAAATATTTTTTCCCTGGATTCCTTGGGTCATGACGCATCTCCCCATATAGGCCACGCCCATTTGCGCCATGATAGATTTTCCGCCATCTTGAATTTTCTCCAAAACACACTTTTTGCTCCTTTTCCTACATATTTTCTTCAAATGTCACAAAAATCGGTACACATGATCCACACACACACACACACACACACACACACACACACACACACACACACACACACACACACACACACAGCTCCACTTCACACGGGTGTGATTTTTTTTTTAATACATGTAAAATGACAAAATAAACATTGGCCAACTTTTCCAATATTAGAGGCTGAAATTTCTGGGGTATTATTTTGGGGGTCGCGGCCTGAAAAGGTTGAGAATCACTGCACTATATCATCCAATGTAAAAATCATGATGGTACACTAAGTGTTACGTCTACTGCTGTTAGGCATACACTAGAGCAGGGGTTCCCAAACTTTTTTGGCTCGTGTCACCCCTATAAATATTTTTTTCATCCGAGGCACCCCTACATTATATTCATAATTTTCACTCCCAGCACCTTATATTTATAGCATATTATGTTGCGAGGAAAACAAGATAATAGCCATTTTTGGTTAGAACTGACTGAAAATAACATACTTCAAGTTTAAAATGATACTAAATATATATTTTAAGTGTCCAAATAAATTCATCAAATTATCTCGCGGCACCCCTGGACTGCTGTCGCGGCACCCCAGGGTGCCCCGTCACCCACTTTGAAAACCCCTGCACTAGAGCAGGGGTAGGCAACCTTAGGCACGGGTGCCAACATTGGCACAGGGGAGGGTGATCACCGGCACACTGGCATAAGTTTGAGAGAGAGGATTTTTATTTTAAAAACAAATCTTTTTTTAAACATGGTCAATTAAATGAAGTTTTACATCTTGCACAAAAGTCTACATTCATTAAAACTCTGAACTCTGACTGGGGAGGGAGTCGGGGAGATAGGTGGATTATTGCTCTGTGTCTAATGATCCTTATAACAATGTCCTGCCAATCAAAATATGTCAAAATATTTGTCATTAAAAAATTTTAACGTGGTCAATTAAATTAAGATAGGTATATAACAAATTACATATTGCAGATAGTTCTACATTCATTAAAACTCTGAGCTCTGACTGGGGAGAGAATCGGGGAGATGGATTATTGCTCTGGGTCTAATGATCCTTATAACAATGTCCTGCCAATCAAAATATGACAAAATATTTGTCATTAAAATGTATGTTGACATGGCACACTGACACTCTAGAAAATAATAACGTGGCACTTCATTTCAAAAAGGTTGCTGACCCCTGCACTCGTGTTTTCCTGTTTTCTTCCCCTAATCCCCTCGCTTTTGTCCTCTTGTCTTTCATTCATTCCCAGGTTCCATTCACTCATCATTCAATCAGCATTCAGCTCCTCCCCTCACCACTGGTTGGTCCTCCAGTCATCATTCCACCAATCACCTTCAGCCATCACCTATATAATTCACCTGTGTGTTCTAGCTCCCATACCATGCCTCCACTTAGTTTCTGAGTCAGACCTGTTGCACTCTTGGTTCAAGTTCATCCTAATTTAAGCCTTCTGTTGGTACAGGGAAGAGAAGCTTTAGTTTTGGGGTACCCTGTACATTTCTGTACAGTACGTAGGTCATTTCCTGTTTATTCACGCTAGTATAGAGGTGACACTGGAGCCGAAAGCAGCACCAGCTCTCCCACTTAAGGGGAGGGGGGGAAGAGCTGTGCGCCCCCAGATCCCCCTACACACAACATACACTGCAGTTAAAACACGGAAAGAGAAAAGATTTTGAATTGGGGAAAATCTAAAAGCAACTTGTAATGTATAGTTGTATACAGTAATATTATTATGACCGACGACCATCTTGATCCAAGACTAGTGCCGGTTCTTTAGTAAAGTTTGCATGGCTTTATGCTTACAACAGTATAGGCTATGATTGATTTCCCATCATCCTAGCCAGAGATTTAAATCTCCAAATTACAATGAATTAAAAACTCGGGACAATGGATAAACAGGATGGAATATTTTATCAACTGGAAATGATAATAAATGGAGTTGTTTGGACTTTGGAGGAACAAGACATTATTAGGTGAGTAGCCTAATCTTCATGTAGCCTACAGAATTAACTGGCTGCCGTGCCAATGTTATAATCATTATAGCTTAGATATTAATAAAGAAAGATTTTAGTCATACAGCAGCTGTCATTGTTATGTGCATGCAGAAGCACGCTGTTGTGGTGTTGTGATTCATAACGTGTGCCTGTACTGCTTTGCATCTGTGTTTTGCTATGATTTCTCTCTTTTTCTTGCTATTACTTGAAATTCATGACAAATGTACAGTAGTCTAGCCTATCCATCAATGCTCGTAAGCCCCGCAGTTAACCATGTGGGCATGTAAATTATTTTTAACTTTAACTTGAACTTCATACTACATATGTTATATGGAACATGACTTTTTATTAGGACTGGGACTCGATTTGTAATTAATTAATCATCGAAATTAATTATTTAAAGTCCCAGTCCTACTTATTATACCTCATTTTGAGAAGCAAAATGAGGTATAATACAGTATGTGGTCATGATCCAAGTAATCCAGGGGGGGGGGAAACGTGACCGCAGCTGTGATGTGTACCAGTTTGCTTGAGCTTTGGACAAAATAAGTATGAGTAGTAGTAGTAGCATAATATGCAAAATGGAAGATTATCTGGTCAGGCGGAAATGGGCGGCAAAGCAGGATCCAATCCACAAAAAAATATATATTCTTGTAGCCAGGACAGGTGCAATGTTTTCAGTAAAACCATGTTGGAATAAAAAATAATTGTATATTTTCGTTTGCAGCCAGTACAGGACACACACACACACACACACACACACACACACACACACACACACACACACACACACACGCACACACACGCACACACGCACACACACACGCACACACTGCACTGGGCCACCCTGCCTGAGGGTCAGTCACTCATGCAGAAAACACAGAATGACAGAAGATGTGGAGAAAAGCCTATGATGGATGGAAGGATGGAGAGAGTATGGAAAACAGACAAAAGTGGAATTAAGTAAGAGAGAGACAGAGAGAAGGACCTAGAGAGTGAGGATGTTTGCTTGAGAGAGAGAACAATGTTTAAATCTTCAAAATGTAGGAGGGTGAATGGTTAAATACAGAATGTGTGTGTGTGTGCGTGTGTGCGTGTGTGCGTGTGTGTGTGTGTGTGTGTGTGTGTGTGTGTGTGTGTGTGTGTGTGTGTGTGTGTGTGTGTGTGCGTGTGCGTGCGTGCGTGCGGGGTCTACTGCCTGAGGCTCAGGGAACATATTCTCTCAGCAGAGTGTAGCACACATGTTTTCAAAGAGGGGTCTGAGGGCTGTGTCAAGTAGGACAATTTCTTTCTCATGTTTTCTTCAACAGGGGGTCCTGGACCCCCTAGAGATACTACAGGCGGGAGGGGGGGGGGGGGGGGCTGTCAAATGTTTGTGTGTGCTAGGAACATTTTTATGGTTTTTAAATTAACCCCTATTCTGGGGGGAACAATAGACCATATTCACCTGGCGGCCATCTTGCCATTAAGTTAATGAAATGCCACCCCAGTTGCAATGCAAATTTCAAACATGGCCGCCAGGTGAATATGGTCAATAGCCAATGTACTGTAGGCTCACAATGCATCGCAGTGCGACGCATTGTGCACTTATAGATCGATGAAGAGATTTGGTATAAACTAGACTAGTGAAAAAATGCAGATCCGAAGGTCTGGTTTTCAATGTAGCGAGGTTTTAAAGCTATACTGTGTAAGTTGCTAAACTAGTGGTCAGTAGCGGTATTGCTTTTTTCTGCCTTTTTTCGCCCGGAGTCGCCGCAGACCACCGGAGCGGGGCCGCAAACCACCGCGACCGATACGAATCCGTAGAGGGGTAGAACGTAATTTTCTGACCAGGATTTGGGGAGTAAGAGGCAAGAATCCTTCACCATCGTAAACACTGTTGCTGAGGGAGGCTACTTCCTGAAGAGACGGCAGACACGCTGTGATTGGCCGGTAGTGTATCATGTGTGTATGATCCGCGATGTGATTGGCCAACGTATACACAACGTATACAGATGATGCAGATGACGTAATTTTGCCGCGAAATTCTACCCCCCTCACAGCTCATAGAAAACATATAAAGAGAAGGCTTTAGAAGCTGAAATTAATGGAGTGGGTGTTCTAAAACTTTAGCGATTTAACAGTTAGGACAATTTTAAGATATGTTTTATAAAAAGAGTTACATGGTATAGCTTTAAGTGGTTGAATGTCTGAAAATACATTTAAAACATGAACCAACATATTGGATTCACAGCTAGTGTGGCTACTTGGCATGGAGAAGTTTGGGAACCCCTGCTGTAGCAGGTCTGCAAGTATTGACCAGCACTAGACAATCCCCCAGTCAAAGAGAAAGTCAAACTACAAATCAATTTGGCTTTTTCAAGTGAAAGATATTTCATAACTAATTGGCACCCCACTGTGCTGTGGCCAGTGTGACTGTTGCTAGGTGATTTCATTACACAGCGGGTACATTCATGGTGCTGTGTTGGCAGTGGCACGGCACAGCACTTTATCATAGCCAGCCTAGAGCACAGTAATACAACTCTCAAGGCTCATATTTATTAATATTCTCCTTGAATTTGTACGTGTCATGGTCTCTCAGTCAGTGGTCGCAGGCCCGGGGGGCCTGCTGCCACCCCCCTGCCACCCAACCCCCCCCCCCCCCCCCCCCCAAAAAAAAAAACTCATCACAATTTCTCAGTCAACGAGGTCATACCGGTATATTCACCAGGCATGACAGTTAAGATGGAAGAGGTCCCGACCGTATCCCAGAATTGATTCATTCGTTCATTGTACATTCAGTGCATTTTCTCTGCCGAATTTTATTCTCAAACTCATCACTTCCAGGATGTGAAATGATGATCAAGGTCATTGTGAATCCACCATGTCACCACCTCAAAGTCAGACTGGCGTAAACCCGGTAACCTGCCGTAGGGCTCAGCTGTGTTGAAAGAGGGACCGTGCAATAGAACAAAATGCTCTTATATAATAGCCTCTTCTTAAGGGATATTGTGGTTTGGGCATTTTGTGTTGTTGTTTTGTGGTCTCTGCTTTTTGGTCGTCTGATTGCTATCAGACTTGTAACTCTCACAACAAGCTGAGTTGACAATGCCACAAGGTACAGGGCTTATTCAGAGTTCAGAAATAATGGAAAGGATAGCCCCTAGAGATGAAGCACATGTGTGCCGGTGTGGATTAAACCATCACAGCTGTGTTCTTGATGAGAGCCATAGTGACAGATGGAATGTATTGGAGAGAGATGGAGAAGTGAGAATAGAATAGGTCAGGACATGAGTCAAGGAAAGATGGAGACGAGGGTTGGCAGAGGGAGAAGGCACAATAAAAAAAAAAGTACCACTATTACTCACATGAGAACAGTGTGGCGCCAATGAGGATCTCAGACTTAATATCACCAGCCAGTTATGATCATCTGTGACATATCCACAATATGACCCCAAATTAGGGTTAGGGTTATGGCCAATTTATGATTGTAGCAAAGTGTCGAGTGAAAGGTCAAAACATGCACGTGTAGCCACGTAGTCGGAGTAACGAGTTCGGACATATGGGCAGTCCCCAGCTCCGCTATCACGGAGATGTGAATCAAAACAGCATCCCGGATCCGACAATGGAACAAGGGGGGAGCGCTTGTTTTCGGTCGAGATGACGGAGGCGCGCCAGCGTTATATTATAAACACAACAATCACGACATAGGCTATTTATTATAATCACTAATTCACTATGAAGTGTCTTTATTAATAATTCAAGTAAAAATAGTCAAATAACAAACAAGGACAAATTGTTCTGCCCACAACCTTATCAAACCAAAATGCCTAAACTACTGTAAAAATGTAGGCCTATTATAACTATGATAATGGTTCTCAACTTCTTGTAAATCCCAATTATTAAGTATAATACTTGACCTTATAAATATAGAATGTTTATGATTATTTCTTGTGGTAGGCCAATATGTTATGAAACATCGCATGTAGGCCTATTATATTACTATATACACGAGTGAGCTCTCGGCACCTCCGCACAGTCCAGGCGAATACAATGGAGCGTTTCCTACCTCCGGTTCAGCCAATCACAAGCTTCCATTGTCGGATCCGGGATGAAAGACAAAGATTCAATCATGTACCTCAAACCCGAGGAAACTGTTTAGCACGTTCTCAACCCTCCTCAAACCCCCTCCTCCCCCCCTCCTTCATCCCTCTCAGCGGATGATTTTGTCACCTACTTTGAAAAGAAGGTTGATGATATCAGTAGTTCATTCTCCCATCTCCCCCAGAATACAGTGTCTAACACACGGAATTGTATCCCTAACATAACATGTCTATCCTCCTTCTCCCCTCTCTCTGCAGATGACGTCATAAAACTAGTGACCTCCTCTAGACCTACCACCTGTGCCCTGGATCCAATCCCTTCTCCACTCTTCCAGACGATCGCACCTGACCTACTCCCCTTCATAACCGCCATCATCAACAGTTCTGTAACCTCAGGCTGTGTCCCAGCCGCCTTCAAGGCAGCCAGAGTATCACCACTCCTCAAAAAACCAACTCTTGACCCCTCGGACGTTAAGAACTACAGACCGGTATCCCTCCTCTCATTTCTCTCAAAAACCCTTGAACGTGTGGTCTCTAACCAGCTTTCTCTTCATCTCTCACAGAACAACCTGCTGGATCCCAACCAGTCAGGTTTTAAACCGGCTCATTCTACAGAAACGGCACTCCTAGCAGTCACAGAAGCACTCCATGTTGCCCAGGCTGCCTCCCACTCTGCAGTCCTGATTCTTCTGGATCTATCAGCGGCATTCGACACAGTGAATCACCAGCTGCTCCTGGACACCCTTGCTGACCTAGGCATCACCGGGACGGCACTAAAGTGGTTCACCTCCTACCTGTCGGACCGGACCTACCAGGTCTCATGGAAAGGTTTGCTTTCATCCCCCCGAACCCTCCAAACGGGAGTCCCCCAGGGATCCGTACTTGGCCCTCTGCTTTTCTCCCTGTACACCAAATCCCTTGGTGCTGTAATCTCTGCTCACAATCTATCCTATCACTGCTATGCTGATGACACTCAACTGTTTTTGTCCTTCCCCCCTTCTGCCACCCAATTGACTATTGTAACTCTCTCCTCACTGGTCTCCCGGCATGTGCACTTAAACCTCTCCAACTGATCCAAAATGCCGCGGCACGACTGGTCTTCAACCAGCCTAAGTTCTCACATGTCTCTCCCCTTCTCCACAGCCTCCACTGGCTCCCGGTTGCGGCCCGCACTGAATACAAAACACTGATGCTGACCTTCAAAGCAGCCAAAGGTATGGCTCCTCCATACCTCCAAAACCTGATCAACCCCTACACCCCCACCCGTTCACTTAGATCAGCCAACACAGGGATGCTGACAGAACCCTCGCTAAAAACTCCAGGGCAAAAATCCACTTGTCCGAGACAGTTTGCCCTCCTGGCCCCCAAGTTGTGGAATAAACTCCCTGTCGCACTTAGAACAACGGACTCACTCGCTAGCTTTCGCCGTGGACTGAAGACTCACCTTTTCAGACTCCACCTAAACCCTTAGCACTACAGAAAAATCAATGACCATACATGAAGCTAGTTAGCATTTGTTTTGTTTTTTAGGTTTTTTAGAACTTTGATTATACTGTATTTCTTCTAGATAGATATCCATTTGCATTTGTTATATTGTTGATGATGTACGGACATATTATCTTGTTTATTATTGTGATGTTATCTGCTTATTGTAAGTCGCTTTGGATTAAAAGCGTCTGCTAAATGCCTAAACTGTAAACTGTAAACTGTAGACTCCATTTGACTATACTAACCGAAAATGTAAGTTATACGGTATCTTCTTGGCCTACTACTGGCACAAATAATTTGGCGCCAATCAGTCCAGTGGTTTGTGAGATTATCTTAAAGACACACAGAAAGATCCTCTTCAATACGGCTCACATCTGAGGAGCCATGCTGTAAAAATAGAAAGTAAAAGAAAAAGTGAAAGTTAACAGAAGATGAAACAAGAGGAGAGGAGGGGAGAGTTACACAGCAAAGAGTGTCCATCTTTTAGTCATGTAGCCTATTATTCAGTATTAAAAATCCACATTTCTCCAAAACGAATGAAAAATCTGTCATTAAGGGGACATCATTTAATCTGTTCCAAATTGCAGTTTCATATAATCATATTATCCTGGACTATAACAGTGAGGATATTGCAATGGCAAAAGAGAACATTCTTTGCAGCCAATTACAGAAAAGGGTTGTGAGGGAGTATAGAATTGCATGAAGGAGACGGAGAAAGGGGTGGTGGTGGAAGGCAACATAAAACCGTATTGTTGCTGTTGGGTGGAAACCTTGTAATTCCATAGTTGTTTCTATTTTATCTTACACTAAATGCACCGAATCTCTGTTCGTCTGTAATCCTGTATCTCGAGAAATGTTCGACTGACTGACTTCAAATTCGACAGGCGTTGCAGACGACCTGAGGGAGTGCCCGGCGTGGAGTCGGTCTGATAGGCAGTCGTCCAAAACCACCAAAAAGGCTCTGGCTGTGGAACTAAATGAGCTAATTGATTGCCATGACAACCCCGGCAAATTTCCCAAACCTGCCGCATTCCCTGCACCTGCCATTTGATTAGTTAGTCAGTCAGTTTGCACTCTTCAGACATTCTCCACACATTAAAAGGACCAGAGGGGACCGAGCCTTTGCTGCGGCTGCCCCTGTAGGCTCTGGAATAGCTTGGCATTTAATATTAGAGCCTCCCAATCCATAGGAATGTATAACGATATGTCTACGTGGTAGAGACACTACAGAGAGACAGACAGACAGACAGAGAGAGACAGACAGACAGAGGAAGAGAGATAGACAAGACAGACAGACAGATGGCATAAGATGAAAAAAAGTGTACACCCACACACCGGCCTAAATGACAGCCTGCATTAGCATCCCTCAGACTTCAGCACTCCGTCTCGCTACAGTAACATGGGAACTCTGCATGAACCTGAGCACAGATATTACCTGTCCATCAAAAGTTCTTCTATGTCTACGGAGCACAGTTTCCTGCATGAACCTCTATCAATTTCCTCTGACGACTCTTACAAAGGTTTCTTTGGAGATCTGTGTTATTGCTTTTCAGAAGGTGTCTCAGAAAACATGACTGCCAAGTATGGGGTGCACCGTACATGATTAGTTTTGGTGTGTGGCACAGTCACAATCCATCATGAAGCTCTCAAGTGAATTAGGACGTTTCCGGAACATACAGTACATTAAGTAAAGTAGACTAAACTCCACAGTAGACTTGACAAGTATCAAAGTGGCTTTGACACTCACTTATAGAACAGCATGCCAGAGGACGAGTGGCAGAGACTGCAGATATTTTTAAAAGAATGTAAAAAAGAAAGAAGGCTGTAAGACTTTTTTTCCCCCATCGTAACCCCAAGGTTTGTACAAGGATTGAAAACGTATAATATCAGCCCATTGCAGAGATTAAAATGCTATATTTGATGCGATGAGCTTTAATGGTCTGGTATGGCCTGTGGCTAAATGAAAAGTGAATACTCTCCAGCGCAGCTTTAATGCTGCGAGCTTTAAATAATTTACTCTGTTTTGCTGTGTCTCCAAACCCTTTTTTTATAATCTCATAAATTGACAAGAAACCATATAACTGAGCTGATGCTACTTGACTGAAGCAATATCTTGCAATATCTTGATTGATTAATACTTGTTGTCACGGGGCAGCCGTGCCCTATACAGTATAGTACACACAATGAGTGAAGACAATGTACACACTCAACTGCAATCCACTGCATTTCAATGTTTGCCTGATTATTGAATGTTTGGGGTGGTGGTAATAAGGGGGTGTGGTTATGTCTCCTGTGTCTCTCCTTCACAGCTGGGGGCACTTCCTTGATTAATGGGAAGGTGCCAAGTGCTGTGGAGGAGAGGGGTGTTGCAAAGAAGGCTAATGTGTTTAGAATGTTATTCATTTGAAGTGCACCCAAGTTTAAGGTAACGCATCATATAGTATGCTTAGGTTACACTTACTAGCTGGGGGTTATGTTGGAAATGGATATATGGAAGTATTGGAAGTAGTATTACTAATTGGGGCTGTTTCCTTGTGGTGCAGTCTGCTCCTATTTAATGGAGGCTGCAGGGACAGCTCAGGAAGTGTGTGATGTGGCAAATGCACTGTGAACATCCCTGAGGGAGAGTTACTGGACCTGGTGTGATTCAGGTGTTTCCAGAAGAGAACTCTTAGCCCAGTTGGGTTTGTTGTACTAGTGCTCGCCAAGTTGTTATGTTTCCTCATTGCTCTATTTGTTATTTTGGAATAGTATTAGCTCTGCCATGTGAACACCTGTAAAACCTGCACAGTGAATTTGGAGAAATAAAAACCCTGAAAGACATTCCTGACTGTTCTTGGAGCCTGGGCCGCTCGGGTCAACCTTACATGTGGTGTCAGAAGAAAGCAAAAGACGGTCAGGATGCCTCCAAAACTGCATTTACGTAACCAGCAGCAGCAAGCAGAGCACTCCGAGGAGGACAGCAGTGCCACAGGTGGAGAACCAGTCCACACCATGGTGAGCACCACCTCTTCGCAGGAGGCAACTTGTGCCAACCTGGCCAAAATGTTTGAGACATACATGCAGTCTCAAATAGAGAATGAGAGGAAGCAGGAGAAGGAGCGACAACGACAGGAGCAGAGGCTCGATGTCATCAACCATCAAATAACCCAGCTCCAGTTGGACATGGAGGCAGCCAGGGCGCGGCCAAGGACCCCACCAGGGCCAACGGATCCAGTGCCGGGAGCGGTGCCAACCGAACCAGTGCCGGAAGTGGGGCCAGCGGAACCAGCGCCGGGAGCTGCAGCAGCACCAGTGCCAATGGGGGACCCGGAGCTGATGAGGTTGGAGGACTCAGATGACATTGAACATTTTCCCACAACTTTTGAGAGGCTGGCAAGAGTGGACAACTGGTCAGTGGGCCGTCCGGCTAGCTCCCGTGCTGACGGGCAAGGCAAGTGCTTTCGTAGCTATGGACCAAGCCCACACTCAAGACTAGGTTGGGACAACAGACTTCCGGTCGAGGACGCCACAGGGGGCGTCATCAGAAGGGGGGGGAAATGTCACGGGGCAGCCGTGCCCTATACAGTATAGTACACACAATGAGTGAAGACAATGTACACACTCAACTGCAATCCACTGCATTTCAATGTTTGCCTGATTATTGAATGTTTGGGGTGGTGGTAATAAGGGGGTGTGGTTATGTCTCCTGTGTCTCTCCTTCACAGCTGGGGGCACTTCCTTGATTAATGGGAAGGTGCCAAGTGCTGTGGAGGAGAGGGGTGTTGCAAAGAAGGCTAATGTGTTTAGAATGTTATTCATTTGAAGTGCACCCAAGTTTAAGGTAACGCATCATATAGTATGCTTAGGTTACACTTACTAGCTGGGGGTTATGTTGGAAATGGATATATGGAAGTATTGGAAGTAGTATTACTAATTGGGGCTGTTTCCTTGTGGTGCAGTCTGCTCCTATTTAATGGAGGCTGCAGGGACAGCTCAGGAAGTGTGTGATGTGGCAAATGCACTGTGAACATCCCTGAGGGAGAGTTACTGGACCTGGTGTGATTCAGGTGTTTCCAGAAGAGAACTCTTAGCCCAGTTGGGTTTGTTGTACTAGTGCTCGCCAAGTTGTTATGTTTCCTCATTGCTCTATTTGTTATTTTGGAATAGTATTAGCTCTGCCATGTGAACACCTGTAAAACCTGCACAGTGAATTTGGAGAAATAAAAACCCTGAAAGACATTCCTGACTGTTCTTGGAGCCTTACAACCTTACACTTGTTATCTAATGAACATGGATGATACTTCTCTGTATAAGCTTGGCAGTCTGGCAGAGACACCCTTTGATCTGCCTAGGACACAGATTTGAGTATAGCTCTTACAGTAGGTACTGCACGTACAGTTTGGATTTGTTTCATTTCTTTATTATTCTTTGTTTTGATAAACATCTGGTCCACTCCATGTACACACTCATCAATCTTTGAGATTGTATTTGAGAGTTTACATGAATACACATGATCCCTGCACTGAAAATTTAGCGACCCGGTCGGTAGATTTAGCGTTAGCGACCCGGTCGGTGATTTAGGGTTAGGCTTAGGGTTAGGGTTAGGGTTAGGGTTAGCAGCCCGGTCGGTGGATAAGCGACCCGGTCGGTCGATTTAGCGACCCGGTCGGTCGATTTAGCGACCCGGACGGTCGATTTAGCGACCCGGTCGGTAGATTTTGCGACCCGGTCGGTGATTTAGCGACCCGGTCGGTAGATTTAGCGACCCGGTCGCTGAAAACTAACCAGGTTGCAACCCGGTTGGAGGTCACTAAATGATCTCGCCCTCTCTCACTGCAACTCTTCATAAAAAATATACTGTCAACCAGTAAGACTCCCTAATCGGGAGATAAGCGACCGTAGGTCACTTATCTCCACAAATAGGGCAAAAATGTGTTTTGCCAAAATCTTCCTGATCCATGTTGATGACATGAGTGTAGACATACTGTGTAGTGATTTTCGTGTTTTTAGGGCAAAATCTGTAGGAGCAGTGTCCAAAAATGTGTTTTTAAAAATTGGCCTGGAGGTGGCGCTATATGGGAGAGATTCATGTTGATGGGATGAGTGTAGACATACTGTGTACCGATTTGCGTGATTTTAGGGCAAAAATTGTAGGAGCAGTGTCCAAAAATGTGTTCTGCAAGAATCGGCCTCATGGTGGCGCTAGAAGAGGGGCATGTGAGAAATGAGGGGTGGGGTCTCCGCGTTGCCTTGACGGACGAATAGGTACCGGCCCCGGCTCTCCCGGACGCTCCTAGCCCGAGTTACGGCATTTTATGTGAGAGGGGGTCCTCCACTGGGGGCGCCACCACTTTGGCATCCGTTCTGGAGCACCAGGAGTCGGTGGTCCCCGGGAATTCCCCGTGAGCAGCCATGTTGGAGTGGTCATTTGGTCATTTTTGCACATTTCGTCTTTTTTTACATCTGGGGGTCCCCCAGGGACCTGGGGGTCCCTGGAGCTCCGGGGGTCCTTGGAGGTTGTAGTTTGGCAGCCAAGGAGCGTGTGTGCAAAATTTGGCATGGATCGGGGCAACGGTTGCGGAGATATGAGCAGGGCAATAGTGTGACGTGTGAGGTGTGACAGACAGACGGACAGACTGACTGACGGACTGACGGACTGACACTTTGTGCAGGGTTTGATAGTAAATGCGACCTACGGTCGCAATAATGCAGCAGAGTTCCTGAGTTCCAAGACCTCCATTTTTAAGCTTTGTCCATACGTCTATGCGTCTGTACGTCTGCGCACCACTATAGAGACAGCTTCTTCAAAAGTCACTTGTATACCTCCTTCACAGCCTGGGTAAAAATTGTATGCAGGTGTTTTTTGTTGTTATTGCTCTTATTTGTTTCATGTCTTATCTGGGTTCTGCTTTCTATACATTTTTCCACAATGTTCCTTTTGGCACCTTAAAGCGGAATACTGTGGCATCTGCTAGGGAAAAAAGGGGGACAGATGCTGATTGTATGTGTGTACAGTAAAATACGCTGATCATTGTATACAGTCTAGACTCTACACCATCGCTATTCAACCTGCGGCATGTCTGCGGCCCGTCATGGTCATTCCAATAAAAATATATTTTGTCTACTTTAAGTGTGGACAAATAATCTCTGATGTAATGTTTCTGTTTCTTTCCAAAACTATTGGAAACTATTTTTGTAACTTTTTGCTATTTTATTTGTTCCATAGAAGAGACTTCATCATTCCATGACAATCTTTTTGTTCAATGATGTTTGGCCTTATTGATGGAAATGTGGCTGTTTTCTGTGTGTTTCCTTAATCTTTTGACTACTCATGTAGTGTTACAAATTGACATTGTTTAAACGTCCAAAATAGGACCGTCATTTTTAGCTTGCGGCCCTTGGACCTTCGGTATTTTGTCGAGTGGCCCCTGAGCCATCTTAAGTTGAGTAGCCCTGGTCTACACAGTATGTTGACGTTATTACTTTAATTGCTATGATCTCCTATGCTGCTGCCATGTCAAGGAAGCCGGACAAAATTTACTCTTTTGTACTGTACTTTAATACATTCATTCATTGATGTAACATTAAAGAAGAACCTTGAATCTTGAACCTAGAAGACACTTTCCTGCTAAAATACATGTAAAATACAACAATTATGGTTATTATTGCGACCGTCAGGGAGCAGTTTACTATGAAAACCTCCACCGGCCGTCCGTCCGTCCGTCCGTCACACCTTTGTGACCATCAACAAACGTCACACCTTTGTTGATGTTTAAATCGAAGAGTCTTGGTCAAATACTTCTGTTGGTTTCTGCACTGATCATTTATACAATTCAGCTGTGTTTGCTCGTGTCATCATGATGAGGTCATAAATCAGCCATGCCCAAATATAGATTTTACGGGTTTACATGCTTACTCAGTTATTCGTTATGTGAAAGTCCTATGACGTCTATGATATCTGACATCATCATACATACATTCCCTTTTATGCCCATAAATGGAGATCCCCTCTGTAGAACCAGCCACTGACATCACTGTAATGTCAGGGGAACCAAATCCCTTTTATGCCCATATATGGAGATCCCTGTGATGCCAGGGGAACCAAATCCCTTTTATGCCCATATATGGAGATATGGAGATCCCCGTGTTGCCAGGGTAACCAAATCCATTTTATGCCCATATATGGAGATCCCTGTGATGCCAGGGGAACCAAATCCCTTTTACGCCCATATATGGAGATCCCTTATGTCATCAATATTAAGCCCATATCTGTGAATATCTTTGGGTACCAGATGTCTCCATATATGGTTAAATGGTCCGATATACATCACTGGCCAGAAGACCAAGAAATGGTGCAACCTCGCCCTTTGCTTTTCTCCCTATAGGCATCTTACTGGTAGGTAGTTTAATGAGGAATGCAGTATGGTGGTAGGTAGGTAGTTATGGCCTTTGATGTAAGATTTTCACTTTCTAGGATAACTATATTTGCTATTCCCAGATGATGACCTTTTAGGGTACCCCTCATGCCCATATATGGAGATCCCCAGGCTTTACTAATTAACATAAGTTTTATGCCCATATATGGAGATCATTGTCCCAATGTCATCAGATATATGGGCATAAATGGACACAGGCAAACTAGATGGGCTGTATGGATATCCAGATGTGTGATGTAAGTGTTTTATTCCAAATGTGGCACCCCACAGACATATTTCCAGAAACAAAATCCCTTTCATGCCCATATATGGAGATTTCTGATGTCATCAATCCCAGGCCCTGTAAAAAACATGGTTGCTATGGTATGAGCAACTTATGTCTCCATATATGGAGATTCAACTTCAATGAGTAACCATGGCAAACTGTCAACTGCCCGTATGTCTTGATAATTGGTAAAACAAACTTTTGGCCTATTTGTGGAGATAAGCGACCAACGGTCGCTTATCTCCCGATTAGGGAGTCTTACTGGTTATCATAATCATCATTAGTGGTAGTTGCAGCAGCAGCAGCCCAATATACATGCATTAGCAGTAATGCATAATTAATCAAGACATGAGTGTGATCTGAAGTGTTTTCCTTTGGCGGTGAACTAAACGATAGTTAATGGAGACACTATCCTCTGATTAACCTTCATCTCTCACTGCCTCTCCCAATTACCATGCTGTGAACAGTGACAGACACCATGGAGCACATATGTCAAACTCAAGGCCCGGGGGCCAAATCAGGCCTGTGTATGAATTATCTTTGGTCCGCGCGATGATATTTAATTACTATTAGAACTGGCCCACTGGTAAAATGCACGCGCAACGCCTGGGATTCGAACCCAGGTCTTTCACATGAAAGTCCAACATCTTTATCATCAGACCAAAGGGATATCCCTATGGACTGAGGGAGATTAGACTTTTGATGCCATCAGGCTGAGGCCAGGCTGAGGCAGTGAGTCATTCTGCTACAAAACACACCACCATAATACTACAAGTCCCACAATGCACTGTTAGTGCATTGGCACGTATTGAGGGCCCGTGACCGCAAGCCCGCGTTTAAATAAACATTGAACCAGTCCGGCCCTCGACTTGTACCATTTTGTACGTTTTGGCCCACTGTGTATTTGAGTTTGACATCCCTGCCATGGAGTGACTTTCTGCCTGGTCAGAGAAGGATAATGATCCCTCTAATGAATAGACAAACGGACAGAGAATGGACTGACTGTACTGTACTGTTCTTGGGCACTGTGAAAATCACTGCCGACGGACTCCACACAAATCATGTTTTTTGAGGTTTTTTTAAGCTTAAAATCCTGCTGGCTTTTAGCACTCTGCTTTTCTCGAAAGCATCTAATGGATTTTTAGACACAAAACTGTCCTTAAGATTGCCTCTCGCTGTGAAAGCAGGTGTGGTCACTTGACACGTGACTGTTGTCTCGTCATCAGGGACAACTAGGGACACGGAATTCCTCTTCAAAGATATGTGTTGCCACCCAGCACGCATGTATACTGTATGCATGCGTAAAGTAAGCATCTAATTGGGCAACAAGCTCTCAATCATCATTTGCACTTTTCAAGAAAGGGGGAAATAATTGAGATAGAAAACAAGGAAAGCAGGTCAGGCATGCTGAGATTCTCATTTGGAACCATCCCTGTGGGGTATGGGAACGATATAACATTAGCAACAGATAAACTGAGAGGGAGGCATAATCACTACTGTATTTATTGTGCAGAAATAATATTCTGATACCCGGCAGTATCTATTTAGTTTGTTTGTTTGCTTGCTTGTTTGCTTTGCAAGCCACTATTGTGTGGTCACTATTATTCTTGTTTGGATCTAGGGCCTCTTCCTCAATATTGACTCTGTCTAAAGCCTAGAGCCTAAGCCACCCATTATTATTCCATGTCAGACTGTGTGTGTGTGTGTGTGTGTGTGTGTGTGTGTGTGTGTGTGTGTGTGTGTGTGTGTGTGTGTGTGTGTGTGTGTGTGTGTGTGTGTGTGACCCTGTGGTGGGGGGTGGGGGGGGGCGTACAAGCGTTAGTTTAGTGCAAAACGTATAACAGCAGTAAATGTCAAGGAAGGATCTCTATTGATGATCCGTTGCCAATAACACCATGGCAGAGCATTTTTTTATCTGATTATCTACCAGAGACAGCAGTATTCAGTAGAGGAAGAGGTGGAAAAGGTTGTGATAACTTAGGTCGTGGTAGCGACGGTGTGATGCATAAAAAAAAAATACGAAGCAATTTTCATGCTTTCGTGCCGATTGCCATTTTGCGTGTTTGACTTGTAAATTGTCTAGTAAAGTGCCCGGTTCATGAACGGGTGCTCTCCACAAAAAGGACAATATGTACAGTAGCACATGATTGACCCGTTGGAGGAATATCATGTGGCTCGTATTTTACCATGGTTTGTGGACGCTATCACGCTAACATGCTGTCTACAATACAATCGACCACCAAGCTATGAATGAATGTGAGACAGGCATTCATTATTTTAAACACAAATCCACAAAGCTATGCTGTATTCTTGGACTTTAGGGATGCCTTTGGCACCCTTGCATAATGTTATGATCAATGTCTAGAAGAGGAAATACAGTACAACTGCTCCAACTGTAAATTGACTCAAGGATGTGTACAAAATATGTTTGTGAAAGTTATCTGTGGAAAACAGCTCACAGACCATATTCTGAAGTAGCCATCAGAACAGGCTGCAAGTGGAGCATAGTTAACATCATCTATCTATAAATGCGAGAATTCTCTGCGTGTGTGTCTGTCTGTCTGTCTGTGTGTGTGTCTGTAATCCGCGTATCTCGAGAACCGTTCGTCCCACCGGCTTCAGATTCGGCACGCGCGTTCCCCGCCGCGGCACGGAGTGCAGTGCCGGGTCTCTACCTGACCCAACGCGCGGTTTTCACGAACCGGCGCGAAACGTTCGGAATCTCCTTATGCGGGGTTGATTGTTGACATCAGGCTGTTCCGGAGGAAATCGGCGAAAGCTCTGACTCATTGTGACATGACTTCATAAAAGGCTCTGACATCACGTACGCCACATGAGTCAACAAAAAATCTCTGTGAGTGTGTATGTATGTATGTAATCCGCGTATCTCGAGAACCGTTCGTCCCACGGGCACGCGCGTTCTCCATATATGGGCATAAAATGAATGCCCCCATATATGGGCATAAAATGGATTGCAGACAGACAGATACAGATATCTCCATATATGGACATAAATGGACAGAGGCAAACAGATGGTCAAAGATCTCCATATATGGGCATAAAATGGACGCAGACAGACAGATACAGATATCTCCATATATGGGCATAAATGGACACAGGCAAACAGATGTTCAAAACGGGTCCTATGACAACAGGTATAATGAGGTTTGCATTAAAGGGGGAACCGGCACTGTGTCTGCAACACAGTTGGAGGCACAGACAGATACTCCATATATGGGCATAAAATGGACGCAGATAGACAGATATCTCCATATCTGGGCATAAAATGGACCCAGAACTATAACTGCAGTGATCTCCATATATGGACATAAAATGGACGCCGACAGACAGACAGACAGATACAGATATCTCCATATATGGGCATAAATGGACACAGGCAGACAGATGGTCAAAACGGGTCCTAAAGGGCGGGGCATTCATTCCCTATTTACATTGTTCCGAGTTGGCCAGGTCGCCGACTAGACGCTGGGCCGCCCGAAGGGCGGCCCAGCTTCTAGTAATAATAATAATAATAAAAAAGATTAAACAAATATTTTAAAAAAAAATTAAAAATGATAATAATAATACAAATTATAATATCGTCACCTTAACTCATTCCCTGCCAGGCCCGATAGTCCCGAGATTATTCCAATGTCTTTCCCCGCCAGGCCCGATAGTCCCGAGAATTAAAAAAAAAAAAAAAATTTGACCCCCAAAAATGGAGTAGGCATGATAGCAATCGCGAAATTGCATGTTTAACCCCCATAGCAACCCCATCTTTCAAGCATGGCAGCCATTTTGGCAGCCATCTTTGTTAAACATAGTGGCTGTTATCTCATGAATGCCTGAACGGATTTCCATTCGGATTTTTTTGTTTGAAAGCTGTGAGCAATGTGGACACACGTGGTGCATTATCTAGGCATGGGTGTGCATGATCCGTGCACACCCAATTACATGGAAGTCTATGGAGACGAATGGCAGGTGGGAGTACGGAGGTATGTTAAAATGGCGGTCAATAAACTAATGGCCTAAGTCATTTTTTCCGAAAATGGGTTTTTGGCCTTAATCACCTCCTGATGATGCTTGCCACCTCTGGTAAAAGCGCCTAAGTCCCAACTTAAAAGGCCTTCCTGTTACACCCTATTAAAACAATTGCCTATGTCAAGACGAGACAAACTCGAGACTTAGGCCATTTTTTTTGCCTAAGTCAAAATAAAATGTGACTTAGGCCATTTTAACACACGTTTCAAAATGGTGTCTTCCAGGAGAAGAAACAAGAACATATCATTTCAAGATGTTATTTCCATGGTTCAGGCCTTGCCCCCTATTGGTTATAGCTTTTACTGTAATAAAGGTTAGCGTTGTATGTATACAAGGTTGCACACACTTAGCGAGCTGGAGGCACACTTAAAATTTCTTAGAAATGTTCTTTTCTAGTTTGAGCAATTAATTGATCGGCTTAAGTGGACCCCAGCAAACACCAACTCACTAAACCCCAGGGCTATGCTCCTGATGCAGCGCAATCACCAGAAAGACACCCTCACCCTAACCCTAACCTCCGTGGAGTGAGTCGCTAACCCTCCGGTCGAAATGATGGGCGTTCGCAAAAGCGAGATTTCCCATTGGCAATGTTCAAATGGCAGAAACACATGAGTCAGTAATCTGCGACATGCTTCTCAATTCTGGAGTGGTCAGGTCAAGTAAAAAAACATTGAGACTTTAACTGCCGAATTGTTGGTGGTGGTGCGTGTACAATACGTGGGGCGATCATGGCATTTCATTTATTTTATAAAAAGCATAATCTGGGAAATCTCTGGTACTAATGAGTGAGGTACCACCCTCTATATGAAACCTATAAATGAGATACAAGTTTAATGTTGCAGGAAAAGATAACTCTAATTGCAAACGTGGAGATCTGGATGTTCCAAATTATGAATCTACATAATATACAGTACTAACGAGGCTATCACATCTGCTGAAAATGCTGAACGACGTCGATTTAGCTGTGACAGAGCTGGTCAGAGTCTCGCTCCTTATGGAATTTGGAAGGCAAAGATTACCCATTAGTGAGCGGCACAACACAGCTCAGTTTGTAGGATTTAGGACAAAACCCAATGGGAAACTTTACACAGACACTGCTAGTTTTGGGGTTTGGTCAGACTGTCCAGATCTGAAGACCTATATACAGTACAGCCAGTGGTTCTCAACCTGTGGTACGTGTACCACAGGTGGTACTTGAGCCCCCCCTCTGGTGGTACGCAGAGGAGTCTCCCAAAGAACTTCGTAGTTCTGACCAAGCTCTTGGTTGAAAAAGGCTCTCAATATATGTCTCAATGTACAGTATGTCTCAATGTCTTGTCTCAATGTCTGTCTCATTGTGTGCAGGAGTTAAAGGAGTAGTTCATAAAAAGAAAATTCTATCGGTTGCACACTCCATGAAGCTTTGGATTCACAGTGATGTTTTTGTTTTGTTGCATTCCTAAGCCAATAATTTGATTATTATGGTGGTACATGGAGAGACAGATATGTTCTGAGTTGGTGTAAAAAGGTTGAGAACCACTGCAGTACAGTATGGGGCTGTTAAGTCTGACATCATTTTGTAGGCAGAGGAGAACTTTTGGGTTCAAAAGGCCCAGCGCCTGTGAATCTTTTTACAATTTTTACTATTTACGATTTTTTCTTCTCTTTGTTGTTGAAAGGAAAGTTGTAGAATTAAACTTTAGTCCTTATTTTTGTCTCAGATCTGTTGAAATAGCGAGGGACAGATATTGATAATAAATCTGCTTGGAGGTCTGACTACAAAATGATGTCACGGCTTAAAAGCCCCTCCAGTGGACACAGGGCACTGATTGCAGTGCTGTCCTCGGTGCTGGCGCTGTCCGTGGTGCTGAAACGTAATGAATACAGTACAAAGCAATGAAAATGTGCACACTCCACCATAGTTACTTACCTATCATGAAGAATACCTTTGGGTTCTTCTTCTCAGTACAGTAACCTGTCACAGGAGAAAGGTGGGGTATATCAACACTATCAAACAACACACAACTATACAAATACAGCATATCAAAGCGATTGGATTCAAACTGATATAATAATATGCAGTATTAAAATATGCCACAATTTGCATAAAATATTTAGATATGCTTTCTTTGCACTGTTGGACATTGAAGATGGCCCCTGCATGTGTTTGTTGTGCATCTGCAGTATCTATCCTGCATCAGTATGGAGGGCTCGGTGGAGGGCTCGGTTCATATTTTAGATAGTCAAGAAAATATGAGTGTTAAAATGTTTTCATTTACTTCTTTTTATCATTTTGATTTTAACTATTTTGATGCAAGTGGCTAAATATGTATTTTTAGACACAATAAGCCCATTCCTGAGATGCACCGCAATCTTTCATGGGCAGATGTGACTGGTGTAAATAGTAACAAAGAAATTGTCGTCTTATTGTGTCTAAAAATACATATTTAGCCACTTGTACGCATGTCCCCAACCAAATCAAAATACTAAAATCGCTAAAACAATAGAAAGCAGTAAATGAAAACATTTTAACACTCATCTTTTGATTGATTGATTGATTGATTGATTGATTGATTGAAGACTTTATTAGAAGTTTGCATAGGAAAAGGTAATTACAATCTAAAATATATGAACCCTTGTTGTGAAAAAACAAAGTTGTCCATTAATGCATGGAGAACACTAACTATTGAACGGCCTAAAATGATATGCATTTCTATAGTGCCTTTTTCCTTGAGAAAGGTCTCACGACCGAAACGTTGCTCTAATAAATTACCCTCTGGAACGTACAAGTGGCAGTGTGCGGGTTCATCTGTCTTAGCGTCAGATTTGTTACCCACGCACGCACCTGCTTGAGAGGAACTGGGTGTGCGAAAGCCTTCTCTTTATAAATAGTGCCTTTTTCCGAAATGCTTAACAATGTGCATTACATTCACCCATTCACACAATGACCATCCATGCAAGGCAACTGGCTCATCAGGAGCAGTTAGGTTCGGTGTCTTGCTCAAGGTCACTTCGATGAAGCCATGAGGAGCAGAGGATCCAACCCGGACTAACCCAAGCGGCCACTCTACCTCCTGACCAGTTGTTACGCTGCACCACAGGCGGTACTTTTCAATTTCCACCTCCTCCTAAGCACAGCTGCTCCATCTGCAGACAGTCATTCCCATCCCCTCCTTTTCTCCATCTGCCAGTTTTAACGCCTGTTGTGAAGCTGGTTGTTAGTGCAGTGACAGCTCACTGATGAGATAAACATCAGGTCTAGCAGTAGACTGGTGGACGGTGAAACAACAGAGCAGCCATGTTGTATTAAGCAGCTATAACTGCTGAGGTGGAAAGGGACGGATAAACGCCTGGGTGCGGGCGCGCACACACACACGTGGAAGCTTGCCACAGAACTCATTCAGGAGTAACACGGCACCTGTGGCATTTACTGAAAGAGAAAGCATGTGGCGTCCCCCATAGTGCTGCATAATGTTCAACTTGAAAGGCACTGGCTGCTGGGTTTCGAATGAAAGGAGAGTGTGAAGCATTGTCAAAGTTGATGAAGCAGGTTGTTGCTGTTTTGATCTGTTGGAGAATGGATTTTATTCAGGGTATCACCAGGGGAGTGAGGAAATAAAACTAATCTTCTTACTTTGTACAGCTCCTTCAGCATAGTCGATTTCTTCCTTGTCTTCTCCCTGCACAGAGGAGAGAGAGACGGAGAGCGACAAAGAGAAAGGAGGAGAGATTGACAGAAATTGAGAGGGTATTAGAGGGAGTGAGTCCTGTGCAAACCCCCACTTTCCCTGGAGCAAACAGAGCATAAGCTAAGACTTGGAGAGAGAGATAGATCATTTTGCCATGGATAAACAGAGGAAGGTGTTCGAAATGATGAGCTTAGTTTAGCTGTGGAGGTACAGAATGAAGGCTACCGTTTCTCCATTGTGAATAAAAACTGTCGATGTAATTTCCACTGAGCAAATGATGTGGTTCAACCCTAGTGTTTATAGCATGTTCGTTTGAAGTGCTACCACATAATCAATCGAATGTAATGTAATGAAGTTATAAGTTATAACACGCAGGCACGCACGCATGCACACACGCACACGCGCACACACACACACACACACACACACACACACACACACACACACACACACACACACACACACACACACACACACACACACACACACCCCACACCAAGATATGTGCATCTTGCTATTTTTTACCACACAACAACACCATGTAACATTATTCCATACTACAGTATGCAATAAACACTTATGGGTCGCACATGAAACGGTCCAAAAATAAGCTAGTGAGACAT
This sequence comes from Nannobrachium achirus, assembly GCF_963921795.1. Classification (NCBI taxonomy): domain Eukaryota; kingdom Metazoa; phylum Chordata; class Actinopteri; order Myctophiformes; family Myctophidae; genus Nannobrachium; species Nannobrachium achirus. Next base: position 46,398,685 of record NC_137814.1, on the reverse strand, counting down.
GAACCTGACATTGTTAACGGCCGCCATGCAAGGTGTCTCTGTGTCACTGCTCTGATGATGACACATCGGCCTCCTGTGATGATGACACACCTAATTGAACTTACTAGCACCAGATGTCTCCGTGAAATTATTACATTTAGAACTCACTGCTCCGGGTATTAACTGCATGTCAGTCAAGCAAAAATGAGAGTGGGAGTCGTTTTTCTCGTGGGCTTGAATTATTTGCACAGAAAAAAAAAAACAGAGCATCCTATTTTTCTGTCTGGCTTTCCACTGGCTGAGATGGAATAAACCTCTTTTTGGGGGGGGAAATCAAACAGATTGATTGATTGGATACTTTATTAGACAGAAATGCAAACGGCACGAGTACAGTCAAACACTTGGTCTAAAAGGATAACAACAAAAGTCTTTGCGGTCTTGTTTCCATTGGGGTCCAGGTCAGGTAGGTTATTGTGGTAATTCTAACTCTGCCTTTCACGGCAATCGGATGCTGCGTTCATGAAATCATGATTTGAGACATTTTATTCAGAGCAAACCACTCCTGCAATCTTTAGATGCCTTAGCCAATCAGGATGGAATGTGGAAAAATCAGACAGATCTGTCTTGATCACATGACTTATAGTCTAGAGATACTGAGAAGTATTTGTGTGATGTTTGGACAAAATCAGTAAGAGTAATATAACTTAGCATAAAAGAACACTGCTGTACAGCACAGGAAGAAAGAAGTATTGCAGGGGCATAGACTCAAATTGAAAAGGAATCCTGCTTGCTTGTTTCTGAATCTGAAGGAGTGTTAATGATAGTCTCACTTTGAAATGTAGTGCAGAGGAAGTCATAAGTATCCAAAAAATACAAATGTTCAAGTAATGTACAGATAAAAGCTGTCCACTGGTCAGACTTGCACTGGTACAGTAAGACTTACTGTACCAGTGGTAAGCTGATTGAAGATACTCCATGATGAGGACAAATAACAGCAGACAGACACCAATTTGGCCTAGAAGTCTATTGAAGTGTAGAGAATTGATGCTCGCCCTCTGGATTATTTCTGTCTAAGAACACTTTTGTGCTTGTGTTCTAGATTTCTCCATTTCTGTGATTAGTTTGTTTTTAAGTTGATAATAAGCCTAAGTGTGTGTGTGTGTGTGTGTGTGTGTGTGTGTGTGTGTGTGTGTGTGTGTGTGTGTGTGTGTGTGTGTGTGTGTGTGTGTGTGTGTGTGTGTGTGTGTGTGTGTGTGTGTGTGTGTGTGTGTGTGCGCGCGCGCCTGGGGGGGTAATCTAACAAACCACAGGGCCAATCAGTGCCACATTTCTTGTGCAAGTAGTCCATAGCCTAGGAAGTAAATCCCAGAATAGTTTTCAAGCAACAATTATGATGTCGTTGATGACGTACAAGATCCACATGGAAGCCAAACTGTGTTCCCTGTCACTAACAATCTCCATTCACTTGTCACTGAAAATTATATTGTGGCCTGCAGGAGTTGATGTCATTAAAATAACCCACAATCTTACCTGCTCATCATACTTGCAAGTGACATCTGCCATACTGCTGGTTTCCCCCAGCAGACTCAGATCCAGTTCACTGGGCCCTGTGGACAGAAAGACAGAACAAAGCTGAATAGAAGTGTTTTCAGCTGCATGTGAGGCTGGGAAAGCACTGTACTCTCACTCTCAGCACTAATCAGGCTCCTTCTCTAACGGCCGGGCTACACCAAGCCGTTTTGCGCGCGTCAGTGCGTATGCGGGGCGTGCGTATGCGCGTTTTGGATAGATCCAATGTATATCAATTCAGCCGGCTACACCAGGCGTACGGATAGCGCGAACCACGGATACGCATTCCCTAAAAATAGGATCGGTTCTATTTTTTAAGCACGCCTATGCGTTTTGTACACAGACTATCTGGTCTTCCTCACATACTCCCTCCTTGGTGTAGTCTGGAGCGTTTACGCATAGGCGAGCGTCTTCACGGACAGTACGCGCGTATTTTTTGGTGTAGTCCGGCCGTGAGATGTTAATACCAGACCTTATTCTATTTGCCATTTTCCAGGAAGGAAAAGCAAGTTTTGTTTAAAGAGAATTTAGCTTTTTCAGACATTAAGGGCCATTCCAAAAGAGTTATACTGAGCTACTATAACTATAACTATAACTATAAAGATAGTTTTAAAAATCGTCAAGTCAAGTGGATGGCAGTGTTCACACCGACTATCGAAAGAATACAATGGTGAAAGATATTGTTATCTTTATAGTTATCATGGTGGGAATGGCACTTTAGGATGTGTTAGACTCCTCAGGTGTAATTTATGTGTTGAGGGTTTAATACTATTCTTTATAAATGTACCGTACAGTTCTGGTTTAATTTCACAGATAACTACAGATAAATACATTCTACCAAGCTGCCAGCAGTTCATAATGAAGTTTAGAATAGAGATGCCACCTTGACTTGGGTTTCCAATCAAAGCAGCACAGAGCAGACAGAAAGATCACATTTCCACAAGCTAAAAATCCCCCCTTCGCCCAGTGTAGTCGTTATGCCAATTATCAATTTTCTCACACGTACAGTATAGTTCTGTCACTGCTAACCACTAATGGTATAGGTCAGGGGTCTTCAACAGGGGGTCCAGGACCCCTAGGGGGTCCTCAGAGTTACTACAGGGGGTCCTCCAAATCTTGTGTGATAGAAACTTTTTTCCCGGAGAACTTTAGCCAAAAATAGCAGATCTACAAGCTCACAACGCCTCGTGCTGTGAGGCGTTGTGATCGGCTATTTTAGGCAAAGGGGTTTTGGTGTAGAGAGGGAAAAAGAGCAGACTAAGTACAGAGTGAAAGGTCAAGTTTATTAAGTATTGACGATTCAAGTGGTTAAATATCTGAAAACACACATTGACAGGAATCCAAAATACACTGATGATCGTGCTGTCAAACAATGAAACTATGGAAGGCTTCATCTCTCTCTCAACTAAGGGGACCTTGGCCTGAAAACGTTGAAGACCCCTGGTATACGTGTTAGGGATGGTACTGACAACCACGTCTGCTCTGATACACGTGACGGGGCCTGACGCTTCTTTTCCCCTGACAGCGGGGAGTTTCACCGCCAGGTAAACGGTAAATGGTGCATTTATATAGCGCTTTTAATCCAAAGCGCTTTACATAGATTGTGCATTACATTCACCCATTCACACACACATTCATACACCGGTGGCAGAGGAAGCCATGCAAGGCACCAACCTACTCACCGGAGGCAATTAGGGGTTCAGAGTCTTGCCCAAGGACCCTTCGACATTAACTCAGGGGGAGCCTGGATTCGAACTGGGAACCCTTCGGGATTTATACCCTTCGTGCTCTAATACCAGTTTCTCTACCCCTGAGCTATGCCGCCCCGTGAACAGTTCCGCCAGGGAACTGTTGTTGTTGTAGAGTCGCTAGTGCAGTGAGAAATTGCCCTTCCTGCCGGCTTCCCTCCCATGAACATGGCCAATTGTGTTCATTGGACTGCCCAGCCCCAGTCAAGTCAGATGCACTGCAGATTATTCAAATCCCCAGTCTCCACAGTGGTGGGCAGGAACGTTACCGAACGTTACCTCTGCACCACGCTCATACATTTTGGGGCATTAGGTGTGATGCAGCGATGGATGTGGTGCGCAGTCCGGGGGACGATGGACCTGTACCACTGCTTTCCATTTGATGTATTGGTGTTGATGTATTGACATATTACCTTGCTTATTGTAAGTCGCTCTGGATTTAGAGCGTCTGCTAAATGCTTAAATTGTAAATTGTAAGATGGCAGTTTGGTGAAGAGGTGGTCGCCAGACTGGGTTAGTCTTGCTGGTCTTCTATGACGTGGCAGCGTGCAGGTCACTGATTCATTGAGAACGGGTACACATTATTGTGTATCATTATTTTATGCTTTAACTATTGAAAAATAGCAGATATACAAGCTCGCAGAGCGGCACTCGGTGCCTTGCTGCGAGCTTGTAGATCTGCTATTTTTGAAAAATCGTGAAAATTTGAATTTTGACCCGATTCTATAAGTGTCTTTTGAATCCTTCTAAGAGTTTTTGTAAAACCTATGTTTCTATGTCAGCAATCTGGCCAGCCATCGTCAAAGAAAAGGTCCTTTTCACTTAAATGGAGCTCAGTTAGTCTGTTCTTGAGAGACTACTATGTCAGTGGTTCTCAAACCTTTTCATGTGAAGGACCCCCAATGTTATTTGTATTTGGCCACGGACCAGCATCTCAAAATATTTAGTTCCAGGGACCACCCAGAAGCAAAATTTGAGTTACAAACGTTCGCTTTGAAAATACATATATTCAAAGATTTGCACACATTTTCACGACTTTTTCAAAAATAGCAGATCTACAAGCTCGCAGCGCGGCACTCGGTGCCGCGCTGTGAGCTTGTATATCTGCTATTTTTCACTGGTTAAAGCATTCAATAATTTTGGTTGCCTCCACTGTCTGTGTGTGAATGTAATGGACATTGTAAAGTGATGTGGTTGACAGACACTACTAGGGAAATGCAGACCAGTCTTCTAAGCAGAGCAGACTGCATTGAGTCGCTTGAAGAGAGGCTATTAGTCAATAAAGGAAAAGTCACACAAAAGTAATTAAAGACAAGGCTTGGAATTCTAATCACTGTGTTCGTGTCCTTCTCTGTGGTGATGAATTGCAGCCAGCTAAATACATGGAAAACCTAGTGCACAGGTCAGTGGTAGCATCAGCATGCATGTATGGTATCTCTGTGATTATGTCACTCTCCCAACCACGGAAGGAAAAAGTAACAATTTCGAATCGTAACACAGTCCACCCTAGTCAAAAATCAAGGGGGCCATCATCTGTTGTCAGACATCATTATGAAAAACATCTAAGAAACATTTAGAAGGAGGGAAAACATCTCGACACAGTTTGTAACCGGTCCTGCTTTATAAATAAAACTGGAAATGGCTTCTGTAATATTGATGAGAAAATGGACAGTGTAGGATTGGGTTATGGTCACTGGAGAGCCAAATGGACGTGGTACATTTCCTGTGAGGTTTTGCAGTTCGTTAAAACAAATCTATATAACCTCGGCAAAATGCAGCATGAGAAATGCCTTCATAATTTAATAATGGTTGCCTGAAATGAAGGGATTCATTGGCAATTTAGCTGGCAGGAATTGCTTATGCATTGCTTCATGAATTTTATGAATTCATTTACCACAATCTATTGTATCTACTGATGCCAGAAATATTTATGCCAAACAATAGATTCTCTTGAATCTTTATGTAACTTTTTTTTAGTATACAATACTGACGTCATAGTAACCTACAGGGGCGCGACGTTGGTGTAGTGGTTAGTGCATATGCCCTTCATATGGAAGGTGAGTGGTTCAAACCCTGCCTAAGCCGACGTCAGCAAGGGGGAGAAGACGACAGCCAGCCCCAAGGCCTCCCCTAAGTAACAAGAAATCTTGTGAAATAAAATGTTGTCAACCAATCATCAAGGATGATGATACACGAAAGAAGAAGAAGTAACCTACAGACATAGGTTGGCCACAAAGTACTCTCACGACTGGCACTGACATCATAATTCTGATGTCATAGATGTCTGGCCTCCAAGTACTCAGACAATGGGTACCACACTAGTTTTGTGAATTCATAATCTCGGCACATCTCTCTGTTTTCCCTCCATATTTGGGATATGACGCCATAAAAATGACATGGAAGCTACACATTAATTAGACCATGTCTTCCAATTTTGTCAGTGTCTAGTGATTTGAAGGATTGAAAGATTAATCTTGAAAGGTTAGGTAAGCCTCCCAAACCACAAGGCAAATTCAACAGCCAGCATTGCTCTTTCGAGCAAGTTAATTACCAAAGGCTTGACGAGATGTTGAAGAACGCGAAAGACTTCTACGACGCATCACTGAATGAGAAGAACATAGTGACAACTGTGTTGTCAAGGATAGAGCAGAAAACAGGGATTCGGAAACGGACTAGTTTAGCGGTTATTTTGGTTGTCACTGGGCTGTATCTTCTTTATGGTAATGGAGCCTCCGTCCTCTGCAACCTAATCGGCTTCGCCTATCCAGCCCATTTCTCCATCAAGGCCATTGAGGGCCTCAAGAAGGATGACGCCAAGCAGTGGTTGGTCTACTGGGTGGTCTTTGGCATCTTCGGCATTTGTGAGACCGTGGGACTCTCCCAGGTCACCTTCTACTATGCTGGCAAGTGTGTGTTCCTGCTGTGGTGCATGGCTCCACTGTCATGGAACGGCTCTACGGTCTTATACAGGCGCGTGATCCGACCTGTCTTCCTGAAGTACCAGTTCATCATGGCCATTGTGGTGAACAATCTGGACATAGCCGAGGCCGTCCACAAGGAGGCCAACTACGATAACAAGGAAGAGTGATATATGGACAGATAGATGTGTGAGTGTGTGTGATGGACAGACACAGGCCGTTGTTACAGACTCTGTAAAACCAAATCTAATCTTGAATGTGTTAAACTTTAAACTGAGCCGTGTTCTCTGTCATCTCAACAGAATGTACAGTAGAATGTACAGTAGATCCCACCCACATTCTCTCTGTTATCATTTGCACTAAGTGACAAAAACAAGTGTGATAAACTCTGTGCACCTGTATTTTTTATTTTCATCAGTGTAGGATATGATGGGTCGTACATTTCAGTTGTGAAACTTTTGACACGCAGAAAAGGCTCCAGATATGAAAGATTTCATTTGGTTTAGTTTTTGTACCGTCTTATTTCATTTTGTTTTTTTCAAACAAAATGTTTGTAGCTAAAGTAGTCATTTTTTATGAATTCTCCCATTTGCTGTGTAAGCCTAGTCTTGTCAGCTTGTCAGAGCTTGTCAGAGCTCTGCCCCAGCCCCGCAGGGAGTCACTGGTGCAGCGACAGACTCCTCACCAGCTTCCATCCCATGAACACAGCCAACTGTTCTCATATGGACCCTCGGCCAAGCCGGATCCACCGCTGAGGATACAAAACCCTACATATCCATAAACTCCTTTGCCGTTTTTTGAAGCGGTGAAAGCCGCTTCCAAGGAGTGGCTTTGTCTGTCCCATAGGGCCTACATGTTTTTTTGAGGATTCCCATAGATTCCCAAGGAGTGGCTTTGTCTGTCCCGTACATGTCCCGTGCATGCAGAATTGAGGATTGGTCAAGCTTCACATGACAATTTGGCCCTCCAGACAAAATCATTCATTCATTCAGAATTCATAAAAATATAGAACTAAAGCACATAGAAAGTATAGATCTAGAACACAGAATGTATAGATCTAGAACACAGATTTCATAGCTCTAGAACACATAGAATAAAAATTCACCGCTTCACTTCGAACCGAGGTTTGATTTGAAAAACATTTTAAAATACTTCAAATAGCGACCTACATCGACACGTGTGACCTTGAGGATATCAGCTATTTGAAGTATTTAAAATGTTTTTCAAAATAGTAAAAAATGGCTGTTTTAGAGATAAGGGTAAGGCATGGACGAAAATAGGGCCCCTTGTCTCTGGTGGTGAACGGGAACGTTACCCCTGTGCCGACCAAGTGTCCTTTTTTTGTAACATCTCATAATTATGAAAGAATAAAACTGAAAAAAAGAATAGTTAGATAGTATGAGAATAATTTTTCTTTGGTTCATTTAAACCAACTGACTCACCAGCAACAGGCTCTTTGGAGGGAAACAGCTTGTTATCCAGAGTCATGCTGATATCACAGAACACCTCCTCTTCATCGCGGTCGGCATCCAGCTGAGATGGATGGGAGATGCTTGGTGTTATTCATTTACAGCATACATCACGTCAGTGCAACTCTCAGCTTGTCTCTCCAACACAGTGAAATACCTTGTTAGTTTAACCCCTAGAAATGGGCCTTTGGGCCTCTGCCATCCAAGACCATTCTAGGATTAATGGTAAGATGGTTATCTTACTCTATGTCATCCCCCTATTGGCTGCAAATTTTGGGAAAATCGCGCTCTTTCGAACGAGCATCATTTCGACCGGAGGGTTAGCGACTCACTCCACGGAGGTTAGGGTTAGAGTCGGGTGTCGAAAAGATGAAATGTCGTAACAGCGACACGCTCCCTTAATTTTAGCCCTGCAATCGGCAGGGATCTAATGCTGCGTTAACACTGGCAGATACAAATCGGCAGCATATCTGTGGCTTTGTAGTGACAAAAGATTAATAGAACAGTCAACAGTAGACTGTCTTTGTAGCTGCCAGTGTGAACACAGCAAAAGAATGGTAAAGTCAGTCCATCACCCAGTTTGTCCCAAACAACGTATCTTGAAAACTGTCTGCATTGCCATGACATTTGCTTTAACCCCATTAACCCCACATATTCAGATGACTCCATGGGCTTTCTCTAGCGACACACTTTGGCCAGAATATCTGGTTTCGTTGTAAGGAGAAACATGGCCTTTAGGGGCTGCTAGCAGGGCTTTTAGACTCAAGGTCTTGCACATTGAATCTGTATTCGTGAGCGTTGCTCCTGGAAGGAGCTAAGCTCCAACATCTGGCTTTGTCCGGGCCCCCAAAAATGTCTGGGCCCCAAATAAATTGTCTTTCATGATTGAACATTTATAATGTGTATATAATAATACATTATAAAGCATTATACATGCACTTATAATGCATTATATGCTTTGGAATATGCAGTAATATCAAGTATACGGTGAGTCGTAATCAATAACCCTAACCCTAAACATGCCAGACCACTGGTATAGTCCTTTAAGAGCACCAAAGGGGATAGTCACATCTGAACTTGCCCAAAGGCTGCTCTTCTCTCTCCAGGACAAAGGCAAAGTACAACAAATGTCAACTCAATTGTGATCAGTGGCAAAGAACAAAATCACCTTGCCAGCGAGAAGTGATTCATTTATATCCTTCCTATTTTTGATCACACAACAAACTTCCATAAAGGTGTGTGCATGTGTGAACGCCATGTGATGACCCCAGTGTGCTCCTTCTATTGTAATGTATTATACATCCTCATATCCGAGAGAAAACCCTCAATTTTTCTGTTGGATGAGGAGACTCAACGAGAGAGGTTATTTTCTATTCAACAGACAACCAGAAGCCTATGATAATGCCATATTCATTAGTTTCCCTCCTCAGTCGAGTGGGCTCTCACAGTACACAGTATATCTTTTGGTCTTTCGATCAATCAGCCTCCAATGCGCTTGGACTGAGCACTAACTGGCTGTGGGGAGTTTAGCTAGAAGTTGAATGAAACAAACCCCTCATCCTCCATAATCCTCACAGACGTCAGCGTTCTCATCAATGTCAGCCCTTATGAACCTCCTCCTCGTCAATGACAACCATGGATAATGGGCGAAGGCAGGCTTGTGGTTTGCGTCTTGGAGGTTGACAGTCGATAATTGCTCTCACTATTCCCAGCCGTGTACCATTCTTCATGCATGCATGTCACGGTTACTGGGTTACTTTCTCGACAAAGGAGGCAAAGAGAATCAGGAGTGTTAGCTGTGGTGATGTGGTGGAGAGTGCACTTAACCATACAAACTCCTATAGCGTCCCTATTCTGGACATGGTCATCATAAGCAGTGGTGGAAAAAGTTTACATAAGTCAAATTATCAATACTGCAATGTAGAATTACTCTGTTCAAAAGTACAGAATTCAAAATGTATTTATATAAATAGTACAAAAGTATTGGTATCAAAATGTAGGCCTACTTTAAGGACCAAAAGAAAACGTACTCATTATGCAGAATGTCCCATTTCAAGTATTCAAATATATAACAATCTTGCGTCGCAACACATTGTGAGCTTGCAGATCGGCTATTGTGGATCGTGTGAAATGTATATAGAGCTGAAGTGGTTACTGTGTTTTGTTAAAATAGGTGACTTCCAGGAAAGTCTGGATGGCAACCGAGGAAGTTCGGTGACTCTGGAGAGACAGATGACCACCGGATGTATTAGGTTAGCAACCTCATGCACAGCACTCGCGAGAGAGCACCAACTCAAGCTACAAACATTAATAAAGATACCCTGAGAGTCTCCCGAGAGGGGGTACAATACAAACATAACGGTAACAGCCAGGAATTATTAACAGATAACGAGACGGCTCACATCAACTGGGGAGGCTTTGGGAAGTAAAGTGTCACTGCGAAAAGATCTACAGGAACACAAAAGCAAACATACACCAGTAAGACTCCCTAATCGGGAGATAAGCGACCATAGGTCGCTTATCTCCACAAATAGGGCAAAAATTTGTTTTTCCAAAATCTTCCTGATCCATGTTGATGACATGAGTGTAGACATGCTGTGTAGTGATTTGCGTGATTTTAGGGCAAAATCTGTAGGAGCAGTGTTCAAAAATGTGTTTTTAAAAATCGGCCTGAAGGTGGCGCTATATGGGATAGATTCATGTTGATGGGATGAGTGTAGACATACTGTGTAGCGATTTGCGTGATTTTAGGGCAAAAACTGTAGGAGCAGTGTCCAAAAATGTGTTTTAAAAATCGGCCTGAAGGTGGCGCTAGAAGAGGGCCATGTGAGAAATGAGGGGTGGGGTCTCCGCGTTGCCTTGGCGGACGAATAGGTACCGGCCCCGGCTCTCCCGGACGCTCCTAGCCCGAGTTACGGCATTTTATGTGAGCTGCAGTGGAGGGGGTCCTCCACTGGGGGCGCCACCACTTTTGCATCCGTTCTGGAGCACCAGGAGTGGGTGGTCCCCAGGAATTCCCCGTGAGCAGCCCCGTTGGGGTGGTCATTTGGTCATTTTTGCACATTTGGTCATTTTTTACACCTGGGGGTCCCCCAGGGACCTGGGGGTCCCTGAAGCTCTGGGCCCTTGGAGGTTGTAGTTTGGCAGGTAAGGAGTGTGTGTGCAAAATTTGGCATGGATGGGGGCAACGGTTGTGGAGATATGAGCAGGGCAAAAGTGTGACGTGTGACGTGTGACGAAGAGACAGACAGACAGACAGACAGACAGACAGACAGACAGACAGACAGCCGGTGGAGGTTTTGGTAGTAAATGCGACCTATGGTCGCAATCAAGCCAGGACCAAGTGTGGAAAAGAGGGCTCACAGGTGCAGCGCGCAACTGTAGCGGCTGGTGAGACGAAGCTGTAGCAGCTGGTGAGACAAAGGAGAGCTCCAGGCAGGAATAACCCCACTGTACTGGAGATCACTACACAACTGTGTCAACTCAAGACCTCAGGAGGGACCCACCCAATACCTCCCCAGAGGAGCCTCTTGTTGGTTATAGAGCAGGAGAGGGGAGTTTAGCCTTGACCAGGAGGAGGAGATGGGGGGGTCGGCCTCCACTGCCGACCCACCATCGGGAGGGTGTAGCGGTTCAGGGTCGAAACACCTGATGAACGATGTTTAGCGCCTGAAGATGAAGACATCAACTCTTCATGGCCAAAGCTACATACACCAAATGTGAATGAAAGAGAAGCATCTTTAGATGTAATTATAATCATCAAAATCTACAAAGTAACTAATAATATTGGAGTAAAAGTACAAATGTAGTGAAGTAAAAGCAAAAGTATTGGAAATTGGAAATACTCAGTTAAAGTACAAATACTGTACCTAAAGAATTGTATTTAAGTAAAATGTAGGCTACTTAGTTACTTAACACCACTGATCATAGGTGAACAATCTGCGAAAACAGACCATTTACAAGCTCACAACACATCAAGTTTGTAGACATTGTAGAGATTTTGTGAAGAGTGAAAAAGGGAAGTATATAGGGTTTAAGAGAAAAAGAGAGGCCAACCGACTGAACCGAGTGCTCACAGGAGATAAAGAACATCTTACAAGTGCGTGGTGCATCTAGGATCAGCGGGAATATACACTACCAGTAAGGCTCCCTAATCGGGAGATAAGCGACCGTAGGTCACTTATCTCCACAAATAGGGCAAAAATGTGTTTTGCCAAAATCTTCCTGATCCATGTTGATGACATGAGTGTAGACATACTGTGTAGTGATTTTCGTGATTTTAGGGCAAAATCTGTAGGAGCAGTGTCCAAAAATGTGTTTTTAAAAATCGGCCTGGAGGTGGCGCTATATGGGACAGATTCATGTTGATGGGATGAGTGTAGACATACTGTGTACCGATTTGCGTGATTTTAGGGCGAAAATTGTAGGAGCAGTGTCCAAAAATGTGTTTTGCAAGAATCGGCCATGTGAGAAATGAGGGGTGGGGTCTCCGCGCCGGCAAGGCGGACGAATAGGTACCGGCCCCGGCTGTCCCGGTCGCTCCTAGCCGGAGTTACGGCATTTTATGTGAGCTGCAGTGTAGGGGGTCCTCCACTGGGGGCGCCACCACTTTTGCATCCGTTCTGGAGCACCAGGAGTCGGTGGTCCCCGGGAATTCCCCGTGAGCAGCCCCGTTGGGGTGGTCATTTGGTCATGTTTGCGCATTTGGTCATTTTTTACATCTGGGGGTCCCCCAGGGACCTGGGGGTCCCTGGAGCTCCGGCAGGGAAAAAGTGTGACGTGTGAGGTGTGACAGACAGACTGACGGACTGACGGACTCACTCACACTTTGTGCAGGTTTTGATAGTAAATGCGACCTACGGTCGCAATAAAAAAGAAGAGATCCGAGCACGCAAAAATGTGGAGGAGAGGAGGTAAAGTTAAAACAAATGTTATCCTATAAAAGAGCAAACATGTTTAGACCAGTTAAAACAAGGTCTTCATCAGGTTAAGAACTGAAGAACTATATAGAGTTTAAGTGGTTAGGATCGCCCATCACCAGCATTCTCTCAGTCTGTTACTATGGTAACAAGTTATATAAAAAGAGCGATAGTTGTTTGATGTCTCCTGCGTGGGAGTCCCTAACCCTCAAGGGCTGGCATGTGGCAAGGCCACCTGTTGATAGCGGTTAACCTTAAAGGCGGATAGTCTGGCTTTAGGAAAATTCTGATTGATACTGTACTTAGCCAGAGCCAGACAAATGCACGAGTGCCTTTTTTGTCTCTGCATACAATTTCATTTAAATGTTATGTTATGAGTTGATCTAGTTTAGGTCGATGGGATCAATTAAAAAATATGTATCCAAGCCTACTGTAGCTGGTATGTCAAAGCTACACATTGGGCCCACACCGATTCTCCTAGTTCCTAGTTGCAAATACGCTGCAAGGCACAGGATGTAATTCCCTGAATTAGCCATGGTTGTAGTTTGGGTTTAACATAAATTAAACCTATCATTGTCGTTTCCCATTGCTTTTAAGAGAGCCAGGTGCACCTGTATGTGCACTGCTATTTAAATGGCATATGAGGCAAGTTGGAGGAGAATCAAATGGGGGGAGGGGGGGGACCTGTGATATCTTGACATATCAACTGTATTATTTGTACATTACTTGTAAGGCAGTTTCACAGTATGTCTCAATTAGTGAGCAATTATATAGGGCTGCTATGTAATTTGTCAGAAATAGACATGGGCATTGACAGGTGAATTCCATTTCAGCTGAAGCAGAAGTACTGCAATAGTAGTAGTCAATTGAATTGTGAATTTTGCTTTAGTTATACATTTTATTATGGGAGGAAAATATTTCCAATGGATAGAACTCTTTCATTTCAACGCTTTACTGAGAAATGTTATTAAGGTATACAGGTTATACTGTGGCATTTAAAAAATATTTTTTCAGCTTTCCACTGGGAGAAAGCCCCATGAAAAACAATCAGGCTACTTTTGACACATGAGCATACTGGCACATTATACCTGCTTGCTTTTAGCACGAAAGAAAGATATTTTCATCTTCTATTAACTAGAATTCAATTGAAGACAATCCTCTCACAGCTTAAAGACTGGTTCAACAGAAACACTTAAATTGGGGAGACATTTTTTCCTTCATTCCTGTCTAAGAATTGCCATAGAGTGCGATGCAGATGTCATCTGTCAAAGCATTGCTTTTAAGAGTGCTTCAGAATGTGTTCACCTTCGATTTTCATGGTGTCAAGCGATGTGTGATTGCACAGACAATTTGAGGGTTTTCTCCTTGAGGAAATATAATGTTACAATTTAGTCACAACGCCATGCTAGAGGAATATGAAAAGTGGAACAGCACTGACACAGCAGATAAAGCTTTCATGTGGCCAAATCACTCAGGGGAGCGTGTGCATAATGGGGAAAGAAAAGTGGTCCTGTTAAAGGCTGACAATGACCCCAACTGACATCATGGTGACAGGCAAGACAATTTTTTGTGCATACTGAACATTAAAGGAGCTATAGTCAACTTTTTCATTGTAGGGCCGACACTTTGTTTACATCCTAGTCTATAGACTAGAATGTAAACAAAGTGTCGTCTGACAATGGTCAAAATGATTATTTTATCATTATTTTACACTTTTTGTGGTAATTTTTTTTGTGGTAAACACATATATGAAGCTTTTATTTTTTTACAAAATATTTTCGAAACATTATTTTTATTTTAGCATCCGTTTTTCAAGAAAAAGTTGACTATAGCTCCTTTAAACTCTTTTCACTTTAAAAAACTTTTAGGGTCATTTTAATATCGACCCAGGCTTTTGTATGCACCCCAGACAATCTTTGCTCAAAAATACAGTAGATATTTCATATTAATTTTATCAGACATGCCTCCCTCCTACATAAAACTCTTTTTAACCCATGTTCCAGCTTGTGGTGACTCATGCTGTCTTTCTAATGCGCAAGGAGATTTTTGCCGACATCACCACAGCTGATGTCACGGACAGAACGGCCCATATAAGGAGATATGCACGTGTATCGTGTTTGATACCAAGCAAAGTGAGCACCGATTTTGTATTTGTATTTTATACAATATATTATATTGGAACCCCCCCTCCACACATACAGCAAGAAGGACCACTGGTAACCGTGTCTGTGCATCAATAATTTGGAAGATTCAGTCTCATAACTATGCAGGTGGTTTCCCTTTAAGATTATTACCTTTAAAGGAAATGCAGCACAAAATCAATGCACCTGAGGTTGCAAACCCTGCCCCCAATCGATCTCTTCTTCGCTGTCACTCGATCGATGATCCTTGACCATTGCCCTTTTGACCTAAAACGTAAGCACTTAAACCCTCTACTGTATTGTTGGAGAAACGGACTTGAGTACAACTTGCTTACTGTACTTGGATAGCTTTTTCCCTTATACACCAAATGTTTTGTCAAAAACGTACAATGCGTCGTGATCTGCTAACTTTGGCGAATGTTCCCCCTAGAATATGCATGCGGCCCTTGATAGTCTACTGATCATTCCCACCAAGTTATGGTTGCAATTTATGTTGCGCTCGCTCGCTCGCACACGCACGCATGCACACACACACACACACACACACACACACACACACACACACACACACACACACACACACACACACACACACACACACACACACACACACACACACACACAGTACACAGTCACAAACATTAAAAAACAGCCGTAGTCAACCAAAGTGCTGCACACAAAAGCGCTGCGGTTAAAAAAAGGTGAGCCAACTACAGGTACCACCAATCATTTCTGTATACTACAAATAAATAGTCTAAATTCTTCTAACCAGCCAACCATTTGACTTTTTCCTGTTAGTCAATACATTCAGAATGACTACAGACTACAGTCTGTACAGTATGACGAAGCAAGCAGTCACTGGAATATGGTAAGAACCACAAGGAACTAAGACTGATAAGTCTTGGATGTATACTACAGAGTGTGTCATCATGATACGTGAGATGAATTTAATCCACCATTTCAGATGAGTCTCACCTGATCTTACAATAGAAGAATATAGCACAAATAGAGGTAAATTCTCAATATTCATGTGTAACCATGCAACCGCACAGAGGCAGAGATGGCATACTAACAAGTTATTGTTGTGGCCAGCTAGGAGAGAGAGAGTGTGTACGTATGCGTGTGCGTGTGCGTGTGCGTGTGTGTGTACGTGTGCGTACGTATGTGTACATGTTTTTGTGTACAGCAACCCATTAGCATATCATGCAGAATATTTCAGAAACAGAGAGCAGAGGAATGAATATATGCCGCTCAGAAGAAGGTAATCTTTCTTTCACAACAACCATAAGAATGGATATATGCCGCACCATCACATTGGGATTCACTGTGTTGTTTAGCTCGCCAGCAATTTCACTTTTTCACTCTAAAGAGAGGGACGGACATCAGCCGCATGCAACATCACCCGTATCAAAGTAAACAACGGGGGCTGAGATCTGAGGTTCAGCTGACCACATTTTTTTCCCCTTCATGTTAATTGGAATCCCTGTCGGAGTCCTTGCAAGATAGGTTGTTTGGATGTTGCTCATAATAAATAAATTTCAACCGGACCCAATGCAGATGAGTGGAGGGAGAACAGCTTGAGTTCAGTAAGTTTAATTAACGAGCAGTCCAAAAAGGGGAAGACAAAATCCAGTGTTAGTAAGACACGCAGAAGATCACAAACAAGGCACCCTAGGCTGCAATGCCAGCGTCACGGGTTCGAATCCCGATCCAGACGACCTTTGCTGTGTGTCACTCCCCATCTCTCTCCCCATCTCCTGTCAGTCTACTGTCCTATCAATAGAAAATACCCCCCGCCCCAGGACAGGTTCTGGAGACTAACTCTACTAGGAACAGAAACAGAACCTATGGCACTCATATGCAAATAGCACTACAGAATACACAGAACATTACTACAAAATAAGAGCAACAGAAAGATTGTGACACTGACATGCCAACAGAAACCCATATGGAAACTTACGGTAGGTTATACTGTTACTTTTAAACTTTAGGCGAGACCAATGCCAATGGGGTGTGGAAAATTTGGAGTGGTGTTAGCTGGAGTATTGGTTGAGCTTCACATGACAGTTAGCACACTGTTACCACACTGTTTCGTAGGAACAGTATCTCTAGTTCTGTTTGATGTTGTGCTGTAGTAGTCAGTGCTGACCCTGAATGTACAGAAGGATCAATTTTGCCTACCAAACTCAGAGAATGGACAAATGGCTCCTAATGGCTCGGAACAGCAGCATTAACGTGTATCTCACAAAGAGAAAACCTAATGCTCGCATGTGCCCTGGTGCCTGGGGTGTTTTAGGTGTTTCAGTAGTGCTAAGGGTTTAGGTGGAGTCTCTCACCTTTTCAGACTCCACCTAAACCCTTAGCACTACTGAAACACTCAATGACCATACATGAAGCTAGTCAGCATTTGTTTTTAGGTTTTTAGAACCTTTTCTTGACTGATTATTTAGTTTCCTAGATAGATATCCAGTTGCATTTGTTATATTGCTGTTGATGTATTGACATATTATCCTGTTTATTATTGTGATGTTTTTATCTGCTTATTGTAAGTCGCTTTGGATTAAAGGCGTCTGCTAAATGCCTAAACTGTAAACTGTAAACATAGGCAATCCACCTGCAGGGGGGCACAGATTGAGTGGTGGATGGGGGTTGTTTGTCCCTCAGTCCCCACCCATCTGTTCCCAGACAGTGGGTCGGGACCCATTTGTGGGTCATGGACACATTTTTATCACTCACGACTCGAGTAAATATACCATTTTATTTTCCTACATTAAAAAAATATATTTGAAAGGAGTTTCCCCTCCCCCAAAAAACACATCTAATAAATTCCATAAATTCAAAGAAATTATATATAACTAGAAATACTGTTCCTACGATACAGTGTGGGCTCGCATGTAACACCATGTATGGGCACAAAGATCTACCCTTTGGCTGCACCTCAATGGCTAAGGCCCTGCCTTTGTACTGTCGGCAGTGTCTTACGTCATTTTGAAGAGAACTTGACTGATAGATTACGTCATTTCGAGGAGAACTTGACTGATAGATTACGTCATTCTGAGGAGAACTTGACTAATGGATAAATAATGAAGATAACATACGTGTGCTATCCGATCTACAAGCTTACAACGTGGTACGAAGCAACGCGTTGTGAGCTTGTAGATCTGCTATTTTCACTAGTTTGGGTCCCAGGCAAACGTCTAATTTCTTTTAGGTCTCAAGCTAAAAGGTTTGGGAACCACTGTGTTATATAGGCTACACTATATTTTTGGGGAATTGCAATCTATAAGAATTTTTAATTATTATAAAAATAAAACAAAAACGTAAGATGGTAACCGTCAGCCTACCGTGACAATGAGGCCCCTCTCCTGGAAGTATTTGACCAGGGGGATGGTGTTCTGTTTGAAGTTGGTCAGACGGCGTTCCGTGGCCTTGGGGTTGTCATCCGGCCGCCCCTGCTGCTCTGCGCGCTTCTCTAAGCGTCCCTTCAAGCGGTGGTTGGCACAGGCCAGAAACACCACAAGGTCTGGGCTGCAGATCTAAGGGCAGAGAAATAACGATGATGTTGTTAAAAGGCACTGTTCAGTTCTGTTCACAAAGTAAAACAAAACGGACACTCAAGATGATGATGATAGAAACGTCATTATAAGAGTTACTAGGGCCCCAGTGGAGGGGCCTTAATTATTTTATACTTAGGCTATTGAAAAATAGCAGATCTACAAGCTCGCAGCGCGGCACTAAGCTTGTAGATTTGCTATTTTTGAAAAGTCATGAAAATTTGTGCAAATCTTTGAATATAATATTTTTTAAGCGAACATTTGTAACTCAAATTTTGCTTCTGGGGGTCCCTGAAACTAAATATTTCGAGATGGGGGTCCATGGCCAAATACATATAATTTTGGGGGTCCTTCACATGAAAAGGTTTGAGCACCACTGACATAGAAACATAGGAGGATTTGAAATATTCAAAGACTTGCACAAATCTTCAAGATTTTTCAAAAATAGCAGATCTACAAGCTCGCAGCACGGCACTTGGTGCCGTGCTGTGAGCTTGTATATCTGCTATTTTTCAATAGTTAAAGCACAGAATAATGTGTATTAATGCGTTCCCAGTCTAAATGGGTTAAACCTCCCTCTATGAAGAACATTCATGGGGGGAGGGGTACAAGTGAATCCTTGTACCCAGGGCCCAGAATTTGGTGGGACACCCCTGGGCATTGACTGACCACTAAGTGATGGAGATATGATTTGCTATGCACCACTGACCTCAGATGTGCACGCTCATATCTTATGAAGTTCAGCCTAAAATGGGAAGGGAACAACATCTACATTACGAGTTTAAATGTTGTTTTTAACTTGAGCATCCACCGTCCGGTAACTTAAAAATCACACCCAATGTGAAGTGAGCGGTGGTCGTGCTTGCATAACGTCTTCAGACTAGGATATAGGTCTAGGATGTAATTGGTGATGTAATACAGGCTACACACACACACATTGCTATGGCAAAACGCTGAGGAAAACACATTGCTATGGCAAAACGCTGAGGAAAAAGTGGCTACAGATAGGTCTAGGATGTAATTGGTGATGTAATACAGGCTACACACACACACACACACACACACATATTGCTATGGCAAAACGCTGAGGAAAACACATTGCTATGGCAAAACGCTGAGGAAAAGTGGCTACAGACACACACACAGCCACTCTATGGAGCGGTTTACCACCGCTCAAAAAGTACCAGAGGTGTTTAAAGGTTTTTGTTTGTCTCCGCTCTGTATGTTTGATTAAGAAACACAGAGAAAAATGCTGACTCATGCAGTGCATTTTCACCCTGAGATATATGCTCCCAGTGTTGGGATTATAGTGGCATCTTGCAAATCATAGTTTCCGTTTCCATGGCTACCATTGTCCAATGCAATATCATCACATCCATCATTATCTTCAAAGGTATCCATAAATGTCTTTCCAGATCGGTTTCAGTCCAGCTGGTAATTATTCTCAGAAAAACTATGGAAATTCTAGTGGCTGCATGGCATTATGGCAACGATAGCATCTCTATAAAGGCCAGGAAGAGAGCTGAAAGTCTCATTATTGTGAAATGTTTTATTTAATACGCCACGCACACAAGCAAGCAGATGTTGACCTAACCACAGCGTCTTCCTCTCTAATACCCTTTAGAAATGTGTGTTATTAATTGCACCCTCTCCAAAGAACAAGCTGTTAAGAAGCATTAAAAAAAAATCAATCAATCAAGTGTAAAAATGCGTCAGTTTATTTGGTTCGTTGTTAGGTCAATCTCAATATTCATGTTATTGCAGGGGTGGGCAACTTTGATGATGGCGAGGGCCACTATATTTCCACCTTCACTCCAGAGGGCCACATTGCATATTGCTATGTCCTACTTTGTCATTCTAGTATCTCATACAAAAGAAGCAAAAAATAGCAGATCTACAAGCTCAAAACGCATCCTATTTTGTGCTTCTTTTGAATTGGAATCCTGAATAATTTTGTTAACTCTACAGATCATTTTTTCCTTGTTTTTTTGCAGGCCCCTTTTCTCTCCAATGTACGTTATGCCAATTAATTCCTCCCTACATGCATTTCTGTGTTGTAACTGCTGTTGTATCATACTGACTCACCTGCCAGTGAGGAGCCTCCACCGGGAGGATGTATTGCCCTCGTCCTACTCCTCACGCCCAACACTCCCTGCTATGCTGACAGGTGCCGCCCCAGCCGTAGGATTACGTACAATGACTTTCCCTCCCCATTGTGTTTGTGTAGATCAGAGTTCCCCAATAGGCGGCCCACGGGCCATTTGCGGCCCGCGGGGGGCTACTGTCAGGCCCCCAACAACCCCAGTAATAATGGTGGTATAAGAGCAGCAACAACACTAGTATATCGTCGTTGTCGGGTGGAAATCCCGTATCTCCACATTTGTACGTTCTTTCGCAAATCATACAAGGCCGATGCACAAAAGTAGTGAAAACAGCCGATCTACAAGCACACAACGCCTCGCACCGTGACCGTGAGGCATTGTGTGGTGTAGATGCTTGACAAAGCCAGATGCACCCCGTGGATTTGAACCCGCGATCTCCGCGGCGGTGGGCAGGCACTTACTGTAACTTAACTATGTCACCCAAGTGTCTGTTTCATGAACTTCTGAACTGCTTGAAGCTGTTCACTTCATAACAATTTCAGGCCTATTATGACTCAGTCCAAAGATTGACACAAACTTGCTGGTTTGAGCACAACATAAAAAATGTCTATTATCTTGTCAGTGCTTTTTTATAGAGTTCATGTTTCATGCACTGCCACTGCTGTAATTTTTTATAGTACAGATAACCACCTAACCCCTATCTGCTGTATTAGGCTAGAAATAAATAATAAAATAACAACAGCATCCTCGACAGTAAAACCCTTTACACATAGCATTATTCTAACAAATGCTACAGCAATTAATTCTATAATTCAAGGCACAACATCTTTTTACCGGCCACTCTCATACTCTAAGATGCATTTGCCATGGGGTTTTGACAGTTCAAGTTGGCCACAGAGGCGGAGGAAGCTAATGCAGTTTTATTTAAATGTCCAATTTACCGAAGGCTCTCTCTGCGGACCTGCGGTTCACTTTTAATCCAGTCAAAACATAGGACAAAGCCTTCGCCAACTGGCAATTGTCCAGTGGTGTACTCATCTCATAGACCTTTATAAATCTAAACCATGCTATACCAGCTTTTACTGTCTATATCTGTACAGTGTATATTGCAAATCACATTTAGCCTATTGCTTCTTTATGCTTATCTACAGTAAAATTATACCCGCACACCCCGGCCCTGAAATGTGTTTTTTGAGAAAAAGAACTACAGCAAAGACTTTGAAACAGTGTTTGTGATCTCTGGCAGTGCACCTGGGAGAACCAGGCGCTCTGCAAAGACAGCATGGAACAATGGGGGGGATGGGAAAGGAAGAAAAACAACAAAAAATATGGGCAAATGTGAGAAATATTGTGATTTATTGTATTGTCATTTATAATGTGCTCAAATATTTTCAACAAAAATTATTTTGTGAATAGTTTTGAAAATACACAAACACAAATTCCATGTATGCACAAAACAAACATGGACATTAAAATAATTCAGATGTTAACACCACAATGGATGGATTGGCAAACAGACAGACAGACTTGCCAGACATCCAGTCTAGCAGCCAGACAGACATAAAGACAAGTAAACAGGCAGATACAGACAGACATCCAGGTAGTCCATCAGCCAGCTGCCCAGCCAGCCAGTCAGCCAGCCAGCCAGCCGGCCAGCCAGACAACCAGCCAGCCAGCCACAGAGTGTAAAATGTGGATAAATAGGAGTACCGTAGCTCTAGCAGCCTTCGACAGCGTAAAAACCGGAGGTGAAAGGGATTGAAGGGAAGATGAAGGGACAGCGGGATGCTTGGAGGCATCTGTGCGTGGGTTAGAAATGTTATGAAGCCCCCGGAGGCTGGGCCCGTACCAAATAGATGCTGTGATGTTTTAAAGGGCAGAGCAGCAGCATGTATGGTGTGTGGAGGCCTGATGTTAATGGATGCAACAGGGACACAAGCAAACTACCGCCAGCTGCTCTGAGTCTGAAGTGTGAACAGCACCAGACATAGGGTCTCGGTCAGTCAATCAATCAATCAGTCAATCAGTTGGAGCTCCATTATATTGGCTCTGTGGGAACCTCTGAGGCTGACCCAACACAGTCAGGCTTTTGTACTTGACTGCAATCATTGCCACTTTTCATCACCATCCATCTGTCATTTCCTTTCATCTTCTATCGCCGCGTGTGCTCTGTCTAGGGGTGTAACGAGATAGTAACTGCATCGAAATATCGTTTTTAACTTAAAAAATCAAAGTATATCGAAATGAAAACAGCCAAAATCTAATCGTATCGTTTGATTTTGTATCGTATCGAATCGGCAGTGCAAAGAATCGATTGTATCGATACTACCTACTTGTGCATTGTATTTAGCATTTTTAAGAAGAAAAAATGAAAAGGGGGGTTTAATTACTTTTCCTTTCCATATAGCTACACTGGTCTATCGATAAATGTGTGTAATCTCTGGTTTCATGTCAAGGTGCAGGTTTGTCAATATACAATGTTCATGTATTTGGCAGATAATCACTGTGTTTACTTATTTATATCCATAACAATACACGTTTCCCTTAAAAACCTGCACTATCCACACCTTTCACACAGATTTAATTTCTAAAATACTATATCGATTTTAAATCATTGAATCGTATCGTATCGTATCGTATCGCCATGAATAAACCAATATCGTCCATGTATCGTATCGTCAACGATGTATTGTGATATGTATCGAATTGCTATTAAAATGTATCGTTACGCCCCTAGCTCTGTCATTCTCTGTCTCTCTGTGTCTCTGTCTCTCCTTCTCTCTTTCTCTTGTCTACTGATCTCTCTATATCTCTCTACCTCCCCATTAAGTCCTTAAGCCTGGCATAAACGCAGAAATACAGAGTGAAAACACAATATTTTCCATCTTATTGACCTTTAGGCTAAATCTAATAAAACTAGACCAGGTCAACCTGGTTGTGCCAGACCCCGGTTCTGCCAACCCCCTGTCTGTCATCATCATTTATGACATCATGCCTTTTGTAGGCATGTCATCATCATGTCATCATCATATATACCCTTTATATAGAAAACCCGGACAGACCGACATTTGCTTATGTAGCCCTACCCATTTCATGAGTCTGGCAATAAGGAAAGGGAATGGTTGTTGCAGACACGAACATTATGTAAAACTAGGAAGCAATTCTGGGAAATTGCGAGTGTGGTTGTGTATTTATTGTCCGGATAGCCAAAATGTCATGTGAAGCTCGAATAATCCTCAAGCTTGCACCATACTTCCATTCAACTCAATGGGATTCCTCTATAATGGTGTACTTTATATGGAGATATGCCGTGAGAGCCCAAACATGCTTACTCTGTTATTCGTTATGTGAAAGTCCTATGATGTTTATGACATCTGACATGCTACAACTTCTCCCCATTGGCTGTGAGGTTAGCAGCAAATCAAGCACCATGAGAGACTGAATGATCTATTGTCTAAAGCGGTTACCCTGACACCGTTGTAAACACAACAAGATATAGCGCTACCGTCGGGATTCACCTCCAGTGAACTTCCTCACGCCTGAAGCCTGGTTCCATTTTTACAGAACCCTTATAACCCATATTCACACGGCAATTCAATGACTCAACAGGAATCAAATTATTGCTTAATTTGAAATTGCATTTAACAGAATAATACAGTGAGGGATCACTGCCCAAGCTCACTGAATGTTGAAATTGTATTCCTTTGACAGGGAATATTTTCCCCCATGCTTGTGATCTCATAGACACTGCAGTACTGTATGTGGGTCAGATAATCACCTGGGTTCATTCTCCCTATGTAGCAAAATCCTCAGTGTTAATTTAGCTCTGGGTTTGAAAAATGTCTTTCAGAGTTAAATGAAACACTCAGGAGCTTGCAGTGTATTTATGGAAGCTCTATGCAGCAGAGAGAGGGGAAAGGTACATCTAATCACATCTAATCTCTTCAGCGTTCAAAACAACTGGAATCACTGATAATCACCATAGTAATGGTTCAAACGGTGGTGTGTAATTGTGTGCAGCAAAATTTTCAGCGATAATTCAGCTCCTGATCAAGTCAGACTCCAACGCTCCCCAGTTCTACAGGGGAAACTTGCCCACTGTTAAATCAAATCATCAAATTCAATTTTCTATATTTATGATCATCTAAAATGCGCAAAATATAAAATATAAACTTGAACTTCTCCTCATTATACCTAGTCAGGTATTGGGGAGGAGCGTTGGAGGTCAGTAAAAAGCCAGCATTCAAAATGAACGAATGAATAAAGACCTATTTCTATCCTGTTATATATTCAAAAACAGATACGCTCAGTATCTACAAACAATTGATTTATATCCAGATAATGGTTATGGCCAGCCGTATTTATTTTGTGTTAAAATAAAAACATTCAAATGATCCACAGAAATCTTATCTATAGCCAACATCGGAAAGAAAATGTTTAAAATGTAACAAACGTTATTAAATGTTATAAATAGTATTTGTTTACTTTCTCCATCAAATGTAAGGTGTTGAGGAGGGAGTAGCAGGTCTCATACTGTAGGTCTGATTCCCCTCAGTCACTTTGAGTCACCACTCACCAGTGACTGATTGCTTGCTTGCTTGATGTTTGCTAATGTGAGTGTGTGTCTGTACCACCCACCTACAGTATAGCACAAACACAGGAAAATTCTCATTCCACTACTCTGACACAAAGTGTGGAATGCCCTGACACCATCCCTTAAAAACATGTGGATCACTGCCTTCTTTCAAAACAGGCCCGAGAATTCAATCAGGAGACCACAGGGGGAGGTAAACTAATTTGTCCGATAGAAAGGAGGAGACATTCACTGACAACATTTTCCCCCCTTTGTGCATATAGTGTTTTATATTTGTTGATGATACAGTAGGTATTTTTGTGTTATTTGTATACTATGTCGATGAATTGAATACATGGGACCACAATGGACTTTTTTGTGTTATTCCTTTAGCCTAAATGTCTGGCTCTACCTTGTGCTGTTTACATTTCTGACTAACTTTTAGGCCTAGAATTATTGAATGCTTTAACCAGTGAAAAATAGCAGATATACAAGCTCACAGCGCGGCACCGAGTGCCGCGCTGTGAGCTTGTAGATCTGCTATTTTTGAAAAGTTGTGAAAATATGTGAAAATCTTTGAATATAATGTATTTTTTAAGCGAACGTTTGTAACTCAAATTCTGCTTCTGGGTGGTCCCTGGAATTAAATGTTTTGAGATGGGGGTCCGTGGCCAAATGCATATCATTTTGGGGGTCCTTCACGTGAAAAGGTTTGAGAACCACTGACATAGCAGTCTCTCAAGAACAGACTAACTGAGCTCCAGTTCAAGTGAAAAGGACCGTTTCTTTCACGATGGCTAAGCCAGATTGCTGACATAGAAACATAGGGTTTTTCAAAAAATCTAATTTTCAAGATTTTTCAAAAATAGCAGATCTACAAGCTCGCAGCGCGGCACTCGGTGCAGCGCTGTGAGCTTGTATATCTGCTATTTTTCAATAGTTAAAACATAAAATAATGATACACAATACAGCGTACCCGTTCTAAATGGGTTAAGTATTAAGTTATCAACCAATGCGTGGGCATGCATCTGTGTATCTTGTCGGTATGTTTGTGACTGACTATGTGTGTCTGTAACTGGTGTGGAATAAGGAAGCAGGTGACATGATAGGAAGGAGAGATTGTTGTTGTCCCCTCACTCACTTTTGGGACTAAAGAACAGACAGACTCAACTCAGCCATCAGATTAGACATCTGATGGCTGCTAGCATTACAGGGGTATTTACATGATGTGGCTGAGGAGATGATGAGATACAGTAGATAGACAGTCAAATGAGCTTTTATTAAATGTTAAAGGGAAAGGGAGGCCATTGTTATCTTGGCTCTGTGGTTATGGTCGGCAGTGGTGTAAAGTAACTACCGGTAAGTACATTTACAATAGTTCTACCTCTACATCTCAGAGGAACATACAGTAGATTTTCATTATTATTACAAAACACACAAAGCACTTCTGCCCTATATTTATTACGGACATTTGAAAAGATCATCGGGAACGGAACTCGAACCTACAATGCGCTGTCAGACTACATTAGAGCCTAATTGCCAAATACGGGACTTCTACTTGTAACAGAAGCAGAGCATACCGTATCTACATTGCAGTGTTCATTATTTTTTTAGTTCTTCCATCACTGCTGTTAGTGGACCTTCGCCCAAGTCTGAGGTCACAGCACTCATCAAGCATCTCACGTGTCTGAGCTGAGCTGTCTGTCTTGTTTTTTTTTGTCATAACTTTTGAAAATCAATAAAAAAATATTATTGAAAAAAAAAGCATCTCTCTGTACATGCTGCATTCATATTTCCCTCAGTCCTGACTGTAGTTTCCCAGAGACTGCTGCCGAAAAACATCCCAGAACAGTGCCTGGTTTCCTCCAGACACGACACTTGACATTCAGGCGAGTGTTCAATCTTGTTTTCATCAGACCAGAACATTTTCTCATGTTTGCTCAATTTACTCTATACGTCCCAGACTCTTCTCCCTTCTGGCTCTCAAACTGTCAACCAACTCCCCACTGCAATAAGAACTGCAGACTCACTCCCAATCTTCTGCCGTAATTTGAAGACTCACCTCTTCAGACTCCACTTTACCATGTAGCACTTGCCGCAGCACTTGCCCTAGCCTCGACGACCCTGCAGGCTTATGCAAAAGCTAAAATGGCATTTACATAGCATGTTACAGTATGTAGACAAATGCCAGGTCATTGGTTTCCTTCTTTTTTTTCTCAATTTATTTTTGTATATATTGTTTAACCCTCTTTCTCTCCCCAATTTAGTCGTTATGCCAATTAATTCCTTCCCACACACATGTCTGTGTTGTCACAGCTGTTGTATCCTACTGGCTCACCTGCTGCCAGTGAGGAGCCCCCACCAGGAGGACGTGGAGCCTTCATCCTACTCCTCCTGCCCATTGAGCCTCTATCAGAGTCCAGAGTGAAGAGCTATTCACTTCACCGCGGTGTAGTTTTCTAGCTATCACCTAAATACATAACAAAGCCTAGTTGATAGCTAGGAAACTACAACGCGGTGAAGTGAATAGCTCTTCACCCTGGACTCTGTTAGAGCCTCAACACTCCCCACTGACAGGTGCCACCGTAGGAGTATGTTTGCATCTACTAAATAGTAATTGGAAGTTTGACTGCATTACTTGGTTTGTGTTCTCTCTGACATGCACTCAGTAATGACATTCACTTTGTCATTATTGGGTATTGTGTAGGGATAATTTTTGGAGCTGTGTGGAACACAAGCTCCCTATACGTGGCCGTGTGTGTGGCCGTCCGTCCGTCCGTGTCTGTATGTAGCCTAAAGTTTGGCACGCTACAGTTTTTGCACCACACACTCGCGCCATATGTCAAATCGACCGGCTTACTCGGGAATCGTGTGCTAGTAACTTGCTAAGAGAAAGGTTCTATAGTTTAATTGATATTAATTTATTAGTGAATTAATTTTCCCCATTGACTTATAATGGGAATCGCAAAAACTCACATTCAATTATTTTTCTCTCGCAAACCATAGGGGCTACAGTTTCAAGACTTGGAGAGGAGGTTCATAATGATTTCAAGGATTAAATAAAAAATAATAGTGTCATTTGGCCTCATGGTGGCGCTATAACAGCCCAGTTTACGTTTTGGCCTGTAACTGTTGAACCGTAGGTCGGAAAATTAAAATTATTTTTTCCCTGGATTCCTTGGGTCAAGACGCATCTCCCGATATAGGCCACGCCCATTTGCGCCAGGATAGATTTTCCGCCATCTTGAATTTTCTCCAAAACACACTTTTTGCTCCTTTTCCTACATATTTTCTTCAAATGTCTTAAAAACCGGTACACATGATCTATGAGGTGGGTAAACCACCGCTCAGTGTCTGTCTGTCTGTCTGTCTGTATGTAGCCTCTGGTGTAGCCTGAGTACCCTGGGTGACCAGAGAGGTGCTGTTGAGTCTAGCCTGTCCTGAGCATCAACTGCAATACACACACACACACACACACACACACACACACACACACACACACACACACACACACAGCTCCACTTCGAACAGAGGTTCAATTTTTTTATATCTATTTTGGTATAAGGCTGTAACATAATAAAATGCGGAAAAGGGGAATGCACTGATACTCCTGGCTCGTACATGGCTCTTCATACCCATATTATTTCAGCCCCTGCTGCTACCTTGAAGCACCCATCGAACCACACAGGTTTATGTTCACAGGTTAAGTGCACAACAGTTAAACAAAAATCCATTATATAACAGCTTGAGTGAGTTTTCTAAACAACCTGTTTATATTGTGGGATCGTGGCAGGCGCCTAATGGAACAATCCTGTGGGTGCTAGACATACAGTAACAACATGTCAAATATAGAGTAAGAACAAAAATAAACAACCGCATCGCTCTCACAATGTGTGAATGTCAAAAACACATATTCTGTTTCATTTTGAGCTCCTGCCGACTCCATCTGGAGTCAATCAATAAAACTCATCAAACTCCATAAAAGAAATTCTCTGGTTCCACAGGAACCCCTGATGACTTAGGATTGAATCCAATGTGTGAGTGCCTTGTTGCTTGAAATGTAAATAACAAGACAGGGTCTAATAACAGCGGTTTGCGAGATTAGCTTGCAAAACACTACACAGCTAGATCCAGCTCTCTTAGTTACTATTTAGAATTAAGATGTCTATGTCATTCTTAGCATTTCTTTCAGGATTGAAACTGGCCCATATCCCTCTCAGTTTTCCTACAGTCTGATATCTTAAAAACAATATGAAGCCTTATATGAAGTCCAGATTTATAATGCGTTATGGATATCTTCATAATACATTATAAAGCAGCCATAATGTTTATTACAGTTGAACCTTCTAGTGTCGTTTTATGTCAACAGTTTCAAAGTCATCAAACTTTTGCACCAAATGGGTAGACCGATTAGGATTATGAGTACTTGTGATACCTTATTATAGCGTAACTTATAATGCCTTATAAGTTACGCTATAATAAGGTATCACAAGTACTCATAATGGGTCTACCCATTTGGTGCGAAAGGTTCAGAACTCGGCAGTCCACCTGCTCGAGAGACCATAATCACACCAGTCCTCCATGACCTATACTGGCTTCCCGTCAAACAAAGAATCCATTTCAAAATAATACTCACCACCTACAAGGCACTCCACAAACTGGCTCCCCCCCTAAATCTCCAACTGCCATCGCCCTCATGTCCCCTCCCGGTCCCTCATGTCCCCTCCCGGTCCCTCAGGTCCCCTCCCGGTCCCTCATGACCCCTCCCGGTCCCTCAGGTCCCCTCCCGGTCCCTCAGGTCCCCTCCCGGTCCCTCATGTCCCCTCCCGCTCCCTCAGGTCCCCTCCCGGTCCCTCAGGTCCCCTCCCGGTCCCTCATGTCCCCTCCCGGTCCCTCATGTCCCCGCCCGCTCCCTCATGTCCCCTCCCGGTCCCTCAGGTCCCCTCCCGGTCCCTCATGTCCCCTCCCGCTCCCTCAGGTCCCCTCCCGGTCCCTCATGTCCCCTCCCGCTCCCTCAGGTCCCCTCCCGGTCCCTCATGTCCCCTCCCGCTCCCTCAGGTCCCCTCCCGGTCCCTCAGGTCCCCTCCCGGTCCCTCATGTCCCCTCCCGGTCCCTCATGTCCCCGCCCGCTCCCTCATGTCCCCTCCCGGTCCCTCAGGTCCGGTGACGCCAACCTCCTGGTGGTCCCTAGGACCAAGCACCGAACCTGGGGTGACCGGGCTTTTTCTGTTACTGCCCCCTCCCTATGGAATGCACTCCCCAACCACAGAAAACCAGCCATCTTACTCAAATGTCTTACTAAATAGTTCTTGAGGTCAGAATCATCCTTGCCTTTGAACGATTGTGCGATTTTTATTCTCGGTGTCTATGGTACACAGCAAAATCTGAGTGTTAATTTAACTCTCAAGGTCATCTCAGGATAGGGCTATGTATACTTACTATTTTTGGTTGACTACTTTACTTTTTGCTCTTTAATGCTATGTCTGCTCAGTTTCTTGTCCCCTAATTGAATTTAAACAAATTAATATCGGGCAATGTTTTGTTTCATTTCCTCCAAATGGATTTACGTATGTAAATTATGTAACGGAAGCCTTTTATACTCTTGGCAGAAACTCACCTGGTCTTCAAAAGACAACGCCTGTCCAACATCGCGGGGAAATCCATCTATGACAATTCCATTAGCGTCTGGGATCTTCATGATCTTCTGCTTGATCTCAGTGATGGTGGTCTCCTAGAAATCCACAGTGATGGCAAAATCAGTCAACTTCAGATTTTGCTTACATACAGTAATATGAGATTATAAGAATGTGTTATTAGTGTGGTTTCCTACAGGGCAACCACACCATAGTTCTTGTCCAGTTTATTATTCCATCTAGAGCAGGGGTCAGCAACCTTTTTGAAATGAAGTGCCACGTTATTATTTTCTAGAGTGTCAGTGTGCCATGTCAACATACATTTTAATGACAAATATTTTGTCATATTTTGATTGGCAGACCATTGTTATAATGATCATTAGACCCAGAGCAATAATCCATCTCCCCGATTCTCTCCCCAGTCAGAGTTCAGAGTTTTAATGAATGTAGAACTATCTGCAAGATGTAATTTGCTATAAATTAGCTTACTTCATTTAATTGACCACGTTTACATTTTTTAATGACAAATATTTTGACATATTTTGATTGGCAGGACATTGTTATAACGATCATTAGACTCAGAGCAATAATCCACCTATCTCCCTGACTCCCTCCCCAGTCAGAGTTCAGAGTTTTAATGAATGTAGAATTTTGTGCAGAAAGATGTAATTAGCTAACTTCATTTAACTGACCATGTTTAAAAAAAGATTTGTTTTTAAAATAAAAATCCTCTCTCTCAAACTTCTGCCAGTGTGCCGGTGATCACCCTCCCCTGTGCCAATGTTGGCACCCGTGCCTAAGGTTGCCTACCCCTGATCTAGAGTAACCCCCCAAAAAGTCCTTTTAGTCGGGGACCCACAGGCCCAAAAGCTCAAGGAATAGGGTTGAACCTGTGATGTCATGCCGTACTTTTTTATTTCTGTTTTATCTATTAGTTTGGTCATTAAGGTCCACAGAATGAGAGGCCTGCTCGGCCAGAAACATCGCGAAAGAAAGTATATCTGCTTTAAGTAGCATGTGAGGGGTCAAACTAAGGGTTTTTCATGATTCTGAATCCATTGCAAGCATTTGTTTTGCATGAAAAACGTTCCTTGGGCTAAAAACAGCCCCACAAAACTGTGAAAAGTGATGACTGAAAAATAGTCTCATCACTTTTCACAGTTGTGTGGGTTCTGTGGACCTTAAAGACCAAACTAATAGATAAAACAGAAATAAAAAGTACGGCATGTCATCACAGGTCATCTCACATTTTGGGTGACTGGGTCCCCGGCTATTTGAGTTCAATGGACTTTTTCTGTAACCTTTTCTGTAACCCCAAACCCCCAAAAGTCATTGAGTTCAATGGACAGAGCTTCACGTGACATCAGAAGAATTGCACCTTTGTAGTTTAGTTCTTTCAACAATAACATTCCTATTTTCCTGCATAGGCTTTGAAAGCTCATGCCCCATGCACCGTTTGACCAAGAGTCATGATTATGGTACAAGAGTCCCACTACTCACAAGGAACACATTTTAGGCCTAGTACCCATATGCGCATCACCCACTTAGATTTCCACATTGTGGGCAGCATCTATTCTAGAGCAAGCTGTACATGTAAATAATAACTAGAAAGAATGTGCTCCTCGGAGCACAGGTCTCGTTCAGGCCAGGTAGTAAAAGTCAATCTTTGTCAATCAGGAAGAAATATGAAAAATCGATTTGCGTGATGTTTGGACAAAATCTGTTTAGTAATAGCAAAGAAAATGTGTTTTTCAAATATCAGCCTCCTGGTGGCGCTATAACAGGCCAATGTGAAGTTTCACAGCAACCGGAAGGTTCCCAGTTCGATCCCGGGCTCCCCTAGAGTTAGTGTCGAAGTGTCCCTGAGCAAGACACTAAACCCCTAATTGCTAGCGATGAGCAGGTTGGTGCCATGCATGGTTTCCTCTGCTGTCAGGGTCTGAATGAGAGTGAATTGGTGAACGTAATGCACAATCATTGTGAAACACCTTGGATAAAGGTGCTATATAACTTCACCATTTACCATTTATTGCCAGACCCATGAAATGGGTAGGCCTACATAAGCAAATGTCTGTCCGGGTTTTCTATATAAAGGGTATATATGATGATGACATGATGATGACATGCCTATAAAAGGCATGATGTCATAAATGATGATGACAGACAGGGGGTCTGGCACAACCAGGTTGACCTGGTCTAGTATTATTTACAACATGCCACGATTTCCACCATTTAAATCTGTCTTTAAAGACTCATTTTTCATGCTCCTCCTACAGGTTTTGTCCAAACTTCACAAAATACTAAACACAAAATAAATATTCATCAGTTTCGCTACATTTGACATCTAAATATTTGTGAGAGAGATCTATTTGACCAAAACTGGCATAATTACTGAATGCATTGTCTGATGAACCCCAAACTTGAATCGCAAATTGAGGAGCTTTGACAGCAAATGTTGCTTTGACTTCTACCCATAGTGGGCACCACAAAGTATAAATGTTTTGCTCCATAACATTTTAATCTTTTTATTCAAAAGTTGGATAACCTTTTAGTAATTCCACAAGGGATAGTTGGTATGTGGGCTACTTATGGTTAGTGGAATTGTAAAGGTGAGATTCATACACCGTAGCTTTGTTGTGGTATACTAACTGTGTATAGTACTAATCAATGTCTAAGCCATTGCATAGGAATTTTTACAAATCTCTTAATAGCTAAACAACAGCTACACAATAGTTGAACACCAGCTGAAGCAACCATGGTCAGCAGCACAGCCTGTAAATAAAGTCCACATGGTGATTTCTTGAATATACTATCAGGTCAAATTATATATTCTGGTGGATGGTATAATTGCGTCTTGGAACTTTGGCATTACTTCTGAGAGCTGCAGCACCGCATCTCTGGGTGCCTTCAAGGGCCACAGAATGCCAGCATGTCTTAGCATCATCTATTTCCACACAGCCCGGGGGAGGTCAGCATATACAAACACATTTCTTAAGGCCAATGCATTCTGTATAACAGCTAAATAGAGTATGAGTGTAATGTGTGCATCTAAAAATAACTACTGACCATTCTGCCCAACAATGACCAACGTAATTTTCCGCAAACAGAATGTTCTGCTGGCAATTGGCAGAACAGACAGAGATTAAAATGGAATGTATCTATGAGAAATAGCAGAATGTTCATGAATCAAGCTAAACTATGCTGAGCTAAGAAAAGCCCTTTGATGCGCAGACTGTATGTCTAGGCTCTGAGACCAGGAATCAGTCATTCTCAGCCTTATGAAAGTACACACACAAACGCGTGCCACAACACAGGCCTAGAGATAATGTAGCATCGTATTCCCGTCGATTAATCCACATGTGCCCCTATACAGTATGTGTAGGACAGAATCCCATTCTCTTCTGTTTTTCCTTTTCTTTCCTGCTTTCTTCTCTACTCCTGTGTCTTTCTTTTCCTTTCCAGTCCTTCCCTTCCCCACAACACCCTGACCAACACTACAGGCATCCTAAATTATTATTTAAAAAAGAAATTTATCCCACGATTTTGTAACCCGGTGTCAATTATCTAATGTAATCCTGGGCGCTACATTCCCTCTGCCAACCTGTGGCATTATAGAGACCAGGATTACTGCATGTTTTTTGTGAGGGTAACTACCCAAGGAGACATGGGGAGAACATGCAAACTCCACACAGAAAGGCCCTTTTGCCAACCGGGTTGGCAAATTGGGGTATGAGCACTGATGATGGAGGAGAGAACACGCCCCCTGCGCCCACAGCGTCCCTGGCAGGAATCTAAACCAGGACCTTCTAGCTGTGAGGCGACAGCACTACCGACTGCGCCACCGTGCCCCCTGGCATCCTAGATTCTTCTCCTGAAAACTCACTGCTTCTGGCTCTACCTCACACCTTAGCAGTTAGTACTGTTAACTCTTTATCACTTCTTGTTGCCTATTGGATAGATGCTAGTAATACTATACAGATGTTTGTTTGTTATGTATATGTATAATTAAGCAATATTACACAAGGGTGTGCATTATCACGGTTATTTGGCACGACAGGTTTGCTGCACGAACAAGCCGAAGGCGAGTTCCATAGGCAGGGCTGAAGTGCCAAATAACCGTGATGAGGCAGACCCTCGAGTGTAATATTGCGATTATACAACTGTTGCCCTTAAAAAAACACGTCAACTTCATTTCATTGTATTTAAGATATTCGATAAGAATTTGTAATTTTTGAATGCCACATTTAGCTACTATGTCCCTGAACTTCACATGAAAACAGCTAGCCAAGCCGCATAGTGTTGGGGAGAGGGAGCGCTTGATGATCATGAGACAGTGCAGAAGTGCTCATTGACTGCACTGCTAGATAATGATACTCAGTGTACTGCTGTTGTATAATGTGTATTATTTAGATACATACTGTGATATGTCTAATTGTCTATATATACATTAGTGTTTACATGTCCACAAATCCTAAGTTGGGTTATTTATTTTAGATCGTTTTATATTTACTTGGTATTTATGTTTACTTGGTCATCCATTTTGTCATTGTGTGAACAAATTGGACTCTACTGTACAGTATATGCAAGGGGCTGTTTTGCTTCATTCTTGCACTTTGTAAGTCTCATATAAGAGTGTCTGCTAAATGCCAAAATCATAATTGTAGCTTCCTGCTGTCAATAAAATGAAGAACACCAGGGGCAGTGAAGTACCCACTGTCTTTAAAATATATACATGTATAATAATAATTCCCCACATCATTAGACAACCAACCACATATTATAATTAATGACTACCCAGGGACCGATAAAATACATAAACCAAAGAACAAACGCTCTGCCAGTGGGTTTCCCAAACCCATTGCTCAACTGGAGTAACACCAACCCTGGCAAGCACTTAAAACAGATCCAATCAATGAGTTTTTACATTCTTCTCTCTCATCAAAAACAAGAACATGAGAGAACTCTCCACTTAGATTTAAATGCAATATGGTTTGGGATTAAATATGTAAAAGCAGCACATGATTGTATTAATATGACAGTTGATCTTAAAATATCTAATCTGTCTTTCGTTCTCTCGGAGTAGGGACTTTTCCTCATTGTCTCTTTGGCTACTGTTCAAAGCTCTCAGATATGACAAAAAGACTGAACTGTTGCTGGAAGCACTTAGTGAGTATTAAGTGAGGGATAGGTTTGTCTACTGCTGGGCAATTATTTGAAAATGAATAAATAATATAAAATAAAAATGACATTAGCTACATTTGTTTTTGCAAATTTTTTATCCCACAATTTTGTAACCTATTTTTCACCCAGTGCCAATTGCTATGCTGTGATCTTGGATGCTGCTCTCCCTCTGCCAACTTGGAAAGATCCCCGAACTGAGCTCATGCTTTCTTCAATGCATGAGAAGTGATTAGACCGCTTAATTCTTATCACCTGACAGGGGGGAGCTACCTCGGTTGGACGTAGCGCATGGAAGGAACACGTTATTCCAAACAGTTCCTTTCCCCTCCATCAGGCACCTCGGCTCACCAGGGGGAGGCATTATAGAGACCAGGATTACTGCATTTTTGTGAGGGTACCTACCCTAGGGGACACGGGGAGAACATGTAAACTCCACACAGAAATGCCCTTTCCGCCAACCCCACCTACCTAGGGTGTGGGCGCCGATGACGTGGAGGAGAGAACATGAACCCAGGACCTTAGCTGAGAGGCGACATCGCTACCGACTGCGCCACCGTGCCCCCTGCTAATGGTGCTACATTTGAAACACAAATCTTGTATTGGGGTCCTTGGCACAAACTATGTTCAGGACAGGTGGATGTCCGTGGCTAAATAAAGATATTCAAGGACACTTCGACACTAACTCTGGGGGAAACACAAAAAGATAAGCCTACAAATATTGCACTCATTAAGGCCTATTGTGAAATCTCACTGTGAACAACCAAATTGTTCAACGTTTTGTTCGGTGTTGTTGATTCTAAGTTCATGTTTGAGATATCTTCCATTTGGCCTGAAACCCCTAGTCCCCACTTGTGGTTATAATTATGAATGGAGGAACGCTGTAAAATTACCCTTGAAGAGTTCACTTCTAATGGCTTTAGCACAGATTACAAAACTTCAAACCGAGGATAAGATCTTAATTAGAAACAGTGATTAAACCACAAAGCTCCGAGACATGCCTTTGTCTTTACAATCTGGCTGTGGGGAGCGAAAACAACCAGGGGGAGCCTGTCCTCGTTTTACTTCCCGGGCCGAGTCATTACTAAGCAGCGACACTAATAAGATGGATAAGCATCCCTCCTCCAGCCCGCTTGTGATACGGACTCTACTAATTAGTCTCCACTTGTTACATCCATGCCATGGTAATATCCCACCCAAGTGAACACACTTAAAGCACTTATTCTTCCTTCCCTTGATTAAAAGCTGTTACTCCTATACTTCAATCACTTAATTATCTCCCAATACAAAACAGGATTGATTTCAACACACTACTGATTGTCTACTCTGAATAGTGTAGTTGCTGAATACATCTCTGGTGGTCTCCAAACTGTACTGAGTATAAAATATGCGTTTAGTCACTATTGTATACTCTCTGAAAGAACTCCTCTTTTAAAAGCATGCTTACTACCTGCATATCGGTGGCATTGTGGTGTGTGGAGTGTCCAGCCTGCCCTGAGATTGATCTCCGGCCAGGTCATACCAAACCAAAGACAATAAAAATGGCACCCAATGCCTCACTGATTGGCACTCAGTATCAGGGTTTGGATTGGAGGTAAGTTCCTGCCTGAAACCAGCATCATGTCCAGGGGGTGTACTTCATCATAGATACATCATGGTTGGGGGATGTTTTTGTACATCAAGCCACCTCACGCTACAGAAAGAAAGTGAGCGCTGAGTGGTGCTATTTATTAGTTACCCTGGGCGTACAACAACTTTGAGCCGTTTACATAAGCATCCGGACATCTTTTGGGAACCGGACAAAGCCAGATAGATGGAGCACTGCTCAAAAGGAGATAGGCTCCTGCCCTAAGGGCCATATTGCACGGCAAGGCTTTCTTACAATTTGCATAATACATAATGTATACTTTGGCCTATAATTAATTAGTCTCTCACTCTCTCTCCCTCCACACAACATTACTGCATCCCGTGCCGGTTCAGTTTCTCCTGACTGGCGCAGCAGAAAATCTTAACCGAAAACAAATATGACACCTCCAGGGTTAGTTAGTGTTTTTATTTTTGAGCGGTGGTCACACTGTCTCCTCAGAGTGACTTTGTCCGTGGCTATGTTAGTCCGTAGCATGAGCTGCAACACCGCTGGTGACCAAGTGGCGCTGTTGCGTCTCACACACACACGCGCGCGTGCACACACACACACACACACACACACACACACACACACACACACACACACACACACACACACACACACACACAAACACACACGTGCGACCCTGAAATGAACTGCTACACACACACGGCCACGCACACACACACACCACCACTCACTTCAAACTTGATTGGATTTTTTTCTTCTCCTTGCCGGCTTACAAGGTAATTCTCACGGATCACTAGGAGGCTTTCGTTTCAGCTGGTCTCAGCTGCTAGGCGATATTCTCTCCATCTAACATTTTGTCAGGTTAGTCAATACTAAATCCTGTCTGTTAACACTAAATATTTGGGTCTCCGAGACACCATCTTATAATATGGTGGCACAGAGCATTAAATGCATCAATGCGATCGATCCTTGACACAAACAAAAACTGAAAAACACTCGCTAGCACACGCAGGCAGGCGTGCACAGTCGTACACCCACCCACACACACGCGTACACTCTCTCTCTCTCTCTCTCTGTCACTCTGTCTTGTTCACACCCTCTCTCCCCTGAGCTCACCCCCTAGCTCGTCCCCTGACCAGGCACCTGCACACATTGACATCTGCCCTTTTATCAGTCTGTAAAAGGTGCCCTCTCCAGACCACGAATGCAGTTTTCACTGTGGTGAAATAAATGCAAATGCCCTCTTTCCATGCCATACTGTACCTGAAGGCGGCATTCAAGAGAGTTGCCTTGTCCAAAGTCAACTCTCTTCAACTTGAATGCAGCAACTTATGTTGAAAGAATTGCCCTCTCTGTGTATAAATCCATGCTGTAAGTCACCTCTCCTCTAGTATTGCCTTTTTGAGTGGTGGTCTCACCACTCCTGTGATTCGCTTTCACGATGTTACTGGCTGGCTGGCCGTGTATGTCTGTCGCCTACCAATCTGCCATACCTCTCCTGACCACACACACAGACCACAAACACGTTAAAGGAGGGGCGCTATTGAGCAGGCAGACTCAACACTCTCTCTCTCTCTCTCTCTCTCTCTCTCTCACACACACACACTGTAGACACACACGTAGCAAGGAGGGCACGCGCGCGCGCAGACACACACACACACACACACACACACACACACACACACACACACACACACACACACACACACACACACACACACACACACACACACACACACACACACACACACACAAATGTCCGCGACTGGGTGGCTGCAACAGCACGCACAACGTTTTTTCACTCTCTCTGATGATGCACGCAGCGTGCAACTCCTGTGTGTGTGTGTGTGTGTGTGGCTGGCTGCTCGCGCTAATGTTGCAGCCGGAGACAACTCTGAGCATGGAGAAAAGTCCCACGCTGAGGTAAACGCAATGTTGTGGTTTTATTGGAAGTGGCGTGCCGCTGAATGGAGCTCCCTGCTTGTGTTCCCACTACTTTACCTCGCATTGGATTTTTAATTTTCGGCGCTGTTGTGTGCACTCTGCACTGCAGCTCCGTCCGTCCGTCCGTTCAACACACATCACCCAAGTAAATCCTGGCTTATACTTCTTCATCACGGCGTGTTCCGTGACAAAATGTGGCTGATCTACAAGCTCACAACGCCTCGCATCCGCGACGCGTTGTGAGCTTGTAGATCTGCTATTTTCCAGGACAGAAAAAATGGGCCCGATCCCAGCTCTAATCTACAAGCTCACAATGCGTCCACCCGTCCATCATTAGCCGAGTTTCTTAAAGCAGGTCAAAATAATAATAAACAAATAATAGTTGGAAAAAAGCGGATTTAAGCTCACAATGCGTCCGTCCGTCCGTCCGTCTGTCTCCCGCCACTGTTGAGCATGAGCAACCTTGCAATCCATGTATTTGACTCTTTTTATTTGACTATTTTTATTTGACCACCACTCAGTTCACAAGGTGTGATTTTTTATGCTTAGTTTAGTGTGGTATCAAGCACCGAAAATAGCCGACCTCCAAGCTCACAACGCGTTGTTGTGAGCTCGGAGGTCTGCTATTTTCAATATTTTCACCAAAAGGCCCTTTTAGAAATTGCAGCCCCTGCTTCTCTAACATGCTCTGCACGTCCCTGCCCCTGACGTTCCTACCTGAGGTGCCAGTTCTCCATTGGTGATGATTTTAGCGATGAGGCTCCACTTCCTGTTGCTGGTGGCGTTGTGGATCATCTTCCTCCGCAGCAGCTCCCCCACAGACACGTACTGGAAGCCGTAGCGCTCCGCTATCTTCAGGCTCTGCGTTCCCTTGCCACTGCCGGGGCCACCTGGGGACAGACAGGGTGGAGAGTCGGTTCTGTTCTGTCTGCGTGAGACGGAGGATAGTTGGATGTGTGATACTGTGGGGCCTTTTCCACCAGCAAAGAACCGGTTCTGGTTCTTTCTCCCACCTATGGGATGAACCAGAGGTGTGCTTTTCCACCGAGAACCGGAGTTGGTTCCGAACCGTAAAAGTTGGTTCGGAACCGGAACCACAAAATCCTTGGTTTTTCCAGTGAACCACCATCTGAACTGGGGGACAATGGCTCTGGTTCAAT
Source organism: Nannobrachium achirus (assembly GCF_963921795.1). Classification (NCBI taxonomy): domain Eukaryota; kingdom Metazoa; phylum Chordata; class Actinopteri; order Myctophiformes; family Myctophidae; genus Nannobrachium; species Nannobrachium achirus. Next base: position 46,358,201 of record NC_137814.1, on the reverse strand, counting down.
CTGGTGGAAACGCAAGCCGGTTCGCAAGAACGAACCAAGGTTCCAAGAAAGTTGAACCGGCACTGGTTCTGGAACCAAGGTTCTTTTGGTGGAAAAGGCCCCACTGTGTGTAGGTGGACTCAACTCTGTGCCTGTGTACTGTATGCAGTGGTGGAAAGTAACTAAGCAGGTACGTGCACACATAGACATCAACCAGGACTTGAGCCCCTGCCCTTTTATCCTTCTGTAAAAAGTGCCTTCTCCAGACCATGAATGCAGTTTTTTAATGTGGTGAAAGAAATGCAAATGCCCCCTTTCAACGGCATACCTGAAGGCAGCATTCAAAAGAATAGCCTTGTTCAAACTCTCCTGAACTTGAATGCAGCATCTTATGTTGAAAGAATTGCCCTCTCTGTGTAGAAATCCATACCGTACGGTACCACATCTCCAGTATTCACTTTATTATGCTTAGTTTAGTGTGGTATCAAGTACCGAAAATAGCCGACCTCCAAGCTCACAACGCGTTGTGAGCTTGGAGGTCTGCTATTTTCGTCCCTGTAACTAAGTACATTCTCAAGAACTGTACTTAAGTACAAATCTGAGGTATTTTATTTTTACATTACTTGAGTATTTCCAATCGCTACTTTTAATTCTACTCCACTGCATTTCAGAGGCAAATATTGTACTTTTACTCCATTGCAATTATTTGAAAACTTTAGTTACTAGTTGTTTTGTAGATTTAGATTATTATTACAAAACATGCATTAACCACTTCAGCCCTATATACATTTCGACCATTTGAAGTGTGATGCTGTGTGTCTCGGTTTGTGTGGATATATTATGTACTGTAATCATGCATATGGAGTGGGGTGTCAGATGATAGAAACAGGTATGTGTTCGCACATCCCTCCTACACACAAACAACACCTCTCGCTTTCTTGTCCTGCTGTTCCCTCGTTCTGTTTCATGGGATGATAATTGACGGCAAAGGAACAACACTTTTATTGATGCTGCTTAGTATTGTAAATTTGTATGCAAGGTTAGTTTAGCTTTGTCTAACTAACAGAGAGAAGTCTAACTGAACATGTGGCGTCTATCCATTATCTTTCATCTGATATTTTCATGGCTACACACAGGCCTCATTACAGACTCAGGCATCATGAAACAATTTCCTTTGTCTGGTTCTCTTAAAGGTTTGCCTTGATCCTTTGAAGAAATGACAGCTGAGCTGATGATGCCATCCTGTTTTTCTATTTTCATTCTTTTTGCATGAGGGATTGTATGAGAGGCGGTACGTGGTCAAAGCTCAATATGTTATCATCAAGGACAATTACCACCCCAGCCACAATCTGTACCCGCCAACGAGACGACGGCTGGGCAAGCTCTATCGTAGTATTAAATGCCTGAACACCCGATTTCTGAACTGTTTCTACACGGCTACCATCAGACTGTTGAACAACTCATGTCATGCATGAATACTGCCTGACCGTGGTAGTTTTTAACCTCTGTGTACTGATAATTTCCACAGAGTCATGGTAACTGTACATGTGGACTGATATCAGAAAAGGTACTGCTGCATGGCCCTCCTAGGCGATCATCTGTAACAGGGTCCACTTTGGGTTCTCAACCTTTTCAGGCTGCGACCCCCAAAATAATCATATTTGAACTGGGGACCCCCCCCACCCTGACGAGCACTAAGAGTTACAATTTGTATAAACAGGTTCTATTGTGAAAATAGCCTATTTTCACAGGTTGAGATCCACGACCCTGAGCAGATGTCCCCCGAGAAGGTCCGTGCAACAGTAATTGTATCTGCCCAAGTGCCCTGTCTATGAGTCTATATAAAATGGGTCTGGTACGCTCTGATACAATAAAAGGACAAAATCCACGGACAGTCCACTGGACTCCATCCATGTACGTTGTCTGCTCCCTGTTTAAACACTACATGGATCTTCAATGGCAGAAATGTATAATTTAACTACTATAGCTGACCAAGCGTTTTATAAAGGAGAAAACCAATATTCATATTTTCCCTTAAATATTCTATGTGCATTATGATGACACACAACTGTTTTGTTGGACACAAGCATTTAACCATTGTCTCTTGTGGGTTAGAATGCATTAAAAAAAACATGATAATATATTTTTCCAGCTTGAAGGATTCATAAAGAAAAGTTAACCTGCAGTGTAGATATGGCTGATTTGCAAATGACACACCACCTACTGCACCTCTCCTCCCACAGTACACCAGTTCATGACAAGTCCCCCAAATGTCAAAGGCAGGTCAACATTTTGCAAACCAAATCTAAACACCTACTGTATTTGCATTAGTTATAATCATTATTTCATATCATATACCGGTAATCATTTGTCAGGCCGCTGCATCCAGACCACACATTGTGTATGGACTTTATCCAGGAAGTCAGCATACCACAGAAGATTTAACGACATAAAAGATTTAAAAAAAGTACAATAAAACAAATTAAAAAACACAAAAGGGTGAGATTATCCTCTTTCTCTTCTCTCAGACTGACTGTCTGTCTGTGTCTCTCCCTCTTTCATAAAAATGTGCTCACACAACAGCAACAGCACACAGAGCATCAATGACTAATGCTCATCTTTTTTTTATAGTGTTTGTGGCCTTTACCTATGACGAGGATGACCTTGGGTCGAGGTCTGGACGGATCGAACACCTCGTACTCGTCTATGAGTTCTGCAGTCTCTGACAGGTCAGAGTCACTCTCGATGGAGAACTGACTGATGGGTGGTAGGCGTTCATACCGTCTATAAGGGAAATTGGGACTGTCGGGCAACACTGGGGTAACACACACACACACACACACGCACCCCACGCATGCACACACACACACACACACACACACACACGCACACACACACACACATGCGTGCGAGCACGAATACACGCACGCACATACGTACGCACACACACACACACACACACACACACACACACACACACACACACGTAAGTTTGTGCACAGACAAACACAGGAAACTCAGATTCACACAGAGAGACACACAGGGAAACAAATAAAACCAAAGTTATTATTAGAAGTTATTTTTCCTCTTGTGTTTAATTAGCCAACAAAGCTCTTAATATATTCTTGCCATTTCATCAAATGTATGTACTGTACTGTATGAGAATAATGCATCAAGACTGAGAACATAATTAAGAACCCACGATACAGAACATGCATAATCAAAAGGGTTGTGAATCAATCAATTATGAGGGTTGGCTGGATGTTGAATCTACAATTCTAGCCTATTAAAGTGGGGAATGGAGGTTGGCACTGAGAGAGAAACGCCAGCTGAGAGAAAAACGACACACTCTGTAGGAGCCGTCAGCAGACAGAGAGATGGCATTCCCATCTGGCCAACATTATACAAACATGACAGATTTGAACTTCCGCCGTCAGCCAAGAGGGGAATTGCTGTGCACAGGCAATGAAATCTCCATCTCTGATTAGGTTTTAGTTTCTAGTAGCTAATTACCGCAGCTGCAAAGTTTACACGTTCTCAAGCCAGATGGATGAGTCTTTAGTTTTTACAGAAGACTATACGGTATCGTATTAAGTGCCATCCGATTTATTTAAATTGCTCAATCCATACATGAAACATGGTCTGTTCTGTGTGAATGTAAGCAGCTTTTCACCTGCAAACAGATCAATCTGTTCTACAGTATACTATTTTATTCAGTTACAGAAACGTGAATTTCAATTTGTATGCACATTTGCATGAGGTACAGTACATCATCAAATGAATGTGATGTTCAATGACAACTATGGTATGGAACACAACGTACACAAACAACATAGCAATAGAATATTCATATTGGTACTGATATTAGTCATCTGTGACTGTGACTAAAGCCCTATGCACACAGATGCGTTTTTCTCGCACTGATTCCATTTTTTAAAAGAAAACAATGATTCTCTATGACCTCATGCACACCAGCCCCCGAAATCCAATGCGTTTTAATCTTGCATGCATCAAACAGAAAGAAACGCAACGGTCCTGTGTGCAAAGCCCTTTAGATTTGTTTTGCAAATCCTAATGCCCTACTTTGCACCTACAGTATTTCCTTATATGTTAGACAAAACGTAAGCCACTGCCGCTGGTAGCCTTTTATGTATGCACTGTGCCAGGTTAATGATTACACATGCACATAAAAAATACATAAAACCTCAAGAGTTTTGTAAAAGTGGCCAATGACGAGATCATTAGCCTGCACTATAGCGTATACTGATGCAATGGTGCATAGAACAATTCTTACTGCAATGTAAAACCCGTTATCATTATGAGATGTGCCAGTCATTTGAATTATTCCTTCCACCAGGAAACACAACTGTACAGTCTCAACAGCTGTGATCGTTGTCTGGACATTCTATTGTTAGTTTCCTATGAATTTCTGTCTGTTCTTGTCTGTTCTTCAGCCTGTTATTGGATTGCTCCAAACACAGTTTCATATCGTCACTGTCGGGCAGAAACCTCGTATCTCCAAGTTTCAAATGTGTACGTTTTTTCGCAAATGCTTCATCATATGGCCATCGCACAAAAGTAGTGAAAACAGCTGATCTACAAGCACACAACGCCTCGGGTGCGAGGCACTGTGTGCTTGTAGATCGGCTGTTTTCACTAGTTTAAATCATTTTAGAAATGATAAGTACAAAACAAACATTTTTGGACAACGACGATTCCACCCGACAACGCCGATATGTGTTCTATCAATTCATGAAAAGTCCATTATTAATGTAATTCTAAACCAGCCGCTGAGTTATACTAAAACAGAGAATGGCATTATATTCCACAATAATATAATTTTAAACTTTTACATTTTCCCCCCCATGAATATACTATTCTGATGCTCAACCACCTGACCCTCAATGCTTACCGTTTCTGAAGAGGGACCTTCGTGATTGGCCCCCATTGAGGGGAGGGAGGGACTTCTTCTCCTGACCCACAAATGTGTCCCACTTCACCTTCTCTGCTCCTCCCATCTCCCTCACCTTTTTAAGACAGCCTTCCAAGTAGTCAAGAGGGTCATCTGGACGGTAGTACATCAGCCCTGTTAGTAGGCTCTGGAAAACAACAACAATAACCAAACAATGAGAACTTCCCTTGTACATTGTAAACATTCCTTCCCGCACATAACTGAATACTACATTGATTCGATTTATCCATGTGGCACGGAGAGACTATAGGAGCAGTGGTTCTCAAACATTTTCATGTCAAAGACCCCCAAGCTGATACATATTAGACCATTTGGAAAGGCTGTGTGCAAGGGATCCCCTGAAACAGAAAGTATTTTTGTCACATTACATTACATACTTCTGAAGAAAACCCGGAGACTCATTGGGCACTTTTAGCCAGTTAAATAATAGTGAAATTAAATAATAGTGAAATTAAATTGTTCCTCATTTTGTTTGGTGCCATGGCATTGCTCCGAAGGTTCATTGTTCCGAAGGTTCATTGGTCAGAATTTGTTAAGAATACTATGCCCAACTCTAACCCTAACCCTAACCTTAACCTCAGTAACCCTAACTAAATTCGGACTAATGAACCTTCGGACTAATGAACCTTCAGAATTATGGGCAGTCCCCTTTTGTTTAGGGGCCCGCTGGAACCGCCTCAAGGAACCCTGGGGTCCCTAGACCCCACTTTGAGAACCACTAGAGAAAGAACCAGAGAGAGGGTCTATATATAATAAAATACAAAGTGATAACTGTAAGTGAAAAGGTTAAAGTATCACTGAGGATCAGAGTGTGTGGTGCCATGTGTTGATTAAAGTGTCTAGTCTCACCATTATGTTTGTGTCAATGTATTGGTTCTGCTTCTGGGTTGTGTGAAAAACAACAACAGGAAAGGTGAATAAAAGCCAAAGCCGGATGGATGCCCAACAATTTAGAGTCAGCTTTTCTCTGAACTTGAAAGTCAAATGACCTGTTTTGCTTAAAAGGAACTGCATGAGAAATGTGAGAACTGCATTTTTATGCCAAGAGAGAAACCAGGCTAGTGTTTGTGAGATCTGGCCCTTAACCCTGAATGTTCTCAAACAATGAATTCCCCTGGGACACAAGACATCTTTCCAGTTTCATATCCACCCACTTCATTATCAACCTTTACCATCCACAAAAACAAAGATAACTAAGCGTTCTGATATTTTTGGCAAGATTGAGATGACATAGGGTATAATGAAATTCTACAGCATAATTCAATAATTGAATTATAATGTGTTTTTGTATCAAGGGACTGTATTGCTCACATAGAAATTGCAGGTCATAATGATATAAATTCCAATCTAAATGTAATTACCACTTACGTAATGAAAATAACTGCTTGTAATTGAGTAGCAGACACAGTAATTGCTGACACATAACCTGTCTCTGGAAGTCAGCCAAACGAATAAGATTGGTTAATTAAATATGATTGGTTGCAGTAGACCTATATGCATCTGTTTATTGCCATTCATTTCTAATGATAATGGAATGAGATCTGTGTAGCTTCTGTTGTGTTTACTTCCCTTGTGGCGGTACAATCATTTGATTTAATGTTAGACAAGACAATTCTGATTTTATACTTTGAAATAGCTTACTGTATGAGGGGTCGGGGGAAATGTCATTGGTTTGATTTTGTTTTTACATCTACATTTATGCTGCAAGAAGTCATTTGAGAATATTATATTGAATACATTTTGTGAGCTACAGTAATTATTTCTTAAATTAAAGAGACTAGAGAATTTCAGGTTGGGCCATAAAGAAAATTAAACACGCATATGTAACGCGCAAATCTACAATAAGCGCATGTTGCACGCTGATGTAGCCTAATAAGTTACGCGAATTATGACTCACATTATTTCATTGACTAGCCTACGATTGCCAACATCTTTATCACTTCGCACAAGGTCTGTGCGTCTGTCCACCACTGTTCTGCAAAAAGAAGCTCGAAGCGCACGTATACGTTCCCAAGGCATAACCTGCCACTGCTGCCAGGGGCGTCATTTTGGGCATCAGAGGATGGCAACGTATGGCCACCCCCTACTGTCTGGCCCCTAGTGTTCACATTTAACCCTAAATTCAGTTATTTCGGATATTGTCCATACTCCAATTGTTGCAGATTAATCTGATTTCATCAGAATTATGCATAGCTGCCTCACCTCAAATAGTTGTGGTATCTCACGTCTTGCGAGATACTCCTTGGCATCGTTGGTATTCATCCCTCCAGATGTATTCTCTGAAATCACACAACTTGTCCAGAGTGTCTTCCAAAGCAGACTTAACACTTGAGGCGGAGATATGATTTGTCAGCGACCGACTGGAACTTCAATAGTAACGTGAATCGAACCATCAGCGCATATTCCCCTCGTGGTGCATATGAGTGGACTGGATTCCTGAAGGCAATGCCACTGATCAGCCACCCACGGTGATGCGAGGTTTGTCTATCCTCTTCCCTCGTACAGCAACAGCATTCTGCTCCACCGTCTGCTCTTCTGGATCTAAGAGCGCATATGGAGCAGATCAGGCGACATGCGATTGACGTTGGCAGCAGCAGTGGCACCGAGTTTGCGCGCTAGCTGTGCCCAAATGGCGCACAGCCACGAACTTACTGGCTGGCGCTTTTTCATAAATGCTTGCCTTTAAGTTAACACAGTGTTTTCCAAACTTTTCTGTACTCAGGACAGGAGGACCCATTTATGTCACGGACACATTTTTATGGGTCCCTATTATGTTTCCTACATTTAGTTTTTAAATATTATTATTTCAAAACATTTTCCAAAAACACTTAAGCCCTATTTAAAAATATATAGTGAAAATAGTTAATCTAGGCTACAAGCCACTGAATTCTTTCAAAAGCTAGAACTAGTCCCAACTTATTTTTAGTTCCACTATTGAGAAATATTTGAACAGGAATGTCTATTGTTACATGTATGGCTCAATGCTTGCAACAAAGGAGTCCACAATAGTTTAAAGTTGAACAAATATTTGTATTAAACTATATATCATTGAAAATGTACATGGTCAGTGTCAGTAATCAGTAGTGTAGTAGGCATGAATGATGGATGCAAATCAAATCAAATGTAGTGGGCCACCATGGCCTGTAATGGTGGCTGGGGAGAGAGTGAACTCTCTGAACACGACAGAGCATTTTTTTTTTTTTAATTTGGGATAACAATTGACGTATATTAGGCCCATTTGGGCTAATTAATCATATTAATGAATCAATCATAATAAATCTATCATAATAGACATCTTCACCAATAAGGGAACAGAACCTGGCTTGCAATGATTTTGCCTATGTTTATCATTTATTTATTTAGATATCATTTGGAAATAAATAAGCAGCAATATATCAATCATGTAATAGCTTTAAATAGATTTTTGCTACAACGATAAATTCCCTCTATACATTTGATATTCTATTGATCACTGTATTAATTCACACAGTACAGTGATGCGTGATGCATTTTATTTTGAAACGTGTGGATCAGGAAGTGTCTGTCCGCCACTGGGTGGGCGGAGTCAGCTAATATTTTTACTTCCTTGATCACTCAGTGCATGGATGTACTGTAGCTGCACAATGAAATTACTCAGTTTATTGTGCTTATTTTCCGTCTGCTTGGTAGTATGGAGCAATAACATAGAGGTGAGTACATGTCTTCATAATACGCGCCTGCATTTGTGCTGAAACTGTAGATATCACGTAGCATTTTACTAGCAACAACATAGCTATCATGTAGCGAGCTTGGCTAACCTGTGTAAGATACACACTACACAGTGTATCACATCATTCATGTTTTTATTTTTTCAATATAAAAACGTACACCCAAATAGAGGAATTTCATCATATGATTTGTATTTCTTTCCCCCTCCCTTTGATACGAAGACCAGAGCAGGACAGTTCTTCAGTAGTGGTCATACTAACAACTGGGCAGTGCTGGTGAGTATTCAAAGCGAATATCTATTTTCTGTATATATGTCTAAACTAGGGGTTTTCAACGGATTATCTGCAATCACTTTCACATTGATTGTGACAGCCTGGTTGTCACAATCAATTTGACAATGTGGTCAACCAGGGGACCACCTTTTGTGTCAGGTGGGGGGATTTAGCCTAGCTACAGCTAGACATCATCCCCACACATGTTAAAACAAGGATATACTACTATATACTGTATATACTGCAGTTAGTTTGCTGCATTAGTATATAGGCCGGCCCCAGACTACTAGGGGGGATTTGAGTCTGTCTATTTTTGGCTTTAGTGATGGCAAGAGGCAGAGGCTCATGTCATTGTTGTCTCCAACCTTGCTCTACCCTCTTCAGGTATTTGATGGTGTAATAAAATAAAAAAGACCCACAAATACCAACAGTTATGGTCTACTCTAAGTTTCACCTAAATGGAACAAAAGAGAAATAACGAACAGACATGTGACTTTCTCACTTTCCTACATTACTGAATGCATGGTTGAATGGCTGAATGGGTAGAGAGACACCCTGGGAAACGGATGATCTGTATAGAAGTGTCCCTGAGCAAGACACTGACAGGTTCCTGCGATTATCTGTGTTTAGAAACAGGGCGGTATAGTAGGGCTGTCACAATTATTACATAATCGTCTAATCGTGATTATTTGACATTATCGCAAATTATTTTGTCATAATCGTCATAATCGTGAATGTTGAAAAATAGAAATAACAGAAATAGTGGAAATAGCAGATCTACAAGCTCACAACGCGTCGCATCGCGAGCTTGTAGATCGGCTATTTCCACTATCAATGTTATTTTTTAAGTAGTAAGTTGTCAAATATGTCAGTAATGTATTTGTATATTTAGGTTACGTGTCATATCTACCATATGCAACTTCAAAGCCTAAAAGCCAAACAGAAAATATAATATATATATATATAAATATCAACGACAAATACACAATTAAATCATTAATCGCCAATTATTTGAGTGACAATTAATCATCATGTAAAATGTCATATCGTGACAGCCCTACGGTAGACTAGAACTCTGTCTGTGCCTGCCCTGTCGCACCAGATCTACAGGCTAAAAACACATCAAGATAAAACACATTGTAAGGACACTGCTGTACTAGTAGGCTATAAATGAGGTTTTGTTTGTTTACTAGCAACTGCTTTTATTTGCAGTGTGGAAGCTTCAGTCCAATTTTGACCCTTATGTTTCTTTTCTCTGACAGAATAATGTAAACTGATTATTTATTTTACAGTGCTGACGACCTACCATTGCGCTTGCATGCAAAATAACAAGACAGCATTGCATACCAAGCAAGAACAATATAATAATAACATGTTTTGGACAATAATAGTACATTATAGTTGTTAATGTGATAAATAAATAAAACTAATAAACTCACATGAGGGAAAGCAGAAAAGGAAATTTGCAGGTGTCTGACAGACAGTCACAAGCACATTTATACCTAGAAGCAGTCACTGTCAAAAGTAGACATCAATTATTGTGGAACATGCATCCTTCCATCCATGCACATATAACCTAAAAGATTAATATTAAACATTTGATGTATTTTATGTCATTAAGTTAACACATCATTCCCTTTCCTCTGTAAACCATAGGTATGCACATCCAGATTTTGGTTCAACTATCGCCATGTGGCCAATACGCTGTCTGTGTACAGAAGTGTCAAGAGACTGGGCATTCCAGACAGGTTAGTCACATAAAACGGTGCCTCACAGCATACTGAGTTAAATATCTCAATGATATTTGTATTCACGTTTGTAGATATTAAAGGAGTAGTTCACCCCCAAAATGACTATTGATTACTCAGGCCATGGAGAGTAGAGTTCAATAATATTTTTTGGTTTTTGTCACATTCCTAAGACAAAATTTTGATTCGAGTAAATTTACCCCCATTGATTCCGGATGGTGACCCGTTTCGAAACGGGTCACCATCCGGAATCAATGGGGGTAAATTTATTGTTATCACATTTTTGTCTTAGGAATGTGACAAAAACCAAAAAATATTATTGAACTCTACTCTCCATGGCCTGAGTAATCAATAGAAAAAAAGTCATTTTGGGGGTGAACTACTCCTTTAAAGACTGATAGTGATATTTTCTGTCTGTTTCTCGTATGTCTCGATTTGACCTTATTGCATTTGAGGTACTGATGTCCTCTCATAAACATGATCCTCATTATTGTGTTGTAGTGTATCAGGTAGAAGTCTAGAAGAGTCCAGATTAGGGCTGGGCGATTTGGCTTCAAATCAGTATCTCAATTATTTAAAACCTTTTCCTTGATTACGATGAATGGAAAAACATTGTGAGAATAGCAGACCTATAAGGTCACTTGTGACATTGCCAACGTATTGTGAGCTTGTAGATGAGCTATTCTCATTATTATTTCTACTTGACTTAGACTACAAGTTCGTACATGACTTGTATTTGAACACCATACCTCAACATTCAGTAAATTTCAATAACTAACTCCCCAATCCGCTTTGTGTTCACAGTCACATCGTTCTGATGTTGGCAGACGACATGGCCTGTAACCATAGAAACCCCAAGCCTGCCACAGTGTTTAGCCACAAGAACATGGAGCTGAACGTGTATGGAGACGATGTGGAGGTGGATTACCGTGGATACGAGGTTAGCTCATGTTGTCGCCGAACACACACAATCACACGCACAATGACATCCCACTGAGAGGCAGCAGGGCGCGTGTGAGTGAATCAAGGTTGAGTATGTGTGTGTGGACTGTGTAGGGTGGGTGGGTCATAGCTGTCCCTCGCACCGATTGTTCCGTTCTGTTTACCAGGAAATTACTTCATATGAATTATGAATGACTTGAGATAGAGGGGCAACCGCATCCTTTGTCTTTTGTGCTTCATCAAAGTTTGTTTTACAGTTTTTTCCAATTGCTCAGTTGGTTAGAACAAGAATTCAGAATCCAGTAATGCATTAAAACTATGCATTACGCGTGAACTATCCCTTTAAACCCTCTAGACTGAGTCAACTGGGCCTGTCTCTGTACTTTTGCTTTCTTCCCATCCTCACCAAATCTCTTTGCCAAAAATAGCCGATCTACAATTGTGAACTTGTACATCGGCTATTTTTGTCTAATGCCCCCCTCAGAATATGGGTGCTGGGGTGGTTAATTAAAAAAAGAAGAATACCATTTTGAATTGTATCTGTCTTTCAGGTGACGGTGGAGAACTTCCTGCGAGTTCTGACGGGCAGGATGCCACCAAGCACCCCACGCTCCAAACGCCTTCTCTCTGATGACCACAGCAACATCCTTATATATCTGACTGGTACCTCAACTCCTCCTGTCTATACTTTAAAAAGCCCTAGTATGTTGTCCCACTATTGTAAGGAGTCTATCTCCTGTTCGCTTAGCGTGATGCAGGTTGTTGTACAAGTACACCCCCTGGACATGATGCTATGACTTACCCCAGTCCAACCCTTGATGCTGGGTGCCAAGCAGGGTCCCATTTTTCAGAGTCTTTGGTATGACCTTGCTGGGGATCGAACCTCAACCTCCCAGTCTCAGATCAGACACTCTAACCCCAAGGCCACTGACTGCATGTAAAATGGCTGAAAACTAACACCATAGAACAGGTCACAAAATGTTGTTTCAGCCAGTGTGTAAGTTGAGCCTATTTGGAGGTAGGGAAGAGGAGTACATTTACTACAGTAAACTGGTCCCCCAGAGATCTGTTATGGTTTCCTTGGATAAAGTCTATACGGTTGAGCTAAGCATCATTTCAAATTTTACAAGTTGGTCATGGGGATTGTTCAGTTTTACTGTGAGCGGTTGTGGAAAGTTGTACCATGCCAAAACGCAAGAGCACAAGACTTAAATGTGCAAATATAATTACAAATATATTACTTTTATAAAACTGATTAAATAATCTTAAGTAATACATATGTACTTACACAGTACATCATACAGAAATGTTGACCAGGGTCCCTCAGGGCTCTATACTAATAGGTCAGCTAGTATTTCCCTCTACAACAAATCATGTGCTAAAAGTACATAAATAATTTTTCAATGGAAGATCACCTTGGAATTGAACTTTGAGTCAAGGTTAGATCTGATACACGATGATATGATTCTAATCATATGAGTCATGGTTCGATGTGTTTTTATGATTGTATTGACAGGACATGGTGGAAACGGATTCCTGAAATTCCAGGATTCTGAGGAGATCAGCAACGTTGAGCTGGCAGACGCCTTTGAGCAGATGTGGCAGAAAAGACGGTATGCTAATTTATGTTTTAACAGCTACAACATATCCAGCACCTGCTAACTTCACTTGATAAGACCAAGTGGGAATTTATAGCACCAAATTATGCGAATACATGCACACACAAACCCAACACCTTTGACCGAGACAGACAGAAACTCCCTTATTTAAATCTTCCATCTGTGTTTAACAGCCTGACTGTCAATGAATTATTATTATTATATGCCTGATTGGAGTCCAGAGTTGGTGTCGGCTATTACGCACTCTGAGGCTCCGTTTAGCAGTCTCTAGGGCAGCGATTTTCAAAGTGGGTGACGGGGCACCCTGGGGTGCCGTGATGCCAGTCCAGGGGTGCCGCAAGATAATTTGATAATATTTGGAATTCATCAATATCACTACATCAATATCACCTTCAACCTTCCCCCCCCAGAATAGGCATGCTGGGGTTCAAGTGGTTAAACGTCAAGTATAACGTTATTTTCAGTCAGTTCTGATGGAAACGGATATTTCTCCAATATGATGTAAATTCTAAAGATGAACAGTGTAACTCAGGGGTGCCGTGGATGAAAAAGTTATTTACAGGGGTGCCCTGAGTCAAAAAAGTTTGAAAACCCCTGCTCTAGGGAAAATGGCGTTATCAGGTTTTGAAAATGCAACAAAGTGTAAACCCCTTCCAGAGTAGAAATCTTCTCTGCCTCACGTCTCCATGTAAACGGGCAAAACGGGGGAATCCGCAGAACGTGTGATGTCATGGCTCACGTCGACTCGCGGTTCAGAGCCGTAGAGCCACGCCGCATTGGTGCAAACAAACTGTTGTGACAGGAAGCAGAACGGAAGTGCGTGCCTGGTCGATCTGGCAGCGTGTCACCGCCACCTATTCACATGGCATGCACACTACAGCATTTTCAATCACTGTTGAGTGTCCGTCTAAACGCAGAATACAGTCCTTGGAGAGCACTGCAGTGTCCCTATTGTCTTCCAGATCTTGACCCGCTTGTCAGAACAGATCTTCTGGCTGCCAATGAGATCCTGGCTTGCTTAATTAAAAGCCTTGACGCAATGTAATATAATTGCGAGCTTGAGCCACCAAATTGTGGCCTCCTATAGTAATATGTTATCCTCCAAGAAACGATTCCCTTCATTAACAGACATTTAAAGTTCTCCTCCTGTCCTCCACATTTCAGTGAACTGGTGTCTTCCAGTGTTTGGATCTGAGGCAGACATGAAGTTGCCCTGAAACTTCACCTCTTTTTTTTTTTGAGAGAGAGAGAAAAAGAAAACAAGGCTTTTGGCCTTTATTTATAGTGTTACAGTAGAGACAGACAACTAACGCAGGGAGAGATGGGGAGAGACATGCAGCAAAGCTCGTCAGGAACGGGACTCGAACCTGTGATGCGCTGTCAGGCTACATTGAAGCCTAGGTGCCTGGACTGCTACGCCAGCTGCCCGGGCCGCAACCTCCCCTTTTTGATCAAGAAAGCAAAGACAGATTGAGATGTGTAGTATTGTGGATATACAGTTCTTTATAGCAGTGATTCTCAACTTTTAGGCGACAGGCCCCCAAATGGAAACAAATTATAAGGGTCTCTCTGGTTTCATTTGTACACACTTACAGATTTGTATGAGTCCATTTGGTCTCTAACTATAAATGATTAATTTAGCTGGGGACCCCCTGGAACCACCTCAAGAAACCTGGGGTCCCTGTACCCCACGTAGAGAACCAGTGTTTAGGGGTTTGATTGGAGTTGGGCGTAATCTTGAACCAAGGTTTTTGGTTAAAACAGATTTCTGGAGTTAAGCTTACAAATTAGAAAATATTCAGGTTTGGGCTGTCTTATTTATACTTGGTTGCACGCATGTGTAACCTCGCCTGGTGATCGTTAACAACGGGTGGTTTGATCCGGTCTAGGCGGAAACCACAAGCAGAATAAGTGGCGTTGCTTTGTTTTGTTTCCCCCAGTTTGTTTCCCCAATCACTATTAAAATTCTCGAGTAGCCTAGTGTAGTCTTGCCAGTCGCTACAATGCCGTGCCAAAGTGTTGATGTCCTCACAAGCATAATAATATGCTCTGTGTGTGTGTCGGTGTGGATGTGTGTGTGTCTGTGCGCGCGTGTGTGTGCAGGTACAATGAACTCCTCTTCATCATTGACACCTGCCAAGGAGCCTCCATGTACGAGAGGTTCTATTCTCCTAACCTCATGGCCCTGGCCAGCAGCCAAGTCGGAGAGGACTCGCTGTCTGTGAGTCACCGTATATTTTCCTGCACTCAACATGAATATAAATAAAGGGTTGCTCGCTTATAAGCACAAAACACAGAAGCTCAACATTACTACTGCTTACTGCAAGTACGCACAACTAATTAATTTCTGGAGAGTTGACTTATTAAGCTTTGAGAGAGTGTCCAAATGGATCCTCCCAGAGTTAATTGAACACTCAGGATTGTAATGTGCACTGCAGGCTCCAAAGGTCAAAGGGATGCAGTTGTGTTTGTCAGAGAGAGACATTCCTGAAAGCCTCCTAAATAATCTATACCAGGGGTCTTCAAGGCCAAGGACCCCTTAGTTGAGAGAGAGATGAAGCAGGGACCCCCACTACCTTATCATAGATTCCATATAGTTTCATTGTTTGACCACACAATCGTCAGATATTCAGATATTTAACCACTTGAACCGTCAATACTTTAACTTTCACTCTGTACTTAGTCTGCTCTTTTTCCCCTCTACACCAAAGCTAGCCACCAAAAATAGCCGATCTACAAGCTGCGAGGCGTTTTGAGCTTGTAGATCTGCTATTTTTGGCTAAAGTTCTCAGAATATGGATGGACACAAGGGTTCAAGTGGTTAATATAAAAAAAGAAGGAAAAAAAAAAGTTTCTATCACTCAAAGATTTGGAGGACCCCCTGTAGTAATTCTGAGGACCCCCTAGGGATCTGTGACCCCCTGTTGACGACCCATGATCTATACTGTTGTTGTGCAGCATGCCAGACTTTATTTTCAACTTTAAATTCGACCATACAGTAGGTTCAATAATACTAGCATGCATTGATATCGTTTTAAAAAATAACATTCCACTTGTAAATGCCGAATGAATTTGTTATTTGTTATGCCATACTGGCATACAAAATCATAAAGATCATTATAATATTGGTTATTTAAAATGTAATATAAGCAATGCAACATTTGTCCAGCAGTGTCCAGGAAGTGACCTTCAAGTAAAGATTTGTACAATTCTTGTTTTAGTTATTCATATGGGGTTTCTCATCGAGTTTGACTCTGTAGTGGTTTATAGCTGAATGTGCTACAGGCAGTGTACTTTGAGCTGATGTCTGACATTTACACAAATGGATAGACATTTCTTTAAGCCAGTGAGCTACTGCCTTTAAAATATGTGGAAAACATAGTTATTCATCACCAGAAGGCGTCAATCGTTATCCCTTGCCAACCAAAAAGCATAATCAATCATCACTAGGTATTGAGCTGTGTTTAATGTCAAACTCAGTCATTCATAGTTACAATAAATCATAATAATGCAAAACATCGGTAACTATATTATTTTTTACATTTTATTTCTTTCATTTCTCTCAGTATTTAGCAATGACAACCTAGTAGACTGTTACTAAAGTATCTGATATAGTGGCAGAGTGGCAATGACACCCATCACTTTCACATCAAAGGTGAATTTGAAGTGCCGAAGCGTTCCTATCTTTATACTTGGCAACACCTACCATCAGCTCCCAGTACTTGCTGCACGACTTGCCGTACCCAAGCTGTGCTACTCATCTAAGTAGTAGTAATGTAGTAAAGTAGTAATGTCAGAACAGAAGAATGCACACACACATTTTACGAAACATGGGTTTAATTGCTTCTAATTATCTCACTTGTTAACCCCATAATGGTAAATAATTTGAAAATGAGATCAAGGGTAAAGAAACATGTCCGCACACCTTCCTTCTTTATTCAGGTAACAAACGCAGAGTGACATTTTTGAGCCAATGCTCTTCTTCAGACACAGCTTCCACTCATCAACATTACTCTGACCTTTGATCATTAAGACTTTTCAATGCCAATGCCTTCCACTGAACTATATCGACTGCTAAAATTCCTGAGATGATTTACACAATCACACAGGCAAGAAATCTCTGCTTTGGTTAAGTCCTGATTCAACACTACAGCAGCAAATCTTAATCACAACCAGTAATCCAACTCACAGTGACTGAAGAAGACCTTAAACCTCACTCTGGGTTTGTTACCTAAAGTTACTCAAAGGGAGCTACAGTGTGGGGGACCTGATTCTTTACCTCTGGATGTGTGTGCGAATCTTTTTTAAACAATTTGGAATGCCTGTTTATTTTGGGGATATATATCTACAGTCCTTTGCTAAATAGACTATTTTGACATTGTTTACATATGTTTGAGGCAACATGCATGTTAAGATGCCTGTTAAATTCTCCCGACTATCCTGCCTGCCTGCCCTGCACTGCAAGTCTACGCTGACAAACATTTGCATACATGAGCTGAGACTCGACGTGAGCTTCGATTGTCGGCTACACTCGTCAAATTGATGTCATGTGGAAATAGCAGATCTACAAGCTCACAACGCACGTTGTGACCTTAAAAGCCAAACAGAAATGTAATTGTCATTGACAAAAACACAATTAAATCGTTAATCGCAATTATTTGAGGGACAAATAATCGTCATTCGTCATGTAAAATGTCATAATCGTGACAGCCCTACGCCAAGCATTGCATTGAAATGAGCAGACGCCCACTCTTTGGTTGCACGCAAGTTGGATGAATGAGGGGGTTGATTGTGCTCTGGTGGTTTGTTCCCCTTGGCGATAATAGAACCAAGCTCTGAAAGTCGCGTCAACCAGTTTGACATGCTCACTTGTTGCCTACGCTTTGTCTATAGCTGTTGAAAACAATGGGTGTGTTTCTTATAACGAGCGTCTGGCACTGTCTATCTGTCAAAGCCTTTATACTGTACACATGCTCACTAATTGGTAAGGAAGCCGTCTTCAGTCTGTGAGGACCAGATTTCACGGCAAATGTGCAAATTAGTTTTTGTCAAACAGTGATGTGTGCGGAACAACGTGCCTCCTGTATTCATTTGCCAATGCAGCAATTTGGCCTAATTTCCTTCTAAAGGAAGAACAATTGCAGCCCCGGAGTTACTAATTAGTGTTTTTATTATGATGAAGTATCAACATGATTCAAAAACCTTTTTTACTATGGCAAGATCCTGTATGTGTATGAAAAGATGACTTGGAACTGCAGCAATGATGAAGAGCAAATATTAAAACCAAAGCATGAAAATGACCCCAAAGCGTAAATGCAATGTAATGCAATTATAATAATACGTTTTTTTTTTGTCCATCTCCATCTCCAGCACCAGCCAGACCTGGCTATAGGTGTTCACCTGATGGACCGCTACACCTTTTATCTGCTGGAGTTCCTGGAAGACATCCACCCTGCCAGCACTGCCAACATGAATGACCTGGTGAGGAGCTGTGCGTGCGTGCGAGTTTGTGTAGCTATACTTATGGGGACTAAACGCATGTTCACACAGTCACCTGCAGGGGACCTCTGACAACGGTGAGGTTTAGGGATAGAGGTTAGGGTACAGGACTTGCATAAAAATGAATGGAAGTCTATGTAATGTCCCCACAAGTGATGTAAATATATATTGTTTGTGTGTGTGTGTGTGTGTGTGTGTGTGTGTGTGTGTGTGTGTGTGTGTGTGTGTGTGTGTGTGTGTGTGTGTGTGTGTGTGTGTGTGTGTGTGTGTGTGTGTGTGTGTGTGTGTGTTACAAAACTGATAATGTGAACACAAGAATAACCCTTTCTGTTGGTCCACTTTAAGAAGACCGAGTTTGGACTCTAAAGACTGAAAAAAGGGCTAAGTGTGAAGTCATGTTTGCACTCGCACGTGCATAGGAGGGTAGGTGGTGCTTGGGGATGAAGGGGGCATGGTAAATTGACAGTATGCTGACTATTCCCTTTACTTCATACTACACCACTGTCTGGTTTACTGCAAGTATTGATTCATCCTCATCTAAACTATGATAACCAGTGGTGTGAGTTTCTAGGACAAAGTTTCCTATGTGGATCCAGACCTTAAGCCTGATTCATGCTTTGGCAACAGCGTGCCTTTGTTAAGCTTAACTGTACTAATGCAGGACTCGTTTTTCTGTGACTTAATCTATGTAAACATTAACAATGGGGAAATTACTTGGCTTCCATAAAAGGGCTTTGTGGCTCTTACCATTCAAATAGCGAGGCAGAAATCTTTTAATGTCTGTTCCTCCCTTTCTCTCCGTCTCTCTCGCATTATCTACATTTATACCAGTAAGGCTCCCTAATCGGGAGATAAGCGACCGTAGGTCACTTATCTCCACAAATAGGGCAAAAATGTGTTTTGCCAAAATCTTCCTGATCCATGTTGATGACATGAGTGTAGACATACTGTGTAGTGATTTTCGTGATTTTAGGCCAAAATCTGTAGGAGCAGTGTCCAAAAATGTGTTTTTTAAAATCGGCCTGGAGGTGGCGATATATGGGACAGATTCATGTTGATGGGATGAGTGTAGACATACTGTGTACCGATTTGCGTGATTTTAGGGCGAAAATTGTAGGAGCAGTGTCCAAAAATGTGTTTTGCAAGAATCGGCCTCATGGTGGCGCTAGAAGAGGGCCATGTGAGAAATGAGGGGTGGGGTCTCCACGCCGGCAAGGCGGACGAATAGGTACCAGCCCCGGCTGTCCCGGTCGCTCCTAGCCGGAGTTACGGCATTTTATGTGAGCTGCAGTGTAGGGGGTCCTCCACTGGGGGCGCCACCACTTTTGCATCCGTTCTGGAGCACCAGGAGTCGGTGGTCCCCGGGAATTCCCCGTGAGCAGCCCTGTTGGGGTGGTCATTTGGTCATGTTTGCGCATTTGGTCATTTTTTACATCTGGGGGTCCCCCAGGGACCTGGGGGTCCCTGGAGCTCCGGGGGCTTGTCCAATCCCACGCTGAAACGATGCTTGCCTTCTGCAGAGCGTGTGTGTGTGTGTGTGTGTGTGTGTGTGAAAACTATGCTCTGGTGACCTGGCCTGACGCCTGACTATTGCCTTTATCGCTCACACTCCTACAGAGATAAACCCCCCCCCCCCCCCCCCCCCCCACACACACACACACACACCCATACCTGGGGTCCTACCCACTCTCCCAGGGCATTCGGTCAAATACTTCAATCCTAGACTCTGCTGCCTTTGTGCTTTGGTCTGATCAATACACTCCGACTAATGCATATTATTATTTTCCAATTTACCTGTTTCTGAGAATGCACTCTTTGTTCAAGGCATTTTTTGGTTTTTTGTTTGCAGCATTGAGAATCAATAGTATGGATTTCCCTGTTGGTGCCAAGATTTTCTTCGTTTTTTTTTTGGTTAAATCCTATCCCATTTAGATTTGTGCTCTGATGATGTCTATAGAATCCACTGTTCATTCTCTGTTTTCAAGTGGTTGATTGACGATCAGTCTTTCTTGACCCAAAGATGTTTCTTTATCTTTCTTTCTGAAGCGTGTGGTCAGATACAAGGCCTAAATCAGGGGTATCATACTGGCAGCCCATGGGCCGGTTGCGGCCGCAGTCTGGTGAAAACTATCCAAAGAAAAAGTGACTGTACGATACGATTACGATTGGTTATAATTTTTACTCGCTCGCTGTGCTCATTCAACACATACACATGACGTCTAAATGGTCATGGAATTCTATGTTACCTTTTCATACCCTGACGGTAGAGGCAACCACCAAGGTACCAACCGGCTCATTGGGAGTATTTATGGTTTCATTGTCTTGCTCAAAGACACATCAATATGAAGGCAAGAGGAGCCAGTGATCAAGCCGTGAGCCTTTTAAGTTCCCAAACGGCCGCTTCACAGTCCTACAGGCAGGACAGACGGTCGTGCCATGGTTTTTATTGATAATTGGCTGGCTGCGGGTGACATCATGACCAATGGGGAATTCATTCTGGGCCATTTACATACCGTTATGTGACCATTGTCATGCATTTTACTCCTCAGTGCGTTGGTCATTCAGCCTGAAATTGCACATGAGCATTGGCCATTGGCATATGCAGCAGCTGACAACGCTTAGTGGGCTATCAGACCTGTAGTCCCAAGTTTGCAGTCTGCACATAGTTGAGGCATCGGTGGGTATATGGACTAGTACTGATCAATTCAACTTTGTCACCTTTTTGTGATGATGATTCACCGTCTACACTGTTGAAGCCAGACGACTATTCCAAAGTTTTGAAGGCTACAATCTGTATTGCAACTACGCCCCCTGGAAGTTGCCATCGTTTGTCATTTCCACTCACGGAAATATATTTTAAAATATATTTAAAATATCCATTTCTCCAGCAACCTAGATATACCTCTGATTAATTCGATTCACAATTTCACAGTAGGACAAATTTACGTTACTGAAAAGATAAAATGGAAGTGGGAGAGAGACAGACATGTGCTTTACTTCCAGCCTTGAACATCTTCAGTGCTTCCGTTGTACAGACTGCATGGTGGAAGCATTTGAAAATGTTGCGAGCCAATCCAGTCTGTCTCGACTCTCGAGAGACTAGCGATGCTCTGCCTCTGATATAGTAGCTTTGATGCAGAAGATGAGCTGTGCAGACACAATCTTTGCCATGCGATGCTATTAGTCCTGATTAACACTTTGAACGCTTCTCTGACCATGTCAGCTGCTGATGGCAAGCTGTGATATACACAGTCAAATCCGCTGTTCACTTAACTGAGTGTGTACAAAGTAACATAGCGTCGTTGTCGGTTGGAAACCTTGCATGTCCAAAACCTTCCTTTTTTTTTGTGATCGCATCGCGAGGCGTTGTGTGCTTGTGCCTTGTAGATCTGCTATTTTCACTACTTTTGTGCGACACTTTTGTATGATGAACTAGGGATTTAATTTAACAAAAAACATACACTTTTGAAACTTGGAGATACAAGGTTTCATGTTAGATTTGTACACTCATGGAGTTCTGGATGGAAAAATTAATACTTTTTTACGGTGTAAGTCTGTAAGATGAGGGATATTGACCTTTGATCCACATCATTGAGTCATGATGACAGCTTATTAGCCGTTGCATGTTTGGTGGTCTCTAAAGAGCCATGCACAGTGTGATGGATGTTTCCTAAGTGTATTGCAGTACCACGGGGTGAAATGCTTTTATTGTACCATTAGTCCCAATGGGAACACAAGCACAAGCCCTGGGAGTCTCTAGAGTACCAGGACCACTTAAAACCAGTGGTTCTTAACCTGTGGGCCGTGAGGATATTGTAAGTGGATCGCCAAACAATTGGCAAAACAGTAAAATTGTATTGCTATTATAATTTCAATATATTATCATTACAATAATAATGTAAAACAATGTCATAGTATTTTTTTCTCTATTGATACAAGCCATATCAAACACCATAGATTGATTGATCATTAAAATATACATGCTCTGAAAAGGCACACGGACACGGCTGCCGTGATAAGTGGTCAGATTTTGAGATTTTCAAGTGGGCCTGAGTCCAGAAAAAACACTGACTTAAACCGTTGAGAAGACAATGACTTGTAAGTTGTGTGTCATAATAAGAAGCCACCATATCCGATGTGTGCTGATCCATCCACTGAGTTATACAAAGCCACCCGAGCTATTGAGATGTTAGTTTCTAGCGTTCTGAAGTGTCATGTAACATATCGCTCAAAAGATTCAACTTCAAAAATATTGACATATTGTGTGCTGCCTGAATGTCTGACGTTGATTTATTGTGCCTTCTTCCAGTTCAAGGTATGCCCTAAGAGCCAGTGTGTGTCTACTCCGGGCCACCGTACCGACCTGTTCCTGAGAGACCCGGGGAGTGTCCTCATCACCGACTTCTTTGGCAGTGTCCGCAAAGTGGAGCTCACCACGGAAACCATCAACTTGACCGTTACCGAGGAGCCAGCAGAGGAGAGGTGAGCCCACATTTATTCTCTGCGTTTGTCTGTTTTCCCGCAGTTATATGTAAAACGTTATATGTAACTTGCGGTATTCGAGTGATATTGTTGAAATCACAATGCTGCAATGATATTGCTACAGCCACAAAGCAGCACATTTGAGTAGTAAAATGCTTGCGAAAAAAAAAGGCAAGGAACGATTATATTTAAAAAATCTGTGAATTCAGTGGAGTTGGCAGTGAACTCTGCTAACTCCACTAAAACCCTTTCAGCAGTACAACACAAAACACAGATTGAGCTAATTTTTGCCTTTTGTCTTCAGTGCCACGGGACAAATTCTTTGATTTAGTTTAGTTAGATACACAATACGGCTTTGGTTGCCGTGCTGCTTGGAACTCCCCTCATTAGTTCTATCGATTCCTCTATTAATGATCTTCTCTGTGAACGTGGGGATGGAATATGGTCAGTATAGGCCTACTGCAGGTTACTATGCTTACCCTGTGGGTGATGGAAGACCTTAAATGATAGATCCCTGCATGTCATATACTGTATTATTTAATGGAAAGAAAAACACATTTTCTGCTATTTTCTTTTTCCCAGCGTGTAAATTACACAGTTCACACAACACACCCTGTTTGCTTGAATACAATGTCATGAGGGCACTGACTGCATTATTCCCCAACATACAGTACATACTGGGTGTGATAATTGGGCTGACCACTAGATGGGGGTAGAGAGCTGTCAGTCCCCACCAAAGCAGCATTGTACATTTTTCTGCATAATCTCATTTGTGTCTGGGTAAACATCATCTGCTTACTGATGTTGGCCATTCCCCAAATACTATAATCCCTTAATAAGGACACTCATTTAGAGCGTTAGCAAACCCATAGCTAATGTACCAAAATGTAAACAATCAATCACACATTAGCTCATTAGGCCTCACGTTGGCAATAAATTGCTCTTCCTCTGCAAACAGATGCGAAGGAAATGAAAACTTAGGTCCCCACTTACCTTTTATTAATTTCATTGAGCAGGCCTGTTAATTGAGCCACTGCCATGGTTACTGTATAGCAAAAGAATCCAATTCTTTCACAATTAGAGCTAATTGGCACACATTGAGTCCATTTAGATGCTTTTGCCTCAGGCTAGTTAGTCCTTACTTCCATCAACCACATTACTTTGATATTGATTAGCAACAAATACGGCTGGTCGAACCAGCCTCCAGCCAGCACTCGAAAAAAGATGTGATCATTGTAATTGAGCAGGCTTGTGCCCTAATTCTAGAGGCGTTTCCAATTATGATGTAAGAAAATCCCTTTCATTTGATCTTTTTTAATGGGGCATGGTTTGCTGATGCACTGAATTGACTCTAATCTTACACATCTTACACTTTTTATTAAGGACAAAAGACTGCTCCCAACATTCAAAGCTCCAGTGAGGACTTGGTGCTACCATAGCCTATGTAATGATGCAATGTGTTTTCATCTATGAGACTTGGGGACTGTGGCTGTTATGAAGCCGTAACCCTAGTGTCTCCCTATTCTGCAGACTGCCAACAGGCGAACATTCAGCAAAAACAGCAGATCTACAGGCTCACAATGCATCTCACCGTGACCTCTCATAATGTGAGCTTGTAGATTGACTAAATGCCTGAAATGGTAGTGCTGTAAGAGCTCTGTCCGAAAGCCCTTGGAAAGCGTTACATTATAAGCCCTGACAATGGGGCTATCGCCACTGGTGTTCACGGAGAGAGGACTGCGGATTCCCTCTGAAACAAATTGTGATTAAACATAGTGCGGTTTTAATTCACTTTCGCACGCTCAGCCAGCCATTCAGACAAGTGGAGGTGGAGATTTAGTGGTGCTGTGTACACGTCACTTGGTGTGCGTGTGTGTGTGTGTGTGTGTGTGTGTGTGTGTGTGTGTGTGTGTGTGTGTGTGTGTGTGTGTGTGTGTGTGTGTGTGTGTGTGTGTGTGTGTGTGTGTGTGTGTGTGTGTGTGTGTGTGTGTCTCTCTCTCTCTTTCTTTCTCAACGTTCCTGGGTCTCTCTCTGTCTTACTTGCATCTCCAACCCCCTCCTCGCTCATTACTAAACAGCTGTTTTTTCCCTGGAGGAGTCACAGGGCCTTCCATTAAGTGGATTACCCTGGACGCACAAGCTACTTTAATGGACCTCCCCTTTCTCCTGCACGACCTGTAGACCTTCTGCTACAATGAGTTAGTTCCCTTCGAGCCATTGCTTACTGTTGGCCGAAAATACATGTTCCTACAGGGCGTGCCGCAGCACCCGAGATAATTGGAATAGAGGTGAAGCTATCAAATTAGAAGTGAATTTCATACCTCATTGCGTCAAAGAGTAAACGTAATTAAATAACGCGACACGTGTGGCCACACTGCGGTTATTGGAGAGGGATTGCAGGAAGAAAGTGGGGGGGGGGGGATGTTCTTGGGTCGATATGGAATTAAACAGGCCATTAGCAGAACAGGTGTTAAATGAATATTTTCTTTGACCTTGAGATGGCTGGAGTCACGGGCACCACCGGTATTGGTTGGAGAAGTGGTGCAGATTCATTTTGAACCAAGTAAGTTGATTGACATATCCTTACTGCAAATCCTTTTTATGTAAAATAAAGTTCGCCTTGAATTTGAGTTCATATCCTCCTGCTAAGTGAGAGAGGGAGAGCTTGTGTGCAGAGGCAATGTCTCTCTTGTTCACTCTCACCTCCCTGCCACTCGGTTTCTCACATATCTGATATGCCCACGCAGGTTAGAGTATGTCGGAAGGTTCAGCGGGAGACTGTCTTCCAGACTGTCAGGTCTGTTTTCCTGTCTTCTCCCCCCCCCCCCCCCCCCCCCTATCAGGCAAGCAAAGAACCTCGGAGTTCTAGTGCGTGCACACAAACGACGGACAGCGAAATGGAAGAGAAGACAGGGACTTGCCAACATACAAACTTATAGGGGGTAGAAAAAGATGGGTGGTGGGGGGTCTGACACAGAGGGAAGTTGAGAGATGGAGAAATGCACATGCATTAGGGAAGAGAGAACAGGGAGTGACTCAATAAGAGGTGGATGGAGGAGGTTCACAGTGGTGAGCCCAGTGATAACGTGTGTACCAACAGCCCTGCACTGGCTAATCAGTGAAGGTTCTCTTCAGCCATTGACCCAGACACTGAGACACCTTACCCTCTATACATAGAAGATAGTCAGTCTAGTACTTAATGGGACTACACCATGAATTTTATTCAGGAGTGGTAATTTAGACTCAAACCTTTTGAAAAAATGTTTTTGGGACCCATATAAATATTTTTAAATGCATGATGTAGAACCTTTAACCGCTCTGTTGCAGCCTGACAGCAACAGGTTCGATTCCCGAGCCTGATGAACCTTTGCTTTTGGTTAAAGATGAAAGACATTTTGTTTTGCCTTGTTAGTTTGATACGTATATGGCGACTAAGGAGATATGGCCTTTGAATCATGTCTCAAGATTCTCTAAAACATGTCCAATGCTACTAGGAGCATCTTTTGAATGTTCAGTTATGCCTCCACTCAACTGAAGAGTAACCTGGAGGGAAAGACGTACCATCTGTCTGTTTATCTCGCACAGGGTAATACATCTTGATTGGTTTACAAACTTTGACACAACACCAGCCTTAAGTTAACTTTGATCGATGATGATTTCAGGAATTGCGCATTACTTAACCATTTGCTGCAATTTATAAATGATGATCATTAATAATTTATAGTCAGTGCAAAAGGGAAAAAGGAAGGGAGGGGGGAAAAGGCTTGTTTCAAGAATGATGTGCCAGTCACAAAGCTTCACCATCTGGCAAGATAAACCCGGCCTGAAGTAGATTCCTTTCCTTGACAGCTTCCTTCTGCATAATGGTGTCCCTCATAACAAAAGTGTAGCCATGGCAAAATTCAGGCTTCTTTTCTGGTGTGTTACGCTGTGTTACGTTCTCTCCCTCTCTTTATCTTATTCTCAGGCAGTGTGTGCCGGACAGCACGCACTGCACATGGCAGTGCGTGGCAATACGCTCTACACTACAACTAATGCTTGCAATTATGAAAAGGCAGGGGGCTGAGGAGGTTATGATGGATGATTCTGATTACAAAAAAGTTTGAATTACTTTGAACACATTATCTTTTACTTTGGATCAAAAAGATTAGGCAGGTTGTAATCTCTACTTTACTTATAATTCAGCAACTTTTCCAGTTTGCACACATTACTAAGGCAAATGTGGAGCCTGTGGTCTCCTTATTTCCTCTTCACCTCAAATGAGGAGAAGCCCTCTCAGCATCACGCCGGAAAAGTGTCGAAAATGTGTCTACCCGCGTGTCATTCATTTCCATCACTGCTGATGGGAGCTGGAGCCAGTAAATTCAGTTGACTACCACGGCAGACCCAGAGTAATTGGTCCCGGGAATGATTGCTGATTGAAGACATTCCCACTAAAGACAAAAGCCTGATGTAAGTGAGTGTTTAGCGGGGTTTTTGTCCGGTGGGAAAGAGGCTTTACATGGGTAATTACTGATGCGTTATTGACTGCGTGTCTCCTCATCATTCAGAATTCAGAAGATTCTACCCCGTACAGTGTCGGTGTGTATTAGATATGTCTTGCTATAGATTCTAAAGTTTGACGTTTGGCCTTCCCAACAGGCCTATGCATGGAGGTTTGCAGAGGGAAGGGCAGTCTTACATTGACCAGCTCCCGGTGTCTGAGATCATCCATCAGGTATGTATCACACACGTACATTCACAAAGGGATCAGTCTAGGACATTACCCATTCACCACGTAGCTCAGAACACATCCATCTCCTCAGGCATGAATGCATGCATGCACTTTCTCTCTCTCTCTCTCACTCACTCTCTCTCGCACACATGCACGCACGCACACACACACACACACGCGCGCACACACACACACACACACACACACACACACACACACACACACACACACACACACACACACACACACACACACACACACACACACACACACACACACACACACACACACACACACACACACACAGAGAGAGAGAGAGGTCAGTGGAGGACATTGATGATTCATAGCACAGTTCTGTACAAATTAGTCTCTAATTAGTATATCATCATGACATTTTCCACTGAGACATATTTTCCCTGACACTTGCATCTATGTGTGTGTGTGCGTGCACAAGACGCCTCCTACACCTCCTCCAATTCAGTCATCGGAGACATGTCCGTGTCGGTCTTAATTTCAAGGCAGAGCAGAAAAGTTGCGCGCGGCGTCCAACGAACAGATGTGTTTGTGCTGTTTCCATAGCAACGGCTGAGAGTGTGAAATGCAAGCACGTACCGGCCCGCTGTGCGGAAAGGCCACCGTGAAATCCAACAGAATGGAGTGGTTATGGGGGGGAATTGTGTTTCCCGTTGCCCCTGAACGCGATGGAGGCTTTGTGTTAGAATGACCTTCAGTGAAAGGATGCCCATCGCCGTTTTCACTTCTGAAACTCGTGTTTTGCGTTCAAACCGATGCACCCAATGTCCTGTATCATTTATGGAACACTCCTATATCATATATATTTAATTATTTTCAATCCATAAAGTTACACCTAAGAGTATTTGTGCTATAGAAGCAGGAACACTTTCCACAACACTTTAGTTTTTTAATCAGGGTGAGTCGAAATATTGGTCTATTAATGTTTGGGCTTGTGTGGCTGTGGCACTAAAGCTGTCAATGTTCCTTGTGTGTAGCTGTGAATAGAGTGTATACAGTAGTTCAACATGGGTAGCAAGAAACAATGCTTGGACATTCACTGTATCTCTGCTGGTATTTACAGTCCCACCGGGCCCACCCATGCTGAAAATAAAATATATGGATTCCATGTAATGTAAGGCACTATAATGGATAAAAGCTTTCACCACATAGAAAGTTATTTTATTACATGTTTGTTTGACCAAACTCCTAAGCGCTGTTGTGAAGCAGGCTTCACATAAATCTGCAATTATTCATTCTTCCCTGAAAAGCAACACCTTTGGTCTCTCTGGACACCTGAAGTGTAACCTTGAATATGGCATAGACAATTCGTCTTTTTTTTTTTTATATACAATCAAAATAGGATAGAATGAAATGCTTGAATAAATTATGAAGTGATTGCACTTGAACGCAATGATTTTTCTCTGTAACATTAATAGTTTCCCATGGTGCCCCATGGCATCTCCCAGCCGGAGCACATTTCAAACCAGGAACAAGGGATGTGAGTCATCGCCTCGAGCCTACTGTTCAGTTTTTTTAAATGGGTATTATCAGTGCTGTGTTCTACCTGTAACGCATGTATACGTAGTCTGCTCTCAGAAATTAAAATATGAATAGTGTCTGCACTTGTGAACCTTTAAAAGTAGCGTATTTGATGGGTATTATGCACTGGCGTATGCCCTGGCCAATCGGATCATAGATTATAGCATGCCCTCAAAAAAAGTCTAGAACACACCACTGGGTAATGGGTATTATTGTAAACAAGGTTTGTCTGGTCTTCTTGGGCTGTGTTCTGTTGTCAGAGCTGTTATTGATCAAGCTGTTGAGAATTTTCCCTTGTTGTTGCTTGTGACCTTACACTCGGAACAATTAGCATAATGTTGCAATTGCATTTCTAGTTTTGTTAGCTACAGCTGGTTACAGCTACAGATGTGCCTGAGTGAAGCAAAAGTACATCTGGTCATTGGAAGTGTGCTTTTGCAAGCTGTGAGTGAGACACAGCCCTAAAAAAAACATTGTCTTCCTACAGATGGAATTAGGACTTGTCAGAGGCTTAACCTCTTAAACCCTACCCTATATTCTTCATTGTATGTCAAATAGTAAAAATAGACGATCTGCAAGCTCAAATGATCTACATGCTCACAACGATCTATAATCTCACAATGCATCACAAGTTGTAGATCTGCTATTTTCACCAAACTGTACACTCTACAAATTAATGTTCAATTATGACATACAGTACCAGATCAGGGACGCTAGGGTTTATGTGGTTAAAACTACAATCTGTACATTTAATGTCCGCTGCCTCCATCTCCTGACGGAGAAGTAATTCCAACAATATTTGAACTACAACTACAACCAATCCAGTCTTCAAATAACTACTACCTGACACCAGGGTGATATTTCTCAATGAAGTGAAAACATAATAGTAATGGGTACATTTTTACACTCTGTTGAATTAACACAGTATTTTGCAGAGAACAATTACAGACACAAGCCTAGGACACACATTGTACGCCTTTTTAGTTCTGAGGAAAATGTCACTGATGTTCACACATCAGTGACACTGGGATAAACAAAGGAGCGACAGTCAGACAGGCTGGGCTAAATCAGTACGGCTACAGAGTCATTGCCCCTGACGTTGACAATGGACAGAAGGCCTCCAGCTAGTTATTCCAGAGAGTGGAGGCTGAGCACAGGCTTTGATCCCTAGCAAACGTCTACAGAGCATCATGACAGGAACTAAGAGAAGGCTCCATGGCCTAAATCTACAGAAGAATGTGCCAATGGGCTGGCTACCAAAAGGCTTGTTTCATATCCACTGAAGAAACCTGCATGTCCCAGAGTGTCCCATAAACACTTTTCCCCCGGAAGTAGTTAACTACAATTAATTAAACTAGAAGTTTAACTAAGTTTTTGCAGTAGCATGCTGGTAGTTCAACTGCATTCATGTGTTTATAGTGATTCAGTCACAGTGTGTGCCATTTTCTTTACGCCATTGCTTCTCTACTTCCGGTGTGAATTCATATCTCGCAAAACTACTATGCCTCCCATACCGTAGTACCCATAAATTGCTGATACAAATCAGTCAAGCACCCAAAAAAAATCACACCCGTGTGAACTGAGCGGTGGTCGTGGAGGCTGCGCAACAGCAAAACAAATATATATATATATATATATATTGTGTGTGTGTGTGTGTGTGTGTGTGTGTGTGTGTGTGTGTGTGTGTGTGTGTGTGTGTGTGTGTGTGTGTGTGTGTGTGTGTGTGTGTGTGTGTGTGTGTGTGTGTGTGTGTGTGTGTGTGTGTGTGTGTGTGTGTGTGTGTGGGTGGGTGTCTGGCCTGGCCTGAACAACAGCGCCCCTGGTCAC
Organism: Nannobrachium achirus; assembly: GCF_963921795.1. Classification (NCBI taxonomy): domain Eukaryota; kingdom Metazoa; phylum Chordata; class Actinopteri; order Myctophiformes; family Myctophidae; genus Nannobrachium; species Nannobrachium achirus. The sequence continues at coordinate 46,326,885 of NC_137814.1, read as the reverse complement.
AAAAGGTACTACATACAGGCTACATACAGACAGACACGCATACAGACAGACAGACAGACAGACAGACAGACCCACACACACGGCCACGTATAGGAGCGTTGTGACCACCGCTCAAAAATGTTTGGGTCAATATCATAATGGCCTTTCCAAGACTACAAGAGCAAGAATATTGTTGTGCCCCAGGCAGGTCAAATGCTGTTGTTTTGTGGCTCCAGCCAGTTAGCCCCAGAGAGCACAGGCTGAACATAGCCCTGATCGCTGCCAAAGGCCTGCCGAGCAATGTGACAGGAACAGGGCCAAGTCTCTGCACCCAGAAGCACTCTGGGAAATCAACAGAGGACCTGCCTCCAGGACCAAGACGGGCTTGTTTCAGACTCACTGAACACCGTGCATGCTAGAGTGTCTCGTGAACCATGGCCGTGATAATCTTATAATGCACAGGAGCGCTCGCACTTGAGCACACAGACTCATGTATATGCACCCACACACATTTTATGCAGAGTTCTAAGCCTGATGCTTGACATGATGTCTTGGTTAGCTCCCTCTCACCTCTCTCTCTTCTCTCTTCCTTTCTTTTTGAGCGGTGGTCACAACGCTCCTATACGTGGCTGTGTGTGTGGGTCTGTCTGTCTGTCTGTCTGTCTGCGTGTCTGTCTGTCTGTCTGTAGCCTGCAGTAACCTTTTCTGACCACACATTTTAAGGGAGGGGCGCTGTTGTTCAGGCCAGGCCAGACCAGGCACACACACGCGCGCGCACACACACACACACACACACACACACACACACACACACACACACACACACACACACACACACACACACACACACACACACACACACACACACACACACACACACACACACAGGGGGGAAGGGGGGGGGGGGGTGGGGGGGAACCACCGCTCAGTTCACACGGGTGTGATTTTTTCTCTGTTTTTCTCTTTGCTTTTTTTTCCTCCCAGCTAGATCTGTGCCCGTCGATGCAAATAGAGAATGAAATGCCCCACCCTGTTATGCAATACCCGTTGTTAGAGTACCCGTTATAACCTGCTGTCTGTCTGTCTCCCTTTTGTGCCCCTATATGGAGAATTCTGTATGTCTGCCCTTGTCCCTTTTATGCCCATATACGGAGATCCCTGTTATCATTATCTTGTCAAATATGGGCATGCCTATATATGGACATTCTGGAAGCTCCTTGTGCAGTGGTAAATGTCTGTGGAGCTTAAAGGGGAAGACCACCCATTTTCAATATTGAACTATGTCATTAATATACCTTAGAGGAGTTGTGTGGAAATAGAAAAAAAGTTCCCCCCCCTTCTGTGTTGCCTAGAACTGGAGGATTGATTTGGGGGTTTGTATTGTAAATTACAACTTGATGACATCACACATTGTGCTTTACAATACAAACCCCAAAATCAATCTTCCAGTTCTAGGCAACACAGAAGGGGGGGAACTTTTGTTCTATTTCCACACAACTCCTCTAAGGTATATTAATGACACAGTTCAATATTGAAAATGGGTGGTCTTCCCTTTAATGTCTGAAGAGTACAGCTGTGGTGATGTCTGTCTCGGTGTACTTTCTATGACGTTCATCTCGTGCAACGTTATGCCTCATTCACACTACGAAAAGCCAAGCTAATGGTTTGCATGGTAATTCAATGTATTCTCTATGCAAACCAGCTTTTAAAATTTCCAAGCTGGAAAAAAAGCTTGGAAATGTTTAAAGCTGGTTTGCATAGAGAATACATTGAATTACCAAGCAAACCATTAGCTTGGCTTTTTGTAGTGTGAATGAGGCATTAGTCTTGTATGGCATACAAGATTGCATACATAGGGACATACACACAGTATAAAGTCAAACATAGGAGTGGTTAGCACTGATAAACCCGCCCTACATTTGCATACTGTTCCCTGATTGGTCCCTCACTACATCGGAGAGAGTTAAATCCATTGTGTACATAATCTGGAGTCATGTGATCCAGATTTATCAGTCAGATTCCATTCCATTTGGCTATGACTGACTTGCAAACTTTGCGGGCCCTGCGGTGGGCAACCTGATCATGCGGGGTTCTGTGCTCAGAGGAGCGCACTTTTCTAGTTTCATCTTCCTCTACCGTTTGCTTTGTCCATCTTTTAGAGGATCACTACTACTTCCCCTACAGTTGACTCTGGTCTTGCCTCCGTTCATATGTCAAGTTAAGGTCTGGTGTTAATGTGGACGGAACATTTCTCCTGCAGCCGGGGGCTAGATATCCCTCCCGTCTCTCCCTGCATTCTCCCTGCTCCCAAAATATGGCACAAATGGCCCTTTAGTCTACTCCACATGGTTGGCAGGAACCTTTTCCCTGTGCCATGCGGACTCTCTCTCTTTCTTTCTTTCTTTTTTCTTTCTTTCTCTTTTTCTCTCTCTCACTGTCTCATTCTGTCTCAAAAGCATTCTAAACACAACGGGCAGTTCAGACACGTACGCATACTGTATGGTACATGTGTGTCATCAACCTGAGGACCGCTGGCAGAGATTTTGATTATCGCCTCATGGTCCCGCTGGGGTGAAGATGGGTGTGTAACCTTTGACAGACTGTCACCCTCAACGCTTCATCTCCATAGCAGTAGCAGAATGGTCAGAGTCCATCAGGCCTGTTGTCACCTTACTGTGCCTGTTGATTAGTTGTCATATTAGGTATGTGCAGCAGCGCCCGATACGAGTGCTACTCCAAGACGTCTTTGTCTGCTGCTGTTTGGAGCACTGACCTTTTTCTCTCTGCAGCCATTGTTCAAATGGGCTGATTTACAGAGGTAGATGTTATCAAATCCCATTAGTTCCGACTCATACTCAACCATTCCCTCCCATGTGTTTGTGTTCTCCCTTTCTCGTTCTCTCTCTTTGGATTTCAGACTAGTCAACTAGTCTATTAAACAGTGCTGCTCATGCTAGTCGATACAGAGATACTAGTTTTTAATTGGTTTAATTCGTATTTATTATCGTAATTTTATTTTAAAACACTTCTGTAAAAAGACATTGTTTTCCCTCAGCAGTCACATCTTGTCCAAGCTGATCCTCATTGTGCTCAAGGTTCTTTAACTATCCTCCCACATATTTAAGGCAGCATTCATGCAGTTTGACACTTTATAAAGTACCTTCTTCAACGAAAACACGCCAGCACAGATGCTAGACATTAGAATTCACTCACTGGCGCATATGATATAAACAATGGGTTTTCCTATTTGGATTTCACATAAGAAATGCATTTATTTCCTAATTGTTGTCTGATGAAACCATTTTGTAGGATATCCGTGACACTTGGCCACAAAATGCACTACTGTGGCATTAAATATACCAGTAAGGCTCCCTAATCGGGAGATAAGCGACCGTAGGTGGCTTATCTCCACAAATAGGGCAAACATTTGTTTTTCCAAAATCTTCCTGATCCATGTTGATGACATGAGTGTAGACATGCTGTGTAGTTGCGACCGTAGGTCGCACTTACTACAGAAAGCTGCTCGAGGTGTCCGTCTGTCCGTCCGTCCGTCACACACGTCACACGTCACACTTTTGCCCTGCTCATATCTCCGCAACCGTTGCCCCGATCCATGCCAGATTTTGCACACACACTCCTTACCTGCCAAACTACAACCTCCAAGGACCCCCGGAGCTCCAGGGACCCCCAGCTCCCTCGGGGACCCCCAAGTGTAAAAAATGAGCACATGTGCAAAAATTACCAAATGACCACCCCAACGGGGCTGCTCACGGGGCATTCCCGGGGACCACCCACTCCTGGTGCTCCAGAACGGATGCAAAAGTGGTGGCGCCCCCAGTGGAGGACCCCCTGCCACTGCAGCTCACATAAAATGCCGTAACTCGGGCTAGGAGCGACCGGGAGAGCCGGGGCCGGTACCTATTCGTCCGCCTTGGCGGCGCGGAGACCCCACCCCTCATTTCTCACATGGCCCTCTAGCGCCACCATGAGGCCGATTCAGATTTTGCCCTAAAATCACGAAAATCACTACACAGTATGTCTACACTCATGTCATCAACATGGATCAGGAAGATTTTGGAAAAACACATTTTTGCTCTATTTGTGGAGATAAGTGACCTACGGTCGCTTATCTCCCGATTAGGGAGTCTTACTGGTGATATTCGTGATTTTAGGGCAAAAACTGTAGGAGCAGTGTCCAAAAATGTGTTTTAAAAATCGGCCTGAAGGTGGCGCTAGAATAGGGCCATGTGAGAAATGAGGGGTGGGGTGTCCGCGTTGCCTTGGCGGACGAATAGGTACCGGCCCCGGCTCTCCCGGACGCTCCTAGCCCGAGTTACGGCATTTTATGTGCGCTGCAGTGGCAGGGGGTCCTCCACTGGGGGCGCCACCACTTTTGCATCCGTTCTGGAGCACCAGGAGTCGGTGGTCCCCGGGAATTCACCGTGAGCAGCCCCGTTGCGGTGGTCATTTGGTCATTTTTGCACATTTGGTCATTTTTTACATCTGGGGGTCCCCCAGGGTCCTTGGAGGTTGTAGTTTGGCAGGCAAGGAGTGTGTGTGCAAAATCTGGCATGGATCGGGTCAACGGTTGCGGAGATATGAGCAGGGAAAAAGTGTGACGTGTGACCACATTTGGTCATTTTTTACATCTGGGGGTCCCCCAGGGACCCGGGGGTCCGGGGGTCCTTGGAGGTTGTAGTTTGGCAGTCAAGGAGTGTGTGTGCAAAATCTGCCATGGATCGGGTCAACGGTTGCGGAGATATGAGCAGGGCAAAAGTGTGACTGACTGACTCACTGACTGACCCACGGACAGCCTGTGGAGGTTTTGGTAGTAAATGCGACCTACGGTCGCAAATATCTGGTTATTCGAATATTATATTAATCATAGCTTTTGTATTAACCTTATAGATTGAATTGTGCTCAATTTTGAGTTAACTCAACTCATTCACTGCCAAGAATATTTAACCAAACTACTAACCATTGCCAGCTATCTTTCGTTTTTCCTTAATATCTTTATTTATTTTTTAACTCCCGATCGATCACTGACAAGGACACGCTTTCTGTGCTTCTGTGAAAAAAAGAACGCGACTTGTTTAAGCCTTGCAAGCCAACGGTTATCGCAGATTGAAAAAGTCACTGTTTTGACTAACACATAGAGAACACTGTGTGTGTGTGTGTGTGTGTGTGTGTGTGTGTGTGTGTGTGTGTGTGTGTGTGTGTGTGTGTGTGTGTGTGTGTGTGTGTGTGTGTGTGTGTGTGTGTGTGTGTGTGTGTGTGTGTGTGTGTGTGTGTGTGTGTGTGTGTGTGTGTGTGTGTGTGTGTGTGTGTGTGTGTGTGTGTGTGTGTGCGCTTGCGTGCACGTGCTTCCACGCCTGTGTCACTACTACTTTTCTGTGCACATGTGAGCCATTCCCGGAAAAGTGTGTGTGTGCTTGTGCACGGATTGTGCACCATCGGGGAGTTGATTAATGTTCTGTCAACCTTTGGCAGCTGTCTCAGAGGTGGAGATGGGGTGTGTCCCCTTCATCATGCGACAGTCCTCATCCTCAACTCCAGTCACACATCAGCATGCCAATGCCTAATCACAGTAACTTCCATTCTGGACTGTGACTCTTTTATTCGTTTTTTTTTACCCCCTCAGTATCTTTTCTTGTGTATTTTGTTTGCGTTCCTTGACGGGTCGTTTCCCGGTCTCTGGCGTAAAATTGTTATTTGTTCTCTTTCCAGCTTGACACCACACATTATTATGACTCTGGAGAATTGAAAATGGAAACGGCAGAAATGAATGTCCCCCTCTGCTACCCATACCACTAACCCCCCTCCCCCCAAACACCCCACCCAGTACTACACTCTTCTCCCCTCCTTCATGCAGCTGCAGTGTCAGGGAGGATGTGCCCGTTCACAGGCCAAATCAACCTCCAACAAACATGCAGCCCCCCGTTTTTTTCATTTGTAAATGTCAATTAGAATTTGCTTTGCCGCATTGCTCACGCTCGTTCATTACGACTGATAACCGTTGGGGCGAAGAAAGCGGAAGGACGAAAGTGCCTTGATTTCTACCGTGCTTAAGGCTTAAAAAGGCGAGGTCTGCCTAGTGGTCCTTGCTTTTGCACAATGACTACTACTCTATCATCTGTGCTCTATGGAACAATTTGCTATGGTGTGGTGTTTGACCTTGGAGTGGTTGTGTTTGGCAGGGCATTTCAGACCTCCCTTAACGGCCATTAGCACCCTGCGTGGAACTGTTAATTAGCTCCAATCAATCAGATGGGTTGCCGTAAATTGATTTTGCCTGGGAATTTAATCCATTTAGAACGGGTACACATATTGAGTATCATTATTTTATGCTTTAACTATTGAAAAATAGCAGATATACAAGCTCACAGCGCGGCACCGAGTGCCGCGCTGCAAGCTTGTAGATCTGCTATTTTTGGAAAAAAAGTGAAATTAAAATTTTGACCCAATTCTATAAGTGTCTTTTGAATCCTTCTAAGGTTTTTTGAAAAACCCATGTTTCTATGTCAGCAATCTGGCCAGCCATCGTCAAAGAAAAGGTCCTTTTCACTTAACTGGAGCTCAGTTAGTCTGTTCTTGAGAGACTACTATGTCAGTGGTTCTCAAACCTTTTCATGTGAAGGACCCCCAAAATGATATTTATTTGGCCACGGACCCCCATCTCAAAATATTTAATTCCAGGGACCCCCCAGAAGCAAAATTTGAGTTGCAAACGTTCGCTTTAAAAATGCATATATATTCAAAGATTTGCACACATTTTCATTACTTTTTTTTTTTTAAATAGCAGATCTACAAGCTCGCAGATATGTGAGCTTGTATATCTGCTATTTTTCACTGGTTAAAGCATTCAATAATTCTAGGCCTAAATGGGTTAATATGCAACAGAAAGCACAAGTAAGGCAAGGGAAGATAGTTTTTGTGCCAAGGTCCCTGTCCTTGGCATTGAAATGTGAATGTCTATTGTTAGGAAAGGTCAGTGAGCAATCGCTTTCTTACAGCATCTTTTCTTCACTCTTTCTCTTTTCTGTATTACTTTTCCAGTGTCCTTTCTTTACGCCATGTTTTTCTCGCCGCTGTATTTTTCTCTGCTTCTATCTAAAGGAAATGTGCATGTGTTTGTGCCATTGTGTATGTTTGTTCACGTAGCCTTCAATTATTATTATTATTAGTGCAAAGATCATATAGAATCACAACCATTTTTATAATAAACACAACACACGGTTTCTTTGAAGATCATGGATCAACACCCAACTGCAGTCTGTGAATGAATGTCTACCCAAAGCAAGGCAAGTTTATTTGTATAGCATAGATCAACAAGAAGACAAGTGCATTAAAGGGTAGTTTACCCCCAAAACCCCCCTTTCTATACATTTCTCACCCCATGGAGACTGGAATTCATGGATATTTGTTTGTTTTTGTCGCATTCATAAGACAATAACTTGTGGAGACTCTTTGTGTCTCCATAGGGAACAAAGCAGGCTCTTTGTGTCTCCATAGGGAACAAAGCAGGCTCTTTCTGTCTCCATAGGGAACCACTGCTGGTAATCAAATTATTGTCTTAGGAATGCAACAAAAACTAAAGAATATCCATTAATTCAAGTCTCCATGGGGTGAGTAATTGACTGTCCCTTTAAGTGCAAAAGAGACATTTAAAGAAATGCAATTAAGGAGTTGAGAATACAAGCACAAGGAAGCCAATATTATCCCTTTCAAACTTTCAATCCAGATATAAACAGCTATTCACAGCTAAAACTGGAAAACACACACTTATTGGACCATATATTCATCTGTGGACCACAGCATTGCGTCCAATCTGGAATATTGCAAGCCTATTAGCTCTTATCATAATGTGTCCTGTGTAATAACCTCCAACATGGGTTGACACTTATCCATGCTGAGGAGATAACACCCCAAAGGGATGCAACTAGCCCCTCAATATCTGGACTTCTGTGACTTTATTGCCTATGGATTAACACTGAAATGGCTTAGTGAAAATAGCAGCACTGAGAAACTTCGTGTTGGAGGGGGACAAACATTTTATTTCTTATAAGAAGATTACCTGGCTTGGTTGTTGAAGACTAAATTCATTTGTTGACAAATGACTAGAAAACAATGTATATTGTGTCCCGTTGTGACACAGTACAGTATTCCCCATTGGTACCCTGAAATACACAATTATAGCAGGCTAGTTAGCCAAATCGCCGTGGTTCCAGAAATTTGGTTTACTGACAGGGTTTATAATAAATTTGTCATTGTTGCCAATTTATGCATTTTTTTAAAACTTTATATTTTTATTTTATGTATTAGAGACAAAACATGCATACATACAGAATTGTTGCCAATTTTAATCAAGCATCTCTGTGGAAAGTATTGCGGAACTTGCACGAGCACATTACCGTTAATACTTGAACCTTTCTTTCACCTTTGCTATACACCTTTCTGACGTGCTAATAAATCAGTCCTGCATGCACCGTTTGGAGAATCCTGCCACAATTGAGGGGGGATGAGTGTGCTGATAGCATCTTATCAGTTATTAAAAAGTGCCTGGATGACAAGAGTCCCCACAAAAATAGATAGACTGCACCATGTGAGAAGCGCTGAGGCTGCGAGATGTTGCTTTTTGCGTCAGGGAACGAGGAAGATAAAAAAAGAGTGCTCGTTATGCATTTAGGAAATTAACAGACAAAGTCTTTGGAACAGCCTACACAACATTACTGACTTTAAACCCCGCACTAAAAGCAGTGTGAAGGTCTCCTCTACCCCAGACGAGTTAAAAAAACTTCTACAAGGGATATTTGAAACTTCGAACATAATCAAAAATCACCCTCCCCACTCCCATCGATTGCCTCTGTCGATATTCAGTCACGCTGAGAGTGACGTCACCAGCTGTCGGTGAGGTAACCAGTGGTGAAGCAGATGCTATTCACGCATGGTTCGGTATCAGGAGTTTTCAGTGGAGAGGGTCTCAAGGCCCTGCAGGCTTTCTACAGATCATACCTCTGAGAGCCTCATGACTGGCTGCATCACTGCCTGGTATGTGAATTGTACTGATGATCGCAACATCAAAGCAATGCAGCCACAGAGAAACCATAATAGTTAACCCTAACCCTAACCCTAACCCTAACCCATTTAGGCCTAGAATTAGAAGGATTCAAAAGACACTTATAGAATCGGGTCAAAATTCTAATGTTCACGACTTTTCAAAAATAGCAGATCTACGAGCTCGCAGCGCGGCACTCGGTGCCGCGCTGTGAGCTTCTATATCTGCTATTTTTCAATAGTTAAAGCATAAAATAATGATACACAAAATGTGTACCCGTTCTAAATGGGTTAATAATAATAATAATAGTTACCTACTTTCTCCCGAGAGGGAAATTAAGTATTTTCAGCCCATCCCAGCTGCCCACAAGGAGCGTGTGAGCAATTAGGGGTTAAGAGTCTTGCTCAGGGACACACGTCGACATTGCTACCCTGGCCTGGAATCGAACCAGGGACAACCAGGGTCTCTGGTTCCCCAGGCGGGCTCCCTAACCATGCCCCCCCTCCTAAATAATGCCAAGTACACTAGCACAGACACATAGTTATAACATTACTTACTTACTGTAGTGTGTTTGTTAGGTTAGCACAGTTCTGCGGATTAAGTCCCGCCAGCATCTTGTTGCTTTTAAGTGATTTTGAATTTTAATTCTATAACTTAGGAGTAAGAACCTTGCTCATAGCACCTTCGAGCACATTAAGTGCTGGGACCAACAGCAACAGACATACTGTTTTAATAATACTGAGATTATTCATGGAAAACCTGTCTCCCTCGTGCATCTGTCCCTGTCGTCGACCTCACTCTGTCTCCTCATGCTGCAACTCTAGCTCTCCCTGCACCTCTCTCTCTGTGCATCTCTCTCTCTCCCTCCTCTCTTGTGTGTGTGTGTGTGTCTCTCTCCTTTAGTGTGTGTGTGTGTGTGTGTGTGTGTGTGTGTGTGTGTGTGTGTGTGTGTGTGTGTGTGTGTGTGTGTGTGTGTGTGTGTGTGTGTGTGTGTGTGTGTGTGTGTGTGTGTGTGTGTGTGTGTGTGTGTCTCTCTCTCTCTCCCTCCCTCCTTTAGTGTGTGTGTGTGTGTCTCTCTCTCTCCCTCCTTTAGTGTGTGTGTATGTGTGTGTCTCTCTCTCTCCCTCCTTTAGTGTGTGTGTGTTTGTGTGTCTCTCTCCCTCCTCTAATCTACTGACATATCGTCGTTGTCGGGTGAAAACCTTGTATGTCCAAAACCATTCGTTTTTTATATCATCTAAAAAAAATGAACTAAACTAGTGAAAACAGCCGATCTACAAGCACACAACGCCTCGCGGAGGCGTTGTGTGCTTGTAGATCTGCTGTTTTCACTACTTTTGTGCGACGGCCTTGTCTGATGAAGCAGGGCTTTACCTTGCGAAAAAACTCGGCGATACGAGGTTTCTGCCCGACAGTGACAATATGCTCCTCTCCTGTGTGCCCGGTGTGCTGACGACGTGGCCCACTGTCGCAATCGATCCATCGCTCCTGCCCTTCTTTACCCATGGGGTGGTTCTCAGTTACGCGCACATAACACCCACACACCAGCCATGGTGCACCGTCCTCCACCTCTGTCAGAGTTCAACCCTCCCCAAGAGCCACACGCTGACGTTCCACTCCTATCAGCACCACCCCCTAGCCTGTTGTCATCTCTGACCCCCTATCTTTGGTAAGCACTATCTTACGCACAGCTACATCCTCAATCCCTTCTCACCAGGTACCACCTGCCCTACCAGCCACCAATTCATTATCACAAACCCCTCATTGACATACACTTACAGCAAAAGCCCAGGGCTGCATGGCCTTAAACGATAACACTAAAGTGTTTTGTTAGATGTCGAGATTCATTGCGTTCCATCTGTGACGTTGTGACCACTGGAGCTGATCGCAGCCACTCTAGACTAGACAATGCTTTTGATTCAACCCCAGACACAGTTTGAGAAGCGGCCCAGAAGAGTGGCTCTGCTCTGCTCCGCTAAGCTCGCGGAAAGCAGCAAAAATAGACAGTGACATTTTTTCATATTGATGTTAAAACGGCATGATTAAAATAACCAATTCCTATTGATTAAATGTCTTTGTCTCTGTGGGAAAAAGAGTCTGTAAAAATAATTCTGCTAATTCGCTCCTTAACCCATTTAGGCCTAGAATTATTGAATGCTTTAACCAGTGAAAAATAGCAGATATACAAGCTCACAGCGCGGTGCCGCGCTGCGAGCTTGTAGATCTGCTATTTTTGAAAAAGTCGTGAAAATGTGTGCAAATCTTTGAATACAGTATATGTATTTTCAAAGTGAACGTTTGTAACTCAAATTTTGTTTCTGGGTGGTCCCTGGAACTAAATATTTTGAGATGGGGGTCCGTGGCCAAATACATATCATTTTGGGGGTCCTTCACATGAAAAGGTTTGAGAACCACTGACATAGTAGTCTCTCAAGAACAGACTAACTGAGCTCCAGTTAAGTGAAAAGGACCTTTTCTTTGACGATGGCGAGCTAGATTGCTGATATAGAAACATAGGTTTATCAAAAAATCTTAGAAGTATTCAAAAGACACTTATAGAATCGGGTCAAAATTCTAGTTTTCAAGATTTTTCAAAAATAGCAGATCTACAAGCTCGCAGCGCGGCACTCGGTGACACGCTGTGAGCTTGTATATCTGCTATTTTTCAATAGTTAAAGCATAAAATAATGATACACAATAATGTACCCATTTAGAATGGTGTACCCGTTCTAAATGGGTTAAAATGCTTTGGCTGAATGTTCTTTCAGCCTTGAATATGAGCACGGAGCGTATTGTCTTGAAGTAACACAAATATTGATCTGGACATGGCAAACTGTGTTTGCAAAGATTCTTGTTGGACGTTGTTTTAAAGGCTTGGGGCATTATGGGTTCATAGAACATCCAGACTAGACCGCAGGTTTTCAAAGAGAAGGGGCCGCTGTGGACACCAGGAGGGCTGTGAGAGTGCTAGATAGATACCTTTATTATCCCAAGGGGGAAAATCAGTTGCCCAGAGGCAGCAAGGCAGTATAAGGTTATTTACAAAGTTACAGAGAAGTATGAAAAAGTTAGAAGAAAAACAAGAACAGAGTACAGTAAAGAGCAAGGTACATCAAGAAAAGGAAGGAATAATAGTGTCCTTAAGCACAAATATCAATATAGTACAGTGCCCAAATCAAAGTGACCATAACTGTCAATGCTAGTTAGTGCAACTAGTATCTCACCGTCATGTCAAACACAAGCAAAAATACAAATAGGGGGGGAGAATGAAAAGGAAAAAATATATATAAAAAAGTCGCAATACAATGTGTTGTGAACTCGTAAATCATGTGGGTTTTGTTGTTTCGACTTTTAAGCCATTTCCCTATAGGGGGGCCGCAGCCAGAGGCTATGGCTATGGAGGTCCTTGGCATGCAAAGGTCTGGGAATCCCTCGACTAGACCTTACCAATAATCAAATACTGGTACATATCCCTATGAACCGCTGCAGTAGCTTTTTCTATTATCAATATTCGATCAATAGATACTTATTGCAAAAGATTTGTTTTACTATAATATTAAAACGATTATGTACAGTGTTAAGTTTTACCTATACTATCATGGTTGGGTCAATCGATCCATCAAGCTTTATTTCAATTCAGACAGGTGCAGCGCTTCACAGGAAGGGGAAAAAAGGTTTTTAATGAAAGAACAGGTATAGCAGGACGGAAAATGCAGCAATCTAAGTAAAAGCGATGCTAAAAAGATGTGTCTTGAGATTTCTTTTTAAAATATCCACAGATTCAGAAGCCCACTGATCCCCCGGCAGTCTGTTCCAATGCTTGGGACCATAACAGATAAAAGCTGCTTCTGTAACTTTTTTGTTCTTTCTATAGTCTTTGGAACATTTAGGAGACCAGAGCCAAAGGATCTAAGGGCCCTGCCGGGCACGTACTTAGGAAGCATTGCAGAGAAGTAGGCTGGTGCATTTCCATTTACTGATTTAAACACCAGTAAAAGGATTTTACATTCTTTATTTAATTGACATGGACTTTAAAATGGTTGTAATGTGTGCTCTCTGTTTGGTCTTTTGCTGCTTGTAACCAATTTTTTTTTTTTTTGGTAGACAGGAGAGCATTACAGTAATCAAGCCAGCTTGTGATAAAACAATGTACATGTATTAATCCGTGTCAGCCTGGGAGAGAAATGGTCGGACTTTGGCAATGTTTCTTAGATTGTGAAAGGATCATTTTGTGACATTTCTGATATCTGCCTCCATGTTCAAATCAGATTAAAAAATGTCAAAATATATATATATTTTTACATACTTGATCCTTGGTGTTAAGTGCCATAGATTGTAAATCTCTCTATGGTCAAATGAGAAGAATTTAGTTGTTTCTTTCATTTAATTGAAGGACATTCTCTGACATCCATGTTTTATATCAGTGATACAGGTTTTGTTGGTTGGTTGATTGATTGATTGATTGATTGATTGATTGATTGAATGAATACTTTATTAGAAGTTTGCGTAAGAAAAGCACAGCACAGTACAGTACAGTTCACATACAAGTTCTACTATTAGGATTTAAACCCAGGAAAGCACAATGGTTTGTTTACTTTGGGGTCCTTTTGTACTCAATTCATAGGCATAGAGGTGTCAATTTGACTAGATCCTCTGGGGTTATTGCGACCGTAGGTCGCACTTACTACAGAAAGCTGCTCGAGGTGTCCGTCTGTCCGTCCGTCCGTCCGTCCGTCCGTCACACACGTCACACGTCACACTTTTGCCCTGCTCATATCTCCGCAACCGTTGCCCCGATCCATGCCAGATTTTGCACACACACTCCTTACCTGCCAAACTACAACCTCCAAGGACCCCCGGAGCTCCAGGGACCCCCAGCTCCCTCGGGGACCCCCAAGTGTAAAAAATGAGCACATGTGCAAAAATTACCAAATGACCACCCCAACGGGGCTGCTCACGGGGCATTCCCGGGGACCACCCACTCCTGGTGCTCCAGAACGGATGCAAAAGTGGTGGCGCCCCCAGTGGAGGACCCCCTGCCACTGCAGCTCACATAAAATGCCGTAACTCGGGCTAGGAGCGACCGGGAGAGCCGGGGCCGGTACCTATTCGTCCGCCTTGGCGGCGCGGAGACCCCACCCCTCATTTCTCACATGGCCCTCTAGCGCCACCATGAGGCCGATTCAGATTTTGCCCTAAAATCACGAAAATCACTACACAGTATGTCTACACTCATGTCATCAACATGCTCAGGAAGATTTTGGAAAAACAAATTTTTGCTCTATTTGTGGAGATAAGTGACCTACGGTCGCTTATCTCCCGATTAGGGAGTCTTACTGGTGGATATACTGTGTATATAATTGTGTGTAACTATGTGTAAAAATATAGATATATATTTTCAATTACATAGTTTATTACTTGTCCTCAAATGTCTGGTTATACTGTAATATACAATTATATATGGCAGACAGAACACACTCCCATACAGAAACACACTGTTCCCTCTTCTTTAGATGATGTGGCAGTGAGTTGGGCAGCTCTCTTGGTTTGACCCACAGCGCACAGTCTCCGTCTGCTTTAGCATTCTGGACGGCTGGGGCTCTCTATTGATTTGGCTTGATTGAGCTGTTAAATAAATTTGGAGTCAGACGTAATCCAATTTTAGCGCTGGCCTCAGTTTTTCTGCCTTCAAGATTAGCCGTGTCCTCACATTACCTGGATTTTTGACGTAAAAGATGCAGGTAAACATCTTTTATGTACACCACGCTCATTCATCTGTACTATAATTCACTGAATCTCTTGCGTGTCCCTGGCATAACTCGACAGTGTCTGACCGCCCGGGCTCAAATAACCCAGAGGAATGTCAATTCAGATGTACCGACGGTTTCCCAGAACCGAAAAATGACGAATATCTTCATCTGTCGGCCCGCGGGTCTAAGAAAGAGGCAGCAATTCCATGTGTTCTGGAGATTGTATGCAGAACACTTGATTGGCCAACCGAAACCGGCAGCTTCGCGGGTTCGGTGGAGCGTCACGCCACGTTTTTGCCGCTAAGCCAGTCCCTGATTGGCAAACCCGACCCGTCGGCTTAACTGCCCGGCCGAGGTCTGCATAACATTTGTGCCGCATAGCAGTATGAATGGAACAACCTGCATCATTCCCGAAATGCATGGCCCCCAGTAGGCCTAGTCTCTATAGAAGAGATCATTCCATTTGAAACCCCCACCTCCACACAGACAACAGGTTCAGCACTTTTCAGGAAGGAGCTAAAAGGAGATGAGCACTGCGTCTATGACTGTATTATACAGTTGTAGAAATAAAATGTCCATTCATCATGATAATGACACAGTGGCATTGAACCGTCCGTTTGCTACAACAATGCCAATGCCTAATAAAGGCAGAAATTGCTGCTCCGTCCCCTAGTATGATCCTGCAGCAGCATCCTGTCCTCCATTGGCAGCAGTGAGATGGTGTTTGTGTTTGCCAGTAATGACTCTGGGCTGGCTTTCACACCAGGCTGCTCCTCCTCAGGGGCCTGCCAATCTGCTGTCAGCCTGCCTCTTCTCTCATGCCTGCGTGCGTGCATGTGCATGCGTGTGTGTGTGTATATGTCTGTCTGTCTGTCTCTCTCTGTGTGTGTGTGTGTGTGTGTGTGTGTGTGTGTGTGTGTGTGTGTGTGTGTGTCTGTGTGTCTGTGTGTCTGTGTGTCTATGGCTGGGGAGCACTAACTGTTTTCAGCAATGACCCAGAATTATTGATCCATGCTCGTCGTGACCCAACCCAATGTACTATTTATTAATGATGATTATTAATCGGCAATTAAACGTCTGCCTGCAGACAAACCGCCACGCTTTGTGTTAATTAACAGCCGAAGAAAGGAAACGAACGGCTCAGTTAGTCTAAACATACAACTTGGTTTGCCGCCGTCTCCCCTGACTTGTGATGTCCTGGCTGGATAATGGCAGCTTGTATAATGAGAGATAACACAAATCTCTTAAGTGTATCCTCAGAGGCTTTCTGTGGCATTGTCGCCTGCGGAGGAGTTATGAAGATTTTTTTTTTAGAGGTTAAAACTCATCTCTCCCTGGAATATTCCCGGAGCATTAGCATATAAATGCGCTCCTTGTGAGATGCATGTTTAATACCGCAGAGATTTAAAAGTCTAATCATACATAAAGTGATGATGTGGCAGTGAGTTGGGCAAACGCAGGACAGGGGGAGTATACTGATGAGCTTCGGGACACTTCGGGTGCACGCGCTTTGTGTCCTCACGCGGGCACATGCAGCTTGTGGCCCTGTGCGCTTGTTGTGTGAGTGAAAGAGAGATGGTAGCTATTGTGTGTCAGCAAGATTTAAAATATAGATACGAATATGTGCACAGTAGAATATTGAAGATTCACAGGGTTCCCACGGTCATGACATTCCTGGAAATATTTTGAAATTAGAAAAATATTTTTCCAGTAGTGGAAAAGTTTGGGAATTGATCAAGGGTCCTGGAAGGTCCTGGAAAAAATAGCCATGCATTGTCTTCGGTTATTGATTTTGTTAATACCTCTGAAATGACAAATTAAACATTGGTCAAATTGTCAAATATTAGAGGCAGAAATTGTGAAAATAGCAGATCTACATGCTCACAACGTTGTGAGCATGTAGATCTGCTATTTTCACAATAAAACCGTGTTATACAATATTCCTCTACTCTTAGTGCTCGTCCGGGTGCCGGGGTCCCCAGTTCACATATGATTATTTCGGGGGTCACGGCCTGAAAAGGTTGAGAACCACTGGCATACACTGCCTGTCTTTGGGCATTGCACATAGGAGTAAGCGACTCGTTATTGAGCTGAATTATTGTTATATAGTCCTGGAAATCGGGTTAAATATTCTGGAAAAGTTTTGGAAATTAATTGGTATAGATGTGTGGGAACCCTGGATACATGTAACTGTGCCTGCTGGCTTGGTGGTCCAGGTGCATGTCACTTAGGCACTGATGACTGACAGCGTGTCACTGGGTCGAATCCCGTTCCCTATGACCTTTGCTGTGTGTCACTCCCCATCTCTCTCCCCATTTCCTGTCAGTCTACTGTCCTATCAATACAGGCTTAAAAGCAAAAAAAAAAAAAAAAAAATCTTAAAAAAATGAAGAATATTGAAGATAAATTGAGTGTAGAGAACATGTCAAATAGTTAGGGAAAGTTGGCCGAGTCTTTGACGAATCTGGGAATTAAATGCTTACCAATAGCTTTCTTCACAAATAAGTTCCTAAAAGGTGTCTACTATCACTTCTGAACTTTGTAAAACCCAACTCCCTCTGGAAACTTTGTGGGAGCCAATTGAAGTTGGCATCTCATTGACTTAACCATACAGTAAAAATAATACAAAAAAATAAATCTGTAGCATGTGAGGGGTCAAACTAGGGTTTTTTCGTGATTCTGAATCAAGTGCAAGCATTTGTTTTGCACGAAAAACATTCCTTGGGCTAAAAACGGTACCCCACAAAACTATGGTTTAGTGATGAGTCATCACTTTTCACAGTTTTGTGGGGGCCGTTTTTCGGAAAGGAATGTGAGAGGCCAACTTCGATTGGCTCCCACAAAGTTTCCCAAGGGAGTTGGGTTTTACAAAGTTCAGAGGTGATAGTAGACACCTTTATGAACACATTTGTGAAGAAAGCTATTGGTAAGCATTTAGTTCCCAGATTGGTCAAAGACTCGGTTAACTTTCCCTAACTAAAATGCTGACCTGATTGGTCGAGTGTCATCTGAGGCCTGAGCACAGAAATGTACACAGTATACCCACCCTCCCCCAACACTGTCTTATTGTTCCTGTCATCATTTTTCCTCCCTCACATTCTTTTCTTCATTCTCTCCTTCCTCTAATTCATATATGGGCAACTGGCGGCCCGGGGGCCACATGCGGCCCCCACCTTCACTTAATTCTCAGGTTAATACCAGAATACTGATATATTATTGATTTCAGCTGTTACAATTCCAAACATGACCTGCTTTAATTCCGTCTGTCTATATTAGTAGCTTAATGACTTTTTTAGCACAGCTCCCTTTGTGTGGCTTTGTGTGTCCAAATTGTGTTGGTCAGCACGGCGGCATCTGCGCATGCGCGGACTTTTACCACACACACACACACACACACACACACACACACACACACACACCCGTGATAGCCACTAGAGTGGAGGCTCACGAAGCATGCAGCCACCGTAGCGAGCCACGGGCAATCAAGAATTGACACATGTCAATATATAAATTGGTGAAAAAAAAGTCAGGGACTATTCTATTCTCTTCCCCCTGCCACGGGAGGTTAATGTTGTCAATCTGTGGGTCAAGACCCGCAGAGAGGTCCCCAAAATATGTATATTCAATATTCAATTATATATATATATATATATATATATATATATATATATATATATTTACCTGGAACTGCTCAAATTCACCGCTCCACTTCGAACCGAGGTTTGACTTGTATTTAGGTTCATAAAGTTAACATGAGTATATAACTAAATGAGTTTGAAATTAAATCAAAATGTTTGATTTCAGGATTCCAATAAAAAAAATAACAAAATATAATTCAGGATTCCAATTCAAAAGAAGAAAAAATTGCCGATCTACAAGCTCAAAACGCATCGCAGCGCGATGCGTTTTGAGCTTGTAGATCTGCTATTTTTGCTTCTTTTGTATGAGATACTAGAATGACAAAGTTGGACGTAGCAATATGCAATGTGGCCCTCTGGAGTGAAGGTGGAAATATATAGTGGCCCTCTCCATCATCAAAGTTGCCCACCCCTGCTCTAATTTATCTTTGAACCTCACCTCATCTCCTCTCCTCTTGTTCCTCCACTCTCTCCTTTCTCTCATTTATCTTTGAACCTCACCTCATCTCCCTCTCCTCTTGTTCTCTCCTTGTGCCTCTCCGCTCCTCCAGAAACCCAAGCAGAAGGACTGGCACCCTCCAGACGGCTTCATCCTGGGCCTTTGGACCCTCATCATCCTCGTCTTCTTCAAGACCTACGGCATCAAGCACCTCAAGCACATCTTCTGATCTGAAGACCGGCTCTCATCCACCGCATGAATCAGAAGGACTAATAATAAAGGCCCTCGCCAGTGCTGCTGACCAGATTACTCTTTTTCACTCAAAGGAAGCGCAGAATTATCTGCCAAACATTATCTGGGAACACAGGACTGGTTAGTAGAGACGGCTAACTGTATAAGGCAAAGGCACCATGGTTGTTAGTCCTCATCGCTGCCTCACTGGTAGCGTTTTGACATGTAACTTTGTGAATGATTGATAACTACATGAAGAAGAAAAAAGTAAACCCAAATGGACAGGCAGTTATATGAACACTGGGGACTTTATGGTGTACTGACAGGTTCTAACTGATGTGTTTTTTTTATACATACTGTATACAGTATATTTAATTTATACATGCATTCTTGGTGAATGAATGAAGGCAGGTACAGTATTGGAATATGTATTTTAGACCTGAAGCTACTTTCCTGGGTCCTTTCGTCGGTGAGTTTGTCATGCTGTATATTTATTTTATGTCTGTTTCTTCAGCCTGCAGTATAATTGAGTTGATTTCTCGGGAAAATGCACTGAACTGCGACGCAGATAAGAATTACATTTATTTCTTAGAGCAAGCAGCTCTACATATTTCAGCACCCTAAGTGCTACTCAGGCCAGCAATGCGATCAAAGGGGAAGTGTGGGCACAACGGTTACACCCCGCCACTCCGACATGTCTCCTTTCCGACATGTCTCCATTCCAACACTAACCCTATCTCTAACCCTTACCCTAAACTTAACCCCTATGGAAGTGTCGCCACTCCGACAATAAGAAGTCAATTTCAGAGTGGGGACATGTCGGAATGGAGAGCGACACCCGGGCACAACTACGAGAGATGAGTCATGAGAGTGTACATTACACCACATAACCCTCATAACATACAGTGCAGACCTTTGATGGACAACAGTCACAATAATCCCCATCTCGCGTGATGGGCCCTTCAAAATCTTCATTCGCTAAATCGCCCTCCCCCATGGCGCCATCCATTATCTCTCAAGACCAGCACTCTTTTGCCATTATATCCCACATGATGGACAGCTATTTTCCTTTGGCTCCTTTCCTCGTGATGTGCGATAACACGAAAAGCAGTTAGCCCGTCTCAAATGAATCACTCATGCAATGCATTGTTGGCTGCACTTTCCTTCTCTGTTCTTGGTCACTTTTATCCTTCTCTCTCCTCAAATCACCTACTCTGAGTTGGCCTCCTTGTTGGGAGGGAGGGAGTGAATGATGGGCGAAGCATCCAGATTGAGGCTGTGGTAATTTATCTTCGCTGCATTTCGTCGCTGTCGGGTGGAAACCTTGTATGTACAAAACCTTCCGTTCCTTTTTTTATAATTATTTTAAAATAGAGTTAAACTAGTGAAAATAGCCGATCTACAAGCACACAACGCCTCGCACCGTAAGGCGTTGTGTGCTTGTAGATCGGCTATTTTCACTACTTTTGTGTAACACTTATGATATAGTAGGGCTTTAATTTACAGAAGAACATACTATTTTAAAACTTGGAGATGCAAGGTTTCTGCCCGACAGTTACGACTTGGTATAGGTGGACGCCCATCTGCGCTCCAATGCCACTCCGCCTCGCAGCGGAGGTGGGAAAATGCATGGAGTCAGAAAATGAAGCCATGTGTAAGGAGAAGCTGCTGTGTCAGCCACCATGCTGGCTTGCTTATACATTATTTATGCAACTTTTTATTAGAGGCTCTTGTATTTCTGAGTCTGATTCTTCCAGGAGGAAATCTGCAGGTCCAGCTGTATGCCAGACTTCCACGACTGGCACTGTGGGCTAATGGTGCTGAAGGTGGTGGTGCAACATCTGCCTTCTGACAAAGTTTTAAGATTTGAACATTCTTCACAAATCAGTTGTACACCGTCACTTTGCACCTTTCACCAAACTCTAGTCCCAAATGAGCAGAATATGCGGCAGGAATTATACATTACAGTAAGTGAAAGTGCAACTCTGCAAAACTTAAAGAATACATTTTTGCTTGGTTACATTTCTTCTCATAAAATTTTGATGCCCTCGGTAAACAAAATTGTTGGAATTGGAAAAAAGAAATGGGCAAATTACTTAATAAACATGATCTTGTTCTAATGGACCTTCCTGTATTCTCCTTTGTATTCCTTTTGCTATTTTCTATCTTCCTCCAATCAAATTGCCTGCCAACGACCACTGGGCTTTTTATGGGGGGGAAAAAAAGAACGTATTTCTTTAGTTTGTTTAATTGATGGAGCTTCAGTTGTCCTTATTAAAGATGAACGTTTGGATCTAAGAAATGTATTCTGACTCCTGAACTCCATGGTTTTCATCTCTTTTAAGAGATTTCACAGAGCATTAATTACTTATCTGACTGCTTTTTGAAGATGGAACAGCTTTTACAAGGCCAGCCTTTTGAAGGTATACTGTACGTCTGGCAAAGCTGATGATGAGCCTGCTTCAGAACATAAAGACACAAGGCCACTGGGCTACATTCGTGCACATGCATCTCCGTAACATTTCCATCAGGCTAACGAGATTTCAATTAAATTCACCGGTTTCACTATATTGTATATCCAAAGCAGCATCTTATCCCTTTGCAACTAGTCTCATATATCATTGCCTCATATATCATTGCCTCCCTCTGTGCACGTACAGCATACCTGACAGCAGATATACTAAAATGCAAACAGCCCTATAAGAGATGGATTTGTTTGTTCTAAAACCCACTTCAGAATTGACTCTCATCTCCTTAAGTCTTATGCTTCTCATTCCTACTTCAGCTCGCACAGACAGAATTGAATTTGAACTGGGTCCTTGCCTAGATTTCCCGACCGTGGAGCCAGTCTAGAATTGTCAATGTCCCTTACTGTCTGAGCAACACTTTTATTTGTTTATTTAAAAGGATACACATTACTTTGTGGGGGTGATAGTGCATGCACAAATCCGCTCTAGCCCAGGTGCTGGACAAACGGCAATACGAATGAAGAATAGAGTCCACAACACTGGTATACTCAGCTCTGTTTTATTGCTTCAACGTTTCGATCTGTTTGGATTGTCTTCAGTAATCATTCCTGAAGAAGATCCAAACAGATCCAATAGCAGATCTACATGCTCACAAGCGTTGTGAGCATGTAGTTCGGCTATTTTCACAATTTCTGCCTCTAATATTTGACAATTTGGCCAATGTTTAATTTGTCATTTGAGATGTATTAAAAAGTCCTTAAATTGTCACTGTGTAGAAATGGGCAGATACCCTCTATACATTTAAACTTTATGTTGGTTTGTTTACTGTTGAGAGAGAAAACAATGTTGCACATTAAGTTAATCATCTGGGGACCCCTCAAAATAATTTGGGGACCCCCCTGGGAGAACCACTGTCTTAAATGACTGTGATGTCATTCAACAGAAACCATTGGTCGATTTGCGCTGAAAAGATATATAGTGTAGAGCGAAAACAGCAGGGGTACGAGTGTATAGAGCTGAGAATCCGGTAAGCTAAGTATAGGGTTTAAGTGGTTAATAATGCGCCTAATACGGTAGGCTATGTCATGTTTTTGATTGATGGGGAGGAAAGAAAACATGGAGCCAATGTGTGATTGATGTGTGCATGATATTGAACTCCCCCTATAGAATATAACATGTGTCTCATGTCGCTGCTTACACACTGTTACCACAAATTATGTGCATATTCTTCAGGTGATGAGAGGTGCTTCTATTGCAGCCTCTGCTGAGCTCAAAGGGTGCTAGAAGGAGTCATTCAATTGTAAGACCCAAAGGGAGGTTCTATTTTTAGCTCGTGGGGTTGATGAGAGGCCCCGGCCTCTCTTTCATTATTATTTCAGTGAGGCACCATGCTGTTACATCCAGACAGGAAGAGAGATGCTCCCAGAGAAAATGTCAGGAGGTGCGGCCATCAATTGAAGGTGAGGGTGAGTCAGTGGCCTCCTATTTTCACTAAAGCTGCAAGTACTGTATCAATCTGTATTACCCTGCCCACAGCAATGCGGGGCAGGGCATTGTAATTGGTCCTATCTGTGTGTGTGTGCGTGTGTGTGTCTGTGTGTGTGTGTGTGTGTGTGTGTGCGTGTGTGGGTGCGTGCGTGCGTGCGTGTTTTCATGAAACTTGGAGAGAAAGAGATTATTCGCTTTTGGGTCTCAAAGGTCAAGGTAAAAAATGATATGGTAAAAACGCACAAAAGGATTGGGAGGGTCTTCATGAAACTAGGTGTTAATCCGTTATGGGTCAAATAGGTCAAGGGCAGCAATAAGAGACAGTGATATCTTCTTCTAGGTGCGGCCAGGGTTTGCACCCACAGCTGCATTTCTTTTCTTTTCCCCCCTGTTCTTTTTCTACCACATTTTATGGATTGGTGCCTCAGGGGCCAGCCATCTAGAAGAGCGTTTGTGTATCTATATATACATATACTGTATTATGCAGCTCCATATTTGGGAAAGACTGTTGTCATCAACATGATGTCAGAGATCCTCAGGGAAGCCATGCCGTTATTAGACCCCATCTTGAGTTCTGAAACCAGAGTTCTGTAGCAATGAACCACTGCAATCCTTTGGTTCAAAAATGTCTTTTATTTAGCCTGTTGACATAGTTTCCTTAAGTGTTCAGAGTGCAAGAAAGGGGGAGGAGGATTAACCGAATTAACTTGATAATACTGTGAACTTGTGCACTTAGCTAGAACCTTGAATGCTCAAGTGCTATTTCACTTTGCCGATATGAATGAATCATTGCATACCTTTTGTGTTTAAGAATGCTCAAGTGGTATTTCACTTTTCTGTTTATGAAAGAGATACAATCTTTACTGAATCAAAGCACACTTCTGTGTTAGGTAGAGATAAAATAAGAGACTCCAAGCTAAGGCTGCATTCTCCCACAGTTCTTACTGATCTATGAGTTACATTAAATCCTAAACTTGTTTACAGCAATACGATTCTGAAGTACCTTATGTGAGATGCATGTCTTTCTCAAAGTAGAGAAGAAAGGAAAGGAAGCAGGAAACCTTCAAACGACAATCCCCTTCGTGCTTTGCAAAATGGATTTATCTCACATGAGCAACCTCCCACCCTAAATGTTTCATAATGTAATGAATTGAGACTCCCTTGCCAATAAAAGGCCAAGCTTGGATCTGAAATATGTTGTTGTTGTGAAGCGTTGGATCACACCGTAAATCATGTTGCCTGTGTGTAAACGCAGATGCGTGTGACCCAAAGCACATCACCTCGTGTTACTCACATTACAGAGATGAGAGTAAAATCAATGGGGCCCGAGCCCCGGGAAATATCATTAAGATAACGATGCTTCTCATCCCTTTTCCTGACTGACACTTGATTCTTATTCGGAGAGAGAGGGGAAAAAAAGGGGTGTTGGGGCGGGGTTGAGCTCGAAGATGACACATGCACAGAGAGTGAGAAAAAGGGAGAGAGAGTGAGAAAACGGAGAGAGAGGGCAGACAGATAGCGTTCTCATCATCTGAGATACGGGAAACGAAAGAGCGGGACAGAGGTGAGGAGGGTGCACAGATCCTGTAATCGTCATCAATCTAAGCGTGTAAAAAAACAAGAAAAAAAGAAAGAAACACAATTTTCTCCCGCAATAACACGTGTGCCATTCTCTTGCAAGGCACTGAGAAGCACGACAGCGGCAGCAGCGTTTGAATTTAGTTGGATAAATGCCCCTGTGGCGTCCGCACTCTCAATCTTAATCTCCTGCTTGTCTTGTGTGACATGGCGCAGCATTTCCACGACAATGCAGCTCGCAGCTATATAAATTTCCCCATTAGCTGTTGACAGGATCTGACAAAAGCCTCACGGCACATACATCTAGCTTCTGTAGGTGCAGATAGGATGACACTGTGTCACACACACACACACACACACGGTAGCACACGTGTGACATGTCCCAGTATTACGATACAAGTGCTCCCTTGCAGAGTTTGACTGGTGATGTGAAACGTGTTGAGCATTCAGTATGAATTGTTTGACTGGGAGCTATAGAGGGATGGCTAAATGATTCATGCCTCCGTCATTGACAAGTGTGAACCAGTGTCACACTACAGCGGGGTCCATGGACTCCTGTCCTTTCACCTTCTCCTTCAAGCCCTCCGACCAACATAGCTTGATGTATGAGCAATGAGCATGGATAATTCATACATTCTCAAAGCGATGAAGTCAAATAAGACCGTGTTTGAATTAAATTACAGTGTACTGCAGCATGGCAATGCATTTATTTCTTTATTCATCTCTTTGTAGCTACAGTACGTGTCCCGAATCCTTTTGTGTCACAGGCTTTGTGATGAGCCCATGCTAAAGGTTTGTTCACTCTGCGGCGTCTCGGGTAACTGTACATGACACATACTGTACATGGGCACACAGCACCGTACTTGTATGTGTAGGCAGTAGGCACACAAACAAAACCTTGAAGATTTCCACAGTGGAACATGCATTTAGTAAGTGTGGAATGTACAGTGGTTTTATGCAGGTTGTACAGTATATCACTCACGACACACCAGTTCAAGAACTGTCCAAAACAGGAACATTTCACTTAGAACCAGGTTCCCATCATCCATGATAATGATGATATCAGCGGCGTCATTTGGCGTCCCAGGGGATGGCAATTGTCACCCCCAAGGTTTTTGCATTTAACTTAAAATCCAGTTATTTTATGGACATTGTCTCCACCTCTGAACATTGTTTGCACATTAATCTGATATTAGATATGGCACTGAGTGCATCTCAGTCCACACCTGACCATCTACATGTGACAGGTGACACATATTATGGTCTTCTTGTCTGTGACCATACATTCATTTGCCACTTTCAACCTGGCGTCCCTATTTTGGCCATGCATTATAAGCAAATATTTTGAAAACATATATAAAGAAAAAAGTACATCTACGAGCTCCCAAAGTGTTGCATCGTGACACGATGTGAGCTTGTAGATCTGTTGTTTTAGCTGTTTTTGAAATGGGGCTTAAGTGGTTACGTTTTTTTGCCACCCTCTATTTTTGTCTGAAATGACGCCTCTGACATCATCCCGGTCTTTTCCGCATCAAATGCCATCACACGTCCCATCCTACATACTGTGCTCTGAACACAAGAGGACCAGCATGGTCGTTTCCATCCCCAAACAATCCTCAGACCCTTCCGGGGGAAGAACCCCTTCCGCGTTCACCGTCGCCGTGCCTCCCGCCGGTCACGTCTGCCGGGGCGCCAGGGTGGTCGCTGCCGTGACCCTGCCCACCTCCGGGAGGGTGGTGGTGTTGGCAGGGAGGGGCGGGGGGCTCCAGTCGGGCTGGTAGAAGTGGATGTCAAACGTCCGTGCCCAGTTGGCGAAGACCCGCTTCTCCGTGATGAAGCGATGATGGCTGCCGCGCCGCCCGCGCTCGTGGGAGATGTACATGGCGCACTCGTCCGGCCCGCGGGGCTCGTAGTAGTGGTACGGGACAGAGTGGTGCTGGGGCTCTCTGGGGGAGGACGGAGGGACGACAAAGATAGAGATGGAAAGAAAGATGTGTGTGGGGAGGGGGCCGACAGACAGAGAAGTCAAGACAGGAACGAGAAGGAAGATAATGAGCAATTGTATTGTTTAGATAACTGATGCTGTACCAGTGATATTTACTGACTATAGCTCATTAGTTATACATGTCTACATTGTTATAGTAGGCTATAAGACTGTGGTCTGTTTTGTTTTGTGTGCTAACTGCTAATATTTCTTTTTGTGGATATCTCAGTCATATACAGTACCCAATAACTGTGTCCAATAACAATTATACACTCGGGTTATTATGAGAACTTTCACTAATGATTTTATTCAGGAGGAATTAACTGGTATTCCCTCTTGATAGCGATCATGCACGCTTGAATTATTGCCTGCCTGAACAATGAATGAGAAATAATGCTCTCAAATATTGCCCGCAACAAAGCTGTAATGATTTCTTAAAAAATACTGTATATACGAGTTTACTTTTTTCCGATAATAAACTTTAAGTGTTGGTGGAGTTGGCACAGATGTGGGCTGTGGTTCATTCAGTAAAACTCTACTACTAATGAGGCTGGCTGATTTAGCTGCCAGGAGCAAAGTATAAGAAGGTCAATAAGTCATGTATATCCCACCATTCTTTGCATTTACAGAAGGCATGCATGCGCTACAGTCTGAGTTATGGGGGAAAGGACTTTGCTCAGAAAGAAGTTAATTGATTAGCCTGGCACAGAGTAGTTAACACACCGGGTATTTTGTGAATAAACACCAAGCAATTAACCAGCTAGCCTGTATTTCATGGGTCTTCAACAGGGGGTCCTCCAAATCTTTGAGTGATAGAAACCTTTTTCTCCTTTTTTATAGTAACCACTTGAACCCAAGTGTTGAACCCTAGCCGATCTACAAGCTCACAACGCCTCGCGCTGCGAGGCGTTGTGCGCTTGTAGATCGGCTATTTTCGGCAAAGAGCTTTGGTGTAGAGTGGGAAAAGATCAGACTAAGTACAGAGTGAAAAAGCTCAAGTTTATTAGGTATTGATGGTTCAAGTGCATGGTTAAATATCTGAAAACACACATTGACATGAATTCAAAATACACTGAGGATTGTGCTGTCAAATGATGAAACCATATGGAATCTATGAAAAGGTTTTCGGGGT
The DNA here is from genome assembly GCF_963921795.1 of Nannobrachium achirus. Classification (NCBI taxonomy): domain Eukaryota; kingdom Metazoa; phylum Chordata; class Actinopteri; order Myctophiformes; family Myctophidae; genus Nannobrachium; species Nannobrachium achirus. The sequence continues at coordinate 46,299,143 of NC_137814.1, read as the reverse complement.
CCCTGCTTCATCTCTCTCTCAACTAAGGGGTCCTTGGCCTGAAAACATTGAAGACGCCTGCTGTATTTAGTTTAACATAACACTCTTGTGTTAGTTACTTGTCCCTGCTACCTGGACAATGTGCCTTTTGGGGTTACAGAAACACACCAAGGATGCCGTGCAGCCTCTGCCCATCCCTGTTTTTGTTGTTTATTGCTCTCATCTGATAAACTGCCTTAGTCCCAAGGAACCAGGCAATATCAGAGAGCGCTAATACCAAACGTTAGCCTAGTTGAGATTTACAACCATGTGAGTCTCTCCACACTCCTTTTTATCCTAATCAGGAATGTGGAGATTTGTGTTCTAATAATCTTTTATAAATGTTATGTACCGTAGCCTATGTTACAGTATGTTTGCAGGCATCATTGAAGTCACTATTGAAAAAGATAACATACTGTATATTTAATATGATAGTTATGACCATTTGAATACAAGCATACGTTTTTGGTTATCACAGAGAACCTATTTCATAGCACATTTTAACTTGTGTCGTCAGTCTACATTCTGTTATTTCTCTGTCCCTCTCTCTGGAAGGTAGGACGAGACAGGCCTGTATGCAAATGACCAGATCCTCCCCTTTCGGTTGAAGGATAAAATCGTACTTCATCCAAATTTCTCTCTCTCTCTCTCTCTCTCTCTCTCTCTCTCTCTCTCTCTCTCTCTCTCTCTCTCTCTCTCTCTCTCTCTCTCTCTCTCTCTCTGTTTTTGCTGTTGAATCCTTCCAAGTCTGTGTGACCTATAAGCTACTAAGTCATTCTAGAATGATAGATTGACTTAGTTAGGTATGTGCAGAGTGCAGACAGAATGAATCATGGGACCAAGAAAACCTCACCTGGCGGTGCTATAAACCAGTGGTTATTCAAACGTTTTCATGTCAAGGACCCCTAAATACTGTATATATTTGCACCCGTCAGGGTGAGATCCAGCAGAATCAGCGACAGGTCGCCTTGGCATTACATAATTTACTGTGAAAGCCTGTTTTTACCATTAGTTAAGTTTTCCCCCTTTTTCCTGGCTGGTTAAATGTCAGCTGGAAATAATTACAACCCTCAGTTGAGTTGTGGAAAAAATGTGTAAGAGACAGCATCTGTCAATCACAGGGCACTGAGCGCAGATGCTGATTGGCTCTTCCACTTTTTGGTTTTCTGCTTAACGCCCACCCAGTGCTCGGGGCCAGAGCGGTCTGCAGAAGACACATGATGATAATGTGAATTCACGTGACCAGAATGGGATTACTACTAGGATACTTTTCTCCTATCAGTTTCAGATTCCATATTGACCACTATTTTATATTCCACTCATTGCATTGCCCTTGAAGAGGCTCTGTGGGTTTTATAGATTTGTGGCTCATAGGCATCTATCTCATCAATGGTGTGTTGCACTGGCTTTTCTATTCATTCTGATTGATTAGACCAGTGGTTCTCAACCTTTTCAGGCCGCGACCCCCAAAATAACCATATTTTAACTGGGGACCTGACGAGCACTAACTAGAGTTGAGGCATTACATTTTGTATAACACTATATATATTTTCTATTATATGAAAATAGTCGCTGCGAGGCGTTGTGAGCATGTAGATCTGCTGTTTTCAAAATGTCTGCCTCTATTATATGAAAATGTGGCCAATGTTTAATTTGTCATTTTAGAGATATTAAAATGTCCTTAAATTGTCACTTTATAAATGTGCACATACCCTCTATACACGTCAACTTTATGTGGGTATGTTTACTGCTGAGTGAGAAAACAATGTTGCACATTAAGCCAAACCCCCTGGGGGTCTGGACCCACAGGTTGAGAACCACTGGGTTAGACTATCCATGATATTGTACATTGATTTAGATTTACTGATTTGTTAAAATTATATTTGTTAAAAGGCAAACCCAAAATCTCAGCTGAAAGTGTTTTATACTTCGTGCAGTGAGTCAGTTTTAACAATTGTCATGATCTGTTGGTTTGGCAATCTCTATCAAAAACATGCTGGGTAAAATTGGTCATTGGTTAAAATCTAAACAGTCTTTGTTTCCTCACCTATACCCAACCAGAGCCACACAGAAAGCTCAGGTAATCTTATTGGACTCCTAGCACCCTTTACACATCAAGCTCCCCTCAGGTCGGAGGTCTTACCAACCTAGATTCACCTAATTTTGTTTAAAAAGCCAAATGGGACTGTTATCATTGTTAGATGTGACACTGTGCAACCCCATTTGTCTTGCTTCCTTGCAGCTCACATGTAAGTAATGATAATAATCTAGTCCCCCCCCCCCCCATTGGGATGTTTTTGTCACAGTATATTTGTTTGTTCATCCCAACTATTCGTAACACTATTAATACAGTTATATTTTGTTTTTGTTTTGCGGTCTGTCTCTATTCATGCAATAGGCCTATACGTTTTTAACAGTATAGGCTACTTGCTGATGATGACTTTGTCTCACCTGCAGAAGTCGGGGGCGACCATGCCATAGACGTTGATTCTATCGCACAGCTCCAGGGCTATGGTCATGGTGAACCAGCCTGTACTCAACCAGGAGTTGGAGACCCGCCTGCATAGGAGAGACCAAGACAGAGACAGAGAGAATCATTGAGACATGGATAAGATGTGGAAAGGGAGCGTAATCAACAATCTGGTTACACCCACCCATAAAACTAACATGGGTAAATTGATTAAATTCTCCTTCTACAGCACTGCCACCCAAGTGTGGAATGCCCTGACCCCATCCCTTAAAACATGTAGTTCACTGGCTTCCTTTAAAGCAGCCCTGAAAATTCACCTTTCAGGAGGCCAAAGGGAGAGGTACCGGTAGTTATCACTTCTACCTTAGACAGGCGAGAAGTGATCACCCCTTACTTGTGATGATATTGAATGTTTTTGGTGCTATATGTTGATGAATTGAATTCCTCTGCCCCCAATGGAACCAGGACCGCAAGGACGTTTTTGGTGTAATCCTTTTAGACTTAAGTGTTTTGACTGTAATCGTGCTGTTTTACATTTCTGTCAAATAAAATATTCAATCAATCAATCACAGTACAGTACAGTATAGTATGAAGCGAAGCTATAAGAAGGAGGACAGCATGGGAGGAGGGAGGGAGAGAGATAGGAGGGCAAAGAGGAGAAGAGGAGAGAAAATATGATGGAGAATAGGAGAAAGGGAGGGAGGAAGTGGAAGAAAGAAAGCCAGAAGGGTGAACGAAAGAGAAGACACTGTAGGGAAGGAATGAAAAAGGGCACTTCAGGGTCCAGCTATAGTAGGAGAAACCCACATTTGCCATAATTGCCATTTCTCGCATAATTATGATAACATTTGATGAAAAATCGTCAAATCCCTTGTCAGAGTAATATGGGCAGACTAAAGATTTATTTAAATCCAGAGGTCGATTTTTCTGACTGCAAGATCATTCATGTTCCCCTCACGGCTTCATTAAAATACAAATCCATCGCACATATCGACGGATACAAATGAACCCTGTCAAATAATCAAAGTCTTAATCAGAGAGAAGTCATGGTCGGCATACAGTGCAGATAGCTGGCAAATGACTTGGATTCAACGCTTCAATGATCTATCTATTATAAGGCTACCCAGTCCCTTGGGTTCGCCAGCGAGAAGTAATGAAAGTTGGCGGAAAACTTGTCATATTGAAAAGGGAATGGAAGGTTAAGATGGGTAAAAAGCTATTCACTAACAGGGCTTGAAAACAAATCTTAGTCAGTTCATTTCGAACAGGATAATTAAGCTCTATATACATGACATATCCTATGACCCTCTATATAAAACAGCAGTGTATGCTGTATGTTTGCATGCAAATACTATACTATGTACTATAGGCTACCATGAGCGTGAATGCATAGTTTACAAGAATAACACATATTCAAGTATATCAACACATTAATTTCTTTTGAACAGACAATGATGGAATATCTGTGGCTTTATCAAATACAGAGAGACAGCCTGGCTGCTGAACCGGCTGCTGAGTCCTGCACTACATTCCAATCAAAATCACTTCTTTCATAATATGTCAGCTTTGTGTCTGACACAAAGGCAATATGTCAACGGATTTAGAAAAGTAGCCTTTAATATTCACGCCAGCAGCCATGCCTTTTGTGAAATTCTGCCGTCTCATACTGAATTGGTTCCATGGGCCCTGGAGCAATAATAAATGCCCTGTCTCTCCGAAGCCCTGTCTAAACCTTCAAATGAAATCAAGCAAATAAATACATAAATAAATAATAAAAGGGAATATCATCAACAGCAATTTCCGCAACAGCAGCAATATGGAGCTTCATAACTCCAGTGGATGGGTCTATTGCTGTGTCTATAATCACTACAAGTCTCAACCCAAGATTATAGCAGCTGGTGTCCAAAGAGAAGCCGGCTCTCTGGAGCCAAATAAATGCACTTTATTCATTCGCAGTTGAGCTGTGGAGAAAGTTGATGGAGCCCACCCATTGACTTTTCACAAAGCATTTATGTTCAAACAAGCCTAATAAACTCATGACGATGCAGGACAACTGAACAACTAACACTGCAAGCTTGTAGATCTGCTATTTCTGAGAAATCATGACATTTTAAATTTGTGCAAGTCTTTGAATATATTGACCCGATTCTATAAATGTCTTCTAAATCTTTTTTTTTTTTTTTTTTAATATGTTTCGATCATCATTGTTTCCCAAACCTTTTCATGTCAAGGACCCCCAAGGTTATATGTATTTGGCCGCAGACCCCCATCTCAAAATATGTTGTTCCAGGGACCCCCTGAAGCAAAGATTTGAGTTATAAAAGTTCGCTTTAAAAAAATATTCGAAGATTTGCACAAATTTACATTATCTTTCAAAAATAGCAGATCTACAAGCTCATAGTGCAGAACCGAATGCCGCGCTATGAGCCTGTACTACAGTATATCTGCTATTTTTGAATAGCCAAATAATGGTTAAAGTGGTTAAAATCTCAAGCGACACCATGCTTTCCAGGTCTAAATGGGTATAAACACACTTTATTCATTCGCAGTTGAGCTGTGGAGAGAGTTGATTGAGCCCACCCATGGACTTTTCACGAAGCATTTATGTATTTATTCAAACAAGCCATAATAACCTCATGTTGATGCAGGACAACTGATCTCAAACATCTGAAAACAAACACGGTGAACCTCTGCTCTGCCTCTGGATCTTGTTTGGAGCGGTAAGTACCGGGGCTGACTTTCAGATTGTGTGTTAGTGTGATCATTAGATTAAGTGTTTTCAGAAGCAGTTAACAGAGTTTGAAAGGGTACAGCACAGTACATGTGAGGTAATTGGTGGATGTCACCTATAATCTGTGCAAAAGAGTCATCTTCAAAGTGAAATTATAAACACTGCAAGAATAAGAGACGTTATAGGGACGACCGTGGTAACAATGAAACAGTACAAGATCTTCATCTTGTTGTAGTGTTTCCAAAGCTGCATTTCCAAAACAAAAAATAATCTAAACTTCATCGTTTTTACAATATATAAATGTGCCTGTCACAGTATCAGCCAAATACTTTTGATTTGAGTTAATCTACAACATAGAATCTTATTATAACTGATAATTAATACTGCTGTCAATGTTTGGTTTCTGTTTATTTTAAGTACCTTTCAATGTACTGTAGCTGTGGCAACACTGCGAGCAGTAATGAAGGGCTAACTATAGTACAGTAAACATGGGTATAGCAGGTGCTGGCTTAAGAGCAGAACATTATTTTTCAAGGATAGAACCCACTCACAGAGCTATATGGTTTAAACATATTAAAAAATATTATTATATTATACACATCTATCAGTCATGTAATTAGATCATTTTGACCATTTTGAAATCACCAATCCCATACATGTGCAGACTCTTAAATGATAGTGGATTCTAGATTTGTGTTTTTAGGTTGTTGGACTTTTAGATAGGCAAATGCATTTTTATATTTGAAATTTTGTATTGTAATCAGCAAAATAATTCAGTGTTTTTAAGGGCACCTGTCTTTTTTAAACATCTGTGATCATGCTGAAAGCTGAATAAACATAAAATAAACATAAAAAAAAGTGTGGAAAAAATAAATATATACAGCAGGAACAGCAAGATAGTCATCAAACAGTCATAGTCATGAAACGGCAAATACAGCAGTGCTTATCACTGTGCATTCATTTATCATGCCACACATCTACTTACAAAATGCAGCTGTGTTTTCTCCCCAGTAAAACAGAGGAGAACCTGCACACAGGCAGGTAGCAGAGCCTACATTACACGAGCAACCAGGCATTCACCTTGAATCACTGCTCAGTTCTGCTCGATGGGATGATCGATTCAGAGGAGGATTTATCTTAAAAAGCATTTTCTCCCTCTCGTCCCCCGTTTTCTTCCTTTCAAAGCAAACAGTGTAAGGGTGATAATGTCCGGCGCAAAATGCTGAAATAAAGCGCCTTGATCAACATTTGCATTTTGAATACTTATATTCTCCTCAGAATACAGAAGCATTGACACTGCCTGCCTTAGGGGAGGTAGAGATTGTTCCCAGCACAGTTTTGTGCTCTGTGTCAGAGAGCGTAACGGGTTCCTGTACACACAGAGCAAGTGGGAGGGCATGCTGTGTCATTTAAGGTTAGCTATTGGGTGATGCTTCGTCACCCCTGTGGTTGGCCTGGGATCAAGCAGGCATGGGGGCCATTATTGAAGTTAAAAATCAAACCTCGGTTCGAAGTGAAGCGGTACATTTTTGAAGCGCTTCCAATGAATGGCTTTGTGTGTATCACGCCCATATATGGTCATTTCAGTCCAGAATGAACAGGCTTTTTCAAAAACAGAATGTCCGTTTAATTACCATATATGGTGATCTCAGTCCAGAATGAACAGGGTTTTTCAAAAACACAAAGTATGTTACCTTATGTCCATATATGGTCACTCCAGGCCAGAATGAACAGATTTTTCCTGTCCCACAGAATGTCCGTTTAATTACCATATATGGTGATCTCAGTCCAGAATGAACAGGGTTTTTCAAAAACACAAAGTATGTTACCTTATGTCCATATATGGTCACTCCAGGCCAGAATGAACAGGTTTTTCCTGTCTCGTACGTGTAAAATATCAGTCCAAAATGAATAGGCTTTTTCAAAAAGCAAAATGTGTGTCCCTGTCTATTGCATTGAATTGGTGAAGCTTCACATGACAAGTCAACCCTATAGATAATAGCATGGTTTATACTAAATAATTATTAACTTTGCTATAGTCAGCATGTCATACCAGCTCTCCAAATACATTCAGAATAGAGGTTTTATCTGTCCACCGCTTCACTTCGAACCGAGGTTTGATTTTTATTCTGTGTTCTAGATCTATACATTCTGTGTTCTAGATCTATACTTTCTATGTTCTTTAGTTCTATATTTTTATGCATTCTTAATGAATGAATGATTTTATCTGGAGGGCCAAATTGTCATGTGAAGCTTGACCAATCCTCAATTCTGCATTGCACGGGACATGACAAAGCCTGTTCATTCAGGACTGGAATGACCATATATGGACATGTACGGGACACACAAAGCCACTCCTTGGAAGCGGCTTTCACCGCTTCAAAAACAAAATGTACTTTGTAATCTGTACTTTTGAATACTAATTTTAAAGCAAGTACTCCAGTACATAAACTCAAGTACAAATTGGACTATCTTGACTCAAGTATGGAGTCGAGTACTTTGTCCACCACTGGTGATATCTGCCCAGGGGCTTTCGTTTCTTCATGGCTGCCACACATGATCACTGTCATACTCCTTTTGTGGGGAACAAAGGAGCAAACATTGCTACGGTATTTTTAAACAGACACACAGGAACACAAGTCCACAATGTCCACAGCCAGTCTGATAAATAATAACAATGTGTTAGACTCTGTCATGTGTCAACCCAATCTGATTCCATCACTGCCGGGATTCCAGGATTGCTAGTCGTCGTTTAATTAAAAAGACACCTGTGGTTGTCTGGAACATGTTGATTTGTTGCAATATGCCAACAAAATGACAGTGTTTTACGCCCCTCCAGGCCTGTTGTAAAGTGGAAATGTTTCAAAGAAACAACATATTGACATCAAGCGATCTTTGAAGCAGGACATGGGGATCTTTTCATCTTAATGCCGTGAATAATCTCACTTATGAATCCTTACTTGTTTAAATATTTATGGACGTGCTGATTAATTATGTAGTGTTGAATGTCAGACTCTTGCATCTGTGGCCTTCTCAACAGGAATGGAAGGCCAGTATAATAACTATGGGTGTGAAGGTGAATCATTCATGTAGTTTCTGTGAATCATCTGCAGCTTTACAGACCAGGGGTTAGACAGGGGCTACAGTATGTTTTCACCGGAATTCACCCCTAGGCTATCTGTTTGTGTTTAAAGTTTTAACAGGATATCTCAAAATGTGTGAATGTGAATGGATGAAATTTGTTGAAATGTTTTTCATGGGCCAAGGAAGAACAGATTGATGTTCTCATTTTTGAGTTAGAGGAAAGAATTGACAATCTGCTAGCTAGAGCAATGTGGGTGGGTGGGGCATCAAGGCCAGGGCAGAGGGTCAACCTGAGGGGCCATGACCTTCATGGCCTCCATGAATATATTATTCTGTAAGAAATATAGTTAAAACAATCTGCAGCTATCTTTAAGGAGAACATGCACCGCTTGTCTGGACCAGCAGGTTTTTATTTAATTTTATTTATTCAACTTGACTTAAACAAGGCTTCGCATAATTCACATATATAGCCTACAGAAAATGTTGTGGAATTGACAGGTTGATCTACAGTACAGTACAAATGCCATTTTGATCCTTGATCACACAAAACATGTTTACAGATGCAGAGACGGAATCAAACTGTGAGCCACAGTACACAAAATGCTCATTAAAACAATTCCAACATTGTATATCTGATAGTGCCAGTGCCTGTTTCAATGCAAGGAGGTAACTCATTATAGTTATACTGGCAGATACATATTTGATGGCTTTCCAGCATGTCGTGGGATTGTCTTAAATTGTCTGTGGACTATTTTGAGCTTTTGATTTGCGAATGCGATGTGCAGGAATTTCTTAATTGCCTAAGATTATGCCAGTCTGGAGCCAGTAAAATACCCTGCACTATCTTTGTAGACTTTGCCCATGCCTTGTTTCTCACTTTTGGGGGGCTTCAGTACCCCCTGAATCCAAGTACTCCCTTTACCTGAGTATATTTCGCTTAGAAAACTATGGATAGAAAAGGTGCTCTTCGGAAACAGGTCTCCGCCTGGTCAGGTAGGTTATTGTGGGCCAGCATACAATGGGGTAAGCACTTGATGCAGAGGGTCTCAGTGACTGTCGCAGGCATCAAAACTATTCCCTTGGAATCACACATGCTGTTACTCTTTTGTCACTATACAACGCCACCTACTTAGCTTTATTCCACCAAAACAATACAACTATTGTCCTATAAAATAATGTCTAACCATAGGAACAGTTGCATAGCAACAAGGTAGACCAGGCAAAACTAACACAATAAAGAAGAGGAAAAGAATAAACCTAAATCAAAATCTAGTTTGTTAAAGGATCACCGGAGGCTCATTCAAGCTTAGCAATTATTGTGTACAGTGGTTGCTGAGGGACACACGGTTCTCATTGCTCCTGCGATCAAAAAGGGTGGATGTTATTTTCCACACACTTAATTACTGTCACTGAAATGACACACTTGATAATGGGCCACTACAGACTTACAGTGCTGTAGTGCTCATCAAGTCTTTATTACCAGGGTCTTCTCATACCTCCTTTCAAATCTCCAAAGTAAACAGGATTCATTTTAGTATTTAGGTCAAAGTGTTATTGTTTGTAGGCCTGCCTGGTAATACACAGGTAGCACATCCTGCATACAAATATACAGTATCATCTTTTTTTTTTTTTTTTCTTTTTTTTACAATAATTAGTTGTATTGTATTTGCATTTCATGCATTTCCCTCGTGAGCTTGTGTTGTGCATGTCTGCGTTTAGTCCTACAAAAGTGCTGTTATGTTCTGATGACACCAAGCCGTACATGAGACTCTCCAGTTTGAAGGCCCCTCATGCAGAGATAAATGAAATACATTTGAGTTGCTTGCAAAACATTACATTTTGTCGACTATGATGGATAAAACTTTATTGAATTTTTGCTTTGCTTTGCCAGGTCTCCTTTGGTCCGTGGTCTCGCTAGAAGATTTTTAATGTCAGAGGCCGCCGACACACATGTAGGTTTTATCATTACATTTTATCAAAAACCTGGGGGGAGGCGGGGAGTAAGGTTTCGTTCAATTCATTCCCTATGGAAGTCACATGTTTTGATAAGGGAAGATTCCCTTAAGCTTACCTTAAGGCTGGTTTTAAAGGAAATGTTTTTCATAAGGTTTTCATTAGGTAAGTTGTAGGCCAGCTGCTAGGAACAGCCAAGCTGCTGGGAATAGCCTTGATGAGACAAAGGGGCTGAGATGCGACGGCGGGTCTACATCAGAGCCTCTGGTCTGCAGTGACACCGCCCACTTAACCCTGCAAAGCATTGTGGGAAATGGATTCTTATAGAGCGTCGCAGCGGAAGTGGTTTCCTGGTGTCACTCAAGAAGGCTCAAAGAAGGAGAAGACACCCACCCGGAAGTTGGCACACCACGGTCCATGCGCCATGACACTTTTGGGTGGCGGAAGTGGCACCGCTAATGTTATTCACCGAACCTCCGGTGCCCCTTCCGCCGCCCAAAGTGTCATGGCGGATGGCCATGGAGCCTAAAATGACGTCGGTGTCCATTCCTTCTTTGATCTTCCTTGGTGTCACTTAAATGTGTATTCAGTGATAATGAAAGTGGCCGGGGGTCATCTTGTCCCTTACTGGCCTTACAGCGAGGAAATGTTTAGTTTTTAATAGATTTTTTTACACCATTATAATGTTCTCGTTTTGATTATTAGACCCAATCTCTGAATATCGGTAGGCCTACGTCTCCAGCTTCAGGATATGTATGATACTGATTTACTACGAGACTGTGGCATTTTATGAGTTCAGAAGTTTACAATCTAGGCATTTAGCAGACGTTCTTAATTCAGAGAGACTGTGGTTCTCAAAACCTTTATTTTGACCATCATAACTAAACATCATAACATAACTACGGCCATACTCTACCCTGATTGGTCGAGGACTGGCTAGCCACCCCCTGTAAACCGAATCTAGCTATGCTCGTAACACGGGCCATGGTGGAAGTCCTCATATGGTCAGCACACATGAATGAATGGAAAATGTAACAATTGTATTTTTATTTGAATGAAATACAATCACTGAATAAACCTTTAATATTCCCCATTAATTTTCGCCATAGACTTTTACAAAAGTATTTATAACAATTATGTTAAGCCTCGAACCAAGACATCCAGGATGGCAGTGAATCATGACCATACAACCTTTGATCTTATGTGAAAACATATTTTAATATTACATTATTTGATATACAATATTTAATAACTACCCTTTGTTTAGCGATTTTCAAAATGTTCTTTTCATAGAAACAAAGGTTGTATGGTCATGATTCACTGCCATACTGGATGGCTTGGTTCGAGGCTTAACATAATTGTTATAAATCATTTTGTAAAAGTCTATGGCGAAAATGAATGGGGAATATTAAGTGGCACCAGGAATCCACTTCCGCTGCGATGCTCTATTTGGATAAGGTGTTGATAAGGTTCTGATATGGTTTTGATAAGTTATATTACTTAACTGTCTGAACGGACCCTCTAAGTTTCAGTGGAATCACGCAGGTCACAAATGTTGTGCAAAGGCAAAGCAGTACAAAAACGATAAGTAAAATAACATTTTATTTAGCTAATGATTCACTATATTCACAAATCTTGTTTTTAATCATAGCGGTAGAAACATCTTAACGTTATTTGCGTTCATCTAAATATTGCCAGTTTGTTGTCTCACTGTCCGGCGTCCGCAGGTCCTGCCTCTATTGCTGCGGTCAAATTATAAAGATGCTGAAATACTGTCTGTGTGTTAAATTATAGAAAAGATCAACTTCCACCACAGTAATGTTTCACCACAATCTCAAACCAACCTTCGTTGACCTCCTGTATGGAAACTCAAGTTTTAAAAAGTTAAATATTTCAAAATGTTTAAACCATTATGTGCCATGTGCTGGGCCCCTGATTCAGCCCGGGAAAAAGAGTTGGAGAGGCCCTCATTGCGCGCAATAGAGAGAGATCTCTCTCTATAGCGCTGCTGCTACTCAAAGATTTGTGACCAATGGGGGGGCCAATTACATGAGTTATATTTTGTCGTTGTCGAGTGGAAACCTTGTATGTCTGTATGTTTGTATTTATCATTTTAAAAATTAAAACAGCCGATCTACAAGCACACAACGCCTCGCGGTGCGAGGCGTTGTGTGCTTGTAGATCTGCTGTTTTCACTACTTTTGTGCGACGGCCTTGTATGATGAAGCAGCTTTGCGAAAAAACGTATAAATTTGAAACTTGGAGATACGAGGACAGTGACGATTTACTTTGTTGGCCGCCCAGCCCTCAAAATGGAACAAAGGCCGACATTTTATTTCCATTTTTTCCCTAATGGCCGGACTGACCGGCCGGGAATGAACCGGCCGTTCGGGAGTTGTCCCGCTTTTCCCAATGGCCAGCACGTCCCTGATTATGTGAAAGGTCTGGGATTTACTTCCTTTGCCTACTGGCAGCGTGCACAACACATTTGTTGCTGAGCGGTTTATGAGATTATCCATAGACACACACACACACACACAGACAAACAGACGCACAGTGCAGTGCCACGCCGTGAATGGAAACCTGCCCAAGAGGGCACCCTGGCTGGCGGCTCGAGGCTCGCTTTATTTGAAACGGTTGGAAACATCGCTCAATCTGATAGCACCGCTATCTAATAAAACTAGAAAACAAAATTCATAAATATACTTTTTGCTGCAATAGGGCCTACACCTGTGACTGATGAGAAAAGCTGACAAGAGAAGGTTCCGTATCACACATCACTGAAGCACAGCCCTAGCTTTGTTATAAACAACAGCTGATCACAGGCTGAGATTCTGCAGGGTGCATGTCGAAGTTATTCACCAAATCCCCTCCTCAGTAATTTCCCCTGTGACGCCTGTCTTTAACTGGAGTCAGATTCGATCTTCACGAACATCCCTGAGTGAAGACTCTGACATAGCAGTGTATTCATTAAGCATTGATGGCCACCAGAACATGACTCTCTAAATTACAGTCCTCCAACCTCTCATAACTCAACGAGAAACAAATTATTATTAAGAACATTTCTAAGATCGGCTAGATCAGCTATTTTCGGCAAAGCGGCTTGGTGTAGAGGGGAAAAAGAGCAGACTAAGTACAGAGTAAAATGTCAAGTTTATTAGGTAATGGCTCAAGTTAAATATCTGAAAACACAAATTGACATGAATCCAAAATACACTGATGATTGTGCTGTCAAACAATGAAACTATGGAATCTATGAAAAGGCTGTGGGGGGTCCCTGCTTCATCTGAGAACGTTGAAGACCCCTGGTGTAGAGTAGATTGGGTAGTCTCCTCTCATCTACACAACTCAGCTCACAAGCCTGTATGAAACACCACAATTGTGGGCTTACACCGGCAGACTTCAATGTCTGCAGTTGGCCAATTCCACTACATGGCATGAGGTAGAGGGACATAAGCATTGTGATTGGCTAGTTCACTCATATAACTCACACAAATGACGTGAGTTGTCCTTAAACGATATATAAAATAAAAAAAAGGGAATTGAGGTCCTTGCCCTGCTGGTAGCGTGTACAAGAAATACAGTACGATGCTGAACTAGTTTATGAGACGCACGCACGCACGCACGCACGCACGCACGCACGCACGCACGCACGCACGCACGCACACACACACACACTCATATTTGGTATTTGTCTGCTCCTACCTATACCTATCTTGTGTTTCACGCTACACGCTGTTGCTGCTATGACACCTGGATTTCCCCACAGAGATCAAAGAAGTTCTATCCACACACACACACACGCACACACACACACACACACACACACACACACACACACACACACACACACACACACACACACACACACACACACACACACACACACACTATCTCTCTGCCAGGCGGAGATAACCAGAGGGGGTACAAGTGGATGAGGAAACATGGCCCTAATCACCATGTTATCACTGGGCATGAAATCACCTGCCTGAACCAAAGCTTATGAATAAACTACATCCTCACAGACACATTGTGATGCCTGAATATCAGCATCGTTTTATTCACCAAAGCACCAATAAATATGCAGGAGTCTGTCTCGCGGGCCCATTCCTGCACGGACGTTCATTGCACACAGAAATCAATTCATTCACCAACTATGAGAGATTGCACACATGCCCACGGCAGGGACAGTGTACAGTATATTTATTGTCCTCAGACAGTGTAGTGGGTTGGCTTAACAAAAGTATCGAAACGAAGCGGATAAAAGCGCCAAAAGCACCCCACAAAACGATGGTTTAGTGATGAGTCAATTTTTTTTGTGTGTTTTTGAGGGCCATTTCTAGCCCAAGGAAATTTTTTTGTGCAAAACAAATGCTTGCAATGGATTCAGCATCATGACAAACCCCTAGTTAGACCCCTCACATCCTACTTAGAGCAGATTTTGTTCTGGGTATTTTCCTCCTGTATAGAAAGTCGATGGGAGACCAACTTCATATGGATAATTCTATGGGTAAACATCAAAATAAAGTTTGGTACACAAGGCTAAAATCCATCGTTAGGTCCTAAAGAAGCCTAAAAAAAGTTTGACACTTTTATCCGCTTCATTTTGATAATGTAAAAAAACATGGTTAAGCCAACACACTAGTGGTGGACAGTAACAAAGTGCATTTATTTGAGTACTGTACTAATGTACACATCTTCGGAGTATCTATACTTTACTTGAGTATTTGTTTGCATATTTATGACTTTCACTCGACTACAGTTCTCTTTTTCTTTTATTTGCTTTTTACCCTTGTTCTCCCCAATGTAGCCGTTATGTCAATTGATTCCTCTCCACACACATTGCTGTGTGTTGTTGTCGCTGCTGTTGTATCCTACTGACTCACCTGCCAGTGAAGAGCCCCCACCGGGAGGACGTAGAGTCTTCGTCCTACTTCTCCCACCCAACGCTCCCTGCTGACAGGTGCCGTCCCAGCCCGTAGGCATAGCAACAGATCACCCTCCCCACCTGGCTTCCCTCCCCTGCACACAGCAGGCCATAACCTTTCCAGGTAGCGACCCCCAAAATAATCATATTTTAACTGGGGACCCACTCCCCCCACCCTGATGAGCACTAAGAGTTGAGGCATTACATTATGCAAAATGTGAAAATGTGCATATTCTCTAAATTGATGTTGGTTTGTTTACTGTTGAGAGAGAAAACAATGTTGCACATTAAGTTAATCATCTGGGGACTCCCCAAAATAATTTGGGGACCCCCCTGGTGGTCCCGACCCACAGGTTGAGAACCACTGCTCTAGATGCTCGATAAAGCCGGCTGCAGCGCAGTGGATTGGAACCAACAACCACACCATCCCTGAGTGCCAGACTGCCAGTACTTTACTTAAGCAACTTGTTGCCTTGCTCAGACAATAAATTATATTTTTTCACCAACGACGGAGTGCCTTGGAAATCCTTTCTCTGTAAGTCTGCTGTCTACACCTTTAGAACTTAGCAGTACTTCATTGAAACATTTTTTTGTTCACTTTACTTAAGCGTTTGCATGTTTTGCATACTTTCACCACTCCGTGACTCACCTGTCCTTGCCCGTCTCCTTCTTGAAGAGATCGTCGAACTGCAGCATCTTCTGCCAGGAGATGATGTACACCTTGAGCTTGGGCAGCACCTGGTTCAGGGACGTGCATAGAATGTCAGAGAGGCAGTGGCTGAAATTTCTAAAAGGGCATTTTGGTGAAAATATTGAAAATAGCAGAGCTCCAAGCGGTGAGCTTGGAGGTCGGCTATGTTCAGTACTTGATACCACACTAAACTAAGCATAATCAAGTGAATACTGGATATGTGGCGTAACGGCATTGATTTCCACTAGGGGTGTAACGATACATTTTAATAGCGATTCGGTACATATCACGATACATGGTTGACGATACGATACATGGACGATATTGGTTCATTCATGGCGATACGATACGATTCGATTCAATGATTTAAAATCGATATAGTAACTCTTTAGCAAAGACATTAAATCTGTTTGAAAGGTGTGGATAGTGCAGGTTTTTTAAGGGAAACATGTATTATTATGGATATAAATAAGTAAACACTCTGATTATCTGCCAAATACATGGACATTGTATATTGACTAACCTGCACCTTGACATGAACACAGAGATTATACACATGTATCGATAGACCAGTGTAGCTACCGGTATATGGAATGGAAAAGTAATTAAACCTCTCCTTTTAATTTTTTCAAGAGAGCATTTGCATTTCTTTCACCACAGTAAAAACTGCATTCATGGTCTCGAGAGAGAGGGCACTTTTTACAGACGGATGAAAGGGCAGGGGCTCAAGCCCCCTTTGATGTCTATGTGTGCACGTGCCTGACCTGGTTCATCAGCCGCAGGTTGTTGTAGACCAGGCCTTTGCCGTCTCGCCTCATGTACGTGCTCGGCCCCCAGAAGACGAACACCGTGTCTTGGCTGGCGTTGAGCAGCTCGTGGCGGCTGCGCAGCACCCGCTGCATGCTGGAGTGGGCGATGACCCGCAGCGTGGTGCGGCGGCCCGCGTCCCGGCCGTAGCCCCGGGCGGTCGGCGCGTCGTTCATGCGGATGACGCACTCGGCCCGGTCGATCTCGGCCCCGCGGCCGCCGCCGATGAGGTGGCCCGAGCTGGTCACCAGGGCGCACGTCTGACAGTGCATCTTCAGGGGCTGCAGAGGCAGAGATAAAGGATCAGTGGTGGAAGAACTACTGACATTTCTTACTTAAGTAAACGTATCAATACTGCAATGTAGAATTGCTCTGTTACACGTAAAAGTCGAGAATTAAAAATGTACATGAGTAAAAGTACAAAAGTATTGGTTTCAAAATGTACTTAAAGTACAAAAGTAAGAAATACTCATTAGGCAGAATGTCCTATTTTCAAAAGTATAACAATATTTTGAAAATAGCAGATGCTGGAGATGGGATGGTTGTATGGCAACAAGGACGGACGGACGGACGGACGGACGGACGGACACATAGAGACGGATAGATACAGTATGTGAGTAGGAAATGAAAATGAAAAAGATGGACAGAGAGAGAGACCAGGAAGCAGAAAAAGTTTAGAGGAGAGACAAACAAAAGAGGAGGAAAAACAAAAACTTTTTGGCACAAAAAAGTATTGTGTCTGTAAAAATAAAAATGAAATATTTATGTGTTTATGTTCATAAATAATTAGTTTCCTCATCCCCAATGGACGCATCTTTTCAAGTTCTGTATATTTTCTTTGATAGTCTCGAATGCCCTTTTAAAAATGTATTATTCCATTAATTTCTTTGCGGCACTCGTTTCCGAAAATTCTATTTTGTCCTTTAGTTAGGTTTATTCAACAACATGCAGAGCAGACAGAATGCAGTGCACACCTTTGGGAGTGGGAATGCTTCACAATGTGTGTGAAGAGGAAAATGCTTTGTTGACAAATGTGCTGCGACGCTATGGCTCTCAGGTTCATGTGACTTGTCATATTCCCTCATTGGTGGAAGATATGGCTTTTGGGTCTTGCTTATAGGATTTGCCTCAGAAACTCTCTCCCACATATCGTCGTTGTCGGGTGAAAACCTTGTATGTCCAAAACCGTTCGTTTTGCGTTTATTATTTAAAAAATGATTTAAACTAGTGAAAACAGCCGAAGCACACAACGCCTCGCACCGCGAGGCATTGTGTGCTTCGGGTAGATCGGCTGTTTTCACTACCTTTGTGCGACGCCCTTGTATGATGAAGCAGGGCTTTACTTTGCGAAAAAACATACAAATTTGAAACTTGGAGATACGAGGTTTCTGCCCGACAGTGACGATATACACTCAGTATTGCTTGTACTGCACTGGTATGTTCGCACACATTGCAGCGCAATGAATTATTCCACACATGTACAGTACCATGCCCATTGTAATTCATAGACTTAATGTATAAGACCAAGAAAGATAAAGAATAAAGAGACTGTATTTACTGTGTGCCTGCATGCGTGAGCGCACACGTGCATGCGCGTGTGCGTGCGAGTGTGTGTGTGCATGCTTATAGGCCTATGTGAGTGTACAGTATGTGCATTGTTCTGCTATTCATGTACTTCTGCATGAGTATGTGTGTATGCTGTGCGTACGTGCTATTCATACAATAAGCAGCATTGTTTGTGTGTGTGTGTGCGTGCATGCATGCCTGCGTTAGGCATGCGGGTGTGCGTTAGTGCGTGCATGTTTGTGTATGTGAGTCCAGGTCTTCCCTCTGGAGGTGCCCCATTTCCAGCACATCTCTCCAAGACAGCACTTAAAGTCAATGACATGCAAGCCAAGCCCAGCTATAGCCCAATAATGTGGAGCTGAAATATTGCCCGAGACACAATAGTTATTTATATGCTCATAACATCAACAAGGATTTACCTCACTGCACCCTATAACACTAAGGAGCCATGATGGAGTCTATGGCTTTAGCATACATGTCCTGACTTTGACAGATAGTGCAGCTTTTACCGGCAAGACTGGTTTGTATGTCGGGCAGAAACCTTGTTCGTATGTCCAATGTAGTTATTATTTAGTCACAAGCTCTTGATCAAATCTTTTTATCGGTTAAATATCTGTAAAACCTACATACATACTTGACCACCACTTTCAACCAGGCATACCTATTTTTAAAACTCTATTCAGAAATAGGGAGAATAGTAGATCTATAAGCTCACCTAAAAAGAAAACATAAATGAAAGTGTACAGTAATATGGAGATACAAGGTTTCCGCCCGACTGCGGCGGTCTGTAAAAGAGGCTGAGAGTGAGAGAGGGAGAGAGACAGACAGACAGACAGACAGACAGACAGACAGACAGACAGACAGACAGACAGACAGACAGACAGACAGACAGACAGACAGACAGAGAAAGAGGAAGAGAGAGTGAGAGAGAGGAAGACAGACAGACAGAGAGGGAGAGAGAGAGAGGAAGAAAAAGAGAGAGATAATGGTGAGAGAGAGAGGGAAGAGAGCAGGGTTGAGACCGGGAAACAAGGGAGGAAAGGTTACAACGTGACAGGGCAAGGAGACGAGACGAGGATAGGGAGACATGGTCTGGAATTGAAAGATGGAAAAAGGAAGACATACTCTGTGTGCGTGCGCGCGTGCGTGCGTGCGTGTGTGTGTGTGTGTGTGTGGTATAGGCTATATATTGTATATACAGTACAGTATATGTGTGTGTGCATGCGATGCGTGTGCCCATACAGTGTTTGATGAAGTGCTGGTCTAATGAGGTCCTAGTGGTGTGAACCGCCACCAACAGAATGCATCCATTTTCCTTTTCCTATGCCTTCCTGCCATTTCTCTCAAGCCGCTGCTGCTGCCTGCCTTCCTTAGCGGGGTCTGACAGCCGGTCCAGCGGCAGGAACACACAGCACAGCACCCACTGGAGCAGGTCAGAAATCTCATTTTCACCCAGGGAGATTTTAAGTGGATCCGCAGGCACTGTTCTCTGTCTCCCTCTCCTTCCCGTCTATACCCTGAAAGTGTAAGTGGGCCGTGCTGGCCAGATTGTCCTCTTCAAGGTGTCTGGTCAGACTATTACTGAGAAATAGCCTGGATGGTCTGGACATTGGCTCTCTATTTCAGTCGCAATTACGTGGCCTTCCAATGTGGTTGTTGGGTTGAGAGAATGGGACTCTCTAGCTGGCACAGGGGCGGGGAGTTAATTTGCAGGGATTCTGAATTGGGCTGCAAAACTCATTTGGGAGATTCTGAACTCATTCGAGAGAATCTGAACTCCTGGCCGCCAAACTTGCCGAAGTCATTCTAAAGACTCCAAACTTCTTCCAAACATGCTGAACCCGCGCGAAAGATTCCAAACTTCTTCCAAACACCCTGAACTCATTCTAAAACACGTTGAACTCATTCAGATGATTCGAAGAGTCATTGCAAACATACTGACCTTATTCAGAAGATTCTAAGAATCATTCCAAACATGCTGCAAGTCATTCTAAAAGATTCTGGAAATTAACGTTTCATTCAATCTGATAATCCTCAACTTTTTGATGATTGGTTCCCTATCGATCACAGATTTTGATATGGCAAACAAGAACAACACTTTGTTCTTGTTGTAGTATGAAGTGGTATGGATCTCAATACAGTTATATTGATTTGTCTGAAATCCCCAAACGCCGTTCCAACTGTGAGGGTCCTCTGCCTGCCCTTTAAGGAAAGACAAAGAAGAGGAGGGGTAACCTTGTTCCACTTGTGGCAGAGCTGCCCTGGTTTCATTAAAGGCCATCCATTCAGGTCGCCCCAGCAAAAGACAAATGAGCTGGGCTGATAGAGATGAGCCACCATCCTCATCCTCAGTACTGAAGTGAAAAAGCCAGACAACGAAGCAGCTCTTCTCTTTCTATCCCAGTGGTGCTCAATCTGGGGTCCGGGGACCCACTGGCGGGCCGTGAGGATATATGCAAGTGGGCCCCCAAATGATTGGCAAAAGACAACTTTTTTTCCCTTTAAAACCTTGAAAAGTGGGTTTTCATTGTGATACTGCAGACTAGTATACTACGTTAGTTCCATTGATCCAAGCCAGTCATGGATCAATGGAACATGAACATGATCTGAAAATACAGGCAGCCCACCCATCTGACCACTTAACATAAGTGGTCAGATGGGTGGACCGCAATTCGCGAATGCTTCTGAGATTTCCAAGTGGGCCGTGTTCCAGAAAAGGTTGAGAACCACTGTTCTTAGTCAACATTCAGTCAGCATCTGAGCCCTCGTCATCATCAGGTCCTTCATCGGTTTGTATAACGCAGGGGTCTTTTTCAGTCCAAGGACCCCTTAGTCAAGAGAGAGATGAAGCAGGGACCCCCACAACCCATAGATACCATATAGGTTCATTGTTTGACAGCACAGTCATCAGTGTATAGTGGGTTCATGTACATTTGTGTTTCCAGATATTTAACCACTTGAACCGTCAATAATTAATAAACTTCACTCTATCACTTTGTACTTGGTCTGCTCTTTTCCCCCTCGACACGAAACCTCTGTGCCAAAAATAGCCGATCTACAAGCTCACAACGCCTCGCAGCGCGAGGCGTTGTGAGCTTGTAGATCGGCTATTTTTGGCCAAAGTTCTCAAAATATGGACGCTAGGGTTCAAGTTGTTAATATAGAACTAGGACCCCCTAGCCTAGGGGGTCCCGGACCCCCTGTTGAAGACCCCTGGTATAATACATCACAGCCAACCCACCATTCACCCGGCCAGACCCCAAACCCATGCGCTGCCGGGGGGCAAAAGAATAACATGGCCATGAGAGAGCTGCAGGGATTAACCTTGAAGAGAAAGAGGTAAAGGGAGGATAACATGGAGGAAGGCTAAGTAGCAGCCAGACCACCCGGACAGGATCTTTCCTTGAGAACAGAGTGAGGCAACATGGTGTCGGGGGGAGTTGGATCAAACAGAAAGGGGGGCTGTTATTGGAGAGCACATTAGTGCTACTTTAGAACGGGTACACATTATTGTGTATCATTATTTTATGCTTTAACTATTGAAAAATAGCAGATATACAAGCTCACAGCGCGGCACCGAGTGCCGCGCTGCGAGCTTGTAGATCTGCTATTTTGGAAAAATCGTGAAAATTAGAATTTTGACCCGATTCTATAAGTGTCTTTTGAATCCTTCTAAGGTTTTTTGGAGAAACCTATGTTTCTATGTCAGCGATATGGCCAGCCATCGTCAAAGAAAAGGTCCTTTTCACTTAACTGGAGCTCAGTTAGTCTGTTCTTGAGAGACTACTCTGTCAGTGGTTCTCAAACCTTTTCATGTGAAGGACCCCCAAAATGATATGTATTTGGCCACGGACCCCCATCTCAAAATATTTAGTTCCAGGGACCCCCCCCCCAGAAGCAAAATTTGAGTTACAAATGTTCGCTTTGAAAATACATACATTCAAAGATTTGCACACATTTTCACGACTTTTTCAAAAATAGCAGATCTACAAGCTCGCAGCGCGGCACTCGGTGCCGCGCTGTGAGCTTGTAGATCTGCTATTTTTCAATAGCTAAAGCATTCAATAATTCTAGGCCTAAATGGGTTAAAATACAGAATATACGCTTTAAGTCCATTTGTTTCGTGTGAAGACTTTTGTACCAATTTATTTATTTTTGTTGCTACAGTATTTGCCCATATAGTTACTTATTACATTACCGCCGTGGCATAGAACAATGGTTCTCAACCTGTGGGTCGGGACCCCCAGAGGGGTCCCTGAAATTGTTTTGGGGGGGTCCCCCGATGTTTAGCTAAATGTTAATATTGTTTTCTCACTCAACAGTAAACAGATCAACATACAGTATAAGTGTATACAGGGCATCTGCACATTTCTAAAGTGACAATTTAAGGACTTTAAAGAACTTTTTAGTACCTCTGGTCACACATTGGTCAAAATGTCAAATATCAGAGGCAAAAATTGCAGAAATAGCAGATCTACGTGCTCACAACGCCTTGCGTTGCGAGGCGTTGTGAGCATGTAGATCGGCTATTTTCACAATGGAACAGATCGAGTCAAACTAAATGTAATGCCAACTCCAAAATTCCAAGTGCTTGTGCAGGGTGGAGGAGGGGGGTCCCCAGTTCAAATATGATTATTTTGGAGGTCGCGGCCTGAAACGGTTGTGAACCACTGGCACAGAACACTTCAAATGTTAATAATTCAGAGGCCACAGTGAGTCAGAAGCCAGGACCCATGTGAAATTTGGAGGCAACAACAGCATATCATTTTACAATAGCCAGACTGTAAATATTATATGATTGGAGCCTCCCACACAGGCAATTACTGACATTAAAAACGTGCATGCATTTTTGTTTGGGGGGAGAGGGAACATGAAATCAGATATTTTTCTTCTTTTCTCAGCCAAGCCCGCCCGCCCGCCAGGGGAAGGAGCAAACTTATATTTCTACAATCCATTATGGCTGACCATGGCCCTCTTTTAGCGAAGAAATAGCTTTCAATTGTGGTTATTGATTTTATGTGGGCGAATCTACCGGGGAGTGCAATTGAGTAGGGGGGCTTTAGAGAGAATTCTGGGTCATCTAGGATGCTGGGATGATGGCGGAATAAAGGATATGGTCAGGGGCGTCACAAGGGGTAGGAAAGTGGGACTGAGTTACTAGGGCCCAAGGTGGTGGAGGGGCCTTAATTATGTTATACTTTAGCTATTGAAAAATAGCAGATATACAAGCTCACAGCGCGGCACCGAGTGCCGCGCTGCGAGCTTGTAGATCTGCTATTTTTGAAAAGTCGTGAAAATTTGTGCAAATCTTTGAATATATGTATTTGTTAAGCGAACATTTGTAACTCAAATGTTGCTTCTGGGGGGTCCCTGGAACGAAATATTTTGAGATGGGGTTCCGTGGCCAAATACATACCATTTTGGGGGTCCTTCACATGAAAAGGTTTGAGCTCCACTGACATAGAAAAACCTCAGAAGGATTTGAAATATTCAAAGATTTTTCAAAAATAGCAGATCTACAAGCTTGCAGCGCGGCACTCGGTGCCGCGCTGTGAGCTTGTATATCTGCTATTTTTCAATAGTTAAAGCACAGGGGCCCCGCAGTGAATCCTTGTACCCAGGGCCCAGAATTTGGTGTGACGCCCCTGGATATGGTGGATAAGTGTGGGCACTGAGGGGCTGCAATCATGCAGCTCAGCATGAGGTTGACTGTCTGTCTGTCTGTCTGTCTGTCTGTCTGTCTGTCTGTCTGTCTGTCTGTCTGTCTGTCTGTCTGTCTGTCTGTCTGTGCTATGTGGAGACATAACAATATAATACATTGTCGTTGTCGGGTGGAAACCTTGTCCAAAACCGTTCGTTTTGTACTTTAAAAACGCGCTGCGTTGTGTGCTTGTAGATCTGCTATTTTCACTGCTTTTGTGCGACAGTCTTGTATGATGAAGCAGGGCTTTTACTTTACAAAAAAAAAAAAGATACAAGGTTTCTGCCCGACAGTGACGATATACAACTCTCTGGCCTTTAGCCTCTTAAGATGCTTTTTATCTCCACACATATTCAAAGGAAGAATCCCTACTGAGATACTCAAAAGCATGACATTTATGTAAATATGAAATGAGAAGCAAAAAGGATATATCGGAAAGTGGCATGAACAGAAAGCTAGAATTATATTTAATTGCAACAGTTAGAGGCATTGGCCAAGAAAGAGGGGAATTCAGCTGCAGTTTAAAAAAAGAACCGTTTAAGCAAATTATCCAATTCTACAGTATATTACTTTCCGATCAGAAAGACAGACAGACCTACAGTATAGGCAGGTAAGCGCTGCAGGGCATTGTCAAAGTAAGGAGGTAGAGATTAGATCCTATAGAGCACTATGATGGAAGCATCGGAATGGCAGGGGGCTTGAGGACCTTCAATGATTACAGTCATTTGAACTATTATTACATTTCCCCCTATTTGCATACTATTACTACTGGGCCATTACTCTAGCCCTGGATACGCAATGCTGCAAAACACACAATGTGAAAGTCACTATCGGTGTCTCGTGGGCATTTAAAGTACAAAAATAAATACAAATTTCAGGTGGACGGTTTTCGTACCACTTTAGCAGCAGACAAACAATATACTGTTCACAGCTGGGAATATGTTGGCACAACCATAAACCTCATTCTCTTGCACCCGTGAAACACAACAGGGTCTGTGCACAGAAAGCAATCTTTGCCTAGCCTCACATAGCCACCCTAAATCTCTCAAGCTCAGTTTCCGCTTCAAGACATCATTCCATAAAACATCCACTGAGAGTCGACTGAGCCCAGCACCTGGAAGCCGGAGTCTGCTGGACCAACCAGAAAACGTTTGGAGTCTAGCGTTGATGCTGCTATATAATTAGTTAAAACTGAAAGATGTTTTTGTTCTTCCCCTATAGGGTTCGCTCTCTCTGATACTGCCAGGCTTTAATTGGCTGTGCTTGTTGTACATTCGTAGGTCTGACTGGTAACTTTGCATCCAATCCATGCAAAGTTACTTACACTGACAGCCATTTGATTCTTGCCAGACCACAGTGCGTGAAGCGACATTTGTGTTAGGGAAGGGACAATTATGAACATTTCATATCACGATTATTGTGACAAAAGAAATCGTGATTTACGATATTATCGCGATAATGAAAATATCCATTATCCTGGAACGGAACATTTGCCAAAACAAATACCAGATCTACAAGCTCTTAATAATCAAAATATCTATTATCCTGGGCGGAACATTTGCCAAAAAATTGCAGATATACAGGCTCAGGCTATATGCAGCTCAGAAAATTTAAGTTGAATTGATCCCACTGCATGACGGAGGACGACATCACGATAAATTAAATCTCCACAATACGATTATCGTGAGTGTTTTTAATCACGATAAACGATAATATCGCTTATCGTCCCATCCCTAATTTGTGGTCATGGCATTCTCGCCTCGCACAACTAATAGGTCCTTGCTAGCTAGCATTTGGATGCGCCCTGTGTGAGCACTGAGCAGCCACTCGAGGGTCGCAATGGGTATTTCAAGCCACTACCCTGCATGGACATCTCACCTTCGCACACTCTGTTTTCCATTTTTATTAAATCTTTTCAGTTTCTCCATGACTCGTGACTTGGCTTTTGGCCAGATCGACGCCCCATACAGACCAGCCATTACAGAGAAGTCAGACGAGACATGCACCGCTGGGAGATAATGAACAAAGGAAGAGAGTGTAAGGAGAGGGAGAGAGAGAAGGGGCATCCATATGAAACATGGCCAGTCAAGAAGTCAAGTCAACCCCCCGCACAGCGCACACACATAGATGACAGCTCCTGCCGCGGCAATGCGGTGGTCTTAATTAGGGTAGATTTTCCTGACAACCCGCTGAAAAAAAGACAACTTTGATGGAGGGCAATGAATAACAATACCCATAGGTCAAATTAAAATTCCCTGACTGAAGTTTGAACGGGACCATGCAAGAGACCAGTGACAATTGATGGGGATCTTATTAGGAAGCATGCAGCTACAGGCCTTTGTAAAAGAAAGTCGATTGTGTGTGTGCATGCGTGAGTGTGTGTGTGCACACACACATGCGTTCATTCATTAATGTGTTGATTAGTTCAGTGGTTCTCAACCTTTTCAGGCCGCGACTCCTAAAATAATCATATTTTAACAGGGGACCCCCCAACCCTGACGAGCACTAAGAGTTGAGGCATTACATTTTGTAAAACACGGTTTTATTGTGAAAATAGCAGATCTACATGCACACAACGCCTCGCATTGCGAGGCGTTGTGAGCATGTAGATCGGATATTTTCACAATTTCTTCCTCTAATATTTGACAATTTGGCCAATGTTTAATTTGTCATTTTAGATGTATTAAAAAGTCCTATAAATTGTCACTTTAGAAATGTGCATTTACGTTCTATACACTTAAACCTTATCTTGTTTTGTTTTACTGTTGAGTGAGAAAACAATGTTGCACATTAAGTTAATCATCTGGGGACCCCCCAAAATAATTTGGGGACCCCCCTGGGGATCCCGACCCCAGGTTGAGAACCACTGGATTAGTTGGTTTGTTTGTGTACATTTTGGCTTGTAGATCATCGAGGGGAGACTGTTAAAAAAAAAACCTTCTAACCCAGCCTGGAGAAGGGCACTGAACCAAACACATTCTCCGGCCCCTCTGTGAACGGAACACAAAAATAACAACTCCCAGGTTCAAAGCGTGCGCCGACATCGTCCCGAAGGTGAGAGACCAAATCATTAATCTATAGATTTCCTCGCCTCCTGGACAAGAGGCAGAGAACCAAAAAGACACGGGCAGCTCCTACTTCTCGCTCTCTCCTAACCTTGTCCAGCGGGGGTGACCCCAACAATAGATCAAACACTTCTGCTCAGTGTGAGTCCTCGTCTGTATGTGCTGCTGAAAACACAGACACACAGGCAGGGGCGTCACAACACAAGGGGTAGGAAAGTGGGACTGAGTTACTAGGGCCCAAGGTGGTGGAGGGGCCTTAATTATTTTATACTTTAGCTATTGAAAAATAGCAGATATACAATTACAAGCTCACAGCATGGCACCGAGTGCCGCGCTGCGAGCTTGTAGATCTGCTATTTTTGAAAAGTCGTGAAAATATGTGCAAATCTTTGAATATATGTATTTGTTAAGCGAACATTTGTAACTCAAATTTTGCTTCTGTGGGGCAAGGTTATAATAGTTTTGGATTTTTCCATTAGTTTTTATTTTTATTAGTTTTGAGGTTTTGTTTTCAATTACAGTTTAGTTTTAATTCGTTTTTAAAGTGAGGTTGCTAGTTTCGTTTCGTTTTTATTTTTTGAAAATGCTTAGTTTTAGTTTAGTTTTTATTAGTTTTAGTGTTAGTTTTAGTCTTTTACGGTATTTGTCAGGGGTGAGATTAAAAAAGCTCCGGAAAAAGTATTGTCTAATAAAGAAAATCAACAAAACTTCTTGTTGAGAGTGGCAGGAATGTTGAGACATACAACTTCTCTCTTTGACCTCACCAACTGGTGTTTTTTATTTTTTATTTCCACAAAAGACAAAAGACGAAAACTAAGGAGATTTTCTCTATAATTTTATTTTATTTTAGTTAGTTTTGTAAACACACAATATCGTTTCAGTTAGTTTTCGTTTTTTTAAAAAGCTTAGTTTTTATTTTTATTTCAGTTAACTAAAATGTTTTTTCATTCTAGTTTTCGTTTTTTAGTTAGTTTTCGTTTACTATAATAACCTTGCTGTGGGGTCCCTGGAACTCAATATTTTGAGATGGGGTTCCGTGGCCAAATACATACCATTTTGGGGGTCCTTCACATGAAAAGGTTTGAGCTCCACTGACATAGAAACATAGGTTTTTCAAAAAACCTCAGAAGGATTTGAAATGTTCAAAGATTTTCATGATTTTTCTAAAATAGCAGATCTACAAGCTCGCAGCGCGGCACTCGGTGCCGCGCTGTGAGCTTGTATATCTGCTATTTTTCAATAGTTAAAGCACAGGGGCCCCGCAGTGAATCCTTGTACCCAGGGCCCAGAATTTGGTGTGACGCCCCTGCACACAGGCACCCCAGTGTGTCAGGCCCATGTAAGTGCAGATGCATGCCGGCTGCACCTTGTTACTGCGCATACCACTCTCCCTAATTGGCTCCATGTCAGCTCGCTTGTTGCCAGCGCAGGCCACCATATTATACATCATACACTACCTCCCTCCACCCCCAAACGCCCGCTCACGACAGCGGGTGACAAAGAGTGAAAGATAATATAAAAGAAAAACAATGAGGGAAACACACAGACATAGACAGATGAATGGAAATAGAGGGAGAGCTGGCTAATTTGTAAAAACAACCACGATGTACGACAGAAAGGGGTTTGTTGTGTAAATTCGCCTTAACCACATTAAAGCTTAATTGTATCACTACTATTTTGAGCATGTCGTTGTACTGTAGGTGAATATTAAGTCTCAAAAACAGGATTCATCAAGCACTTTACGGCCAAATTACACCCATATTTTGATCTTACCGGCATTTAGGACAATTCCTAAGTTAGGGGTCAGATTCAGCAAAGGTTTTTTTTCTGGGATTTTGAAGGGACTTTGAAGGTAAAACAGGAATATAAGTCATATTTAGTCACTTTATTTACACTATATTTACAACCAGATTGATGAATCAGGCCCATTGTACGCAGTGAAAATAGCAGATCTGAATGATGAGCTTGTTCTGTACTGTAGATGGTCAGTCTTTGTCATATGGTGGTCATATCAGGCTCAAGTGGTTACAGTAAGAGCAGAGAATGGGTAGAAAGTAGGTGAGAAGTGCAAGGGAAGGAGAGACAGACAAGCACGAGCGTGGGAGAACAAAATGAAGAAAGTTCAGACTGGGCCGACAGACCCCCACAAACACATTTACCCACTGGGATGATTGCTATAGCAGGAATACAAAAGATGAGAGGCAATTTAGCTGCTGGGGAAAGAATGTCTCCCCCTTTCTGTCTGACGCTGCATCAGGAGACATGCAGCCAAGAAGACAGTGGAAGGAACTCAAGGGAAGGTTATGAAAGAGTGTTATTAGAAAAAGGCATAGCGAGGGAGGCGGGGAGAACAAGGCGGCAGAATGGAGAGCAAAGAGAAAGGCGGCAGAAAGAAAGGCGGAATGGGAAAGTGGGGGCGTGGAGAACAAGGGAGACTAAAGAAAGAGGGAAGTATAGGAGAATGGAGAGAACAAAAAGAGAACATGTTTGACAGGAAAAGAGAGGGGGGAAGAGAGAGAGAGAATTCCTGAGGGTCGTGATAGAGTGACGCGGGCGAGGGAGGTGAAGAGAAATGAAAGTTTGATCTGTTAGATGAAACAGAGGAGCAAGGAAGAGAAGTGGCTGTCAGAGAAAGAAGTGCTTTGGAGACCAAGGAATGTAGGACAGTGTGTTTGGAGAGACACAGCAAGGGGGAGGGAGGTCAGTGACATTCTTCAAGTTTAGGTGGTACATTTTAGAGGTCGTTGCTTAGTTTGTTTTAAGACTAAGGCTTGTGTGTAGCTGAATACAGATTAGTCAAATAAAGCAACAGATTGCATTGCAAACTAAGAATCAATGGTTTACTGTCAATATTCCAGGATGACCTCCCACTTGGGTAATGACGCCCCCTGGCGATCATTCAGAGAAACTACTTCAGCTCCCGTACTAACGTAGGTAGGAAGGGCCTGTCACTCAAACCGGAGTGACCCGCCTCCAGGCTATATAAACCCCCGGAGGCGGAAGTAACATCCTCTTTTTCACTCTCTGCGATATCACATTCAGATAAGTTGAAACTCAGCCTTTGTATTATTATTCTTCGCGCATTAGCCTAAAGCGGTGGCATTGGAGTCGCCCACCGGCGAGTGTTGAATTAACCCGTACTTAAGAATACTTATTCTTGTTCCGTCCTAAATCGACGGTTATTTCCTTTTATAACAAAGGATTATTACTGCTTGTTCAGGCCTCCGCCGAAGCAAGCGTGGCATAGCATTAGCCGTTAGCTTGTTAGCTCGTCTGCTATTGTTAACGTTAGCTACACTGCTTACCGCTTGTTCAGGCCCTGCCCGAATCAAGCGTGGCCTAGCCTTAGCCGTTAGCTTGTTAGCTCGTCTGCTTCTGGTTAACTCTATCTACAGTGCTTCGCCATGGATCCTCTGGCCTTCCTGCCGAGGCAATGTCCAGGCTGTCCAGGACTCATCGACGGACAGGATCTTCACCATCTCTGTGTCGGCTGCATGGGCGTTGCACACGCCTTCTCTGCACTGAGTCCTCAGGGGAGAGCAGGACCTTTCTGTGACTGCTGCGTGGCCTACGACCACGATGTACTGATACACCGGTTCTACCTAGCCAGGGCAGGCCTCGGGGCCTGCGCTCCACCAGGTGGGTCCACTGCTCTCAACCCCACAGCCCAGTCTTTCCTTCCCCAGGCGGCACGCACCGTTGGTCAAGGTGCGGCGCTGCCTTCCGGAGATCCGCTTGGCAATCAGCGCGCCATTCCAAGTCAAGATGGCGCCGTGCTACATGAGACACCGCCTGCCGCGCAACCGACCGCAGCTAGCTCCACTGTCACTGGAGCTGGCGGGTCTGGTGAAGTCGCCGCTAAGAAGGCGACCATGAAGGCTAACATCCAGGTGACGAAATCTCCGGTAGCCTTTTCCCCTTCGGGCGCGGTGCCCAAAAAGAAACGCTTGGATGTGACCGTCGGGGACGTCCCCCTCGACGTGAGCATCACCAAAACAGTCCAGACCTTCAGGCGAGAGTCGGACCTGAGCTCCTGTCAGAGCGAGGGTTCTGGTTCTGAATACTCTGGATACACGGCCGAGGAGGAGGAGGACTCCGTCGAGGACGAGGGTTCTCGACTCACGGTCACTGTGAAAGGTAATGCCCCTGCGGATCCAGCACGTCAACTGGACGCCGCAGGGAGCTCCCAGGCCTCCTCAGGCACCACTGCCCCTCCACCCGCCAGTCAAGCGAGTGAAGCGGGAGCAGAGGACGTCGATTCTGCAGCAGAAATGCTGGATCATCTCACAGTCTACATGAGAGCTCTGGCCAGAGTTGGAGAGGAGTTGCCACCTCCTCTCCCCTCTGAAGAGGCCGAGGATGATGACGAAATGCCCGGGCAGGAGCCTTCGGTTCCCGCCCCGTATGTCCTCTCCAGGCTGCCGCTGGTGAAAGGTTTCACCAAGGCCCTCCATTCCTCATGGAAGACACATAAAGACCCCAGGAAGCTGCCTTTTTCTGTGTTGGATTTGGTAGGCGGTGCGGAGGCAGGCATGTCCACCTGCCCTAACCTGGACCACCTGTTGGCACAATCTTTTCTGAGTTCCGTCAGACCCCAGTACAAAGATGTAGGCACAGCTAAAAACGGGCCGTTTGTTGGCCCCGTCGGCACCAACCCGCCGGGGTTCACTGTCCTGGAGGACAAGCTGCAGTCGGACAGGGCTCGTAACGCCTACCGGTCCGCTGCTCTGGCCGCTAAGGACCTGAATCTGATCCAGCTCTTGCTCGCTTCCACCAAGGACCTGGTCAAAGGTCTGCCCACGGGGGAGCACACAGCTGAACTGAACACTCTATTTGACATCATGCTGAAGGTCAATTGGCATGCGGTTAAGTGGATGGGCAGGTCCATGGACTACAACCTCCAGTCTGAGAGAGCCCGCTGGCTCGACTATGTCGACCTCGAGCCTAAGAGGGACGTGGGCGAGAAGCCTCTAGGTCCTCGCGGGGAGATGTACAAGTCTCTCATAAACATGGAGAACAGTCCCACCACCCTCATGGGTGGGGGCTTGGAGCTGCTGCAGGGTAGAGTTACCTTCTTCAAGGCGGCTAAGGACATCGTCGAGTCCACCACAGTGCCACAGGATGAACCGCAGCAAGCTAGGAGGACGTCCCGCTCCTCCCGCGCCAAGGAAAGGGGCCGCTCTGCTTCTTTTAAGAAGCACTCGTCTTCCTCCAGGGGAGCCTCTGCAGCCAGGGCGCCTGACAGGCCCCGCAGCAAGGCTGTGGTTCCCGAGCGCGCTCAGCCGCGCCGCCCGTCCAAGGATGGCAGGCAGCAGTCTTCATACCGCGGTGGCCGCGGTAGGGGACAGCGCAAATGACACTCTGAAGAGGGGAATTGTGCTGGGGCGGGGGTCCGAGGTGTCTCTCGGTCCCCCTCCCCCCAAACGAGGGCGTTTTTCGGTACCCCGTGTCGGGGAAATGAAAATGTTGATTTTGATGCCTCCTGTGTCGACAATAAACATGTTGAAAGAGCAAAGTCTGTCTCTGTCCAACTCTCTCGCACTAGCACAGACGACCCCATCGTGCATGCCTCCTGTAGTAATGATGAAGTCCTGTCAGGACTCGATAATCAATCACAGGTTTTATCAGAAACCAGTAATGTTAATGTCAAACAATTATGTGGTTCCTCAAGCGCGCGAGTGGGATATCCCTCGCGTCGACAATATGAATCCTTTATGCATGCCTCCTGTAAGAATGATGGAGTCCCGTCAGGACTCTTTAATCAGTCAGAGGTTTTATCAGCAACCAGTAATGTTAACGTCAAACAATTATATGGTTCCTCATGCGCGCGAGTGGATTTTCCCTCGCGTGAGCGATGCTATGAATTTAACCTTGAGTCAGAAATTCTGTCGGCCTACTATGAGCCCGGGTCAAGGGACAAGCATAAAGGCCTTAGAGCAGGTATTAAACGTAAAAGTTCCTCTCCTGTCAGGGGAGAATGCTTTAGTTGTGGGCGAGTCTGTTTATCAGTCGAATCGCTTTGCTCTTCCTGTCGCTCTATCGAGCGAAAACCGAACGCTTCCGGTTTCACCGGATACGGATTCGCTAGCTCCCCGCTTCCGGTCCGGCCGCAAAAGAGCTCCGCTAGTCAAGCGGTACAATCAGAAGGTGTTCCCACCTTGCGGCCTATTGAACCCCTGCGCTCCGCATCCGGGTGTTCCGGATACGGATACGCAGGTTCCCCACTTCCGGTCCCGCCGCAAAATAGCTCCGCTAGTCAAGCGGTACAACCAGAAGGTGTTTCCGCCATGCGGCCTATTGAACCCTTGCGCTCCGCATCCGGTCGTTCCGGATACGGATACGCAGGTTCCCCACTTCCGGTCCGGCCGCCAAAAAGCTCCGCCGTCACGGAAGCACAGTGGTGGGGTTTCTCTCGCTCAAAACACGCTAGCACGCTGTGCGCGCCAGTGGAAGTTATGCAACCCGAGCCATTGGGTATTTCGAACGATAACCAGGGGTTACAGGTTACAGTTCGCAGATATACCCCCGCTTTCGAGCAGGGTTATTCATACCAGAGCACGTGGTTTAA
Source organism: Nannobrachium achirus (assembly GCF_963921795.1). Lineage (NCBI taxonomy): Eukaryota > Metazoa > Chordata > Actinopteri > Myctophiformes > Myctophidae > Nannobrachium > Nannobrachium achirus. The sequence goes on along the minus strand of NC_137814.1, from coordinate 46,265,562 downwards.
AAGCAAGTCTTTTGAGAGAAGAGATCAGCTCATTGCTAAGCAAGGGTGCTATAGTGGAGCTGGACAGGACCCAATCCCGCATGGGATTTTGGAGCCGTTATTTCCTGGTGCCCAAAAAGGGGGGGGGGCTACGTCCCATCCTGGACCTAAAGGCACTAAACGTGTACCTGAAGAAGTACGTTTTCAGGATGCTAACAGTACCCACCATGTTACGGTCGGTCAGGCAAGGGGATTTCCACTGTTCAGTGGATCTGAAGGATGCTTATCAGCACGTCCAGATTTATCCCCCACACAGGAAATTCCTTCGGTTCGCCTTCGAGGGTCGCCTGTACGAGTATACAGTACTCCCTTTCGGTCTGTCACTGAGCCCGAGGGTTTTCGTGAAAGTGACCGAAGCAGCCATCGCCCCGCTGAGACAGCAGGGCGTCAGGTTGGCGACGTACATCGACGATTGGATGATTTCAGCGAGCTCCGCCCACGAAGTGGCGCGTCACACACAAGTGGTTTTGGCTCACCTGAAGGCCTTAGGTTTCATAGTCAACCACGGCAAGAGCATGCTGACTCCAGCAAGTCGTCTTACATTCATTGGGGTCCTTCTGGACTCATCCGACATGTCGGCCCGTCTCTCAGAGGAGAGGGTGGACAGGTTTCGGGAATGTCTCGACTCCTTTCAAGTGGGCCAGGAGGTCACTTACAGGAGTTGCATGGTACTGACGGGAATGATGGCTTCCGCAGTACATCTGTTGCGTTTGGGCAGGTTTCATATGAGACCTTTTCAAAGATGGATGTTATCCCTCGGGATCCCGCCCTCCTTGAAGTACAAGAAGGTTACGGTTTCCCCTTCCTGCGCGATCGCCCTGTCTCCGTGGCTGGTGGAGGGGTTCCTCACCAGCGGAGTCTCGATTGGCGAGGTGGTTTCCCGCAAGTCGATCACGACAGACGCCAGTCTCAGTGGATGGGGAGCCACTTTCGAGGGGCGCACAGCGCAGGGGCTTTGGCCTCTGGAGATGAGGGGTCGTCACATCAACTATTTGGAGTCGATGGCTATACTCCTGGCGCTCAAGCATTTCGAGCCTTGGATTTTGCATTGTCACGTCCTGGTCAGGACAGACAATACGACGGCCATGTTTTATGTCAACAAACAGGGGGGCCTGTCGTCGTTGCCACTGGACCGTCTGGCTCGAGAATTGACGGTTTGGTGCTTGTCGCGCCTCAAGTCGATCAGGGCCTTACACGTCCCAGGTCTCCTCAACAGCGGAGCAGATCTCCTGTCCAGGGGAGGTCCTTGCTACGAGGAATGGTCTCTCCACCCCAGGGTGGTGAGCCAGATTTTTCGCAAGTTTGGTCAGCCAGTGGCGGACCTGTTTGCGTCAGCGGAGAATACGAAGTGTCCGTTGTTCTTCGCGGTGAAGGGCAGTCCTCCCTTGGGGTTGGACGCCTTAGCGCACACGTGGCCGAGAGGTCTACTGTACGCGTTTCCCCCCTTCGACTTAATCCGACCCACTCTGGAGAGAGTCAGGAGGTTCGGTCTGGAGATGCTCCTGGTGGCTCCCTACAAGGGCACGTGGAGATCGGCGATCGCCCCTCTCCTTTGCGAACCGGGTTGGCAGCTGCCTCAGTGCAGGGACCTGTTGAGTCAGGCCAGGGGGGAGATCTTCCACCAAGACCTGCAGGTCCTAGACCTGTGGGTTTGGCACGTGAAAGGTTAAACCTGCTGGCAGCCGGTTTTTCTTCTGAAGTGGTTGATACCATTCAGAGTGCTAAGGCGCCCTCTACGAGGGCGTCTTATGATGGAAGGTGGAATGCCTTTGAGGACTGGTGTGAGTCGCGTGTTCCACCTGTGGTGGCTCATGTGGCGTCAGCCCAGGAAATTCTGGAATTTATGCAGAACCGCTTGAGAAGTGGTCTACACACTAAAAACTCATGGGTCATTTCTTGACCCAAATCATGGGTCATTTGTGTTAGGTCAAATTTCGGGGTCATTTCTTAGAGCCACAACCCTTCCTTGAGTTATTGGGATATTATTTTGACCCAATTCCAGGGTTGTTCGAGTTAGGTCATATTTATCTGGGGGTGACCCGTTTTGGGGGTTAGTGGTAACCCATATACTTGGGTCAGTGGTCTAGCTTTGGGCCAATCAGGGGACAGGCACCATAAACCTGTTTGCAAAGCATGCTGGGAAAAGCATTTGTCTAGGTTTCCAGAGACATTTTCTAAGCTATTGGGAGCTAAAAATGCGAAATATGTCATATCCATGTGTCTGTCTCTGCAAGCTGACTGTCATATGTCTGAATTTGAATTGTCAATATTTGAGCCTAAACCCTAACCGTAAGTGCTTGGCTGTTAGGTTAGGGTTGAGCTCCCTCCCCCAGCTAGTCTGATAGAGAAGAACTCATGGTAAATGTGAGATTATATTGTTTATCTTCTCAAAACTATTCTGATTATAGTAGTATCAACATTGTTGCATATATACATAATTATGCGCTTTTATGTTGAAATTACTAAACTTTGAACAAATCATCTGAGAAGAAACCCTGAAACATTTCTGATCTGTGTTAATGTCAGTTAATATTGTCATTCTCCAGACTATGCATACCGGTATGTAGGTTGTATTCATTTAGCCCACTCAACCCAAAACTTGAGTTGTATTGACTACAATCTTGGGTCATTTTAAACAAATAATTTGGTTATTTATTTGACCCAAATTATGGGTCAACATTCATAACCAAATTTCTTGCGTTAAAATAACCAAACTGGGCATTGGTCCCTATTTGACCCGTGAGTTGGATCAAAAATAACTCAAGTTGAGTTGTTTTTGACCCAGCAGTTTTTAGAGTGTAGCATTTTCTACCCTTAGGGGGTATTTGGCGGCTATTAATGCCTGTCACCTGGGGGTGGCGGGCAAGGCACCTTCTAAAGTCCCGGAGGTCATCAAGTTCATGCAAGGAGTTGAACGTTTGAGGCCGGTGACTAGGTCTTTGTTCCCAGTTTGGGATCTGCAGGTGGTTCTAGGGGGCCTATGTCGGGCTCCCTTTGAGCCGCTTGTAGGGATGCCTTTGAAACTTTTGAGTTTCAAGACGGCTCTTTTGCTGGCTTTGGCCACGGCTAAAAGAGTTGGTGACCTGCAAGCTCTCTCGGTGTCTGCGGAGTGCATGCAGTTTATGAACAATGATCTCAAGGTGTTGCTCAAGCCTCATCTTAAGTTTGTTCCTAAGAACATGGTGGTTCCTAAGGAGCCTGTTGTTCTTCTGGCTTTTCATCCTCCTCCGTTTGTCTCGGTGGAGGATGAACGGCTGAATTGCCTTTGTCCTGTCAGGGCATTGAAGGCCTACTGTGACAGGACTGCTGGTTCTAGAGCTTCTTCTCAGCTCTTTGTAGAAATGGGCAATGTTCTTGTCAGAAAGCCGGTGTCTAGACCCACTCTTTCGAGGTGGATTGTGGATGCTATTAGGCTGGCTTACTCTAGTGCGGGTGTGGAAGTGCCGGCGGCACTTAAAGCCCATAGCACTAGAGGTGTGGCTACTTCGTGGGCACTGGCAAAGGGAGTCTCCGTTCAGGAGATTTGTGTTTCGGCGAATTGGTCTTCGCCTTCTACCTTTGCAGCCTACTATCACCTGGATATCGAATCCTCTTCGCTAGCGCATTCGGTTCTGGGTGCAGTTGCCTCCTCTACGTCATAGAGGAGTCGGATCTTCCCCTCCCACAGGTGGGCATGTAGCCACCTGGGGTACTTTGGGGGGACCCTGTGTTTTCCTTATATAGTGTGTCTTACTTATAAGGCGGACTTGTCCTTTCATTTAGTTGAATGAGGCGGACTTCGGTCTGTCAGGGTCTCTCTTTATTTTCTCATGCCTTCACACCCAGGTCCGGTGGGCCTGGGACCTTCTGGGTGATGGGTCACGCCCGTTTGGGCTGTGCTCACCCGTATGAGGGGTGTGTGGGGGTATGAGAGTAGGTTGTGGCTTAGAGGGGAGTTTAAGAATCCCAAGTGGGAGGTCATCCTGGAATATTGACAGTAAACGGTAGGTTCCGTACGGAACCATTGTTTACTTAGATATGGAAGGATGACCTCCCACGTAATGCCCCTCTGTTTCACTGAATGTGGCAGAGAGTGGTATTAAGAGGATGTTACTTCCGCCTCCGGGGGTTTATATAGCCTGGAGGCGGGTCACTCCGGTTTGAGTGACAGGCCCTTCCTACCTACGTTAGTACGGGAGCTGAAGTAGTTTCTCTGAATGATCGCCAGGGGGCGTCATTACCCAAGTGGGAGGTCATCCTTCCATATCTAAGTAAACAATGGTTCCGTACGGAACCTACCGTTCCACGTTATAAGGTTTGATGATGAACAACCATGTTTGTAGGTAACCTCGACGGACTGTTTAGCGGTCACACGTTTGATGATGCTTTTTTTTCCTTATAATTCTCTCATTGTGTCATTGCTTTTGAAAGACAGGTTCGGTTATTGCCTACTCTGCAATGGCAACCAATGGACTGAATCAGTAACAAATGAGATTATCTTGCAGTCTGGTGAGAGTAATGACTTAGAGAAGCTCCATTTCTTATTTTTCATATCACGTCCAACACAGTGCCAAACCCAGTGCCCATCCCCCTTCTTTGATAAGAAAGATGTAGGGAGTTGAGAAAGAAACAGAAGGATAAAAGGTGCAGCCAGGGGCGGAGCTAGACTCTCAGCACAGAGCCTCTCTCCAGGGCCCCTTCTGATAAAATCATCAAAAAGTTATGGCTGTAAAATAGCTGATATCCTATCAGAAACACAACGCAAGCAACACATCATGCTTGGTTTGAACTACATTAAAATAGAAAACGGGTTACCGGTCATGATAGAATGGACGTTAATGTGTCACTTTACATGCATTAAACTGTCAAACGTTTCAGCACCACCACCGGTGGACAGCGACAGGCCAGTGTGCTGTGACCATAGAATGAATGGACAGCGTCATGCCATTGGTTTCTACAGACCGTACAGTAAATGAAGCATATTTTTCAGTTATTGCAAAAGGAAATTAATCAAATGAACGCTATTGGCTGGAGGGTGAGTCTTCACTCTGTTAAACTAGAAAGCCTAGAAATAAAGCCTACTTTATCATTCATCTATTTTTTTAATCTAATTTACTAAACGCATATCATGATGATTTAAAAAAGTGTTTATTAAAAAGGTTTATTGAGATAATAAAATCAAGTGTAAAGTTTGGCAGAACCACATAAAGATACATTGAGATAAAAACAAAATCTTGACACCAGTAGAAGGTGGCTTCAATTCCAGCAAACAAAGCTAGGCCTTTGGCTGTGACCTAGAACCATGCCTTTTTTTATATAAAATATCAGAGAGAGAGAGAGAGAGAGAGAGAGAGAGAGAGAGAGAGAGAGAGAGAGAGAGAGAGAGAGAGAGAGAGAGAGAAAAGGCAGCATATAACGCCACTACCTGACTGTCTCAGTCTCCACAGAGGCAGTTTGTAGTTAAGCCAATACCACCACTACAGATTCAGCGATAGACGTGAAGTAATAGAACACACAAATGATGTAACGATGGGATAACAAATGTGTTTTGATTTTGTAGTTCACGCTGGGAATGACAACCTTATATTTGGCCAGAATCTAGAAATTTGAATGTGGCACTCTCAAGCACGGAACAGGGAACTTGTTTTTTTCTTCTGCTTCTGCTTTTTTTTTTTTTTTTTACGAATGTGAGAATAACAATCCCTGTCAAGCCACAACCCCAAGGGAGCAATTACTGTATAGTGTGTTTTGGCAATATAACAACAAGCCCCGGAATATGAACATAAGCCATTAATAAAACACAGCAGCTAGCTTCAATGCTGTCTATCTAAAGGAAATGATACAGTATATTCCACCACCTTAAAACCACCTTCCCCACCTAGCATTCTGGTTAGGGAAAAGTCCATTATCTGCCCGTAGAACAGAGGATAATGAGCGATAGTAACAAAAGTAGTGTGTGTGTGTGTGTGTGTGTGTGTGTGTGTGTGTGTGTGTGTGTGTGTGTGTGTGTGTGTGTGTGTGTGTGTGCGCGCACGCACGTGTGCGTGTGTGTGTGTGTGTGTGTTGTATAAACTAAAGCACCAGCTGCCAGTGACAACAGTCGTTAAGCTGGGACGATCTCATGGGAAAGGGACAGATTTCATACTGTCATGCAGAGCATGTGTATGGGCATCTTGCATCTGTTTGTCCATGAGAGTGTGTGCGTGCACTCGTGCGTGCTTATCTGTGTGTGTGTGTGTGTGTGTGTGTGTGTGTGTGTGTGTGTGTGTGTGTGTGTGTGTGTGTGTGTGTGTGTGTGTGTGTGGTGCTAGCAGCGGCGTCAGTTCAGCAAAAGCTAAGGTATGGCAACATGACTGGTGTCTTGCACGCGCGCGATACCTTCACAAAAGGCATGATGAAAAGTACATTTTATTATTTCCCCCTGTAGCCAACGTATGGCAGCTGCCGTAGCTTGCCATACCCAATTGACGCCTCTGTGTGCTAGTGTATAATAATGACTAAAGTTTTTCAGACTGAAATTGCAGTAATAATCCCACCTGCTAGGCAACACGCAAGAATCCCCACGTTAGACCAACTGGAACGCGCCCACGCATTCTTTTAAAAGGATAAATGCTAATGAAACGAAGTGCAAGACTAATGTTTATTGTCAAGGGAAAGTCCCGAAAGCGCGAAGCCCGAAAGCGCGAAGTGGGGAAATGTCTCCTACCGCACCGTTAGCGCGAAGTGGGGAAATGTCTCCTACCGCACCGATATTGTATGGTAGTACAGCTCCTTGTGAACGTTGATAATATGCAGTGCTCGATATTGTATGGTAGTACAATGTCTCTCTTTTCATTCACATGCTCCACTGTGCACGCACTGAGCACGCAGCTCATAATATGCAGTGCTGTCTGCACTCAGCTTGTCTCGCAAAATAGCTGATCTGCAAGCTCACAACACGTCGACAACGTGAGCTTGTAGTAGCCCTTCACAATAAGGGTCCAGGAAGATATATTGTGTGGTAGTACAATAGTTTCGACAGGGGGCACCCTTTTTCATTTACCTGTAGTCAAATAGCCTATATTGTGTGGTTGTGTAGTTTCTTAGGGCTTAAAATGTCCTCACGCCTCCCCTCCCCCCGCAAAGTGAAGCCGATAGCCGAAGGGTGCTAATAGTCGGCTAATATAGCCTGCATTTGCATGCATACGTATGCATTTCCCCACTTCGCGCTAACGGTGCGGTAGGAGACATTTCCCCACTTCGCGCTTTCGGGCTTCGCGCAAAAGGTACGCACCCATTGTCAAGGAGATGCCTATTCATGTATTAACACTCCTAATATGTGATAATGTCTGCTGATAGTTGTAAATTAGCAGCTTGTCAGGGTTTCTTGCCAAAATGACATGCCCTTCCCTCACATTATCCGCATAATGTTTCCAGCGAGAATGCGCACAGACTCACAGACAGATACACAGACAACGTGCGCGCTACATACAGTACAGAAATACACACGCGCACACACACAGTACATATTTTACATTCACATACACGCGCACAAACACAAGATAATTTATGCGCAGCAGCTGGACAGCATCTCAGATGTGGATCCATACATGACACGTACACGCACGCACGCTCACACACACACACGGCACGCACACACACGCATGCACACTTCCAACTAGGGGTGGGCGATATGGACAAATACAATATCACAATATTTTTCCAAGCTGTATCACGATACACAATCTTAATACGATTCTTTTTCATGTTGGGTTTTTATGGTTATTTGTCAAGTTACTTCCAGGTCCAGGGATTCTCTGGGTTCCTTTTGGGAGGTCTAAATGTGACCCTTACAAGTATCTAACTCTGACAGTATACAAATGAAACCTTACAGGTCCATTTGGTTTCATTTGTATACAGTCAGAGTTAGATAGATAGATAGATAGATAGATAGATAGATAGATAGATAGATAGATAGATAGATAGATAGATAGATACCTTTATTAGGGGGAAATTCAGTAAGTAAGAGTTAAGGGGAGACCTTGACATTTTAAAGTTTGAGAACTACTGATTTACACCAAAATGCAGGTTTAAATGAATCTCTATATTAACAATTCAACAGGATTATTTTATAAGGCTCCCTCATTGTATCACGATATACAACCCATTCTCACTCCCTTTGCTTCACCCTCCCGACGCCGTGTCTTTCTTTGTTTTGGGAGTGACTATTGCGTCTAGGGTGCGACGGAGACGGAGAGTTTTTGGACGACACAGAGTCTTAGTACGCATGCGCCGACATGTGTTTACTGGAAGATTTTTCACTGACCGCCGTCACGGGGAATCGAACCCCGGTCTCTGGATTTGTATCTCTATGCTCTACCGACTGAGCTAACAAGAGTCACTGGGAAGTACCTTTTTTTTTGTGCTTTTATCTTTGACAAAACGTGAAATGATAACGTAGTCCCTTCTTTGAGCCACATTCGGAGGCGGAAGCAGTCCCCTGGTCAAGATTTACTATTCTGTCCATAACGGCACGTAATTCGGTAACGCGGCTGAGTCGGCTCATGCGGCGTTCCCACCGCTCGTCGCGGCAACTCGGCTCGCTATCGCTCGCCTCGGTGGCGACTCACGGGGGTCATCGCCGCATGAGACGGCGCCGCTCCGTCGTTTATAGTGGCGTGAACGGTAGCGACGGGTGGCTGGTAAACCAAGAAGCCTTCAGAGCGTATCGAATCCCGCATCAGGAACTACTTTTTTTTCTTTCTTCTTAGACCACCCAATGCGTCTAACCCTTGAGACATTAGGCAATCCGTCCGCGTCTATGGTAAGAAGCATTCGGTATTTAAGATCGCGTCGGTTGTATGACGCAATAGGGGTGAGAACCTGTTGCGATATACGATATCTCTACTTCCAACCATCTACAGTACACACGCGTAACACAAACACTGGCATCCATGGAACACACTCCCACACACATAGACTATCCTAAAATTCTCATAATTTACAACAAGTCCCTTTTCACCTCACTTCACCCAACCCGGCCGTCCGCTATTGTGGTGTTTGCAGTTGTGGCTGCAACAGAGCAGTTTGGTATCAAGCCTCCCACTAGTCCACACCAGGGACGTGCCGGGCCCCTGATTCAGCCCGGGAAAAAGAATTGGAGAGGCCATCATTGCGCGCTATATAGAGAGAGATATAGTAGCTGCTGCTACTCAAAGATTTGCCATCTCAGATCACTACAAGTGACAAGCCAGTGGGCCAATTACATTAGTTATATTTTGTCGTTGTCGGGTGGAAACCTTGTATGTCCAAAACCGTTTGTTTTGTATTTATCATTTAAAAAAGGATTTAAACTAGTGAAAACAGCAGATCTACAAGCACACAACGCCTCGCGGTGCGAGGCGTTGTGTGCTTGTAGATCGGCTGTTTTCACTACTTTCATGCAAACAGTTTAATTTTTACTTTTGTGCAAACAGTTGAATTTTTTCCTAATGGCCGGCCGGGACCGGCCGGGAATGAACCGGCCGTTCGGGAGTTGTCCCGCTTTTCCCAATGGCCAGCACGTCCCTGGTCCACACTGTTGTTCCCTCCTGGTTATTAGCTCTGCATGTGGTGGCATGATCATCAAGGCCCGTCTGCTGCATTATTAATTAGGTGATGATGGAAGATGGCATTAGCGCTCTGTGATAACGAGCCAGGGGAAATGGAGTCTGCTTCGCCTCATAAACACCAGGAACTTTTCTTTTCTTTTTTTTTGTTCAGGGAACCATCTGCAACTTTTAGCTCTAATGACCATACCGCCCACCCCACCCGGCAACGGTTGTATTCGCTTTTCAACAAAATATCTGTTATTGTGTGCATGTGGTCTTAAAATGTTACATTTTGAATGTCGAGTGCGACCTACAGTATGTTCCTTTACCTGTTAGGGACATCATGTAAAGGCAGTGGTTCGCAACCTTATCAGGCCAAGACCCCCAAAATAATCATATTTTAACTGGGGACCCCCCCCCCCCCACCACCACCACCCTGATGAGCACTATAGAGTTGAGGCATTACATTTTGTATAACACAGTTAGTTCTATTGTGAACATAGCAGATCTACATGCTCACAACGCCTCGTGTTGCGAGGCGTTGTGAGCATGTAGATTGTCTATTTTCACAATTTCTGCCTCTAATATTTGACCATTTGGCCAATGTTTAATTTGTCATTTTAGAGGTCCTTAAATTGTCACTTCAGAAATATGTATATACTTTATGTTGGTTTGTTTACTGTTTTTTTTATATACTTTATTAAAGTCAGTCAACATGTAACATATCTTCCAAACAACAATTTCACTGTCATTGTCTCCACCAGCCGAAGGCTGAGGGAGAGTATGTTTTCCCCTCCGTCCGTCCGTCCGTCCGTGCGTGCGTCCGTGCGTGCGTGCGTGCGTGCGTCCGTCCGTGCGTCCTCGCAGTTTGTGAGCAGCTAATCTCAGTCACCGTTGGCCCGATCGCTGCCAAACTGAGCACACACACTCCCTGGATGCCAATCTAGAACCTCTGCCCCACATTTTTCAAATCAGCCTCATGGTGGCGCTATAACAGGCCGATTTGTGTGGCCTGGTTGTTACCAGCTAATCTCCGGCGCCGTTGGCCCGATCGCTGCCAAACTGAGCACACACACTCCCTGGATGCTAATTCAGAACCTCTGCCCCACATTTTTTAAATCAGCCTCATGGTGGCGCTATAACATGCCAATTTGTGTGGCCTGGTGGAGACCTGTGCTCGGAAGAGCACTGCTTCTAGTTGTTCATGTTTTTCTTTTACATGTCATGTCCCTGTGTAGACATCTTGACTTTTTTTTTCTTCTTTTTTTTTAACACATGCAAAAACCCATCACCTACACAACAACAAAATAAACTACTATACAGAGACCAAAAAATAAAATAAAAAGATAAGATAAAGAGGCTTTTTTGTTTGATGTTTGTGTCTGAAATACTTTTGGTTTGAACAGAAATACAAATAAAGTGGACAAAACAAAAGGTGGAGTTAAGTGGGCATGTTATCCATATTTAAAAGATAAGAGGCCCACCTTTTGTTTGTTTGTTTACTGTTGAGTGAGAAAACAATGAATCATCTGGGGACCCTCCAAAATAATTTGGGGACTCCCCTGGGGGTCCCGACCCACAGGTTGAGAACCACTGATGTACTGTAAGGTACATCACATCAATAGCTTGAAGATGCATTACCAAATTCGTGAAATCTCTTTGGGTTGCATTGGAAAAAAGTGAAGTCAAATTACCCAATTAGCTAGATTGGATTTTCACAAGATAGAATGACTTGCTAAGATGAGACTATGGTCTAGTAGTAGTGATGGACCAGAGACAATGCATCCCATGGTGCAAAGCTTTACTGTTGTGTGACCTGGCTGTTATTCATGAGGCTTGGCCAGCCTTTTCATTTAAAAACAAATCTAGGATGGACTCAACTATCCGCGCACGCCTCCTGCCTGAGGGGCTGCGAGTTAGATAGCGCCAAAACACTACATGAAATAATGTGCTGTTCTACACTACAGAGGCTCCAGGTCCCATGGCACATTCCTGCTGTTGATCTTTGAGTAAGAGATTCTGTTTAACCTGAATTGATATGGATTCCCCCAGGGTGGGAGATGGGAGAGAGAGGGAGGGGGATAGTGAAGAGGGGAGTGCAGGGGAGGGGGGATGGGGTGCGCATATTCGATAAGACACTCTTACTTTATACAGCACCTTGCGGTAAGCATAATCAGTGGTTGTGTGGAGGAGAGCAGGAGACCAAAGAACAGTCGATGATCAACTGTGACACTTCTCAACAGGGAAAGATGGGGGATATACATCAAAGTCTTCCTTGTAATTGAGACCGGTCGACTGGCGGCAGACTGAGTGTCAGCAAAACTTTTCTTTTTTTGTTTCTTTGCTTACCACAGAGTTTTCTTCAACAACTTCTTCTTCTGAAATGTAAGCTGTAAAATACATGGTTTAGCAGCCAGGCAGTCTTGGGATTAGTGACCAAGCAGGTAGAGATTTAGTTATTCGCTCCTCAAAGGCACTTCTGCCATATGGGTTCGTTTGCTGTTTGGTAGGATCAAACCTGTGACTGTTTGATCGCATGACAGCCTCTACTGCAGGGTTCCCCAATTAGTTTTCCCCAAGCGCCGAATTATGTCTAGGGTACCAAGCTGAGGGCCACAACACTGCTGGGGGCAACACTGGCGTTCCCGCTACTCCAGCGACAGTTCAGATATCGTCGTTGTCGGGTGAAAATCTTGTATAGCCAAAACCGTTCGTTTTGCATTTATCATTTTAAAAAATGATTTAAACTAGTGAAAACAGCCGATCTACAAGCACACAACGCCTCGCACCGCGAGGCGTTGTGTGCTTGTAGATCTGCTGTTTTCACTAGTTTTGTGCGACGACCGTGTATGAAGAAGCAGGGCTTTACTTTGCGAAAGAACTCACAAATTTGGAGTTACAAGGTGTCCACGTGACAACAACGATTGTTGCTGCTCTTATACCACCATTATTACTGGGGTTGGTGGGGGCCAGACAGTAGCCCCCGCGGGCCGCCTATTGAGGAACCCTGCTCTACTGTACGACACTTTTTAACGTTGTTACCTCTCGAACAGGGTTCATATAAAGCATCACCAGTATTAGCCCATTTTCCACTCTAAAGCTTTGGCTGAGAAACACAATAATTTGGCAAATTTTAAGACCTAAATTGATTAATTAAAAACGTGACATCTGCTGTGTCACTAATCTAACAGCGAGGGGGGAGGGCTCGCATTAGATTCCTCCAAAACACTAATAGTCTGATCAGTTCTTTCTCTCCATGAAGCAAGCGCTATAATTAATTGCAAAGAGCTGAGTTAGAAACCGAGTGCCTGAGTGCCTCCAGAGAGAGAGAGAGAGAGAGAGAGAGAAAGAGAGAGAGAGAGAGAGAGAGAGCGTTGGGGAAACAACAAAGGGCAGAAAAGGACACCGTTTGAATGTTTACTTCCACCCTTTCATGTCTGTGCTCTTACTGGTGTCAAAACAGCCAGCCCTTCATACGTATTGATGTATCATCCATTTATCATAGTTTAACCTTTTCCACATCCTTCACAGCTAAAAAGGGTACCCAACGGGCTTCATCTTACCAAACGCCAAAGGTTAAAACACAGAAAAAGCGCGAAATCAGCCATTCAGCTCACGACGATGCTGGCTGCGGGAAAATGTCTCTCTTTGTGTGGGGGAATGTATGAGTTCACCAGTGATTCCCCCTAACCAGAGAATGCCAAAACGCAATGGGTGTGAGATTACTCCGTCGAGGGAATGCTTATGGAGAGGCAACGTCCCCCTTCATCCGTAATTGCTTTTCAGGCTTGCATTGGAAGAGGCCTGAAGCTGTTATGTTTGGCGAGAAGGGATTGCATTGGAGACAAGTTGGGATCTCAGAATGTGTCCCTATTGGGATCACTGGGGCATAGCGAAATGCCAACATTCTCTCTCCTCTTGTCAGCCAAAATAGAGGACTAATAGCATTCTCACATGGCCTCAGAGTATCTGGCAGCATTTAGTGTTTATTAATGTCTATACTTTTTTATGTTTTAGTGTTCATTAGTGTTTTTTTCTCTCGCACAATTCAGGTTCTATGCCAACAAAGATGTACTCACGTGCAGACATGCTGTGCTGTATGTCTATGTCACGTTCACAACCATGACCACACTCCCACATTGTGCAACAACAACTAATTCACAGCAAAGCGATCCAATTTCCTTGGCTATAAAAGCCCTAATTGGGGAGTTTTCTGTCTCACCCTCCGGCTGTTTGATTGCACAGTGAAATCCTAATGAAGGATGAAAAATGCCTTTGTTGCTCAGAAAACCCATGCAAGACGTGGCTGTCTGCCTGAGATGAAATATTAACCATCTCACTTTTCCAGCTGCCACTGCATGCAGGGGTGTCACAAGGGGGGAGGAAGTGGGACTAAGTTACTATAGGCCCAATACTTTAGCTATTGAACTATACTTTAGCTATAAAAAATAGCAGATCTACAAGCTCACAGCGCGGCACCGAGTGCCGCGCTGCGAGCTTGTAGATCTGCTATTTTTGAAAAGTCGCGAAAATGTGTGCAAATCTTTGAATATATGTATTATTTAAGCGAACATTTTTTACTCAAATTTTGCTTCTGGGGGGTCCCTGGAACTAAATATTTTGAGATGGGGGTCCATGGCCAAATACATATCATTTTGGGGGTCCTTCACGTGAAAAAGTGTGAGCACCACTGACATAGAAACATAGGGTTTTCAAAAAATAGCAGATCTACAAGCTCGCAGGGCGGCACTCGGTGCCGCACTGTGAGCTTGTATATCTGCTATTTTTCAATAGTTAAAGCACAAAATAATGTGTAATAATGCGTTCCCAGTCTAAATGGGTTAAACCCCCCCTCTCCCTATGAAGAACATTCATGGGGGGCCCACAGTGAATCCTTGTACCCAGGGCCCAGAATTTGGTGCGACACCCCTGGCCTGCATGGGGAGAGCAGTGCCTCGTCATGTCTCCTTGACACAGATGGCTTCATTCTCCTTGGGCTTTGCTATCAACCACAGTGTACACATGGTCTTATCAAAGTCACCCAGTCCCTCCAGCTGAGATGTGGCAAAAAAAAACAAGAAAAAAACACGAAACTCTCATGTAGATCTTTTGTTTGTTGTCAGTGTCTCGCTGGTCCTCCTTTTGGTGTACTGTGCGCACAAGGGCACCTGCCTTTTTTGTGTTCTGAATATTGTGGCCAGAATGTAACGGTTAGTTACTTCTAAGTAGAGTATCGAAGTCCTGACGTCACTCGTTCCTCCCCTGGGTCGCGGTCGCAGATGTTTTGTGGAGAATAACATTGGGTCATCTTAAAACCGTCTCATATTGGCATTGAGGTCCAAAAATAAACAATCTGTCTCGGTGATATTGTCAGGGAGGTGACTCTGTGTCATATTTGATACAGTTTCAATTTCTCAATGTCAGTTGATTTTTCATATCCATATGAGTCAAACGACCTGGATCATTTGTTTATTTTAGAAACACAGTTCTTATTTCACGCTATACAGTATAAACTAGACCAGGTCAACCTGGTTGTGCCAGACCCCCTGTCTGTCATCATCATTTATGACATCATGCCTTTTGTAGGCATGTCATCATCATGTCATCATCATATATACCCTTTATATAGAAAACCCGGACAGACCGACATTTGCTTATGTAGGCCTACCCATTTCATGGGTCTGGCAAAAAAAGTCTATGGGAATTCAGAATGGGGGAAAAAACGCGAGCCAGGTAGGATGTGTAAATTACGTCAGACTTCGGTGCTCTATACTATCTAGTACTGTATGCTTTATAGGGCATCTCTTTTAGTTTGAGCAGTAACTGCTCTCTAGGGCAGTGTATAGCTACGAGTAGGAGCACGTTTTTGAACAGTACGCCATCAGTGCTACCCCCAAGAGCAAAACCTTCAAATGCCTTGTTTGACGGCAGGTCAGCGAACAGTAAGTGTGACCCCTTCCAACCTGACGGCAATAGCACTTGATAGGTCGCTCCGCGCCCTGTGTTACATCTTCCATTAGTCCCTCGACACCTGCCCATCCCTGTTATGTCAGCTGTGTGTCTGAGAGAGGTGGCTGGTGCTGTCTCTGTTTCAGGGTTCTCAAACCTTTCAAGCAGGGACGTGCAGAGAATGTTGCAGAGGCAGGGGTTCAAATTTCTAAAAGGGCCTTTTGGTGAAAATATTGAAAATAGCAGACCTCCAAGCTCACGACACGTCACGCTGCGACGTGTTGTGAGTTTGGACGTCAGCTATTTTCAATAATTCTTTCAACATAAGAAGCTAGCTGCATTCAAGTTCAGGAGAGTTTGGACAAGGTAATTATCTTGAATACTGCCTTTAGGTATGGCATTTGCAATTCTTTCACCATAGTAAAAACTTGCATGCATGGTCTGGAGAGGGCACTTTTTACAGACGGATAAAAGGGCAGGGGCTCAAGCCCCCTTTGAGGTCTACAGTATGTATGCACCTGCCTGATGCCAAGGACCCCAAAAAAGCTCACAATGTGTCGCAATGTGATGCATCGTGAGTATGTAAAAATAACCTTTTTGGGGGGCGTATGCCAAATTAAGGACGCCAGGTTGAGGTTAAATTGACACAATAACCTTACAAATTCTTTCTTTCTTTCTTTTATTGTTATTTTTCTTATTTTCCTCTCTTTTCCAGTTTGCCTCCCTGCCACCCATTGACAAAACCTGTGCTCTATATCTCCCATGTCCACAGAGAGACAGAAATAAGTGGATTCCAGCCCCCTCCCCCTTACTGGTAAAATCAAACAGGAGGATGGTGTGTGGAGAAGTGGATGTCTCCAGGGATATTATACATTCACCCCAGCTATTCCATTATGTCTCTCCCTCCTTCTCTTGCCTCTTGTCTCAGTCTCTCTAACGCTTTCTTTGTCTGGCCTCGTCTTGTTTTCTCTGCCCTTATACCCTTATATATTCCCTGATTCCACTCTCTTTTCTCATTCGCTCCCTGATAACTGATCAGGACTGGTGGACTAGTTGTATTTTTTCTTTTTTTTTTCAACGTTCTCATAGCCTAGTAAACCTTCCCGGTCGCTTGAATATTATTCATGTGATCCTGACTTGTGATGAAAGTGAAAGAGCCAATCAGTGTCAGCCAGGGGTGTCGCACAAAATTCTGGGCCCTGGGTACTTTAACTAATGAAAAATAGCAGATCTACAAGCTCGCAGCGCAGCACTCGGTGCCGCGCTGCGAGCTTGTAGATCTGCTATTTTTTAAAGATATCGCAAAAGTTTGGGCAAGTCTTTGAATATTTCAAATCCTTCTAAGGTTTTTTTTAAAAACCTAGGTTTCTATGTCAGTGGTGCCCAAACCTTTTCATGTGAAGGACCCACAAAATGATATGAATTTGACCACGGAACACCATCTCAAAATATTTAGTTCCAGGGACCCCCCAGAAGCAAAATGAGTTACAAATGTGCGCTTAAAAAATATATGTATTTAATACTCTTATGTGTCGTGTTAGTGTCAGGTTTTTTTTTTTCTTTCTGTATGTTGTTGTATTTTCTTTTTTGCTTGTTTCGTCTGTATGTAGCATATTATTGTCCTGTATATGTTGTTTTGTATGTCTCTTTAAAAAATGAAAAACAAAAAAAAACATATTGTTTAAAAAAAAAAATACATGTAGTCAAAGATTTGCACACATTTTCACAACTTTTCAAAAATAGCGGTCTACAAGCTTGCAGCCGCGCTGTGAGCTTGTATATTCAATATTCAATTAAATTAATATTCAATAATTAAGGCCCCTCCACCTTGGGCCCTAGTAACTCAGTCCCACTCCCCCCCCCCTTGTGACGCCCCTGGTGTCAGCGCTCAGGGCCCTCAACTTACTGACAGATGCCGATTGGCTCCACCCAGTCAGTGCTTGGGGCCAGACCGGTCTGCAGAAGGCTAACATTCTCAGTCTTCCAAACCGAATTTCATGTTCCTCTCTGGCTCACTCTCTCTCTCTGTCCTCAGCACGCTTTGTGAGTTTCCCACACTCTTCCTCTCATCTCTAGCTGACTGGCATCCAAGCCAATTAACATTGTTAGCCCTCAATTCAATCTAAGCCCTCAGTTCAGTCTAAGTCAAGTTGACAACATAGAAAAGACTTTCCATGAGACTTAATGGTCTGCATTTCTATGGCACCCTTTTACCAAGCAATGTTTTGCACGCACGCATGCATGCCCACAAGACACCTGCACACCGCCACTTGGCAAGTTAAGCCAGTGGCAGTGGCAGTGGCAGTAGGCGGCGAGATAGCTACTTCCCCCAGACAATCAGGTTTATGAACGACCAGACAAGGAAGAACTATTAACAAGCTTCAGAAATGCAAATCCCCCCTCCCCTCCAGCTGGCTGTGAGAGGGAGCCTGAGTCGGGAGTGTTTCGCTGTTTCTATGTGCTGTTTCTATGTGTCATCTTTTCGACACCCAAACCAAACCCTTACCCTAACCCTAACCTCCGTGGGGTGAGTCGCTAACCCTCCCGACGCTCCGTTGTCGAAATGATGGTCGTTCGAAAGAGCGAGATTTCCCCGCCTGAGTCACACAATCACACATACACTAGCCCCCCTCAATAACCTGCCTTAATATTTAAACACATATCACGCACACTGGTACATGATATTTTACATATCAAGGCTGCACACCATGCAGATGTACATAAACATAGAGATACATACACACATACTGCACTGTGCAAGGCGCATATGGTTTTATTTCTGTGTTATTGTTTTTATTGCTGCTCGTACTCGTATAAGATGTGAATCTTGAATAACAATAATGCCTCATGAGAACAATGTTGATGTAACATTTTCAGCTATGATCTCAATTTAAAGGTCTTCATAAGTTTGCTTATGCACTTGCACTTTTACTTCATGAGGCACTTAAGGCTGCAGCATACTGTACCTTGCAGAAACAAGGCATGGTAATAAGAACAAAATGTCAGTGATATGGAGAAAACCACAACCACAACCACATTGCCTTGCCAAAGTTCTTTTCAACAGTTCTTGCAACTCCAAGATTTTAAAACCAACCATCATGAGTGATTGGTGAGAACTCAAGGTGCTTGTGATTTATATTGTTTAATTTCCACAATCTGCCGGCAACATAAATTCATTTAAGTGAGGTTTTCTGAGGAGGTTATGAGGTACAAGCCTATATAATGCCCCTCTGAAGGGAATACAAACACAACCAGATGGCAGCTAATTAATGGAGAGAAATAGTACATATTTTATCGTTTCGAGTCTGTCAACAGACAGACATCGAATACAAAACAACTGTATCCACAGAGAACGTGTTCACTTTCGGTAAGCCCAGAAAAAGTTTGACTTCAACAAATGTTATGACAACACAATGGGATCTATAACGACGTGGCCTCCATGTGGATCTTGTGTCATGTGGCCAGTCTATTACGTCAGTCATCTATGGCAGGGG
Organism: Nannobrachium achirus; assembly: GCF_963921795.1. Lineage (NCBI taxonomy): Eukaryota > Metazoa > Chordata > Actinopteri > Myctophiformes > Myctophidae > Nannobrachium > Nannobrachium achirus. The sequence continues at coordinate 46,246,532 of NC_137814.1, read as the reverse complement.
TTTTCAAAGTGGGTGACGGGGCACCCTGGCCATGGGGTGCCGCGACGGCAGTCCAGGGGTGCCGCGAGATCATTTGATAATATTTGGAATTTATTTGGACACAAAAATATCCTTTAGTATAATTTTAAACTTGAAGTACAAAGTTATTTTCAGTCATTCTAACCAAAATGGCTATTATCTCAACGCTTTCCTCGCAACATAATCACTAAAATATCGATGCGAGGCGTTGTGTGCTTGTAGATCGGCTGTTTTCACTAGTTTAGTATTTTGTAGATGATAAATACAAAACGAACGGTTTTGGACATACAAGGTTTCCACCCGACCAACGACGATATGCTATACCAGTAAATATAAGGTGCTGGGAGTGAAAATTATAATGTAGGGGTGCCTCGGATTAAAGAAATATTTATGGGGTGCCCTGAGACAAAAAGGTTTCGGAACCCCTGATCTACAGCTATGGCATGTGACCATATATTTCACTCTTCACGTTTCACCTCGGTCCAACCGCCATAGACTTCCAGTCATAGGGGGCAAAAAGATAGAAATAAATGTGTTAAGTAACTTCCTTGGCCTGCTGGCAGCATGCAAAAGCAATTTTGGACTGATTGGTCCAGTGGTTTGCGAGATTAGGCCCACAGACAAAAACACACACACACACACGCACGCACGCACGCACGCACGCACGCACGCACGCACGCACGCACACACACACACACACACACACACACACACACACACACACACACACACACACACACACAGACCCTCTCCTAGATGGCTGTCCTCCTATCCCAAAAAAATAATTGGATAAACAACCTTGTCATACATTTTTCGGATGCAAATTCTTTAGCTTAATTAAAAAACTACTGCTGAAATACTTAAGATAAGATGGCAGACAATTTACCATAAATCAGTTGGTTGTGTAAATGTATGTTAATTTTTAGAATAGACACTGACTCGGGGAAGTTGATGTATTATGCTTTGATAAAGCACTATAGAAGCACCATAAATACAGAGTACAGAGAATGCTGTTGTGACATGATGTACAGTAGAGGTTTGTGAAGAAGTATTAGGAATGTTCATTGGAGCCCCAACTGATATCCGTCATCGCCCCAAAATGTCAGTAAGTTTACTGCCAACAGGAAGAATAAAAAGATTGGGGCCTTGCTTTTTGACGCCTCGCTGCCCCTGTCCAGGGGCGTCACACCAAATTCTGGGCCCTGGGTACAAGGATTCACTGCGGGGCCCCTGTGCTTTAACTATTGAAAAATAGCAGACATACAAGCTCACAGCGCGGCACCGAGTGCCGCGCTGCGAGCTTGTAGATCTGCTATTTTAGAAAAATCATGAAAATCTTTGAAAATTTCAAATCCTTCTGAGGTTTTTTGAAAAAACCTATGTTTCTATGTCAGTGGAGCTCAAACCTTTTCATGTGAAGGACCCCCAAAATGGTATGTATTTGGCCACGGAACCCCATCTCAAAATATTGAGTTCCAGGGACCCCACAGAAGCAAAATTTGAGTTACAAATGTTCGCTTAACAAATACATATATTCAAAGATTTGCACACATTCTCACGACTTTTCAAAAATAGCAGATCTACAAGCTCGCAGCGCGGCACTCGGTGCCGCGCTGTGAGCTTGTATATCTGCTATTTTTCAATAGCTAAAGTATAAAATAATTAAGGCCCATCCACCACCTTGGGCCCTAGTAACTCAGTCCCACTTTCCTACCCCTTGTGACGCCCCTGCCCCTGTCAGTAGGGGAAAATCAATTCTTATCCATAGCTGACTTTTACTGACGCGTTACAGCTGAATCCTCATCAAATCAAAACGTGTGCGGTCACTGAATATTGACATTTCAGGCAGCGAGGGAAAAAATGGCTTCTGCCTTGCCTTGTCAACTGGATTAAAATATGACTGACTCATTTCATATTTACTTGCGTGCCACTCAATTGCTGTGTGAACTGCATCTGTAAACAGTGCACTAATTCTGATTTGCACGAGAGCTGCAAGCCAAACAGTTTATGCAGTTTGGTCCACACTTTTGAACAAGTAATACTGACTGAATTTCAATTAGGCTTATACTTCGTAATCCGCCCCCAGTCGATAATCCACGTGACTCTACCATAAATAAACTTTAATAGAGATGACAGAGGGACTTTGTTAAACATCCCTCTCAGTTGCTCCTGAATGCATGGACACTGTACGTAGAAATGTAAGCCTACAGTATATAAAATATAAATGTAAAAAATGAACACCTGTGTCTCAGACGCAGCACGAAAAGATCACTCATTATTAGTTCTGCTTTGCTTTACTCACGTTGCCTCAAATCCCCCAGTATGCACATTGATTGTTCTCTCCTGGAGGCTTGTTGGCAAATGTGGAAGTCAATATAGCCCTTACAGTGACGTCAGAGTTCACCTCCTTTAGATTCACCAAGGCTTATCAATTAGAAAGTGAGAACCGGCCGGCCAAGGATTTCATTCGTACTCCGAGCTATTATTAGTAACGACAGGTGGGTATTGAGTGTGCCGTAACACTGGGCTTGAGAGGATTGTGATGAATCACAGCAGAGGAGCTCTCTCTTAGGAGTCGAACAGATGACTGCTGTTGTTAATTAAAGAAAGAAACAAGAAGGATCCCTGTGTAGTGTGTGTGTGTGTGTGTGTGTGTGTGTGTGTGTGTGTGTGTGTGTGTGTGTGTGTGTGTGTGTGTGTGTGTGTGTCCGTCATTCTGCGTTCACACAGAACCTCTGTCAGTTGTATGTACAGTACACATGCATGTACAGCTACTGTACATGTATCCATGTTTATGCATGTGTGTGACCTAAAACCTTATGTGAAAGAAAGGGCAGCTGACTAGTAGAAACCTCATATCTCCATATTTCAAATGTTTGTTTTTTCATAGATTAATGCACCACTTCATTATACAAAAGTAGAAAAAAAGATCTATAAGCCTACAGTGTGCTTGTAGATCTAGCTATTTTCACTATTTTTAAATGTTTTTTTTTTATAACAATAAAAAACAAATAGTTTTGGACATATGAGGTTTCTACCCAAACAGCGACGACATTCCAAACCAGATCCACCCGCCGAGCCGTTTAGCCACGGATGTTTACCTTATGGTCGATGATCCCGCTGTATCCCTGGAGGACGGGCGGGTGAGGCTTCGGTACCTTGACACAGGCTTTAGTAGGCTCTGGTAGCTGCTCATGCTGTCGGATGCGGGTGTCGTTCGCCTCTCTTGAAGTATTGTTGAAGCTGCCGTTATACATAAGGAACAAGCTGGCACACAGAGTTATCACGAGGAACACGGCTACCCCATGGCGCTGAAACAAACAAGAGAGACAGATGTTGGCAAATTAGTCATACGACTTTGACTAAGAGCTAAGAGACATTGTTAGGAACCCAGTGCACATCAGCGCACATTACTCTCAGTGTATTGTGTAGCCTAGTTACATCTTTCCAGAGGCGTTTCTAGCTTCCTTTGGGTCCAGGGGGCATCCCCCCCAGAAGAAAACCTTCTGCATTTCATGCATTAAATACTTAAACCTGAAGAATTCTGGGAGTAACTAAAGCAGTGTTTCTCAAATTTGCAAATGTCAAGGTTTCCCCTTGACTCTAACAGTGTACAAATGAACCCTAGTGAGTTCATTTGGTTCCATTTGTACACTGTCAGAGTTACAGACTTGTATGGGTCAATTTAAACCCCACAGATTCCCTGGAATCCACTTGGAGAACCACTGAACTAAAGGGCCTTAATCGTCATCATCACCACCACCACCACCATCATCATCATCATCACCATCATCATCTACTAAACCCACTGGTTTCTCAAAGTGGTGTCCGGGAACACCCAGGTCACTGAGCTGGTTCCAGCTGGTTCACTCCATAGACAGTTGTATGGGGGTCCCTGACAATCACAAAACCTTTTCAAATAGTTGGCCTTATGCATATCACCGAGTACAAAAGAACCCTAATGTAAACAAGCCAGAGTGCTTTCTGTACGGTCTTGTGCTTTTCCTATATGCGAACTGCTGATGATTCAATCGATCGATCAATCAATCAATCAATCAATCAATCAATCATCAATCAATCAATCAATCGATCAATCGATCAATCAATCAATCAATCAACTAGAGTGTGCTTAAAGCTGTGTTCACTAGCAGTGAAAATAGATTTTCGCCAGAACAAACATCTTTGCGTCCAGTGAAAGCACTTTTAATCTTGAGGAAAAACTGCATTTATTATTTTCGTGATGAACAATCACGTTTGAATTTAACATATGAAGAATAAAATGTTAAAAGACCACATGAGATTGTTCTACGGAAAAAAGCACATGTGGCTATTGGCTATATTAGTGAGCATACTCCCCAGCCAATAAATCAAGCTACAGAGCACAGCGGTGGGTGGAAAGGTAGAAAGGGAAAAAACTAAACATTCACCAGTTTTTGAGCATCACAAAGTCATAAGATGTCATTTATTAACCTCTTGACTGATGCTGGCAGCATAGCAGTCTTCTTCTTAAAGAATAGCAATATCTCTGCATTTTATACATCTAAAATATACGGTTAATGTTATGGTACAACCTCATTGTGTAAAGTCCAGCAGCTCCAACAATGAGTTGTATGCCTACAGTGTCACCTACTCTCTAAGCAATGCAACAATAGTAGTAATACTTTTGCAGTTATAGGAAAAGCGATCAATACCTAGACTCTTTCATCTAGTTTATGCATCATGAATTAAATCATCCAACTATACGGTAGTGTCTACATTTTAGGATAATGTTATTCCCAGTTCTCGCCATAGCCTATTCTTGTTAAACAATGACTATGTAATGTTTTTCAGAGTGAATGACAGTCATTGGGGGGAAAAAGTACAATTACTCAAGTACTGTACATTGGGAGAAGGATGCAAGATGGAGCTTCCAGGCAGGGGGAGAAGAGGAGGTTTATGGATGCAGTGAGAGAGGACATGCAGGTGGTTGGAGTGACCGAGGAAGACACAGAGAACGGAAGCAGAGGGAAACAGATAATCCATGGCTAGACTGTATACTTAAGTACAATTTCGAGGTATTTTTTACTTTACACAAGTTAGAGTTTTTCCATTTTTTGATAAGCCTACTTTATTCTGTAGCCTACTTCTACTCTACGTCCCAGAGACAATTATTTCACATATTATTTAGTTACTCTGCATATTTAGATTATTAACATGAAACCTATACTTCATAGACATATAGACATATTTTCTAGGCTACTTGAGCTATTCGTGCAACGACTCTTTGTGAGCTTGTAGCCTACATCTGGTATTTTTGCGGGGAAGAAAAGTTTGATGATGTTGGTAGCCTACTGTATAATATATATTATAAGTATATCTTTTGATGCCAATGCTATTGTAATTTTACTCGAGTACCATTTTGAATAGCCTACTTTTACTTAATAACAGAATATTTTTATATTGTGATATTGCTACTTCTTAAGAAAATAAAAATAAAACAGAGTAGGCTAGGCTTCTTGAATCCAGAATCCCTCTGATGACGCATGCAGTCATGGAGCTGCTGATGTGTGTTTGATGGATCAGTGAGTTTACACATTTGCTAAGGAGTTAACTAGCTAGGCTGTACTGCATTTGAGCCAGCTGTGCTCTTAATTGTCTACAGACTAATTACCACAAAACCCATAATCTCGGTGTAATCACAAATCAAAGAGTTTCACTCTTCGCTGAAAATGCAAATCTCTATCAGGATAGGGATACATTTAAGATGATTTTTTTAATGTAAGATAATAATAGCTAAATAATAAGTAGCCTAATGAGGTGAGGGGCTTTGCGCAATGGCTTGCCTTAGAACCTGAAACCCATCCCTCCGGACGCCACTCCCTGTTTTATGAATTTGGAGTTGAAGTTGGTCGATGTTCCTAAGTTTATAGGATCATTCGGAGCTACTATAATTTCAAATTAAGTTACAGGTGGACAACAAAGACAAAGAGGTCGAAATACTTTTCATTCGTGAAGAAACAGAAAACATCGGGAAAAACACAATCACATAAATCAGCTGGCATTTAACGGCATTCTAGATTTAGCATATAAAAACAAATACTGTAGCCTATAGCCCATGCAAGGAATACAACTGAGCACGATATTTTTATTTGTGAATTAACAGTTGGTCAAAATATTAAAGTGCGTTGCATTTCACTGTGAAATATAGCCTATAACAGTCGATTGACACAGATGCGCGGCACAGCTGGATAATATCTACTGTTGACATAATCTTTTGATCCGACATGGCTATAACAGCCTGCACAGTGTTATGGGATTGAAGCGCCAAAGAGAACAATGTGAACAGTTGTCTGACGGATTATACATTGATAGGCTATACTTTACCATAGGTGTCTTCATTTTCGATCCTATCGCTGCCTTATTATTCCTGCGGGTCTGCTGCACGTGTGGTTCCACTTTTTCTCATGGTGAGTCTCATCAGGACCGTTCGCATCCCGGGTCCGCCTCAAGCCATCAGAGGCGCGGCATCCGTCCAGCACTGTGCAGGCAGCCTGAGTGTCTTATAGCAGAACTCCAGCAGCATTTCATACAGCGGAGAGAGACCAAGGCGACAGATGTTGGCTGTATATCCCTCTGTGTGGTCATAAAGCCCCCTGTGTTTGAAGTCTGAAGTGCGAGTGTGAGCCAGCTGAGGAGCGTTTTTTCTTTCTTCTTTTCTTTCTTTCTTTCTTTTTTCTACTTCATCCCACGATTTTTGTAACCCGTTTTTTCCACCCGGTTGTCAATTGTCTCATGTAATCCTGGGCATACACTGAATCTGCCATGGGGAGAGCAAACGGACTGACCTCATGCTTCCTTCTATGCCTGAGGAGTCCAAGCCGCTTCTTACCACCTGACAGGGGGATTTTCCCCAGCTGGACGTAGTGCTTGGAAGGAACACGTTTTTACAACCAGTTTCTTTCCCCTCCATCAGGCCAGGGGGAGGCAGTATAGAGACTAGGATTACTGCTTGTTTTTTGTGAGGGTACCTATACCCTAGGGGGCGACCTGGCGTTTCCCAAGGAACCTAAGCACAACGGTGGGGGCCAGTGGTGGGCAAGGAGGTAGGGAGCGCTTTGCTGTGTTCACTACTGCGCGGAGGTGCCGAAAGGCGCGGGGGACGAATATTTACTATTCTGTCCATAACGGCACATAACTAACGGCGCTGAGTCGGCTCATGCGACCGGCGTAACGCTCGACGCGGTGACTCGCTCGCTACCGCTTGCTCGGCGGTGTCTCACGTGGTTCATGGTCACCTGAGACGGCGTGCCTCCATCGTCATCACCGAAAACAAGCGCTCCTTTCTCTTGCAGCCCCCGTGCCACCACCGTCGCGCTTATAGGGTCATTGGGAAAAATGTGGACGCCCCTAGGGGACACATGTTGGCTGTATATCCCCTCTGTGTGGTTATAAACCCCCCGTGTTTGAAGTCTGAAGTGCAAGTGTGAGCCATGCAGCTGAGTGTTTTTTTTAATTAAAACGACTACCTGGCTGCAAGCGGGTGATAAGAGCGTTTTGTTCAATTGTTATTGCCTTCCCCTATGTATATGATCCAAATCTATAATGGCTGGCTGGTCCAACAATATCATAAACCCACTCCTAATCATGGTACTGTATCACAAAATTGAGAGTAGTACAGTAACTCAGGTGCAAGTCCTCGATAGTTCACCCAAAAAAATTAAAACAATTTTTCTATGGATTACTCACCCCCTGGAGACTTGAATTCATGGATATCTTTTAGTTTTTGTAGCATTCCTAAGCCAATAATTTGATGACCAGCAGTTTTTTTTAATATGGCGACACAAAGTGCCTGCTTTGTTCCCTATGGAGACACAAAGAGTCTCCTCAAATTATTGATTTAGGAATGCGACAAAAACTTGAATTCAACTTTCCATGGGGTGAGTAATCGTCAATCGATAGAAAAAAAGTCATTTTAGGGGTGAACTAGCCCTTTAAAGTAGATGTGCATGCAGTTTGTGTGTGTGTGTGTGCGCGCAAGTGTGACACATGCATGTGAACACCTGTGCACATCAGAGGTGTTTTTAGACTGACATAGATAATCCAAATAATCTCCCAAAACCAGCGGTATCACTGCCAGTCTCTCCATCATGGCAATCTGCTACACAATAGACATTAACCCACAGAATTCACTTAGTGCATTTAGCCACAGACAGACGGGGACTGTTGAATGTTTCACCCCATGGCCGGTGATTGTGCGCAGCATAATCTGCTTATATGGAATGAATGGGCCCTCCTGAGAGGGAGAGGCACAATACCTTGTGGAGGCACTAATGCGCTGACAATATAGCAGGTCTACAAGCTCACAACGCATCGCATCGCGAGGCGCTGTGAGCTTGTAGATCTGCTATTTTCGCGTACAGAAAAAGTATAAACCAGGCACTAATCCACAATCCACGTCACTATCACAATCACCAGAGGTAGCAATGGGAGACTGACTGCACAACATCATGTAGACAAGGTGCAACAGTAGCTGCAGCAGGAGCAGCACAACCACACATCATCTCAAATGAAGGATGTTTGATTTTTTGAACACCGATATGTGACTTTGTGTGTATGTCCATGTGTCTATGTCCATGCAAGATGGGCAGTGTATCAATTGAGCACTAGATATTACAATCCCTTAGATAATAGGGATTGTAATCATACATACGCAGTACGCACACTTATTACGTAAGCGTAAAATTTGATTGGACAATTTAATGATGAGACGTCATGTGGGTCTATCATCATCATTATCATCATCAGCAGCAGCTGCAGCAGCACAGCTCACTTCACATGGGAGTGATTTTTGAGCGGTGCTAACCGCTCCTACATCTGGCATTGTGTGTATGTGGGTGGGTGACGTGACGTAACGTTTTCGCTGTCCTCGGTGTCAAACATGTATAAATAAAAAATATATTTGTCAAAAACCTTCTGAATATTGTGCAGGACATTAAGCTTTATGTGAACTTACTCAAGATTAAAACATTTCATTCCTCATTTCTTCAGAATCTTCAACCAAACATGGCAAAACTCATATGGTGTGACTGTCCTGACCTTGTTTCTCAAAGTGGGAACTTGAATAAAACTAAGAAAAATAATTGCTAAAAATCATTTGAAAATGAATTTAGGCTAAAAAAAATGTCTATTTTGAGCCTATATCTTTTCAAAGTCAAAGCATAATGTTTTCAGTCATTTCTGATCAAAAACATTTTGTCCCCCAACCCAAAATCATTTGGTGTGACACTAGTTTGGAAACATTAAACAGGCAATTATTTGGACACCTATTGGCTAGAGAGGTCCTTCTTCTGTAAGGCTATTCAGCACTCCCAGCACAACTGCAAGACAGGTGTCTGAGGTGAGTTATGATTTTAACATTTTCATGAAATGCCATCTTGTTGAAACGTTGACAAACTCACCATTCTGGATGTCTTTTGGTGTGACACCTTTTCTTTAAAAAAAGCTTAAGTTATTTGAAGTTTTGGTCATATTTCCATGTAGATCTAGGCTGCTTTGTTATAGCTAGCATGCTGTTAGCATGCTAATGTGTACATAGTAGCCTCAAGGTAAACCTAAATGGAGAAAACAGTAATATGGTGTGACACTTAATCATATGGTGTGACATGTCTGCTTGTCACACCATATGACTTGACTGTCACACCATATGATTTATACTGTATTTAACTACAGATATAACAACAAATAACAAAGTTCCATGTTTCTTTTGTACATTTAAACATTTGTTTTAAACCTTTTTACATAAAATGTAATTTAGCTTCATTCAGTGATACTTCAAATTCATCAGACAGAGCAGAAACCCCTTCACAGAAACCTTAACATATTGTTTCAATCTAAACAATATTTTCTCTTTGTCTTAAACTATACATTCCATTTTCTTTTGTCAGCTGGAAAATGACAAGTGCTGAGAGAACGAGAAAGTACAGGGAGAAACTAAACAATGACCCAGCAAGGAGAGAGGAGCCAAAGGGGCGAGACTGCATTTTCTACGAAGAGCAGGAGGTTGTCTGTGGCATAGCAGAACCGCAACAAGGCAGCCGGTTTGCTACCCTCACCAAATACGACTGGCTGATGTACAATACAGTCTAAATGTATAATCTAATCTGATCTAATACTTTTGTACTTTGACTCACTGGACTGGACAGTGGACAGTGTTAAGGTAGGACCCGAGACAAAACTAGCGAAAATAGCTGATCTACAAGCTCTCAACACGTTGTGCTGCAAGAGCTTGTAGATCAGCTATTTTCAGAGTTGCGCAACCCAGCACTCTTTAGCTAGTGGAGATGTGGTGTAATGTCATGATTCCTAATTACATTTGTTCAACACAAAATGCTGTGTTCAAGTTCAGGAGACTTCGGAAAAAAGCAATTTACCTGAATGCTGAGTTCTGTTTCCACTAATTGGTGTTAATAAAATGTTGCCTTCAATGCCTTGGCTCCAAGTGTGGCTATGCGCCTTATTGTCCCTTTAGGATCCTTCTGCCGTGGGCCGGCAGAAGACTTAGGTGTGCGTAGCATTCCTGTGCACATCCTCATCATCCATCTACTACTACAATTCTTTCTTATCCCATGTTAAAGCCCTACAATAATATCCTGTTCAGAAATATTAAGGCCATGTTATCCTGGGTAATTGTTTAATCAATCAGTAAAGTTCAGTACTCACTAATAGGTAGGTTAAAACACAGTTTGCTTTGACACATGAAGATATGATCATACGGTGTGACACTAAATCATTTGGTGTGACATTCCAAATAGTGAGAAATCATACCTTTATTAATGATTAAACCAAAAAAATGTTTATGGATTACATAGAGAATATTATCAGGAAGAGTCACAAATATTTGTGTAATTTTAGAGAAAGTTTTGACAGAATACATTTAAAATATGTTGTAAGATCATGAACATGGGCCTCACACAGAGTGTCGATTATGAAAAAAATATACAGATATAATTAATTTTCAAAAAACTATAGTGGATCACTGGTTAGTTATGATAAAGGACTTTGATAAAGTGAGTAACTTAAAGTTGTACTATGTAACTTTTTTTATAAAACAAATCTTAAAATTCTCCTAACTATTAAATCACAAAAGTTTTAGAAGATCCGCGCCGTGAATTTCAGCCTGTAAAGCCTTCTCTATATGTAAACTGAGATCCTTGCCGTGGACCGGATCTCGCGCCAAAATTGCGTCATCACACTACCGGCCAATCACAGCGAGGGTTATACAACTGCCGGCCAATCACAGCGCATCTTGAAGTGGGGTCGCTAATACTCGCTATGGCAGCCATATTTGTTGTCGCCCGTTTGTACCATCCCTTCTCTAGGTAATTTCGCCTACCAGGCAGGGTGAAGGAGTCCGTATCTCTGGAATTACTGAACGCACAGGAACAAGGGACCCCTTAAAAGATAGATCTCAGCGAGGTGGAGGCAGACGCGGGGGTCTGAAGGTACGAAAAACGGACGAAAGACGCGGACGCGACCGCGGTTTGCTATAGGGCTAATGACCACTAGTTGGGCAACTTACACAGTATGGCTTTAAGAAAGATGTACTCCATTTTCATTTTATGAACAATTATTTTCATGTCACACCATATGACGATTTTAGGCACAAGTACAACAAACTGCTGAATAAAGTCTGATTCCAATAAAATATCTAAAAACAAAATGTATTTCCATAAGGTTGAGAGTGAGTAGAACAAAAGTAAATAACTTTTATGCCTGCAATTTAAAGTTTTTTTAAAAACACATTTTTTGGGGCGTCACGTCACTGACCCGTGTATGTCCATCCTTATGTCCGTATGTCCCACAAAGCTTGGCATTGGCCATAGCCTGTTTTCTGACTCAGCTGAAGCTTGACATTGTGCCCTGTTTGAGCGATTTCTGGAGCGGAGGGACTTTGACGGCACAGATTGGTTATTTGTTAAACCCACCCCAAACCCCCGGCGCTAATTGGAGGAGCCGTCATTTCGGCTCCAGAAATCACTTATTATGAACACAATTCCAGACCAGAGAAACAGTCCACTCTGAGAGTGGGCGGGTCTATTGGCTGGAACCAGGCTACAAACGCTTCTTGGGACATTTTGAGCATACATAAAGGCACCACTCACTTCACACTCCACTGTCATGGAAAGGTTTCTGTGTGTGTGTGTGTGTGTGTGTGTGTGTGTGTGTGTGTGTGTGTGTGTGTGTGTGTGTGTGTGTGTGTGTGTGTGTGTGTGTGTGTGTGCACGCACACCTGTGTGTGTGTGTGTGTGTGTGTTTGTGTGTGTGTGTGTGTGTGTGTGTGTGTGTGTGCACGCACACCAGTGTGTGTGTGTGTGTGTGTGTGTGTGTGTGTGCACGCACACCAGTGTGTGTGTGTGTGTGTGTGTGTGTGTACGGCTTCCAGCACAGCAGTGTGGATACAGCAGTGTCAGGGAGAGGGAACATGCTGCTTTATTTGTGTTTATTAACAGGGACAGTGGGACCTACTGACAGTACAGCAGTGTTGGTGAGCGGCTATTCTCCATCAGTGCACAGTCAAGTCCTCAGTGTTAATTTAACTCATAGAGTGGCTCCTTTTGTACACTGAGTTAAATGAACATCCAGGGTGTTCACTGTGTGCTCCTCCTTGCACACAGGTGCAAAAGGACAATCCTTGATTTGAGCAGCATGGGGGCAGGGCGACCTGCTGGTTAGAGACACCATCTTGTAACAGGTTCAATCTCTGCAACAATCTATAGGCCCTGTCAATGTGTCTGTGAGCATTACAGTCAATTCTTACAGTATCTGCACACTTACCGTTCAACGCTTTGAATAAGACTCCTTGCACAGGTGTGTAAGATTTAAAAAAAAAAAAAAAGAAAAAAGAAAAGAAAAACACCTCCAAAATTTGGTGCATGAAAGTACCTACAGTACATGCATGGGGATTAAGAGCAGTCACACCTGATGTACAGTGTTCTGTTAGTGTGACTTCACAGTAGACCATGCTGAGAGTTATTTACTGTGTACTGTATGTTTCCATAGTATTAGCGTCTCTCTTCTGTCCGTGGGCAATGGCCTGATTGTGCTATGTTCTGTGACAGTGGGCAGCTGCATTATTAACTCCCAACAGACAACAAGTCATTTTCAACTCCCTGAACAAGTGCAAAGGACAAAATCCCAGATCTAATATAGTGGTGCATCCGAATGAATATGGAGATGAGGTCTAGTTGTAACTGTCCCATGCATCCTCTGTGGCATCCCAGCAGCACACACACTAATGGTTGTTAGAACAAATAAGTTGCTCGCACAATTCTTTTTTTGTTTCGTTCAACTCCAGTAGTGAACATGAGGTCATCATTTACTTCAGTGTCACCACAGTCTGGTGCAGGCTCGCTCAGCCTAATTTAATCTGAGTAGGTGGAGAAATATAGAAATGTACCAGATGCATCTGGTTCTATACAGGTGTACTGCATGATACAATTAAGCAATTAACATTCCATCAGGCTATGTGTGTATAAAAAAGATGAGCAGGGCCTCTTTTGGATCAAGATGGCAAGAGGAAAACATCTAACTCAGTATGAGCTTCAAGTTCAGACACAGATAGCTTAACTGTCTAGTGTTTTCAATAGGAACAGGGACTTAACTGACATCTGCATTTCGATCTATGGGACAGAAATCGGTAAATAGGGCCTGTGATGCTTGCACATTAGTGCGATATGTAAGCGAAAACAGAAGAGCAACTCTTCCTCGGGTGACAGAATGTCAATACAGGATGTGATAAGACTGTGTCAGCAAGAACAGTGTATCGACAAGTACATAGAGTGGGATATTATGGTAGGGTTGCAGTGCATAAACCAGTCATTATACAAAGACAAATGCACATTTGAGAGTTCATCCGCTCAGTGGTGCAAAAACCAAAGGCACTGGTCTGCATACATGTAGATGTGAAAAACGTGAAATGGACAGATTAGTCATTCTACACCATAATTCTCTACAAATGGGCGAGTCATTGTGTGGCATACACCAAGATAACAGTACACTACCCTGGCATGGTTTGGGTCCACTTGTCCTCTCAGGTGAAAGGGTCAGTGCAAATCAATATCTGATTACCTCACCGATCACCTGTATCTTATAATGAAACACTTCTATCCTGGTGGTCTCTTCCAGGATGACAGGATGGGATCCACAGGGAATGAGGGGCCACTGAATGGTTTAAAAAAGGATGTGAATTGTGTGCTATGGCCTTTGCAGTCACAACATCCCAATTCAACTGGAGATTTACTTCACCAAAAATAAGGCACTTTATGTTGGTTCCTCTGGCGTTGATCACAAAGCACACAAACACATGTTGCAGCTGGCTTTGTCAAGCATCCGAACACGGGCCAATTGTGTTTGCATGCTTTAGTGAAGGGAAGCATGGCTATGCATACTCCTACGGGCTGGGGCGGCACATGTCAGCAGGGAGTGTTGGGCATGAGGAGTAGGACAAAGGCTCTACATCCTCCTGGTGGGGGCTCTTCACTGGCAGGTGATTCAGTAGAATACAACAGCAGTGACAACAACACACAGCAATGTGTGCAGGGTGGAATACATTGGCATAACAACTATATTGGGGAGAAAATAGGGGTAAAAAGTGAATAAAGTTAAATAAAGTGAAGTCCCTCTGAAAATGAGGTTCTTTACAGGTCAGGACCATGGAGAGCGCCAAGCAGCTACTATACCTGGCAGAAGGAGACGCTTCAGCACCTAGGACAGCGACGATTCCCTGCCAGGAGGCAGCTTGAGGTAATCAACAGAGAACCCAGTGCACTTGCTTAATCAAAGTAATGGAACTTATCTGCTTCTCATTATTTGGTGACCTACTTTTACCAGCCAGTAATAAGCTGACAGTCCTGATCACCAGCATTTGGGTTTGGGATGATGTCATTAATTGTTCCATATCATTCATTATTCCACAGATAAATTAACAAGCAAGCAACCACAAGTTTCGCAATGAATGCCTATGCGTGATGAAAGTATAATAGGCCTATGTGTGATATACGATTTCAAAACAAACACACTGAATCTCAAAGTAAGTGCTCAACACACTGACTGAACAACTGAGAACTCTTTTCCTCCAACAGTATTTCCAGCTTTAACACATAAATTGAGCCTTTCTAGACAAGTGCTGAACCCAATGACACCAAGACAACCATTACTGTACCTTTTCTATGGCTTTTTGTTTTTATGTGAAGGCTCCCAAATGTCCAAAAGCTATAACATAAACCATAAAAACATCTCTCCTATTTCCATAATGTCAGTCATAAACACCCAGGGCCAGTTTACCTCTGTGGCTGTCTACTAAAGCATGGGGTGGTCCACAGGGGCGTCATAAGGGGGGGCGGGGAGTGGGACTGAGTTACTAGGGCCCAAGGTGGAGGGGCCTTAATTATTTTATACTTTAGCTATTGAAAAATAGCAGATATACAAGCTCACAGCGCGGCACCGAGTGCCGCACTGCAAGCTTGTAGATCTGCTATTTTTGGAAAGTCATGAAAATGTGGGCAAATCTTTGAATAGACCTATATGTATTTTTTAAGCATTTGTAACTCAAAGTTTGCTTCTGGGGGGTCCCTGGAACTAAATATTTTGAGATGGGGTCCGTGGCCAAATACATATCATTTTGGGGGTCCTTCACATGAAAAGGTTAAAACCTATGGTGCGGCACTCGGTGCCACGCTGTGAGCTTGTATATCTGCTTTTTTTCCAATAGTTAAAGCACAAAATAATGTGTATGCGTGTGCGTTCCCAGTCTAAATGGGTTAAACCTCCTCCCCTTATGAAGAACATTCATGGGGGGCCCGCAGTGAATCCTTGTACCCAGGGCCCAGAATTTGGTGTGACACCTCTGCTCGCAGCACAATTTAAAAACTGCAATCACTTGCATGTTGATCAATGTTAATGATCCTTGTAACACAGAGATTATGGCCCTCACTGAGAGGCCTGTGAATGGCCGGGACCACGTTGATGATATGCTGAACTGTAGCCACCGCTGCTACTACAGCCCCTGTTATCAAGTGGATAGTAGCAGAATGTTGATCACGGGTGTGTTTACGACGCCCATAACGCGAATGGGGATTCAGAGTTCTTGCTTATTGCCTGTCGTCGGCCACTGCATGGTTGATTGTCTGGGGCCCGTGCAGGCCCATATTTCTGCTTTTATGTTCTTCCTAATCTGCTGCAGATCTATATCCCCGTCCTGATTTACGAGTGACTGCCACTTCCCCGCGGCGCTGCCGCAGGGAGACCTTGACGATGGAATCAGGCTGGCTTTTTGTCCTTTCCATAATTAGAGAGTACATCCAATTCACCCTGTTCATTACCCCTGGGCCTGATGACAAACGATGAGGAGGCCTGTTTTAATGCGGGGCTCACTTAGTGTGGGGTGAGTCACCGGCGGATATCACATGCATGCAGGTGGATGGCACCAGCATTTAGGTCAGGATGATGATGTTAATTGGGAATTTGTGTATTCTTTTAGCTTTTCTTTTCTTTTTTGCCTGTACTCCTATATGAAGTACCTTTCACCACAGTTGTCAGAAGCAAAAGAGAACTATGTTTAGTAGCCTACCCTATAAGTACCCAGACCAAGGCAATTTTGTCAGGGGTAAATACATCTAAATACACCCAGAGTATGGAACCCAATGTCTGTTTCTTTCTTTCTTTCTTTCTTTCTTTCTTTCTTTCTTTCTTTCTTTCTTTCTTTCTTCTTTCTTTCTTTCTTTCTTTTTTTTTGCAGGCAATGTTAACATGTGATAATAACACATGGCAGGTCATTAGGGAGAATGAATGGATCGTATTAGGCCTACCAAACGGAGGGGATGCAAAAACAAAGCCCTTTCAGGTTGGTCTGAAGATAAATTAGAAAATAGATAGAATTTCCCATAATGGATTCCATTATCCTGTGTCAATCACTGAAGCCATTCTCATGGAAATAGATGCCCAAACAAGGTTCAAACAGACACTCTTTCTATTAAATTATAGCATTTAACATTGCCTTTCGTGATTATGGAACAATCTGCTCCGTTGTGTGTGTTTACAGTTATTGTAACGGGGCCAGGACGTGGTCTGCCAAGGGGATTTCTCTCGATATTCATTGCCTGGAGAGGCATCTGCTGCAGGGCTCTACTGTAGCTCTCCTACTGTATGCTCCAAGTTGGACTTTAATTAAATTGTTCCCTCAGGCATGATAGAAGAGAGAATGAAGTTTCAGGGGTGACTGGGCCATGGGTACAGAGAGAGACCTGGTGGTCTGTGGAAAGACTGACTTTTGTGGTGTGTTTCTGCCGGAGGCGAGACAAGCACTCGACCCCTGACTTTACCAAATGGGAAAGCAGCCCTGTGGCAATGCATCGCTGGCTTGGACCCCCGATGCTGTCAACCAGCTTGGAGTTAATACTGTATGTAGATAGCTTTTCACTGTTTCACTGCTCCTGCATTTCTCTCCCATTCGCCACAGTATGTTGCCTAAAACAAACCATGAGGCAATATGTTGCGCATCAGTCTGGGATGAATAATAAAGAGGTCTGGGAAGCGGAAGGTCGACTGTTTTCCCAAACAATCTGTGTCGAAGAGTCCCTGACTCCCTGGGTACCGTATTAATGGCAGCCACTGCTCCTGATAGTTAGGATGGGTAAATGAGGATAGATCCCACGGCCATGTATATGCAAATGTGGCAAATACCCGAACATCAACTTAAGGGGACACAATTGTTATTATTAATAAATAGTAAGACTTTTTAATGTTAACCCACAAACACATACAGTAGTTTAATGCGTATGCCAATTCACAATGATGGAAATGAACTGCTGTTAATTTCCATCATTGTGAATTGGCATAAGCTGATAAGCATATGAACACCATAGACTTTAGATTTGCTTAGCGTCATATCCAGGGGGTGTATTTGTACATCAAGCTGCCTCATGCTACTGAATCAGATAGGCTACTGCCCTATAGGCCTCATGGCTCGGCAAGGCTTACTTACTTACTGCAAATAATCAGCAATATAAATCAGTGTTATAATGGCTTTTTAAACCTGTGATCATGCTGAAAGCTGAACAAACAAAACAGTTTTGTTCACGGAGCGCCACTTAAAGATTTCCCCCTAAAAGGTGATTTACTGTATACTCAGCGGCAAAATCTATAAGCGCACAATGCATAGTGCTTGGGGCTTGTAGATCTGCTCTGTTTGGTGCGCTCATTTCCACTGTTTACCTTCCATTTAAATCTTTATTGAGATTCAAGTGTATACCCTCACTCTGTATATGTGGTTATGAGGGTGATTACGGTTCGTGTCCAAGGCAATTTCAGTGCTGAGTGAGTTTCTTTCTACTTTCCCCATGAGCAGGGCAGCCTCATTTCTGGAGAGATTGGAGCCTGAGATCCTATCAATCTTTCTTTCTTTCTTTCTTTCTTTCTTTCTTTCTTTCTTTCTTTCTTTCTTTCTTTCTTTCTTTCTTTCTTTCTTTCTTTCTTTCTTTCTTTCTCTCGCTCAGCCAAGAGGCCTGCTGTCACCCTGTCTGGCAGACAAATGATTTGGCTGAATGACTAATGGCTAATTGACTTACTGGCGATTGTTTATACGACTTTATGATCTGATTGCATGCCAGTTTGCTAGCCCGCTGCCCATTGTGTGTCTGTCTGACTGTCTAACAGTAATGTTGGCATCTGCCGGTCTGCAGAAGCACAAGGCCAGCAGATGCCTCTGGCTCTAGCTGCATGCTTCTAGTGCTCCACACAGTGTTGGCAGAGTTGTACCCCTGCCGCCACAATGCTGGGTGAAACTAAATGCACTGTCTCATCATCCAGGCCATGGAAGTCTTTTGAAGGGGCTTGGGATGGGAATGGCAGAGCAGGTGATGTGCAAGCACTGCTATGTGAGAGATGTATATGATCCAAAATGTCTGTATTATCATCTACATCTACAGTGAAAGCAATTACGTTTTCCCCCCCTTTTCCAAATACATATCTCTGTGATAGTGTTATTATCTCCACCATCTTCCATATCCCATTCCGACTGGAGAGAGTCTGGACTAACATTGACCTATTATTCTTCTATACAGTTCAGCTCAGGGTTACAGCTGACTTTACCATTTCAATAAAATATATATATAAATGACTGTCATTTTTGTTAATTTGAAGTTTTTATAAGTGTTTCTAGGATTTCTGTGGCATAGTAGTTCTACTAGTAAATAATTGCATTAATTATGTCGTTTCAGAGAGTTACAAGGTCCTGTAAAAGACATTCTGAAAACAATACAGCAATGTATTGGTATTCAAAATAAACCATGAAACTAACCATGATACTGACAAGATACTGATATGATACTGACCATGATACTGACCATGATTCTGACCATGATACTGATATGATACTGACCATGATACTGACCATCCTACAGTTTAGGCATTTAGCAGACACTCTTAATCCAGAGTGACTTACAATAAGCAAGGTAATAAATACATCAATACATCATCACACTAACATGATACTGACCATATTACTAACATGATACTGACATGATACTAACCATCATACTAACATGACACTGACAATGATACTGGCGTGATACTGACCATGATACTGACCATGATACTGACCCTGATATTGACCGATACTGACATGATACTGACCATGACATTATATATATGATACTGACCAGGATACTGGCCATGATACTGACCATGGAACTGACATGATACTGACCATGACATTATATATATGATACTGACCAGGATACTGGCCATTATACTGACATGATACTGATCATGATACAGACCAACATGTTGAAACACCATGGTAACACAGTAAAATGATAACATGTTTCCATGACATGTCATATCTACATGCCAACAACGTGTCACATTGTGACAGTTGGTGGCTTGTAGATGTGTTCTTTTCGGCAAGCAACACCATTTTATGACAGATAAAATAAGCTTTAGTAGCCTTTCCAGACAAGCTTCCGCCTTATACAAACCCCATTCAACAATAGTAAATCTCCCCTCATCATCCCAATACAAAAGGTCTAATTTGACTGTTTGACTGCAAAAAGTGTGCAAAAAATACTTTACTTGAGTACATTTACACATTTACTTTATACACCACTCTTTGTTGGGAAGAATATCCACAGAGCTATACATGGTACAATGATAGAGTCCCGCTGTTGCCAAGCATCTGCTCGCCTTTTCATCACAGGATTTTGCAGAGTCATGTATCCAGCAGGATGTGTGATTTGGTTGGACAGATCTAATTTTCGGCGAGGGCTTTTGAAAACCGCTCTGTCTCTGTAGTGGGAGATCTCCCCAGAAAGATCAGTGCCGCCTCAGAGGACAGGAGAGACAAGCAAGCTGCTCAACGGTACACGCTCAATTTCTAAAGCAGGAAGAATAACTGTCTGCAGAACGAACACATGCTTGGCAGCAGAACAATGCCTGCTCGGAATCTTTGTGCTTTGCTGTGGGGGAAAATGGAAAGAGAAAAGAAAAAGTAGTTGGTTGAACATTTCCACTCACAAAAACAGCACGTCAGAATGCTTTGAGTGAGTTTCGAGTTTAACCAAGTTGAAGAAAAGTCAACGACAGTCAATGAAAATCATGTTGACATGTCTTCCCAACAGTTGTCTGTAAGGAGGCAATTCTTTTCTGATTGTGAGCCTAGGGTGCCAGTTGCCTATGGGTCAGAAACAAATCCATATACTGTATAGACAAGGTACCGTATAAGGAAAGTGTGCAACAGCCAAAGTAGAAGCCAAATGCACAAAGCACACTAAAAGCAGCAGGCAGAGTGAGAGGACCCTCACAGAATTTGAAGGCCTGCACACAGTAACAAGTTGCTCATAAGCAAAATAACGAATAAAATCCTTCAAATTAAGTACAGCAGTCCTCCGAAAGAGCATAAAGGATCAGTAAAGTCTTCTCTACATTTGATGAGTCAGTTATGAGTATATAATTAACAATGCATAAGGCAGTCTGCATAAGCTCCCAAAAAGGTCTATTGAACGGAACGCTCATTATTTAATTTCATAGCCTACTTTATCATACAGTATGTTTCCCCTTGGTGGAAGATTGCATTGTTCAGGATCATAGTTGACAGTGCAGTCAATCACTTCTGTCACCCATCACTCTCATCACTCTAAATAAGGCTTCATCAGCATAAAACGACTTTGGCCGATGTAGCTTAAGGTACATTTAAATAGACTTTGAATATAGTGATTGATTGAGCTGAAGTAAAGTGGCTTTTCGGAGATAAGAATTCTTAAAGAGTTTCATCATGAGGCTCAGCAGAAGATTTTAAATGTGGAAAGGTTGATTACATCAAGGCTAATAGGAGTGGGAGATGCCATAAACAACAACATTAACTCTGACATCTTATGATAAATGAAGCTGCCTCGTCTGTGTTGCAAAAATAATAATTTCTGTTTGTGATGAAGACTAAAGCCTCCAAATGAGTAATTGTTTTCGACAGTACTTACTGTAAGCTTACTTTGTTGTTGCTTGCTATATGGGTTTATTGATCAGGGCTGAATGCTTTCCATTGCCTAACATAATGCACGTTATTCTTTGAAATCTAATTTCTGGCAGGCTCGATATGCTTAGGAAAAACAACGTATATTGGAGGATGAGGAACTAGTTGATGAGGCGGGCATAATCAATAAAAACATGAGGCAATTAGTGTAACACTCATATTTCTTCAGGGAGGCGGATGTGGCGATCAAAGTAATGTCTACTCACAGTCTCACACACACCAGACTTTAATGAGACACCACCATACGTAGCTTCTGAGGGTATGCTGTATATGCACGTAGATGAAAAGATCCTTTACAAACTCAATAGGAGATGAAAAAAGACAAACCAAGCACAATTTCTTCCTTGTACTTTCTAATGATGCAGATAATTAAAAGGAGGTAGTAGACGGAAAAGTGAAATTAGACTTCACTGATCACCCTGACGACAAGAACTCCTCACATCAGCTTCCGCAACTCATTTTTCTCACCTCCTGCCAGGAACTATCAAGGGTCAGCATTTCTGGAGCTTCCAGCCTCTGGGAAAAAAGTACCTCAATTAACAAGCACTGGCAACATATGAACACAATGTGCCAAAGTGGACGGGACAGAATCAAAAGGCATGAGCTCATTTCAGTTTTCATAAATCATGCCAAGGAAGCGTTACATTTGGAGGATGACACATTAAAGGAAAATAAACATGAACAAACTCCCAACACCCTATACACAGTGGGATATGTAAGAATATTTGTAGAATTAGGCTACACATTCATGCCTACTTTATTTAACAGATATAATAATATGAAGTGGATAACTTTAACTATAATTCAGTTCACTTTAAATTATTACAAAACAAAAATGTGTGAGTATTCCAACATTTCATTATCACCACTATGAATCTATTTCTTGTGTGTAATCATGACATTTGGACAATTGAATTACGGTACATTTAAGCCAAAACTTGTCATATCAGTGTCCCTATATAGGAACATAACATTCTATTTCAGATCATTTTATATGGGGTCCATGGCCTAATGACACTAAATATGGGGTCCATGACATAAAACGGTTTGAAAAAACCTTGGCACCAGCCTAGAAGAGTGAATGTCCCTTCACTTCACTCACTCACTCTTTTTTTGGTTGGTCTAAGGATTAGAAGTCATACAACTGGGGAAATCATCTGTATATATTCCTGTATCTTGCGTCCTTACTTCAAGTACAACATGAATATTGTCTTTGGTTTGCAGTGGAAACCCTAATGGGCAACAGAATAATTTTCCGCTCTCATATTGTACCATCAAATCTCCATCAGTCATCAGTCTATCGCCTGGTGCTTTACTCTCTGACAGCACCATATGATAGAAGACAGCTGTAGCAGACCATATTATAATATAAAATGGATAATTTGAGAAATTGATGAATTAATCTGTTGAACGGAGTAGATTAGGTGGGTTTGTATTATCCACCATTATGTTTCAGAGAAAAACACCAGACGGATCCATGACAGATTGAAACAGAGTAAAACACTTTAATAATTATTAGATAGATAGAGAGACAAAAATAAAAATAAAAAAATTCACAGGAGGCAAGCAGTGATCACCCCATGATGTGAACTGCAATGTTCAAATATACTACATTGCAGCCGCTTTTTTGAGAGTAAAAAAAAGGCATGCGTAATGGCAGGTTTCCCCTGAAAATCAAGCCGTCTTCATCGATATGTGTTGATACCTCGATATCGATCATTTTTCGTTATTGCCCAGCCTAGGGCACAGCCAGCCACTGCTGCTGTGTCCTTGCTAACTTCATTTAATTGACCACGTTTAAAAAGATATTTGTTTTTAAAATTAAAATCCTCTCTCTGGCACTTCTGCCAGTGTGCCAGTGCATGATCACCCTCCCCTGTGCCAATGTTGGCACCAGTGCCTAAGGTTGCCTACCCCTGCTCTAATTCATGACCATTGTAAATGCCTGAGGCCATACGGTTTACATAACTTTAGTGCAGAGGACAAAGATGTTCGCCAGAAGTGGAGCAAAAATACTCTGACCACACCCACACGGACGGTTGTGGCCATGCCCTGCCAGACTTTTACCACACCCACTCCACAATGGCCACACCTATGAGAATTGAATTGCCTCTTTTATCAAACTTAAAATTTTCAGCACTGGGAGAGATGGTGGTGGCAGTATTATAGGGGTGATTATTACTGTACTTGGTGTGAACAATTACTTTATGATTTAATTATTTTCTTTTTGTTTAGTTTTTTGTTTTTTGGTGTATTGTTAAGTTTGTTATGTAGTGTCAAGAGGTGTCTCATGTACCGGTATGTTTGTGATGTACTGTCAATGTTTTTCCTTATAATAAAAATATTGAAACAGAACAGCACTGGTTATGCCTAATTTACAGTATGCTTGCGTGATTGTATTGTATGAACTGAGCAGACAAAATTGGAACTGGAACACTATTAGCAAATATATTTTCTGTTTATTAAAGAGCTGGAGAGACTGGGAGAGCCATGTTACTGAACACTCTATAGCAATGATTAGTATCAGAATATGGGGCTTTTAAGCCGTGACATCATTTTGTAGTCAGACCTCCAAGCAGATTTATTGTCAATATCTGTCCCTCGCTATTTCAACAGATCCGAGACAAAAATAACGACTAAAGTATAATTCTACCACTTTCCTTTCAACAACAAAGAGAAGAAAAAATTGTAAATAGTAAAAATAGTAAAAATATTCACGGGCGCTGGGGCTTTTTGGCCCCAAAAGTTCTCCTCTGCCTACAAAATAATGTCAGACTTAAAGCTGTACTGTGGAAGCTGCTCAACTAGTAGTCAGTAGCGGTAATGCTTTTTTCGTCCGCTTTGCCGGACCACTGCGGCCATCGCGACCACCTCCGCCTCGCCGATACGCATCCGTAGAGCCGTCTCCCGTCATTTTTAGACCAGGATTGAGGGAGTAGCAGGCAAGATTCCTTCACCAATGTAAACACAGTTGCTGAGGGAAGCTATTTCCTGAAGAGACAGCAAGACTCGCTGTGATTGGCCGGTGGTGTATCATGTGGGAGATGACATCATTTTGCCGGGAAATACAGCCCCTGTCAAGGCTATGTAGAAAACATATAAAGAAAAGGCTTTTGGGGCTGAAATTAACAGAGTGGGTGTTCTAAAACTTTAGTGATTTAATAGTTAGGACAATTTTAAGATTTGTTTTATTAAAAAAGTTACATAGTATAACTTTAACAGCCCCATAGAGCTTTGAACATAAGCTTTTGCATATGGGACCAGGATATTTGATATTTGACACTGGTCCAATGGCTAAAACATGCACGAGAAACTTTTTAAATGTTAAGATTGCACACAAGACAAAGATAATCAGGTTCAAGTGTTTATTAAAAACAAATTTGCGTTTCGGAATACAAAATGATTTTGATGCAAATGGATTGGATTTGTACAGATCACCGCCAAAGGGTTTGAACATTTTTGAGGTACAGTACAAGGAAGCAGCACACATTTAACCAACTACAAGCATAAAATGAGCACACAAAATAAAATGCAGTTCTTTACAGTAAACCACAGCAAATAATGTAAACCTACAAGTGGTAAAACAGAAGCATTTGCTCAGTTACTGTTAGGTAAGTTTGGGGGAGGGGGCACTTTTTATGGATAATGTATCCTCTCTGTGTGGCTTTATAAAAACAGAATCTGCAGAGCAAGAAGAATCACACACCAAGAGACCACCTTCAAAACAGGCCCATTTTTCAGAAGCTTTAATGCATCGTGTCTGCTTTGGGACAATTCACATTGTGCTACTTTCTTTCCTTTTGGATTTTTCTTTTCCTTTTTCTGCAGATAGAAACAGCTGAGAAGGATATAATGTAGGGAAGGCACAGGAGGAAATAAGCTTAATTTACACTTATATACAATAGTATAGGCTATAGTGTAGGAGGACTGCAGGAAGGCCCCAACAGGGTTTCATACCCAGGCCAACAGCTGGCTGTGGCTGTGGAGCATTATGAACGAACACACCATCAATGGGCATACATTGTTTCAACTAGCCATTTCTTTTGATAACAAGCATGTGTACACTTGTACAGCACGTCGTGTTAGTGCTAGAAACCTAGACACCTACCACAAATGTGCTTTCTTTCAAACTAAACACAAATACACATGTTTCAAAGTGACAAAATAGGTGTTGGACACAACTCATCTGTGCACTACACATCATTCCTCAAGACAATACTTCAGTCATTTGAAAATGTGCAGTCCCAAGGCTGAGCATAATGCTACATATCGTTGCTGTTGGGCAGAAACCATATTTCAACTTTTAGTGTTTTTACCTCAATAACATCATGTCCTACTTTGTCGTACAAGAGTGCTGCAAAAAGTAGCAACATTTGTTTTAAATGTTTTAAAGTGAAAGTGTTTAAGTGTGTCTGTGGCTTTTATGAATATTGGTATTAAAACTGGATCCATTGGAAAAGTAATTTCCAAACTGTTCCCCCGACAGCGACGATATGGTAGCACCATCTGTCCCTGGAAAGCACAAAATATTGCTTGAACGCCAAAACAAGCAACACCAAAACGACAAGGCTGCAAAAGCCCTGTTGACCCTTCAGACTGTTTGCCAACAGCGAAATAAATGAACAAAAAGTTGTAAGAACAAACAAAAAGTTAGTATCGAGTGAAGGCAGAATCTAATTGAGGTCTTACTCCAGCCAATGATTGTTTTCTCCCAGGTAATACAATTAACTCAAATGTCGTCGTCCGTCCCCCCCTCAGCCATAGGTCAATTAGTTCTTCTATTGTTCTAAGCTTGTGGAGATTACAAAACGTACACAGATTACACGCATTGCAAGCAAGTATTGACTTTGAAACCACGCCTGCAGCTTCACTGTTATTAGCTAATACATCAGCTTGTGTCATTTGACTGTCTATGACATTCATACAGTATGCATGATTAAAGAGCTCAGTTATTCGATACGACTCTTGTACTCTGTGGTCGATATAGAATAATTGTATGTGGTACGGGTCTGTTGGGATGCCTGGTAGTTTTTTCCCCCACTGCATGCACAGTGCTATATACAGTACAGTACTTACTGGGTAGTGCAGTTGGACCCTTGTCAGGTCTCTTTGTTATTAAAGATGATATACTCTGTTGTTGTAATTCAAATCATCCCCCTCCCACGAGGGGCAATAATTTTGAAAGGTGGTCAACTCAGGTAAACAACATCTCCGACAAACAATTCATTTCGATGAGAGAGAAAGGGGTAAGAAAGTATTACTACCATCAGTCATGTCCACTTTTCTTTACAGTCTTTTATTTGCCTCTGCTGCCTTGCAGTCCCCTCCACCCCACCTCCCCGCCCCCGCCCCCTAGGGAACTGCATGGCAGTTAATAAGTATTGTTCCTAAATGAGAGTGAAGCTTTATACAATTAATAGGAACAATGTCGCAGGCGTCGTCTAGGGTGAGTAGTGGAGCTGAAAATGTGATCCCAACAAAGCAATGTCCAAGTGAGGACGCCAGGCTCAGCCTGCCAAACCCATCTTTAATAGTTATCTTGATGCTTTATTCATTACTATGCCATAGAAGACGAAGTCATGAACCGTGATTGCATTACTGTTTCATAGGCCTGTTATTATGCAGGGGGGGAAGGGGTACATAAAAAGCTCCTTTAAGCCACCCTTCCACGTCAGAAAAACACTTCCCAGAATCCTCTAAGCTCAGCGTATTTCGACTCCATCACTTGATGTATAAAAAAAAATCTCATGTGATTTCCAATCTGAGAGGCTTGGCTGTGCACCTTATAACACGAACACAGCTGAACAATTCTCTTCAGCTTTTGGGGACACTCTTTGCTCCGCTTTTCAGATGCCGCTAAATCCCCTAGTCAGGTGAAGGCATTTGTCTTATTTCTTTCCCCATACCAGGGACGTGCTGGGCCCGATTCAGCCCGGGAAAAAGAGTTGCAGAGGCCCTCATTCATGCACGCTATGGAGAGAGATCTCTCTCTATTGTGACAAGCCAGTGGGCCAATTATATTTAGTTGTATTATAGTTTAGTTATATTTTGTTGTTGAAACCTTGTACGTCCAAAACCGTTTGTTTTGTATTTATCATTTTAAAAATGATTTAACTAGTGAAAACAGCCGATCTACAAGCACACAACGCCTCGCACCGCGAGGCGTGGTGCGAGGCGTTGTGTGCTTGTAGATCTGCTGTTTTCACTACTTTTGTGCGACGGCCTTGTATGATGAAGCAGGGCTTTGCTTGGACCGGCCGGGAATGAACCGGCCGTTCGGGAGTTGTCCCGCTTTTCCCAATGGCCAGCACGTCCCTGCCCCATACAGAATATAAACAACACAAAAATCAGAGAAAAAAATGAATGAGAGATAAAAATCCAGATTGAGTCAAAGACACACACAAAACATTATATTACATTAATTACAATATTTTCCCAGAAATGTACATTTGAGAGTAGCAATTTAAACCATGCAGTAAAAAAAAAGCTGCAGTGATCCATGCAGCTATTGAGGATCTTATTTTGCCACAGGAGTGCACATTGCCATCAAAAACACCCTTCCATTGTCCAAATGGCAATCTCCAATTCATGTTACATTCTATATACCTTAACAATGTGTAAGGTTACTCAAGAATTACCCATCCACAAAACATGCAGCACAAGGACACTTGACGAAAAAATGATAGTGCGGCTTCGCCGTGACAATGACTTGAGACTCAACCTTGAGACTCAACCTTTTTTTTTCATCACAAGAGAGCACTTGATTTGCTCAACAATAACTGCAACACATACGGGAGTGGATGCGTGATGCGCTACACAGTACGAACCGTGGGGATTTCAACAGGGAATAAGACCCAGCAACACAGTTCTTTTTTTTCAAGATGAACTATCACCTCTAGAATGGACGGTAATTACCTCTATTGATCACAGCAGGAAATTGTGCTGAAATTATGCGATTATTCTTAACGGTGCAGTATATTGAAATTCACAGCATGGTTCTGCTGGCCTACACACCCACACATCTTCATCAGAATTTAAGGAGCTCTGTCTTGGAGCAGAAAGTAGAGCCTCACATTTCATTTGACAGTTCTGTTCCACAAGCTGTCCAGGAGACGCACCAGTAGGGCTGGGCGATATGAATTAATATCACTTTATTTCAAACATTTGCCTCGATAGACCCTATTCACGGCCCGCCCACGCACGCGCACTCAGCGAATTTCTCAGCAACTTCCTGGTTATGACGTCAGCTTTGGAGGGTAAAATAACATAGAAATTGCTGGACTTAAAGCCAACAAATCATTATTTCGAACGGTAAAGTAAATTATAACGCTTTGTTTTCTTGATCATGCTAGCTGTATTTTATACATTACTATTCGGAAATTGCATTAAATTTGCGATTTCTGTGTTAACTCTATGGGATATTAGTAGTTTTTCCCCTTCAACCATGACATCAGCACCAGGAAGTTGCGTAACGCGAATTCGGTCAATTTACGATTATTATTTAAAAAAAAGAAAATAGTGAAAATAACAGATCTAGAAGCTCACGTAATGCGACAAGTTTGAGATCGGGTTTGAGTTATCAGATCGGCCATGTTCGCGACTTTTGTACACGACCATTGTACACGACCATTGTACAACAAAGTGCAGTATAATACATTTTCTGTGTCGATTCGTTGATACTATAGAAATTAAAAACAATATAAAAACAAGAAAACCTGCTTCTTGACTATTTGATTAATCTACATGAGCAAGACTAAGTCGATTATTGATTCCTAATGTGGGTTTCGATATATTTTCTGTTAATTGCCCAGCCCTACCTCACCAGCACATGCGCTGCTACTTGTTTCTTTCACTTGGATATTACACTATATATAATATATACAGTACTGTACTCAGTACGTAGTTCTGGAGATAAGACAAGCTGCTTCATTTGTGATATTTTAAACCAATACTGACTACATTACAGTCAAAACAGAAGCGAAAGGAAAACAAAATGACAAGACAGTGGTGTAGAATAAGAAGCATAAAACCCAGTTAGTCCTTCCGAATAATGCTACACAGCAAAATCTGGAGTGTTAAAAATGGACATTGTCTTTTTTTTTTATAATACACTCAGAGTTAAATTTAACTCAGTGGATTTTGCAGTGAGGGAACTGCAGTGCTCATACTGTAGGTAGGTTCAAGCCATATGTACTGTATCATTTCATGGGTTTGGATCAGTGGTTCTGAGTTGATTTTGAGCTCAAATTCTTTGTACACAACAGGTCACAAACAACTTTTTTTGAAACACTCTTCATCTAGATCAGTGATTCTCAACCGTTTTAATTTCAAGGCCAACCGGGTCGATAAGCATTAATTAGGCCACAAACCTCCATGTGATATATTGTTTTAATCTGGGACACCAATTTACGCTAGCCTGTAAAATCATTAGTATTAATTCTAAGAAAGATTTAATTTCAAGGTCTCCCAGTTTGATATGCATTAGATCCGGACATCCATTTGATATCATTGTTTGTTTGTTTGCTTTTATCTCTGGGACCCCAATCTACACTGTATAATCCTCAGTGTTACTTTAACTGTAAACAAATAGTCCTTTATGGGTCCGTTTGGTAAACCCGTAAGGGTCTCTATCTGATTCCTAACTGTCAATCATTTACCTGGGGAAATCCCTGGAACCCTGTGTAGGTCCCCTGGGGGTCCCCAGACCCCACGTTGAGAACCATTGATCTATTCTTAGATGACTGAACCAAAAATGGAAGGAGGCAACAAAAGAATGAAAACAGCTGCCAGAGGACAACACAATTACAGGCTATAGAAATGCATACAATACATTGATCACATAAAACATGATATATCAACATACAGCATAGATTTAGCGTCTGTGACTGTAAGCAAACAAGAGCTAAATAATTTAAAGCACTTTTTATCAAACATTTTCATGCCATGGACCCCCAAATTGATACGCGTTTGGACTCTGACCCCCATCTGAAAATACTTTGTGCCAGGGACCCCCCCTACTAGATTTGTGTTGTTAGAAGAAAATATTATAATTTTTTCAAGATATCTTTTGAGCAGTGTTAACCGCTCCTACATCTGGCTGTGTTTGTACGCATGTCCCCCATCCCACATTGGCCAAGCTTCGCGGGACGCTTAATGAAAATTAAGTATAAATAGCACCGCTCACTTCACACTGGGTGTGATCTTTTTCCCTCGGATCTACAAGCTCGCAGCACGTTGTGAGCTTGTAGATCGGCTATTTTCAAATAGCCAATGTATATTAGGGTTAAAGTGGTTAAACAGATTTTTCGATGCTACATCAACTAATTTTGCTCACGGACCCCTGGGGGTCCCCGGACACAACTTTGAGAACCACCGAAATGGGAGACAGCAGCAACAATGTCATCATGTGCCGGTTGCTGAGGAGTAAGCATATCATCACTGTTGGGCAGAAACCTTGTATCTCCAAGTTACTTTACTGTTTTTTTCATAAAGTAAAGCCCTGCTTCATCATACAAGACTGTCGCACAAAACTAGTGAAAGTAGACAATCTAAAAGCACTTGCAGATCGGCTATTTTCATCATTTTTAAAATGATAAATACAAAACGAACGGTTTTGGACATACAAGGTTTCCATCCGACCACGGCGATATATACAGTAGGGTACAAAGCCTGAGTGAAAATCCAGACTCAGTCTTACAGTGCTGTAGGGCCCGTTGCATCAGGCTGGCTTAAATTAGAACCCCTCAGAACCCGTCCACCATTCCTCCACTCCGGGCCCTGACCAAGAGACTGATCACAGCCCTGGGAGGATGGAGGCTGACGGCACGGCCGCGCAGTCAGCCCAGTCTGCAGCCCTCCGTCAACGCTGCGATATTGGCTGCCATCCAACGCGGTTCAGTACCTCATCGATTATTTTCCCAGAGCCGCAATCTTGAAAGGGCCGCATTTAAATGTAATGGCATGAGCCATGAGGACACGCCTGTCATGTCTAAAGAGCAATAGGAAGGTATGTATAAGCATACAGTTGACACTGCTATGTGTTACGGTATGACACAGTGATATTCTTCACACAGAGGCATAATACGTGGATGAGAATATGAGCCGGAGAGAGAGGGGGAAAAAAAACTCACAAAATGTGCCATCGCAGTCTACAGTTGACTATATCGCAGGCACACAAATGATAATAGCACGCATTAACTTCAAACGGTTTTACTGCACACATTAAAATGGCCCTCTCGCCACGGGGTCATAAGTGACTCAACTCTGTCCGTTGAGGACAGAATCTTTAATTGCACATTGCTTTATATGCTGTGATGCTCACATTGTCAAAGAGTGGCACAAGATAAGAGTGTCAGTAACTTCTCTCTCTCTCTCTCTCTCTCGCTTTAGAATAAATTACCAACCAGATATACAGGACATCCAGCCAATGGTGGAACATACCGTAACTCAATTTCACAGCATTAAATGAAATTAATATAATTATAATCTAAAGAAACAAAAAAAAAAGAAAACTTCAGATTGTGTTACATTGAATGCACAAATATAGTGTAGCAAAAAAAACTAAAAAGATTTATACAATTTGCAAAAACTGTTTGCCCTTGAATGGGAAACCCCTTTGAATCAGGACTCAGGCTGACCCATGAAAAATAGATATGGAATAGATATGGAAATGAGAATCCAATCTGACAGCGCATCTGCCTTCAGTCATCCCTCCAGTTGAAAATGAACCAAAGGATGCTTATTATGCACCGAATAGAGTCTGACTGGAGGAAATGCAGACAGACCACCCCCACTGCCAACGTGACTATCGCCACAGTTTGGCTGAAGTTTCCTCTAGCAAAAGTTTGTTGGAGTTCTTTTTGAACTACTGTGCTTGCAGACGTGTGGAGGAGGTCACTTTAAGTTGGAGGGCGGCTGTTGTTTTCCTTTATGTTGTTGTTTCTGCACTTCTGTGTTCTGCATTACAACCATCTTCTGCTTGACTTATGGTTCAGCAGATTGTTCGAGTTGTTTCATCTGCTCCCTCTCGCACAGAAAAACAAGAGTGCCTTATATTCTTGGATTCAGCAGAGGAAGCCAAAATGTTCAATATTCTATAGGTTCCTCATCCTCACCACCGAGTGGTCATAAACAAAACTCTGGACTGCATGTGCACCGAGGACAACAATCAACCAGCCGGGAATAGCAATGCGCAACTTAACAATTCTATGCGTTATACCGTAGATATGTCTTGGGAATTGTAAGGATATGAACATTAGTGAGTAACCCATAAGGAACATGTGCTTCATGTCTTTACATGAGATTGCCTCGTCCCTGGAGAGCAAAGTGCCAGTGCCAACCTGTTCCAGCCAAGGTCATGACAGCTGCCAGGACGGGTTGAAGAACTTGATGGCGTGTGTCTTGGCCCATTTGGCAAAGACCGCCTTTTCTGTGATGAAGCGGTGGCCACCGTAGGGGGCGCTCTCATGAAGCGTGTACTCGGCGCACTCGTCCCGGCTGCCTGCCTCGTAGTAGTGGTACGGCACCTTTCTGTAACCACCCGTCCTGAACAGGAGGAGCGAGAGAGAGAGAGAGAGAGGCAGAGAGAGGGAAAGAGAGACTGGTTAAGTGAATTGAAAATGTGCATCTTAGTTGACAATAGTTGTCTCACAGATTTCCCCTGGGAGTTGTAACAGTCTAAGTTACAATTTGCGGTTTTACACACCTTACCTAAGGGAAACTGAGGTAGTTGTGGAGAGAGCGGAGTGATTCTCATTCACATCCTCAGCCCATAATTTCCCCACTGGTTCTGAAATTCTAAAGCGGGGAACGGCAGGGCCTCTTCTTCTCCAGCGACTGGAGTGCCATCGCCCCACACTGGTCGTGTGTGAGAGAGAGAGGCTTACCTGTGAATCTATGGCCCTTTTTGTGAGAGGGAACGATATGGGGCAGAACAGTAAACCCGCTCCACTGCAGACTCTAATAACAAGCGACAGCTTTACAAGAGGAGGACTTGTGTAACAAGTTTTATTAGGGGGATGAACAAGCTTAGGGTAGAGGGAAAAACAGCAATCATAATACCCAGCCGGTGTGTCCACCACAGCGGATGCACGTGCAGACAGTGGCCGGCTGCCAGTTTAACGCATGGCCCCCTGCAGCAGCCGTTCATCTCTCTACCTGTCCTCTTGTCTGTGTCACACAGTGGCGCACGCACACGCATATCAGCGTTAACAAATCGTTGTTGTCGGGTGAAACCTTGTATGTCCAAAACCGTTTGTTTTGTATTTATAATTTTTTAAATGATTTAAAATAATGAAAATAGATATTTTCACTAGTTTTGTGCGACAGTCTTGTATGATGAAGCAGGAGATACGAGGTTTCTGCCCGACAGTGATGAAATGCTTTCAATTTTGGCGCCTCTGCCGTGCCTGTTGAATCTCGATTACTGCACAAAGTGAGCTAAATTGGAGCGTGACAGGGCAAAGAGATGACCTTCCTGCCAAGCAGGCCAGTGCATCCCCAAAAGTGTGCTCTCCGCCACCTTCTGTAAACCGTCTACTCCGAAACATGATATGGTGTTGTCTCTCACTAGACCAAAGTCAATGAGTGAGACAGAGCTAGCGAGAGAGAGCGTGGCTCCACCCTGCTGCTAAAACTATCATCCTTATGATCTGCTGATGAACCTCTCTCTCTTCATCCCTCCATAATAGGTAAAGCATTTGATTCAGAGTGTGGGTGGGTGTAGAGAACTAGAGGTGGAAGTGGAACTGTGAGAGTAGGGCAAGCGACGGCGAGAAGGGATGCGAGCCGGCTTCGATTATGGAGACATAATATGAATGAGCAACCATGCCCTGAGCAACAACATCTTGTTGGTCACCCTCCCACCGCCTC
This sequence comes from Nannobrachium achirus, assembly GCF_963921795.1. NCBI lineage: Eukaryota > Metazoa > Chordata > Actinopteri > Myctophiformes > Myctophidae > Nannobrachium > Nannobrachium achirus. The sequence goes on along the minus strand of NC_137814.1, from coordinate 46,212,085 downwards.
ACAACCAGACAGTAATCACACGCCCGAGAGTCAATGAGAAGATTCCAGCCCCAAAATACAAATAAACCTTTAAAAGGGCAGAGGATTAGGGGTCCTGGGGTCACAACTCCCCTGCTACGAGGGACAGCCTGCTCCGGCAACCTGCTGGGCAAAATGTAATGGTATTTGCTTTTCTACGTTTTGCAGGGGAGGGATGTATATTTCTGTGGTTTCTGTCAGGTGGAAACCATGTTCTAAAATACTTTTCAGGAAATGTAAAAAGTGAACCTGTGTTCCAATGGATCCAATGTAGTTATTATTTAGTCACAAGCTATTCTAAATACTTTTAATTGGTTAGCCCACAGCTAGAATTGATCACTTGAAGTTAAAAAAATAGCTACAAGCTCACACTGTGTTACATCGCAGATTCGTGGTGCATTGTGAGCTAGTAGATCAGCTCTTTTTGGTACTTTTGTGCGACGGTGTCGGATGACGAAGTAGAGCATTAATTTATGGGGAAAAAAACATGAAACATGAAATATGGAGATTTCTGCCCAACAGCAACGATATTCTAGTTGGTGTCTTACTTGCAGTAGGTGTCATTGATCATGCCGTAGATGTGGATCTCCTTGCACATGTCCATGGCTAAGATGAGTGTGAACCAGCCGGTGCTGAGGTAGGAGCCCGATTGGATCCTAAAAGTAAAAGTAAGATAAAGACAGATTGTATTCTGTTATAGAGGTATTTTCTTTACTGTATTCATCAACCATTCAATCAATCAGCACAAACACATTTAATCCATTTTTATCGTCGTAAAATCTTATTATACTTCACTGTAAAATGGTGGTGTAAAAATAGTGAAAAGGCCAATTTACAATATAGTTCACAACGCGTTGCCACACAATGTTAGCCTCGTAAACCAGACTCTCCTTTCATTCGAATCAGAAGGCAGGAGGAGTCTAGTTTACTAGGCTAACACAATGTGTCTTAATGGAGGCAAATATTAAAGACAATTGCATTGCATCCTACTGTTCAACATTTTCTAACAAGCTCTCTTATATTTTATATTCCACACTGCTCTATTAGACAATACAATGTTGTTAATACAATAATATGTATTAACACATCACTCCATACAATAGATCTCTTTGCCGTAAGTTAATTTCTGTCTTTTCAATAGTAGCCTACTGTACATCTAGTGACAGGGTCTCTGTTATTTGTTGTTACGTTTGTCTGTGCAAGGCCAAAGACCTTGATGGAAATAAGTCTTTGACGTTTTTTCTTTTATCCTTGAAGTGTTATTTCATTGAAAAGCATGTATTTCATGTACTTGTCCTTTTAACATGACATCCAAATAAGTCAAATCAAATCAGGGCTCTTGAACTTTGCACTCCTTACTTGATTACTTGTAAAGCAAGCAATCTCGTGGTGTAAGGGACTGTATTGTGCTGCTGTACTCTAGTTTGAAGCAACTCTATTGAATACGCTGCAGATAAAGTACAATATGAGCCCATATACTATCGTCTCAAAGCCAAAGTAACTACGAACAAAGATTTGACTGAAAAATGATCTTAAGTTGCACTCATTGTGTATCTGTTATTTGAGGTAATTGTTTATCCAAATCACGACGGCTAATTTGATATTAGGGTACACAAATAAGTCAGTGTGACATGAATTGATAATGGCTCAAAAATCTCTTTATTTTAAGTACCGGTACAGGGCGTTGTGTGTATATAATAACTATATCAACATAGACAGTGGAGATTGTGTGCCCTTTGCGAGGCGAAGCATTTGTACTCTGACATTACTGTTGTTCAACTTTAAAAAAAAAACTGTTCTCACATGGTTTTTATGTTTGAGAGATGCAATTAACTGTGATAGAAAGAACCTAGAACTGCAAAGGTCACGAATGGAGGCGGTTTCATGGAAACAATGGGGGAAAATGTCAATGTTAATTGCACGAATGTAAGTGTGGCGCACAAGTGGATTCATAACCATGTTCTTACCCATACTAACTACAAATACCGACATGCCGGCACACACACACACACAGACACGCGCACACACATATATACACACACACATATACTGTATACGCACGCACGCACGCACGCACGCACGCACGCACGCACGCACGCACACACGCACACACACACACACACACACACACACACACACACAGCCTTTGAAAACAACAACTGGATAGCTTCCCCCGGCAAAATGTACAAATAATTGTGTGTGGGGGCGTCCGGGTGGAGCAGGGGTAAAGTGCAGAGACTAGGGGTTTAAATCCTTCATGGTGCCTCCAGCTTGGCCACCATGCACTCCGACCGAACCCAATTGGAGGCGTGTTTGTATACTGTATGTGGGTGGGAAGTCGTACTACTGACTCCTACAGGTTGTTTGGGGTGTCTGTTCAGCACGCGGTGGAACTGGGAAGGACAGTGTGTTCCTCTAAACTGGTCTTAAGACTAAAATGACTTTGCTGTCAAAAAATTACTTTGCAGTCAAAAATCAAGAATAAAACAAGAAAATAGGGTTAGAATGGGCTATCTTTTGATATGAAACATTTTGCATTTGTCATTGTGCCATTCTATTCTGCATAAGGTGCTGTGTGGATAAAGTTAATGTAGGCTATGTTGTGGGTTGACTGGTGTAAGCATGTTGGCTGACTGGAGTAATGATTAATGTAGTAAACAAGAACTAAAGAAAATGTAGTCACCATAAATGTGAGGAAACAAATGGCTTGAGTTGAAGAGACAGAGAGGGGGCTAACAAGGAGTATTCCGACTAAGCTACAGAATATTGTCTCAGACCACTTAGCCAGCCCAGTGCACAATCGTACACATAGACTGGGGTTGTATGGTGAAACCACATAAAGGGCCATCTAACATATAATTTTCCGAATGTCTGTCTGTCTGAGTGTCTGTCTGAAACCGCGTTTCTCCTCAGTGGCTGGAGCAATTGATCTGAAATCGCATCACCATCAGCATATGAACACACCTGACATAACTGTGAAGCCCGTTTGTCACTTTCACAAATCGTATGCTGTATAATTGCATTTTTATGGTGTATCTATATCTATTTAGCCTACAGTACCTTTTGTGACCACACATGTTAAGGGAGGGGCGCTGTTGTTCAGGCCATGCACAATCACACACAAACCCACACACACACAGACACACACACACACACACGGGGGGGGGGGGGGGGGGGGGGGGGGGGGGGGGCGGGGGGGGGAGGGGTTGGGGGGGTGGTTCTGGCCCTGTTACAGATGTTGTCCAAAATCATGCAGATCGGTACACAGTATCTCTGTAGCCGTTAAATGGAACGGGTATTTCTTACATTGATGCTCCTACATATTAGCATGCAAGCACCAGTTAAAGTTACTTTCCATCCCTCATATACTGTGTGCACAGTGCACATCCCATAATCCACACACTGCACATCATTTCGGAGCTCATATCTTTGAACGGGTAAGGGCTAGTTTGTAGTAATAAGGGAGTAGCATAGGAAAATGGCATATTTTTATATTCTGTCAACACCATTACTGTGTATATTCATCAGCTATTAGCCACTCTTGCAGTCAGACTGCTTGCGTGCTTCATGCATAAACACACAACACAAAGACAGAGACCCTTGCGTCCATGCACTCAGATACAAACAACGCACGCACGCGCGCACACGCACACACACACACACACACACACACACACACACACACAGTCACGCACACGCACGCACGCACGCACGCACGCACGCACGCACGCACGCACGCACGCACGCACGCACGCACGCACGCACACACACACACACACACGCACACACACACACACACACACACACACACGTGCGCGCCACACCTCAGCTGATTGCCAAATATCCCCTAGAAAGCTTGATGGAATAATTAAGGAGGTAGGATCTGCTGACCTGATACTTTCCATTAGATTTTGAATCAGATGTCTGGAACTGGGGAGAAGGATTGACAGATTCAAGGTCGAGACTCGAGAGCATACCGGTACCATGTGTTTACCACTGATTATTACTACGCAGAGCTAGGATTTAACTGTGAGGGGCCACACAGTGAGAAGTTTCACCTGTCCTGTAGGATGAAATGCAGTGCAGAGTGCCGCGTACCGAGTGCCGCGCTGCGAGCTTGTAGATCTGCTATTTTTGAAAAACTGTGAAAATGTGTGCAAGTCTTTGGATATCTTTGACACGATCTTTGACCCGACTTCTAAATCCTTCCTCTAAATCAGTGCTTCTCAAACTTTTTCATGTGAAGGACCCCCAAAATGACATGTATTTGGCCAAGGACCTCCATTTCGAAATATTTTGTTTCAGGGACCCCCAAAAGCAAAGTTTGAGTTAAAAACATTCACTTTAAAAATACATATATTCAAAGATTTGCACACATTTTCACGACTTTTTCAAAAAATAGCAGATCTACAAGCTCGCTGCGCGGCACTCGGTGCCGCGCTGTGAGCTTGTAGATCTGCTATTTTTCAATAGTTAAAGCATTCACCTGTAGGATGAAATGCATGCAGAGGAACACGCCATTACTCTCCTTGTTTTTGTCCTTCCCCCCTTCTGCCACCCAGGTGGAAGAACGCATTGCTGCATGTCTGGCCGACATCTCACAGTGGATGTCAGCCCACCACCTTAAGCTGAACCCGGACAAGACGGAGCTACTCTTCTTCCCAGCTAAGTCTTGCCCCATGCAAGATCTCACTATTTCCATAGATAATGCATTTGTGACTTCAGTTCCTACTGCTAGAAACCTTGGTGTGGTCCTGGACAGCCAGCTATCATTCAAGGCACACATTGCATCAGTCACCCGGTCATGTAGGTTCACACTCTATAACATCCGTAAAATCAGACCCTTCCTCACCCAGGAGGCAGCCCAGCTCCTCATTCAGACATCTGTCATATCAAAGCTTGACTATTGTAACTCTCTCCTCACTGGTCTCCCGGCATGTGCACTTAAACCTCTCCAACTGATCCAAAATGCCGCGGCACGACTGGTCTTCAACCAGCCTAAGTTCTCACATGTCTCTCCCCTTCTCCGCAGCCTCCACTGGCTCCCGGTTGCGGCCCGCACTGAATACAAAACACTGATGCTGACCTTCAAAGCAGCCAAAGGTATGGCTCCTCCATACCTCCAGAAGCTGATCAACCCCTACACCCCCACCCGGTCACTTAGATCAGCCAACACAGGGATGCTGACAGAACCCTCGCTCAAAACTCCAGGGCAAAAATCCACTCGTCCGAGACAGTTTGCCCTCCTGGCCCCCAAGTTGTGGAATAAACTCCCTGTCGCACTTAGAACAACGGACTCACTCGCTAGCTTTCGCCGTGGACTGAAGACTCACCTTTTCAGACTCCACCTAAACCCTTAGCACTACAGAAAAAGAATCAATGAATACATGAAGCTAGTTAGCATTTGTTTTTGTTTTTTAGGTTTTTTCAGAACTTTGATTATATTGTGTTTTTTCTAGATAGATATCCATTTGCATTTGTTATATTGTTGATGATGTACTGACATATTATCTTGTTTATTATTGTGATGTTATCTGCTTATTGTAAGTCGCTTTGGATTAAAAGCGTCTGCTAAATGCCTAAACTGTAAACTGTAAACTGTAACTCTCGGTTACGCACCGCGCTGAACAGGTGCCCCAAGCAACCTGTAGCAGCCACCAGTCTGGCTTCCCTCCAGCGAACAAGGCCAATGGCGTTCACTGGAGCACAGATGATTGAAACCCTTAGTCTCTGCGGTGGTGGACAGTAACTTTATCTTTATCTGCACAACCTGCATTTCCTGGCAGATTTACCTGTTTGACTGCATACCCTCAGAGCCCACGGACAGAGGTATAATGTGATTTGCTTGTTTTGTTAGAGAGAAAGCACTAAACACAATGCTTTGGCTGTGCTGCCTGTATCTAAGCAAGCAAACAAACAAACATGGTGGCGTGCGGCCTGTCTCAATGTTGCAGTGCTATTTTCGCTGAATCATTTTGGATGTGCTCCTGCACAGCCTTGTTGAAAAACAGAACATAATAAACTATATTTTGAGTATAGTTTGGACCAAGACACCAACATAAAAAAATATATAAAACAATTGAACTCAAATAAACTCAGCGAAAGCCATAGTTCTTTCTCTGTCCCTCCCACTCTCCTAATCTTTAAATCTACAGTGTACATGAACCTGAGACAATTGAGGCAAAGGGATTGAGACTGACATGCTAGAACGCCATGGTGCTGCTGCCGCAATGCATTGGAATGAAGTCTGACACTTTGAACTGGGCCCCTATAAGTAAATAATCCTCAAAGTCTGACAGAGCTGGAGCTTGTTGTTCATTACCTGCTGAGTGCTGAGGGTGCTGGGAGGCAGGGCAGAGCACTGCCCACTGACTAGTTCAAGCCTGCTCTTCCCTGTTCATTATTCCAAAGGATGCTTTATGATGGGCTGTGCACTCGCCCCCAAACAAGAGATGACATCTGTCAAGAGCACTTAGCGGTATAGAGCTCTTCATTCCACTATGAGAAGTATTCCTGTAGACCTGAACTACTTAGCTATGGGATCAACTCAGCAACCCTAAAGGAAACTTCAGACATCATTTCACGAAAATGCAACTGCTCTGAAACTCGCTTTGGCGCCATTCAGAGCAATATTCCACAGTAGAGCATCTAGCCTTATCAGATACAGCTGGGGGGCGTAATTCTAACATTACAGGGTCAATAGCGAACTCGGATTCGAGTTGATGAAACTGAAGCGCAGTAAATTAATCAGGGGAGTGTAGGAACTTTCACTATTTCAGCGAGGTCAGCACTTGCTGAGTCTATGGCCGATGGAGCGCATTCATCCTCCATTTCAGGGCCAAATAGGAGGCAGCGTTCCACTAGGCCAAACAAAGCCTGTCGCCTTCTACGAAGAGGATGGACATTATATCAACCTGCCTGCCTCTCTCTCTCTTTCTCTGTCTGTCTATCTAACAACTAGTAAGACACCTGAGGGTGGAATGCGACTGATAGTACAATATGTTATTGTTGTTTAACATGGTATAGATATCATTCTCAGTGTTAAAAGTCAATGCCATGATGTTTTGATCTGATAACTAATGCACGAGACGAGAATCTGCCCCACTCCAGGGACAGAAAGATTGACCAGCGAAATGTCAAAGTGTCCCGGACACTGGATAATGAGAAACCAAAACATTCTACATCCTTGCTTCTGAGTTCACGAGACTCAGTCACAACACCATCTCATGATCCATTGTTATGCTTAATTGTCCAATCATAATGTGACTAATGTATTTTATGCTGTACACATTCAACTATATATGTGGAATCATTATGCTTTGTACTCAGAGAGCTTACGATGGGTGATTTTGCTATACTGTACTTGTACAGTACTTTGAACTCTGACTAAACTTCAACACAAAAACGCATATTCTCCGGTGTGGTCTCATTCATTGTGTGGAGTATTTTATTATGATTGGGGAAACTGTTTATCCATATGGAATATGATCCAAAATTCCATCAAATGGTCCATTCGATTGCCGGATTAGCTCCGAGGAGATATTGGTCTCTTCCGCTGCTAGAACCAGTTAACAACCAGCCAGGGATATTATCAGACGTTTCCCCTGACTCCCACGGAAAGGACTATCTCCCACACGTTTTTTCCTCCTGCGCGAGGAGAAATTACCTTGGGACGCCCCGAGCACAGGGAGGCAGAAAACACCTGCCGAAATCTAAACAACCTTTTTACAAACGGAACAATTGCACCATTTTTGAGCTTGAAGCCTCTCTCCAAAGCTTGGAGAATGAACTGATAACAGCCGTAACGGCTAAGATAGACGATGAGGAAATGAAACAGTTGTTTCTAGGTGCCCCACAATTGCACCATTTTTGCCCATATGGAGAAAGGAATTCAGATATGATGACTCTCTCCCACATCAACATATCGTCTGAAGAAAGACGAAATGGAGGCGGCCAGGGTTGGCTCTGGCACAGCGTTCCACACCAGGGACCGGACACAGACAGTTTCTCTCACAGAGACTTGAGAGGCGGGCTTCATTCTCACACACTGTCCTAATTCAACAGAACCCAGGTCATACGTTTATACCTGCTGTCTTAAGAGTCTAGCTAGCTCTTAACACAGCTGCGTTTTTATTGTTTAATGTTTTGTAGTCTATTGTTTTTTGTCGCTTTTTGTTACATGTTTTGAGGACATAGCAGCCGTTTGGCCACGGAGATTGCTTGTCTAAGGTTGGGTTTGTATCAGTACGAGACTTCAATATAGATTTCATTTTATGCTCTAGAACGGCTGTTTCAAGAAGTTCTGAGAAGAAATCTTTTTATTTGGGGCCAGAACATATTTTGTTCTGAAGGAATGTCTCTTCGGCCAGTACGATAACCCAATACGGCTGATTAGAGCCACTTAATCACATAAGAAATAGCGTGGTTATTTTAATTAGGAGATTTCACTTTATGCTCTAGAACCGAACGTTCTGACGGAAATCTTCATGCTTTAAGCTTCGTTTTCGTCTTATCTTATTTTATTTTTAATTTCCGTCTCAGGCCACTCTGAGATGTTGAATACAGGAGCTTTTTATCTCAGTGCTCCCAAGAACATTTTTAAAGAAACATGACCATTCAAGCTAAAGAAGCCCCTGCTCCGAGAAGCAGTGTTTTTATCGTGTAAAACCTGGAACCACACGGATGAGATGTTACAATCTACTCTGGAACCAACAATACCTAAAACTTTTCCTGGAACATGTCAATGGATATGTGCGGAGCTGTGGAGAAATCGGACATTATTTGCCACTGGATGTTCGAACCTCATCAGGAAGGAACAGAGGACGCAAGCAATGTTTTCAAGATGCTGAAGGGCTTGACAGAGCCCCCCCCCCCCCCCAGCCGAACCTGGCTGGCCTTTCACTCACAACGCGATGGGACGCGTTGTGAGCTTGTCGATCTGCTACGTGACTTTCATGGATTACAATGTCCCGAAAAGAACAAACACTCTTGACCCTTGGGACGCCCCGAGATAATGGTACTATATATTTTGTTTACTTTTGACTAAGAACGACTTCTGAAAAGAAAAAAAAAAAGAAAAATCAAGTTCTGACTGACAAACCTGTGGGTTAAATGTTTTTGATAATCTATGTCTGTCTAATCCTCTCTAATCCCATTTTCCTCCCGTGGTTACATTTTGGCCTGTCTATTATGAAAGCAGGAAAATCAAACCAAGTATAAAGTGAGCGGTGCTACTTCTGTGTACAATAAGGTACAATATGTGCTTGGCTTATGCTGCTTGCTTGCTCAATGCCTGCTGCTTGCGTGAGCTGCTTACGCTGCTTATAGGCTGGCACGGCCTATGTGTTATTTTATTGTTTTATTTTGAAAAAAACTATGAGGGGATTGCTGGAATTGTTTTTTATTTCATTTTTCTTATTTTTACCTTGAGAGGCCACGAGCCGTTTCAGTTTCTGTGTGACCTTGCTCTCTCTTTCTCTCTCAAAAATGGGTTTCATTCGCTCTTGTTCTGTATAATCTACTGTTTACATTCTAATACAGGGCTTGATAACAATGTGCTGGGGTTATATTTGAATCTGTCTTATTTGAATCTGTCTTGGGTTTTTCTCCCTCTGTTTGTGTTCTAACTCACTTGCCTGGTTTGCAAAACTAGGAATTATTTACACATATGACTGTCTCTCTCTCTCTCTCTAAAAAGGGATCTCATTCACTCTTGGTATGACTACACTCGTACTCAATAACAACCAACGCTTGGGTTTATTTGAATGTTGCTATGTGATGCCCCTAACGTCTTAATAATTTTTTTTCCCATCAATGACAGGTGGGCTTTATTTTATTTTAGGGGACAGGACGGACTAATGACATGGCAGAACAGGTATAGTGGAACTAACTCCACTAACTCGCTACCAACTTAACTGACTGATTATCAGTGACTGACTGACTGACTGACTGTTTTATTTCAATTTTATTTTAACCTGTTTAATTTCATGACTGTTTATTTCATTTTAACCAGTTTTTCTCCTGTCCTCCTGTCAAAAACACCATATCCTGTGAAAACCGTTCCTCTTGCAGAGAACGTGTAAACAACTGACTTGTTGAGATTGTTTTCATTCCTCTCTAAAACAACTGATGGCTAGAAGACATCTGGCCTCCAAGGTCAAATGGTCTGTGTGTGTGAGATTTGTTGAACTTCTCTCCTTCAGTTAATGTCAACATCCCCCAACCAACTCAAAATAGATCCTCAATTATTTAGTAATCCTTTTCTTTTAAACCACATCTTAGGGACATGTACCAAAAACGTTTACTTTCACCAATATTTGCCAAAATCCAGTTTTAACGCATAAACTGCAGTTATGCGTTAAAAAAAAGGAAAGGCTAAACCCTGTTTTATTCAACCTTTTAATTTATCTATTTGGGTAATCCTTCATTCACTTTGATTACTCCCTCAACAGGCTGAGACCATTCCAAAAACAATTTAAATAGCTGGGCTCCATTCAAACCCTTTCAGTCAAATTCCACAATTATTACAACCCTACTGGGCTTATACGGGATAACACATTATGAGAAAGAAAAAAAAAAAAAAAAAAAAATGACATTATGATTATGTTATGTATTTTATTATTATTATTTTACCTATTTTTATTATTATTATTTTACTTCTTTAAAGTCTCTCTCTCTGGGGCACTTTCAGTAGAGAGGCTTTCAGCAGGCCTCGCTAACTATTGTTTTGGGAAAACCTTATCTTGTTATGATACACTTCCCCCCTCACAGGCCTGGAAGCTCACTAACTCTGACAGTGAGCAGAATCACTGTCCATCCACAAGGTTTACTGTACCTCTGGACCATCTGTTTCTCATTTAACCATATTGCCTCCAAACATCAACAAAACAATTTTTGTCACACCCAATATTTTTGGCTGTGGCAAACGGGAGGGAATGTGTTTGGAGAATTAATATTTAGAATTAATATTTTTTCATTTTAATTTATTTCTTTCATATTTTCATATTTTCTGAATTCATATTTCATTTTCTGATTTCATATTTTCATATTTCATTTTGTTTTCATTTCATCCCATTTAAATATATTTCATTTTGTGAAGTTGATTCCAATCCTCAACAGGGTTAATCTGTTTCCCCTAACAGAACAAACTGACACAACTTGTGTCCCCTTTTTGGTGATGTATCTAAACATTTCAATTTAATTCCTATATATAAATACCTTATTGCCTTACAGTATGGATTGATTTGTCCCTTAGGGAGGGGATTGGGCTCCCCGAACCTAGGGGACAACAGGCGGCGGCGGAATCGCGAGGTTCCGAGGGCACGATAAAGACTGTATATAGTGCTGGGGAGTTACTGAAGGCCCCCGTGTCTAGTGAAGGGTGAGTTAACATCCTGCCGTGGTACCGTCTAGTCGGCGTGATTGTCGCACATCGTGAGACCCTGTGAGGCAGTGTGGAGGCAACACGTGGTACGTGGATGACAGTCCACACCTAGCAGAGGGTGCGGTTTTTGGGACGACCTCTGTGAACAGGCAAGGCTGGTGAAAACGGTCAAAGTTTCAATTCCCATAGCCAAGTGGGGTTGGGATCAGACCGTCGGCTTCCTCCCTGGGTGACCAATCATCACTACGGGGTCAGGGGTCGCTATCGACTGGGTCACCGGCCGGTCGGGTCACATATGGCAGTAAGACCATGCAGTGCCTGTTGAGGACTGATGGCCGCTGTGCTCGATCCAATGTACAGTCAGGCCACAGTAAGCCAAAAGCGAATGCGTCAGTAGGCGAGCTGTGTCTCCTGTGATCGGTGGGCTTTGAAAAGAAGACACCGGGAAGCAGGAGAACTTGAACTCTCTGTCCAGGGTTGCCTGGGCGCAGACCTCGAGTGGAAAGGGGTCTCTGCCCGGGACTGCGCCTTAAATGGAGGTCCGAAAGACTTAAGTGGTCTTTTCCCTTGTCTTACAGATAAAGATATTTTGAGATGATAATTGAGAATGATTTGACAGACACATACTTCACTACATGTCTGTCCAAAGTGGAAATGTCAAAAAGGATGAGTGAAAAATCCATATGTATTTCGTGAGTATGAAACTGCATCACACACGTTTTCCCGCTGTAAAGTGTTTTCTTTTAGACCTTGACTCGGACAAAAGCCAGTAAGGAGGAATAGACAGTTGGCTTTAAGGCGGCTCCGGTTTGACACCTCACTATAAATGTCCCCAACCTGCAGGGACAATTAAGACCACTCATTACCTAAAGGTAACCTCGGAGGTGTACGAATTATGACCGCCAAACGGCTGATTTTCGGATGCTGTCTAAATACATTTTGAATGCTTTTGTCTTTAACCTAAATTATGGTAAAGAGTCAAGTTCGTCTTGTTTTGACTAAAATCGGCCCCAAATTGTAATAACCACCCGGGAGCGTGATGCTGATGTGTTTTTATCTTGCTTGACATGGATAATTTCCAATCAATCTTCGACACATTGAACCTTTGTAAAATACATATATATAATAATTAATAATTAAGACAATAAAAAATCTTTTACCTCTACTTAAAAAAACAAAAACAAAGTTCAATTATGATATTCTGATTTAAATACCTTTGGAAATATACAGTTCTTTTGACTCTACTCTTCAAAAACTATCGAAATGTTTTTGACTTAAATTGTTCAATTATTATGTTCTGTTTCAAATACCTTAAAAAAAAGTTTAACCCATGTTTTCTTCCCTTGTTGTTTATGCTGCCTTGACATTTAACACTTCAAATGCTATCTCAGGAGGGAATTGATAGTACAATATGTTATTGTTGTTTAACATGGTATAGATATCATTCTCAGTGTTAAAAGTCAATGCCATGATGTTTTGATCTGATAACTAATGCACGAGACGAGAATCTGCCCCACTCCAGGGACAGAAAGATTGACCAGCGAAATGTCAAAGTGTCCCGGACACTGGATAATGAGAAACCAAAACATTCTACATCCTTGCTTCTGAGTTCACGAGACTCAGTCACAACACCATCTCATGATCCATTGTTATGCTTAATTGTCCAATCATAATGTGACTAATGTATTTTATGCTGTACACATTCAACTATATATGTGGAATCATTATGCTTTGTACTCAGAGAGCTTACGATGGGTGATTTTGCTATACTGTACTTGTACAGTACTTTGAACTCTGACTAAACTTCAACACAAAAACGCATATTCTCCGGTGTGGTCTCATTCATTGTGTGGAGTATTTTATTATGATTGGGGAAACTGTTTATCCATATGGAATATGATCCAAAATTCCATCAGCGACCTCAGGGTGACATGCGACCTCGCCCTAAAGGGCGAGGTCGCGCCAATTCTTGACTATCTGGCCAACCACAGCGTTTCTCTGACGATTCTAGTTGTTATCATTCTGGGGGGAGTTTGTTCATGTTTTTGTGAGGGTATCAACCCTAGGAGACACGGGGAGAACATGCAAACTCCACACAGAAAGGCCCTATCGCCAACCCTACCTAGGGTGTGAGCGATAGGGCCTAAACATGGAGATGTGGAGAACACTATATATGGAGATAGTCCAGTCCATCATGTCATATGGGACTACCGTCATAGACAGTAGCCATTGTTAGGCCGGAGTCAATGGCTGTCTGTCTGACTGTCTGTACAGGAAGTGATGTCACATGACATACTTTTTATGCCCATATATGAGTCATTCTGTACCACATCTCCATGTTTGGGCCAAACAGGTTCGCTCCATTTCTCCATGTATAGGACCAACGTCGAGCTTGACAAGGAGGATACCGCACATTGTACCTCATCCACCCTTTCTTCTCTCTCCTTTTGGTATCTTTATCCTCCTCCTCCTTTTTTCTTTTTTATTCTTCTCTTTTTTTCACAGCCGCCCCCATATTTACTTTAGAAAATATATATTAAATTCTAAGAACGTTTCGAGTACCAGTTTGATACAAGAGCGAATAAGCGATACACTTCTGGAATCCTGTGCGTCGACTTAAAGTCGGATCCAGGCCTAATAACTTTATCTAGCCGCCCCCGTTGCCACCTCCTTTTCTTTTCTGAGACACATTGTACCTCATCCACCCTTTCTTCTCTCTCCTTTTGGTATCTTTATCCTCCTCCTCCTTTTTTGTCTTTCTTAGTCTTGTGTATCCTTCTCTTTTGGCTACTGTCTATGACGGTAGTCCCATATGACATGATGGACTGGACTATCTCCATATATAGTGTTATCCACATTTCGTGTAGCCGCCCCGTACAGGAAGTGATGTCACAACTCGCTGACATCACACTGACATCACAGAGGTTACGGAAGGAAGGAAGGACACTCAAGCGACACGGTTTTTCAGAGTATATGCGACCTTCGGTCGCAATCACTCGTCCTTTTCTCTTTCTTGACCTCCTTCCATGCCTTCCTCTTTCTGCTCCCTTTCTTACAGTACTCCTTTTCTATGTCTTTAACCGGCTTCCACCCAATTTCTCTCTCTCTCTCTCTCTCTCTCTCTCTCTCTCTCTCTCTCTCTCTCTCTCTCTCTCTCTAGTTCTCCATCGTTCTCAAGTTGTCTTGCGCTTCTTCTCTCCAGCCTCCAAGATGGGTATTATCCTACGTTTATCTCACTTCTGCCCATCTTTTTCTCTCTCTTCATTTCTCTCTCTCTCTACTCTTCTGCCTAAAAGAAATTGCCACTCATGTGAAGTCCCTGTGGTTGGGCTAGTAGAGGGACCATAAAGCCATCTTGGAGAAGCACATTTTCTTCTAATGAGGTTTTTTCTACCAGACTGCTTTAACAGCCATGCATCGATCCACATGGCTGTTCTCTCTCTCTCATTTCTCGTTCCCTACCTGCACCCTGACCTTACCCAACCATGTGACCTTTCTGTCCTTTCTGTCTCCATCATGCTCTCTCTTTCCTAGTAGGATGCATTGATTTGCTTTCTGATGCAAATGGCTGTAGCATTCCATAATTGATTGGCTCATCTACAATAACAAGCAAAGACATAAGTCTGCAGAGAGAAAGAGCAAAGGGAGGCAGGGAAAAAAAAGCTTCTCTTTGCCTCTGAAAGAGCAGCAAAGCCCCCCGGGACAAAACAATGACAAAACGTGAGAATAGAACCATGGGACGAATAAGGGAGGTCCTTTATTGTAGTTTTTGAAGCTTTTTTTCACATGCTGTACCACAGAGCACAGCAATTAATTTTAACAATGGGGATAAAGCAATGTGGTCGGGCTGAGCTGTTTCTTTAAAGTCTACCGGAGGCGGTAAGATGAGGCTTTTGTCGGGTGACCTTACGAGTGAAGTGCAATTTGCTTACCTTCTGTTTACTTTCAAGTAGTCTATGCAATGCTGTTAATAAGAGGAGCGGGGCAGGCAATATTATTTATCATCTATTTTGTGAAGATCATTTCCGTTGTTTGTGTCGAACGTGTCGGGTCAGCAGGAAGTCCTCTGGTGGTGATTATTTTTCATGTCACACTCTCTCTCTCTCTCTCTCTCTCTTTCTCTCTCCAATGATGCTCTGCCCATCCCCCTCTCCAGCTCACTCTCAATTCAAGCCTCTTCTCTCTCTCTGACTCTTTTCAGCTCACAATAGACCGCTCTAGTCCCATTCAGGGTAGTTCTCTCTTTTTGTACATCCTCTCTTGCCACCATTTTCCCCACCATCTCCCCGATGATGACCCCTTGGCCTTCACCCATTCTATTTTCTTCACACTACGTTTATGACCCTATCTCTCTTGATCCCTCTTCTAACCTGCCTGTCTGCTCTCTCTCTTTCTCTCTCTCTCTCTCCAGCAAATCATTCACTTGCCCTTTCCTGTCTTCTCTATCACTCTCTCCTCTACTGACCCTCTCTCTCTCATCTGTCTGCTCAAATGCGACTCATCTATCCCTGTCTGCCACCTCTCTCTCTCTCTCTCTCTCTGTGTGTCTCTCTCCTCTCTTTACTTCTATCTCTGAATCTCTTGCACTCGATGTGCCTCCATCTCGCTGCAACCTTCTCTCTGCTCTGACCCTGTGTTCCCTTTACTTCCTGTCTCCACACCAGAGTTAATGGCCTTGTTGTCCACTTACAGGTTATGTCATTGGCTCTGGACTCCCCGTGTGCCTTCCATCCTAGTCAGACCGCCAAATAGTTTTGTGACATTGCACTGACTTTTCGTGCTGATCCTCTTTTCTTTTGCAGGGGGAAGGCCACCCGCTAAATGGGGCAGTCCTGGCTGTAACACGGTAAGCGTTTAGTCATTGCTGCCAAACTGTTGTTGTGGTTCTACTGACTAGTACCATAATGCCATAAAAAACCCAACCTCTGTTTTACTGTGAGCCTAATGGATTGAGGAGATGGGCTGGGTTACATTAACCCTTGTGTAATGACGAATAGAAGAGGGCAAGGTACAACAGCAGGCCGAATAATGTTTAAAGTAATCTCTTATTTTCACAATTACATGATTACGATTAATTGTGCAGCCCTACTGGCAGCGAAGTGCTCAGTGTTGTTTTGCCTGACGCAGTCCTGGACATTTTTAAGCAGCAATAGTGGATCTACAAGTTATTTTGTAGATCATGTATTTTCGCTTATTCTTTGGGGGAAAAATATTTTTTTTTTTGATAAAAGTTCGTCTATAACGACATTCCCAAAATAAGAATGCCAAATTTAAGTTGTTAATAAATTAATGGATGCATACAATAAACCACTTTTCTAAATTATAACACGTGTCACATCGATTGGGCTGAAATCAGGTTAATCTGCTAAAACCCTGGTAGTTGAGATCACAATGAATGCAGACTTTGAAGAGTGGGTGTGGTCCGAGTAAGGGATCTAGTGGAGCAGGAGGCAGGGAAGAGGCCATTGGCCCTCCTGCTTTCCTGGAAACAGTGTCACCCCTGTGAAAGAACCCATCTCTCATGGCTGCCCCGTAGGGGTCTGTGTTTGTTGGCGTTAGCCATGCTACTGACACATCTGCACGTGTAGAACATCCATCAACCTGAAGTGGCATTTATATGTGGTCGCTTGCCAGTTTCACGTGCTGAAAATAGCACGTCTATAAGCCGTTGCGCGTTTGTGAACTCGTAGATCGTGTATTTTAGGCACGCGGCGCCGATGCATAAATTAAGCATAACTCTCACCACACTCGCAGACCTGACAGGGGTCACTAGTTCCCTTGTTGCGTCTTTTTTAAATATTTTTTAATAAATAAAAAGAGAGGCATGGGGAATTGGCTTACCCAATTGGCTAAATTGGGTATACGAAGGGGAGAAAATGTTTTTCTTTTATTACCTTTTATGGGCAGGGTTTTTCTATTTCCTACACTATACTTTGTTCTTAGATAGCCTCAGATCTCATGATATTGTGTGCTAACAATTACTGTGATGGGAATGGGATTTGGGGTGTCATCAATATGTATACCTGCCTCAATGCAACACTGTATTTATTTTCAATAGAAAGATTTGAAAAGAAAAAGATAAAACGAGGAAAACATCAGTGGTGTAAAGTACTCAGTACTGTTACTTCTACTCCACTACATCTGGGATCCAAATATTGTACTTCTACTCCACTACATTTATTTGAAACCTTTTCAGATATAAATTATAATATTATAAAATATACATGAACCACTTTAGCCCTATTTTATACCGTGGCCATTTGAAAATAGCCGATCTGAGATCTGAACGCATCGCGACGCGTTGTGAGCTTGTAGATCTGCTATTTTAAAACATTTAGTACTTTAAGTACATTTTGATGCCAATACTTTTGGACTTTTACATTTTACATGGACACAAATACATTTTGAATTCTGGACTTTTACTTTGTAACAGAGTATTTCTACATTGCAGTATTGATACTTTTACTTAAGTAAAAAATGTGATAACTTTATCCACCACTGGAAAACATCCAAATGCCCGGATGACCAGATGGCGCTAAACGATTACAGCCAAAAGAACATTTCTTTTTCCACTCTTCCCTGCTCCTTCCTCTCCGCCTCCTGAGTGATCCCCATCCGTATGCCGGCCCCTTCCCCTTCCCCTTCCCCTGCCAGCAGTGAAACGGCACGGAGCCCTGCAACAAGGAGCCCCCTACACAGAGTCCTGGGCACCGAGCACTTTAATAATTCTCTCAGTGGTGGTAAAGAGAAATCTAATGCTTTTAAGCCCCCCCCTCCCTCCCCCCGCACATACACCACCCCCAGCAGTTTTCTCTCATTAGTTTGGTAGCAGCCTGGCTGGCAGAGAGAGAGAGAGAGAGCTCTCCTCAGAATGAGCATCTGAACATCAGAGCTCCAGAAACACAAAAGTCACATTCTAATCCCTTTTTTTCTTTTTAGAGATTCAGAAGAGTCTCTGAAGATGGCACACTCGCACGCAAGAATGCATGCGCGCACATTAAACACGCACACACCACTCCTTCTCCCGAGTAAAATGAATGGTGGATTCCATCACCAAGAATATACGGAGTTCTTTTGAACAGTCGCGGGCTTCCCAGGATTCTCACAAGCACTGTGTTACTGTGAATTAATTACAGTACTTTATGGCTCTGATAATGAATTAGAATCTGTGCACGGCGTGCAGCACAGACTGCGCCGATCCCTAAAATAGAGTATTGTACAAAGTTTTCCTGCTGCCATTACCTTTGAAAGATAGAAAGATCCATAAACTGAATTCATTTAAAAATGTCCATCCATGGCCCCAGGGATATATTTTTTTACTGAGTGAAATGGTGTGTTTTGTAATATCACTCCCATTTATTCTCTCAACCGGGTTCGTTTGACTGCTCTCACATAACTGATAAGTGTTTGAAAGCCAAAAGTTCTGGCAAAAGCCTGTGGTGATAAGTTATTTCACATTTACTGAGATGGCCTTTTTTTTACACTCCTGTTTCATCCAAAAGTGGATATATATTTCAAACTGATTACAAAGTTACGTTTGCATTCCAAAAGCAAACTTAGCCAATGCTTATCTCTAGAGTAGACGATAGCAAACTGTAGAATATTTTTTACATTACATTAGCAACATCAACCAGAACCAATGTGTGAGGGGTACAAAGTTCAAATTCTTAAATATTCCTGCACTATGTCCTCAAAACAACACCGGGATATTCACAGTCACATTCACAGTAATGTATATACAGTATTTATTTATTCACGGTCTGCCCCCTTCATGTTTTGATGTGAGTAAGCAAAGCCACCTACTGTACAGTATGTCACTTTGTTGAACCAATAATGATTAGGTGCCATGGGATAATGGAGACAGGCCAACAACCTTCCCATCTGTCAACAATTAAAACACTAAAACTTAATGGGCACGAATGGCAAGTTAGGGTTTTCATGAGCCTGTTCTAAAAGCTTCCATGATGATGAAGAGGCAGTGACATCAATTAGTAGAGACTAGAGAGATATGCTCACCAGTGCCCAGAGCTCTGCCAAGGAGGCAGCTTGTCCATAGAGCATAGCGGTGCCATGGCATGAAGGCCTGGCAGGGTGGACAGTAACTAAGTACATTTATTCAAGTACTGTACAAGAGACGTGCTGGGCCCCTGATTCAGCCCGGGAAAAAGAGTTGGAGAGGCCCTCATTGCGCACTATAGAGAGAGATCTCTCTCTATAGCGCTGCTGCTACTCAAAGATTTGCCATTTCAGATCATGACAAGCCAGTGGGCCAATTACTGTACATGAGTTATATTTCGTCGTTTTTGGGTGGAAACCTTGTATGTCCAAAACCGTTTGTTTTGTATTTATAATTTTAAAAATGATTTAAACTAGTGAAAACAGCCGATCTACAAGCACACAACGCCTCGCAATGCGAGGCGTTGTGTGCTTGTAGATCTGCTGTTTTCACTACTTTTGTGCAACGGTGTTGTATGATGAAGCAGTGCTTTGCTTTGCGAAAAAATACATACATTTGAAACTTGGAGATACAAGGTTTCTGCTCGACAATGACGATTTACTTTGTTGGCCGCCCAGCACCCAAAATGGAACGAAGGCCAACATTTTATTTTAATTTTTTTCCTAATGGCCGGCCTGGAGTTGTCCCGCTTTTCCCAATGGCCAGCACGTCCCTGTACTGTACCTTTACTTTACTTGAGGATTTCTATTTTTTGTTTCTCGATACTTTAATACTTCTAGTCCACTACATTTCAGAGGCAAGCTTTATCACTTTTACTACACTACAATTATTTGCGAGCAGTATTTTGCAGGGACCAAGTTGATTTCCTCAGCTTAGAGGAAAAGCAAATCAATGCAAATCAAAACTTCTCCTGGAAGAAAAGATAATAAACTAAACTAATGAAAGTTAATATGGACACAGAAAACAATATCTTAGGTTCAAGCAGTTCAGCAATATGCTGCTTGTTTGCTTAACCCAGTAAGACCTGAGGCCGACAACACTTACAAATTCAGAAATAGCAGATGTACAAGCTCGCAGAGAGCTTGTAGATCTGTTATTTTTCAATAACCAACACTAAAATCTAAAATTACACATATTTTAATGTTTTTAATGGGTTAAGTGCCTGCTTGCATGAAATACATCCCATAAACAGAACCTGACTTAAAGCATTTCTAACTTACTGTGTATGTAATGTTGGGCCATAAGAAATAAGCAATTGAAATTTTGGCAATATCCTTGTCATGGTGCAGAAAGTTATGATCCACTCCAGTAAGTGAGTTTTTCACATGCTTTATAATGTGGTAGGTTTTGTAATTTGTATTCATGCAATTTCAAGTATTTTTGAACAAAGGTTAATGGTACATTTATGGTCTTATTAGCAAAAACATTGGCCAGCATTATTTCAGCAAACTAGACAGATTACCCTGGACCGTTCAGTTCCACTCAACAAAGTGCTAGTTAGAAGCTTGTTATTGTTATCTTGTTATTTTTATCATCATTATCAGATAAAGGGGTGACAGTCTTAATATGCTTTACAAATGGTACAACCAAAATTAGGACACTTCACTCACTTGGGAAAAACACAAAGGTACAAAATGGCAGAACATGCAAAAGGTGGAAGAAGAGAAATATAATTATTTGGAAAAGGATTCCATTTTTATAAGATATACTGTAATTTGCGATTCAATTGGGAAAGGAAAATAGGGACAGAGCCTAAGTTTACCACATGCATGCATGCACCACTGACCACAGTGTCCTTACTATGGCCATGTCATACAGTAGGTGAACATTCGGCAAAAATAGGTAAAATTGCTGATCTTATACAACAGCTATTTTCACTATCTGAAATTCAACAATGTTTTTAGGGTTTAAGTGGCTACAACTGCACAGTGCACACAGCCTATTCTACATGCTGTAGATGTCCTGTCCTACTGGACCCGTGACCATGGGAATAAGAACCAAGGATTAGCGAAACAGATGAAGACGAACTTAAGCTATTTCCATGGGGACCCAGAGATCAAGACAAAGACCTAACAACATCCCAAATTACATGCAGAACTACTGATTATTATTGATTTGAGGCTCAATAATCAATTAATCCTAGATGTAGTGCTGAATAATTTAGAGCGGCCTGTTCCTCTAGCTTTGCACCGTGGATAGCGAACAATAGGGAGTAATCCTGCAACTCAGGTCCAATGACCATAGAACTATTAAGTTCTCTAAGACCTTTCAGTCTGTTCTTAAGCCGCACAAGGTCTGTTCTTTTAGCAAGGACCATTTAATTAGTTCTGACCTTATTAATATGTTTCATTTGGTACAGTAGTTTCACACATCTGCAGGGCAGGCGAGGAAACACATCTCAGACTGACAGATAGGTACGGTAGGTAGAATCAGGTGATAATAGATTTTTGACATAATTCATAATTTAATAATAATGTGTGAGGGAATTATTCTGAGAAGGGAAAAACACGACGGGAAGTCTGTTGCTATGATTACAATGATTTGTACATCAACACATTTAAAACCAAGGAACAAAATACTTAGCAATAACAGCCCTGTTTCTGATTCATGCACATTGATATGCCCATGTTCTCCAATCAAATGATCGAATTATTATTTGTTGTTGCCGGAGATACTCTCGAGGATGGGTGGTTGTACGGTTTGGAGAGATGGCAGCTTGACAATAGCACAAGCGGATTTTAATATTGAGCTGCCAGGAAGGGATTTCTTCCCTTCTCCTGTATAGAATTATAACTATAATAGACTGATTCACATTCCCTGTAGAAACAAACGTGAAAATAATGGTTAAAGTGGTTAAAATCTAACGCGACTCGTGCGCGTTCCAGGTATTTGAGTGATAATAGACTGATTCACATTCACTGTAGAAACAAACGTGAAAATAATGCATTACAGATGATAAAGCAAGAAGTATCAGGACTGCACTTATGCACTTATTTCATTGTCACTGGTAAGAGATCGGTCAATATTCCACGCCAAGAGCATCACAAGGCATTGATTGAGAGAATAACAGCAGTCAGTGTACCCCGCCATCAGAATGACCAATTTGAAATTTCAGGCTACAAAATATGAACTGCAATGAGCGGAGGTGCAAATGCTGGTGCATTGGCAAGTCTGAATTATGATGAAAGCTGTTCTTAGGCTCTGACACATATCTTGGCTTGTAGAACACACCTTGCCCTTTACTGAAAAACAAGTCTAAGTGGCCTATTTTAAGGCAGGCAGATTGGCGTGAGGTGCAGCGGATGGGCTGAATTGACCATTTCCGGAGGTGAATTGCTGGGTATTTCGGGGACACACAGTGCTCAGGTGTGGGAGGAGAGGTGCAGCAGGGAGGGTGTCATTTGCAATTTAGCAGCACACTGCTATTTTGGGGTCAATGAGGACCACGATCTGCACCATCTGCCGCTTGCCTGCTTGCACCAGCTCAGCTTGAGCATGCGCTCGTTGCTATTCTTGTTACTCTGGCTGGTGTAGGTGCGTTCAGATAAATGTCTCCAAAATCACACAAACCCCCTTTATTCATGTTATGCTTGTCTCTTCTAGCTTCGTAAACCAGGCTCCCCTACCTCGAATCAGAAGGCAGGAGGAGTGGTTTACTAGGCTATGTCTCTTCCACTTTGTTACGGATTCCCTCAAGCTGGAAAGCATCCTTTAGCACGTTTTTGGAGCGGTGAAAGCGCTCCCAATAGACAGGTATGTCTGTGGCTGGCTGGCTGGCTATGTGGCTGGCTGGCTGGCTGGCTGGGTATGTCTGTAGCCTGGCAATACCTTGAGTGGCCACACAAGTTAAAGGAGGGGCGCTGTTGTGCAGGCACAAACGCACACACACACACACACACACACACACACACACACACACACACACAGACACATACACATACACACACACACACACACACACACACACACACACACACACACACACACACACAGATTCACCGCTCCACTTCGAACCGAGGTTTGATTTTTTTAAATGTATTCTAACCCCCGCCCCATGTGACAAAGTGGTGTGCGTCATGACACACACAGAGAACACTTAAAGCATAATATCCATATCGATTTCTCATTCATAAAAGGCACAATGATTGGTCAACTAGATAGACTATTAAACATACTGCCAGGTTCTGTTTGGCTCGTCTCCAGACATCACTGAACTGTGTAGTGTTTAAACAGACACACTGTAGGGCAGGGTTCCCCAATAGGCGGCCCGCGGGCCGCAGGGCTACTGTCTGGCCCCCACCAACCCCAGTAATAATGGTGGTATAAGAGAAGCAACAACACTAGTATATTGTCGATGTCGGGTGGAAACCTCGTATCTCAAAATGTGTATGTTCTTTCGCAAAGTAAAGCCCTGCTTCATCATACAAGGCCGTCGCACAAAGGTAGTGAAAACAGCAGATCTACAAGCACTGTGTGCTTGTAGATCGGCTGTTTTCACTAGTTTAAATCATTTTTAAAATGATAAATGCAAAACAAACGGTTTTGGACATACAAGATTTTCACCCGACAACGACGATATCTGAACTGTCGCTGGAGTAGTGGGAACGCTACCGTCGCCCCCTACAATGCTGTGGCCCTCGGCTTGGTACCCGAGACATAATTCGGCCCTTGGGGAAAACTAATTGGGGGACCCTGCTGTAGGGCTACAGGGATGGAGAGTCCAGCAGACTGTCCATGGCCTTTCATAGTCACGCCTCCTAGGAAGAAGTCTGTAGGCTGAATATATTTTCAGTGGGTATGTAACAGATGAATTCAATCATGACCAATCAAATGATTGCTTTTCATTTCCTTTAAGAGCAGCGCACTGTGCTGAGCACAAGGGTGTTCTGGTCATTTTCACAGTGTCATGGAAGAAAAGCCTCAGAACGCAGGTTCGTCAGACAACAAATCTACAGCACCTCAAACAGGCCGCCAAGAGCAGATGATGTAAGATTATCTTGGGAGGATATTATAAAAATGCTGATATGCCTGGCACTGGTCCTCTGGGAAGCATTATTCACAGGACCCTGTTTCATGAGCTTAATTCAGAATCAAATAGCTTATACTACATGGATGGATCCACTGACTGTGGACCTCCTAGGACCTAGGAGGTGGATGTCTGTTCATAGTGCTCAGGGTCCATTTTGGGTCCACTATATGTTGGGTCCGCTAAATACTACAAACGGCCTTGTGGTTAGAGTGTCCCCCAAGATTGGGAGGTCAAGATTCCATTCCTCGGCCAGGTCATCAAAGATTGTGTAGCCTACAGTATACAGTAAGGGCTCGAACACACTGCCCGAGTTTTTGAGCCGATTGTGCCGTCGCCGACCATTTTTGGCACTCTCTGACAAAAACGGCGCTCTGCCGCAAGATCGGGCTTTGCTCGCCATGGTTTTGCTCGTTGTGTGTGAAAAGCACTGCGAGAATATCTGGCCACAATTATAGCGCTCGGAGATTTCTTCCCGAACGTTTAGATATCATACTGTATGTGAAAGAGGTTGCGCACCCTGAGAAGATCTGTGTTAAATGAGAGCAGACAGCATGTGATCACAGACAGAACGTCTGACTGTCTGTCTGGATAAATGGATTTATATCATGAATAGGCTAATAGACCTTTATTCCGAGGGTAAATTCAGGTGTCATATTGGTAGTAGGCTAATATTGCTGTTCAATAATAGTCTGTTTCATGACTTTCATCATGATAATATAGGCCTAGATGCTGTTTCCTAGCAATATAAAACCAACGCATCTCACAATATGTTGATAAAACCATGCAGCAGCAGAGTGTGCTGTGTGTGTGTGTGTGTGTGTGTGTGTGTGTGTGTGTGTGTGTGTGTGTGTGTGTGTGTGTGTGTGTGTGCGTGTGTGTGTGTGTGTGTGTGTGTGTGTGTGTGTGTGTGTGTGTGTGTGTGTGTGTGTGTGTGTGTGTGTGTGTGTGTGGCACTGCGCGCGCACATGCATGCACAGCAAGAGAGGAAAATCATTAGCGCCCGCTCTCGTGCACAATTAGAATAACAACAAATGTAATATTGGCTATGTATCGGGGATGCATCCTGGTGAAATATCTTTAGCGCCCGCTCTCGTGCACAATTTGAATAAAAACAAATGTAATATTGGCTATGTATCGGGGATGCATCCTGGTGAAATATCTGGCAGTGTGTGACACCTTGTCGGTAATCAATCTTGTCGGCGAAAACCACAACGAGACGATTTCAAGAAAGTCACTTGTTCAGTGTGAAATACTCTAACAAGCTGATGACTTGCCGACCACGCAATATTGAAGGCTACAGTGTGTTTGAGCCCTAACACATGAGTCGTATACACTCACGCTAATAAAATAAATCACACTGTAAACTATGATGGCTATAATGTGACGTCAAGGTTAGGGTAAATCTTTCCTTTTCCTTTTCTATACCAAATCTCTTCAAGCTCACAATGTGTCGCAACACTACACGTTGTGAGCTTGTAGATCTGCCATTTTGGCTGAATGTTCCCCCCAGAAAAGGGATGCTAGGGTTCAAATGGTTAAAAACAACAGTGCAGCCCTCTCTGTACATTGAATATAAGACTGTGTTTTGAAAGCCTACATTAAACTATATCTAACATAACAACAAGCATGAAGTATTTTAAATGACGGACCACTGGGTCTGTCACTGGGTCCATTCTCTAAATATTACAGAGGGAAGGTTACTGATGTCTGTGACCTAGAATGCATGAGACATATAGGATTAAGCCCTGGTTAGCCCTTCCCTGCTGCTGAC
Organism: Nannobrachium achirus; assembly: GCF_963921795.1. Lineage (NCBI taxonomy): Eukaryota > Metazoa > Chordata > Actinopteri > Myctophiformes > Myctophidae > Nannobrachium > Nannobrachium achirus. The sequence goes on along the minus strand of NC_137814.1, from coordinate 46,185,927 downwards.
AGGTCAAACATTCTGCACTTCAAATGTCAGTCAAACACTGGCTTGGGGAAAGAGCCGGAGGATAACAAGCAGTACAGATTTACAGCATAGTCCTGTGAAACGTTCTCAGCCCTGATCACAACATTCCACTTTTTATTTCCCCTTTCACAGCCAAAGGCTCGCTTCTAGCAAATACAACAGTGTGCACTATACACACACACGGCCATCCTTTAGTTTAATTTCTTAATTTCTGAGTTCACATGTCTTAATTTACCTACTGCCTAAAACAGTCAGTCTAAAACTGACATATAGTTAGTGATTTGCTGTGATTAAGTGAAATAGGAAACTGTGAATTTGGCCTTGGGCAAAGATGGGCAAATGTTTGGGGTCAAAATTGGTCAATTTAAAATGAAATGACCAGTCTAATGGATATCCTATATGTACAATAATGCATCAGAATCACAGAATGACCGAATCAGTGAACAAAGCCAAAGAATCAGTGTACAAATCCAGTGAGTACAGACCCCTTAAAGGTCCATTTGGTTCCTATCTACCGGTAACTAGCATGTAGCTGGGGACCCCCTCAACGGCCCACAGGGGGTCCCTGTGCCCCTCCTTTAGAACTAGTGGATTACACCATCTCTGTCAATGAGATTGATATGATGCACAGTATTTTACTGTAGCTTCTATCACCTCTTCTATGAAGAGGCGTCTTTACTAACTCTAGAGATATTTAAGATATTTTCAGTAATAGGTGGTCCTTGAAATTCTTCACCCAATTAAAACATTTCGATTGAGAAATGCTCAGCATTGTAAGAATATCATAGAAAAATACATGAAGTAGGACATGAATTAAAGAACTTTCATGTTTATGCTAAAAGGTAGAAGGCACTTAAACGGTGTCATTTTGACATCTTTGATACATAATGCATTAATTCAAGACCAGAATTATCCACAACCCGAATAAAGTGACAGCGAGTCAATCTACAAATCTATTGCTGACAAGAGAATAAAACCCATGCTTGATATTTATGAGTCTACCGAGTGATGAATTCCAAGCAACGTTTCTGTGAATATCTGGATGAATCAACCCCTTTATAAAGACGGAATACTTGCAGCAGAAGATAAAAGGTCTTTTGCTATTAATGCAGGCCGTTGCTGATGTCCCTTCGCCACAAATAGTTTCGCTCAACATCCCAACACTATCATTATGCTATTGCCACATAAATGCTAATGGGCTTTAAGGAACACTGCACCCTGACGATCGCCTCATTTCTCTCTCAGATGGGGTCATAAGAATGCTGAAAATGACTGGGTGCTTACCCCCCCTTTTATTTTTCAAAGGGGAAAGTTTCATTCTTTGTCGTCACTGTTGGAGGTTTTGACCTATGGAGCCCAGCCAGAAGATGGGGGTCATTTTGGATGAGGATTGCCAACCGCTCCACTTAATAAGATAATTTCACAGTAATTACAGGCAATCCGACGCGGGAATGTAATGTGATTACACACTTGCGAAGCGACAAATGCACGGTTTGGATGCAAGTCATTACATTAAACACATTAAATGGAGGTTCTATAGAATGAGAGCCGCTGCCTGACACGGCTGAGAAATGCAATGAGTCCTACTCTCTTTCGGGTTGCGTGTAGTGGTAAGCATGACATTATGGTTGTGTGATGCTGTTTCCTAACTGCAGCAGCTTGCGTTTCACTCCAACAAACCCTGAGCAGATGCTACAGTAACTGCAGATTTATACAGCAACTGCATCGTCCATAGTTACCCCTTCTCTTAAAGCAAAACATGCAAATCAACTTCACATAATACTGTACAATGCAAGAAAAACAACTGCCGGTACAGTCACCTACTATAGGACCAGTATAAAATACAATCTGAACTGGAGGAGGAATATTTAAAGCAATGACTCTTCAGGGAATGAATAGCAATATTCTTGACGTTCCTAAGCTGTTCTTGTGAATCCAGCAGGGTCAGGGATCCTTTAACTACAGCAACTCATTTCTATACATTAAGGAACTCTCTCCAAAAGCCACAACTAAGACTAAAGTATAAAAGTCAGCAGATGCTGTGCAGACAATGAATGGGAGACTGATTTTAAGGGCTGGCAGAATGTTTAACTACTGTTAGTTTAACAGAAAGTTTTCTGCTTAGGCAGCAGTGTTGTCAGTTCGTGAACATGTACCACTATCCCCACCAATGGGGATCTTTCATGTCACATTCACTGTGGTCATGGTTGGTTACAGGGACACAAATAATCTATTTTTCTTCTTCTTCTTCTTCTTCTTCTTTCCACTTGGTGTTTGGCCAGGAGGAAGTAACAGACTATGAACTCTCCAACCTGCTTTCCCCCTGCAAACACGGTCAATTGTCAACTTTACTAACCGCATATGCTGAATAATACTATTTTAATGGAATTAAGACAATACTAAGTAAGGGAGAAGTATATAAATATAATAGTAACCGCATTTACTAACCGCATATGCTGAATAATACTATTTTAATGGAATTAAGACAATACTAAGTAAGGGAGAAGTATATAAACATAATATTAGAAAAATGGACATACAGTATGAACACCTCAATTGCACTTCTGCTGACGAGTTAAATAAAGAAATGTTGAAATTAAGCAGTCATCCAGATAGGCTGGCGGTGACATTAACACCTAGTATCGCTAAAGACACGGCCACTTCAAACATACCCAGTCACGTTGCGTCTATGGATTCAAGATACAGCCAGCTATTGCTGTTTAGTAAGTTACAGAAATAATTTTGTGAGCACATCATACTATGGCAGAGAAATCACACATAATTAGCAGAGCTCACAAAATGCTTAATTAATTGGACACAAATTACACCATAATCAGACAATATTCAGTCCCGTATTAGTCACTAAAATAGGCACCACTCAAGTAGACACTTTAAAATGGTGATGAAGAATATTTTCACAGGCATAAAGAAAGCTAATTAAGTCACGCCACCTAACAGTGCTGGATTACTTGAAATATAGTCTGACAGGGTGGCAATGCAGGCAAGACACAGAACCCCAACAGCTCCTGATGAGCAGGTCGGTGCCTTCAATGCCTTGCATTGGTGTGTGTGTGTGTGTGTGTGTGTGTGTGTGTGTGTGTGTGTGTGTGTGTGTGTGTGTGTGTGTGTGTGTGTGTGTGTGTGTGTGTGTGTTTGTGTGAATGGGTGAATGTAATGCACATGGTAAAGTGCTTTGGAGAAAGGCGCTAATACTGTATATACTGTAAAAGCACCATTTACAAATCAAAGAATCTGTCTCCCAGAGAAGCTATGTTTCAGCTTCTCTGGGGCATAATAAATTAGGATGGTAGGAACCGCCGGGCTAGCAGGTTGTCGGGTTTCGGTTATCGAAAAAGAGCAGATCTAAGCACACCCTCTCATGCATGCTCCGCTCGGTTTGTGAATTGTTTTGGGAACTATCAGAAAGACACAATTCATTATTGTCTCTAAAATGTTTTAACTGACATTTAGGGATCTAAATAAATTTGCTCATTAGGCTACCGTTTTGCTCTTAGAGGGAAGAATATCCGGGCACAGATGAACTTTAGACTGACTTTAGTATCTATAAAGACTGTCTGGGCTAGATAAATTCCTCCGCAGAGATCAAACCAATGTTATTAGTTTGCATAAGTGTCTTCCATTGAAATGGTTTATGATGCTTACTCCCCTTTGCTATTACAGAGTCTATGGGTCCCAAGCCACAGGTCCAGCATAGTCATAAGCTGGAGGGAGATAGCCAAGCAAGCAAGCATCGTCATGCTGGGAGGATGGAGAAAGCCATGCCTTTGCTTTTGATATGCATTTACTTTTAGGGGAAATGCTTGTATGTTGATATACCGTACTGTACAGTATATGTTTATATGTTTGATATTTACAATACATTGATACATTTCAAAAAAATAAATTATGTGTATATACTGTATATAAACGCACACACACACACGCGCACGCACGCACGCACGCACGCACGCACGCACGCACGCACGCACGCACGCACGCACGCACGCACACACACACACACATTATACTGTATATCATTTGACCAATACATTTTAGTCAGGTACAGCCCTAGTGTCAACCCCTGTAAGCTTAATTTTAAGCTAATGGTGGTTTTGTTTAAGTTCAGTTATTTTCCCTTCCCCCATCTTCATGCGTCTTGAGAATATTATAGTTCTTGCAATAATTTACTTGGCTTATCACTACTGCAATTAAATCTTGCTCGTTCACTTAGTTTTGTCTCATCCTTCTTTATACTGTACATGGGTTAGGGTTTATGCATGTTGCTGCACCCCTAGACCAGTGGTTCTCAACATGAGGTCAGAGGACCCTCAGGGGTCCTTGAGGAGATCCAGGCTGTCCCCAGCATAACGGGTAATAATTACAGTAATTATTATTATTACCCTTATTATTATTAGTGGGTTATGGAATTCTGAACCAAAATCATATACAGTTTACTGTAACAATGAAACTCTTATTAGATTGGGGTCCAGGAGACTAAATCTAATGGGGTTCTGTAGCCTAATCATAATCATGCATAGAAAATCAGGGTCTGTGAAATTAAAAATCACACCCGTGTGAACTGAGCGGTGGTTCTCCCCCCCCCCCCGTGTGTGTGTGTGTGTGTGTGTGTGGCCTGGACAACAGCGCCCCTCCCTTAACATGTGTGGTCAGAAAAGGTACTACACAGGCTTGAGGCTACATACAGACCCACCCACATACAAACTAACAAACTAACAAACAAACATACCTACACACACGGCCACGCTATGGAGACGGTGTGACCACCGCTCAAAAAGGTTGAGAATCACTGCCATAGACAACCACCATGGGGACATCTATACTATAATTTTGCGAATGTCTGTCTGAGTGAGTGAGTGAGTGAGTGAGTGTCTGTCTGTCTGAAACAGCGTTTCTCCTCAGTGGCTGGAGCAATTGATCTGAAATCGCATCACCATAAGCATATGAACACACCTGACATAACTGTGAAGCCCGTTTGTCACTTTCACAAATCGTATGCTGTATATTAGCATTTTTATGCTGTATCTACTATCTATTCTGCATCTAGCATGAGGCGCATCTATTCTGCATCTAGCTTGAGGCAAAATGCTTAACCAGCTCTGTGTGTGTGTGTGTGTGTGTGTGTGTGTGTGTGTGTGCAGGCAGGCGGGTGTGTGTGCAGGCGGGTGGGCGGGCGGGCGGGCTGGGGGGGGGGGGGGCTGGGCTGGGGGGGGGGGGGAGGCTTTTGGGGGGACAGTATCTCTGTAGCCATTAAACGAAACGGGTTTCTTACATTGATGCTCCTACATCATGCAAGCACCAGTTAAAGTTACTTTCCATCCCTCATATACTGTGTGCACAGTGTACATCCCATAACCCACACACTGCACATCATTTTGGAGCTCATATCTTTGAACGGGTAAGGGCTAGTAATAATAATAGGCAGGATATCGAAATTGACTTTATATTAGGCCTAAATGGTAGTAAAGAGGTCTATTTTGTAGACCATGGACAACCTGCAGTAGGCTATATGTTTATCTGGCCCATGGCAATGTGGTTGTTCAGCACCACGGAGAGAGGCAGAAAAACATACATCCAGTAACCTAATAAGAAAGCTGTTATGGTTGACCTATTATCTATTTAATTACAAAAAGTTGAACCAAAATGAAGCTACTATAATAAACTCCTCTCTCTCTCTTTCTCTCTGCCGGTTGTGTGTACTTATAAGAGAGATGCTCATATTCACAATACAGACTAACTACACTACAGTATATTCTAAAACTAAGTGGTTTTCGCTTTGTAAACCAAAAGTACTTCATTAGAACCAGAGTACACTGACAGCCAGAGAGCTACTTTAAAGGTACTTATAAAGTGAACAATTTTGAAGATTACAAAGGATGAGTGCACAGCCGCAACATTCACGGCAATGTAGATTAAAGAAAAAACTAAAATCACACACGTTCAGAAGCTAGAGAGAGCAGAGCATCTGCGATAAAAGCTGTCCACACATTTTTTCAGTTGAAAATACGTAATCTTTAGCAAGACACTTTTTATACATTTGGCTGAGTCAGTCATGTCGAGGAATTCTCATTTGAAATATGCGTTTTCTATGTTTTGTACTTCTTCATGACCATCGCTTTGACATAAGCGTATGAGCAGCCCTAAGCGAAGGTTTGACATCAGTGAGGGCTAAAAGCTCAGCTCTGGAAAGGAAAACAGACAATTACTGTACAGGTAGGCATGAGCAGACGGGTCATGCATGCTAAAACGCAATATAAAGGGAGGTTCTCTCTCTCTCGCTCGCACGCACGCACGCACGCACGCACGCACGCACGCACGCACGCACGCACGCACGCACACACACACACACACACACACACACACACACACACACACACACACACACACACACACACAGGTTCACAGATGAATGGTCAATTATGCATTTATATAGCGCCGTTATCCAAAGCACTTACATTCACCCATTCACGCACATTGACACACCGACGGCAGAGGAAACTATAGAAGCAGTGCTCTTCCGAGCACAGGTCTCCACCAGGTGTGGAATGTTGGTTGTGGGTGTGCATTGGGTGGTATTGAATGAGGTGCTCATGAATGAGCGGGGTCAAAAGCAATCCAAGGTGAGTGGACAAGTTAGCTTCAGAGACAGTGAAGTTATGGCAAATAAAACCACAAATCAACCTGTTATAGCGCCACCTGGAGTTATAGGTAAAACCACAAATCGGCCTGTTATAGCGCCACCATGAGGCTGATTTCAAAATTTGAAGTGGTATTTCTTCCTCGGCCTAGTGGAAACGTGTGTGCACGATTTCAGGATGGAATATGCAAAATCGGACAGATCTATGTCGATCACATGACTGTCAGGATACTATTTTTTGACAAAATCTGAAGAGTAGTGTACAGAAATGTAAATCTGCCTCATGGTGGCGCTAGAACAGGCCCATTTGAAAAATGTGGCTCAGAGGTTCTGAATTGGCATCCAGGGAGTGTGTGTGCTCATTTTGGCAGCGACCGGGCCAACGGCGACTGAGATTATGTGGTAACAAACTGCGAGGACGCACGCACGCACGCACGCACGCACGGACGGACGGACGGACGGACGGACGCACGGACAGTCGGACGGACGGACGGAGACGAAAACATACTCTTCCCCCATGCCTTCGGCTGGTGGAGACAATCATGCTCAAGCCCCAACCTGCAAGGCCGGGGTACTTTTACACTAACCCAGGGTAGGGGGAGTCGGTGATCAATCCAGGAACCCTCCGAGTCCCAAGCAGGCCACTCTACCACCTGATCCAATGCCGTCCCCCAACACACACATAAACTGTATGTAACGCCCGGACAGTCTAATATCTTAACCACGAGACCAAAGGGACATCCCTATGGACCGGGGGAGACTTTTGAGGCCATCAGGCTGAGTCACTCTGCTACACGTACAAACACAGACAGTTGGACAGACAAACACAAAGACAGACAGAAAAAAACTAAGATACATGGCGCTACAGAAACCCCACTATACCATTAGCTGAGCAGCTGACCGGGGAAAAGGAACCCCGGTCAGGCCGGTCCAGGTGGTAGTGCTGTAACGTGACAGTGTGATTTAAGTGTCCTGTCGCAGTGAAGCCTGTTATCTACCTCCACTAACCGTGCTGCACCGATACGGCCCGACAGCCACTGACAACAGCTCAGAAAGTCACACTGATAATGCATGGGTCCTGCCCCAATGACTTCTACCCTGTGCGCTCATAATAGTATGCAAACGCTGAATCGCACGTTTGAGTGGCTGTCATATACGTTTATGTCATCATGAAAGAGTCTGTGGTCGAGCCCCATTGCCTCTGTCCCTTCCCATCCAACGAGCCTAACTCAAAGGAGCAGAAATGACTGAAGATTTGCTCACACTTTCCTACATCTCCTTTAAAGATGGCTAGGTGGCAGCCGGCTAGCGCTGCGTTCTGCCTGATCAGCAGGCAGTGGCTGAGGCAGCGTGTCTTGCAGTCTCCTCACAGCAATCTGGGTAATTAGAGTTGTGTTCGATCACTGTTCTGTCTCCAACAAGCCGATGATTATCTCCAGCACCGCGCAACGAGTGCTGATGGGAGCCCAGTGAACACAAACAGGCACGCACGCACGCACAAACACACACGCACGCAAACACGTACGTACAGTGAGCGTTAACTCTCGTCTCTCGTACACACACGCACGCACGCACGCACGCACGCACGCACGCACGCACGCACGCACGCACGCACGCACGCACGCACGCACGCACACACACACACACACACACACACACACACACACACACACACACACACACACACACACACACACACACACTAAACTTAACTGTAAAGGTGTTGTGCTGTCGTTCACAACCATATAATGCTAAAGGTAGTATTATAGTCAATAGTCTTGATGAATTGAATACATAGGACTACAATGGAATCAAGCCCTGAGGGCTTTTTATGTTATCATTTTAATTATTGTATAACCATACCACTGTACTTTTTGCAAACTCAATGAAGAATTCAATCAGTCAATCAATAGGAACCCCCTGTGCTTAGTAGTAGGCAATGAGGTCATTTCAAGTGTGACAGTAAAATACATTGGAATCATTGCCAACAAATTGTAACTAGAAGCAGTGCTCTTCCGAGCACAGGTCAGGTAGGTTATTGTTAGCCTGACACTTCAGTCCGCACATCACCACCCCCTGCTGGTGGGTGGTGTGTAGTGTGGACTGAAGCTGCACACATTTTAATCTATTTCGAAAGCGCCCAAAGAGCGGGCGCATTGAATGGGCCAATCAGGGTTGTATGCTTGGGGCACGTGGTGTGGCTGCTCCGGTCCCAGCCCCCTCCAAACAGAGCTCTTGAGCTCACGTGAGACTCGCTCGTGGACTCTGATTGGTGTCCTCTGCCCACGTGAGAGTCTAGTGGACTCTGATTGGTCCGTGAAAACTGTCATGGCGGAGTCAGACTCGACTCGTATTATTTTAATAAACTATGAAATAGTGCCGTTTCTTCACGTTTTAATACCATTTTGCACTAACGTAAACATGCAGACATATAATATGTTATGAGAAATAACGTATTTTTGCAATGTCACGCCACGTCGCCGTCGCGTGTGTGTGTGTGTGTGTATGTGTGTGTGTGTGTGTGTGTGTGACGTCAATAGGCTTTAGCCCCCCCCCCCCCCGCCGAAATAGAATGTCTGCCCTCAATTTCAGACTCTCATCCCGAAGTGAAACGTAGTGTGAGATGTCTGGCGCTCGCAGTCAGGCAAGGTTATTGTGGCCTCTTGGAGGCGCTATAATAGGCAAGTGTGAAAAGGGTTCCATGTCATCTGCGGCCTGATTTGAGGCATGGAAGGACACGCATGTGGATGGAAGGACACGCATGCACGCACACGGACAGACTGACAGGGGCTCTTTGCTAAACTCCGCCAGGCCGAAAGACATGGCCGAGACCATGATGTTTGTAATGACTCCAGTGTGTTTTAGTCACGTATTGCCAACTATCAATGCATACTAGCATACTGTATATTATAGCGTAGATATTTAGCATAGCATTGCTAGTCGATCACATAATGTAATGCAGTATCAATAGATACTGTCTCAATAGTGTTCACCAGACCCTCGTCCTTGACAAAAATATTATGGTCCAAAAATGCTAATATTTTCCAGAAAGATTGGCCAGTCGATCTGCATTAGAGACGCCCTTATTTCCAGGAAATAATATGCCCTTTTCATGACTGGCAAACTTCCTGCCTTCCTTCTCTCTCTCTCTCTCTCTCTCTCTCTCTCTCTCTCTCTCTCTCTCTCTCTCTCTGTCAGCCCCTGTGTCCTTTACCATACATCAGTAAAATGACTGCTGTCACTGTCTGAGGCACACTGAGGTAGTGTTACCATGGACACTAATTATTTCCTAAGACTGGAGCACAGCACACACAGGCAAGCACTAGGCAGATATGCAAAAACACTAAACAAGTCAACAAACATGAAAGCAGACGGAAAAATATTTTCATTAGATGCGTCCCATTGTCACACCTCCAGTTTGGGTGCGTAATTAGTGGAGCGGGGTGTTGCACACAGGAGCATTGCGCAGGGGCGTCACAAGGGGGGGGGACGGGGGGGGGGGGGGAGTTACTAGGGCCCAAGGTGGAGGGGCCTTAATTATTTTATACTTAAGCTATTGAAAAATAGCAGATATACAAGCTCTGTGAGCTTGTAGATCTGCTATTTTTGAAAAGTCGTGAAAATGGGAGCAAATCTTTGAATATGTGTATTTTTTTAAGCGAACATTTGTAACTCAAACTTTGCTTCTGGAGGGTCCCTGGAACTAAATGTTTTGAGATGGGGGTCCGTGGCCAAATACATGTCATTTTGGGGGTCCTTCACATGAAAAGGTTTGACATAGAAACATATATATATATATTTTTTTTTTTAAACTTCAAATAGTTGCACAAATTTTCACGGTTTTTCTAAAATACTAACGCACTGAATCCTTATACCCAGGGCCCAGAATGTGGTGCGACGCCCCTGATTGCACACAGGAGCATTGCGTCCTGTAATGAGATTCCTCTCCGTAATCCCACATCTGTATGTGTGTTGCCCAGACCCTCAGAATGCCTCAGACTGGCTGAAGTATGCGGTACATGAAGCGCGCATTAACCCCGCCGCTGTGAATGAGAAGTAGACTAGACAATGGAACTGAATAGATTCTACGCTTATTATTGAACATGTTAATCCGCTTACGGAGTTAAGAAAGGTCTTGATGACATGTGGGAGACGCTGAGGAGTCGAGCTGTATGGTAATGAAGTGAAACATAGGGAGCGAAAGGACTCTGAGGTTCACTACAAATAATGGCATTGCCCAGTCTGGCTTTCATGCTTATTAACCTTACTGTATGGCAGGCTTGGATAATAAAAACAATACCTTTTTACCAAATTATACGGTCCAATTTTAGTTTATTTGGTTTCTCTAAGAAACAAAATACACCTGCAAAAAAAAAGTTGATTTATCCTAGGTTAACCTGCAGCCTGACTTATATCTAGTGGTTTTGGGGTGTTGGACTGATGAAAGAAGGGCTCAAGATGCTGTGTCAGTGACGTTCTGCACAGTGACGCTAGCTGGGTTGTTTCTGAAAGACTGCCAGAAGAAGCACGCTAGCTCATTAACTGGAATTTCCCCAGACCAACGTTTGGCTGATGTCTTAATTTTTACCGGTTCATGTTTCTGATGCAAGGGTTTATCAAAAGGTAATTTTTTTTATAAATGTCCTCCAGCACAGTGCTGAGGCTCTTCAGGGGGAAGTGTAGCTACTGACAAGACTGATAAGACATCATGAAAGCGAGAGTGCTGGGGGGGAGCATAGAGCATCAGTGAGAGCCATCGTGCTTCCATAACGTCAACCATTTCATGAGAGGGAGAGGGTAAACGATCTTCCAGAAAAGACGTCATGAGATGCGAGAGTGTGGTCTAGCCAACACCAACTTGGGACTCCTGTGTCGCTGCCCTCCACGCTCTCCTATAAAACATCAAGGTCTTGAGCTTTGCAGTGTTGTTAGCTAAGCTGTCGCGCCGCAGTGCATCTACAAGATAGCGCCGTCCATGGCTGCTGTGGTGACTACGTGTGTAGCGTTCTGTCGGTGTTGTTACTTGCGCCCATCAGAAAAGCGAGGCGCAAATACTGCGTTCAGTTGAAGGTTTTTTGTCTGTGGCACACATAGGAACACTTTAATACCAGTAAGACTCCCTAATCGGGAGATAAGCGACCGTTGGTCGCTTATCTCCATAAATAGAGCAAAAATGTGTTTTTCCAAAATCTTCCTGATCCATGTTGTTGACATGAGTGTAGACATACTGTGTAGTGATTTTCGTGATTTTAGGGCAAAATCTGAATCGGCCTCATGGTGGCGCTAGAGGGCCATGTGAGAAATGAGGGGTGGGGTCTCCTCGCCGCCAAGGCGGACGAATAGGTACCGGCCCCGGCTCTCCCGGTCGCTCCTAGCCCGAGTTACGGCATTTTATGTGAGCTGCAGTGGCAGGGGGTCCTCCACTGGGGGCGCCACCACTTTTGCATCCGTTCTGGAGCACCAGGAGTGGGTGGTCCCCGGGAATGCCCCGTGAGCAGCCCCGTTGGGGTGGTCATTTGGTCATTTTTGCACATTTGGTAATTTTTTACACCTGGGGGTCCCCCAGGGACCTGGGGGTCCCCGAAACTCCGGGGGTCCTTGGAGGTTGTAGTTTGGCAGGCAAGGAGTGTGTGTGCAAAATCTGGCATGGATCGGGGCAACGGTTGCAGAGATATGAGCAGGGCAAAAGTGTGACGTGTGACGTGTGACAGAGGGAGTGACGGAGGGAGTGACGGAGGGAGTGACGGAGGGACAGCCGGTGGAGGTTTGGATAGTGTGCAAGTAACTGCGACCTACGGTCGCAATAATACATATATATGTATATATATAATATATCGTCGTTGTCGTGTGGAAACCTCGTATCTCCATGTTTCAAATGTGTACGTTCTTTCGCAAAGTAAAGCCTTGCTTCATCATACAAGGCCGTCGCACAAAAGTAGTAAAAACAGCAGATCTACGAGCACACAACGCCTCGTGGTGCGAGGCGTTGTGTGCTTGTAGATCGGCTGTTTTCACTAGTTTAAATCATTTTTAAAATGATAAATGCAAAACTAATGGTTTTGGACATACAAGGTTTTCACCCGACAACGACGATATATTTTTGTGTTTGTTTTGTTTGTTTATGTTATATGTGAAAAAAAAATATTTGAATGCAAACATGTAGTATGCCAACACAAATCCCTATGTGTATTACACAATGGAAAATAAAGGAATCTGAATCTGAATCTGAATCTACGTACTGTAGGTACAGTAGTGCACTTTTTGCCTTTCCTGGCTTTGCCCTGGACGTCAGCTGTGTGAAGGAAGGAAACAAACGCCACGCGTCTCTCACGGAGAACCTCCGACTCACCTGTCCTTCCCCGTCTCCTTCTTGAACACCATGTCGCAGTAGTTCATCCTGTCCTCCGTGGTGACGTAGATGCGCGCCTGGGGGTAGTTCTCCGCCGCCTGGCGCAGCATGTTGTACACGATGCCCTTGCCGTCTTTCCTCATGTTCCTCAGGGGCCCCCACACCACGTAGATGGTGTCGTTGGCCTGGCCGAAGAAGTACTGGGGCTTCTGCAGCAGCAGCGGCACGCTGGTGTGGGAGACCACCCTCAGGGTGGTCCGCCGGCCCACGTCCTGCTCAAAGCCCCGCGTGGGCGCGTTGTTCATCCGCCAGATGCAGGCGGAGCGGTCGATCTGAGCGCCGGCAGCCTGGCCCAGCATCTGACCCGAGCTGGACACGATGCTGCACAGGTCACAGTGCAGTTTCAGGGGCTGGAGGAGATAAGGACAGATGCATTTTTTAAATGTTCTTACTTTGATGTTTTAAAAGAATGTACACACGTACTAGCCTGGCATGGCCAGACTATTTTTTTTTTGCACTGGCAGATTTGTCTGGCTTCCAGGCTATGCACATTCCCCCTGAACATATGTTCAGGGGAATGTGCTGGGTTATCATCCACTTTACACAGTCAGAGGAGCATAGGCCCTTATCTTACAAAATGTTAGATGATCGCACACAAAAGTAAAACTAATTATGGCTTGTGTTAACGGATAAAGTTAGTAAGTACTTGGCTGACAAAAGGATGATAGTTTTACAGACTCTATATTGAATTTCAGGTAATGAATCCCTTCTCAAATGGACATGGAGCATCAATGACCTCTTTAAACACAAATGGCCTCTTTAAACACGACATGTTAATTTAGCCTACAATTTATGCTAATGGCATTACATTTAAGCACTCCACATTTAAATGTATAATTGAAGTGTTATATTGGCATATCTGTCATAATACTGTATAAATTGTGAATTGGTAATTATCTATGCAGATATTCATCAGCATTTTATGGCCTTTATATTATTTTCGCTCCCTTCCAAAGATCAATGTCACTGCACTCAGACATTGATTAAGTTAATTGAATCTGCCCCCTCCGAGATTACAGTACGGGCTGAAATGGACCGATCAGCTTTCCTTCCCCCAACGACAAACTGTCTTATTGCCACGGTGCATTATGGAGGAACAAGGAAGCTGCCGCATCCATCCACACCATATTGCAGCGGGAGGATTTGTAGTGAACCTTCAATAATTGCTCTTTGCTAAGCTCTGCCAGGCCGAGGGAGGTAGAAACTCTCTGCACTCTGAATGATGCTGCCTTGGCTGTGGAATGGTGCATTTACCTAAATTAAAATCCATTCAGAACGGGTACACATTATTGTGTATCGTTATTTTATGCCTTAACTATTGAAAAATAGCAGATATACAAGCTCACAGTGCGAGCTTGTAGATCTGCTATTTTTGAGAACCGATTCTATAAGTGTCTTTTGAATCCTTCTAAGATTTTTGGAAAAACCTATGTTTCTATGTCAGCAATCTGGCCAGCCATCACCAAGAAAAGGTACCTTTTCACTTAAATGGAGCTCAGTTAGTCTGTTCTTGAGAGACTACTATGTCAGTGGTTCTCAAACCTTTTCATTTGAAGGACCCCCAAAATGATATTTATTTGGCCACGGACCACCATCTCAAAATATTTTGTTCCAGGGACCCCCCCAGAAGCAAAATCTGAGTTACAAACGTTCGCTTTGAAAATACATATATTCAAAGATTTGCACACATTTTCACGACTTTTTCAAAAATAGCAGATCTACAAGCTCGCAGCGCGGCACTCGGTGCCGCGCTGTGAGCTTGTATATCTGCTATTTTTCACTGGTTAAAGCATTCAATGCAATTCTAGGCCTAAATGGGTTAAGTTCATATGTCTGCTTTGTTTTGATAAGGTTAAGCGTGCGCAAGTAAATCAATGCTGGAGAAAGTTGGGAAAGTTGAGAAAGGCAGTAAGGAAAGAAATAAAGAACAAACAAACAACTGAAAGTTCATGTGCCAAGGGAATACAAATGTCACCCAACTGTATATGAATTACATACGTTTTTAATGCATTATGCTAGTCTGTAAAGGGCAGCTATGACACATTAAGAATTACCTTTCTCTCCTTCTTTCACGTTCCAACACATCATAACACAATAAGCTTTTTTTTTTTTCACTCACAGAGTAAGCACTAATTAAATTCCAACAAAGATCCTTTTATCTAACAAATGAGATAAAAGGACAATGCCATGACAAGTACACACTAGCGTTCCTGATGAGCTCCTTACATCCACTATCGTCACAGCCATGGGACGGTGCCAGGCAACACAAAAGAGTAGACCAATAGCCGATCTACATGCTCACAATGCGTCGTTACGCGACTCATTGTGAGCTTGTAGATCATCTATTTCCATAATATACCGGTAGGCCTATATACATTTTGGGCATTTTGGCAAATCGCGATCAGATATTTTCATAATATATACAGCCATTTGAAAATGGCTGTATATAGCTAACAATTTTCTCAAATTTGAAATGGGACATTCTGCATAATGAGTTTTTTTCTATTGATTACTCTTGCCATGGAGACTTGAGTTCAATAATATCTTGTTGTTTTAGTCGCATTCCTAAGACAATAATTTCATCACAAAAAATGTACCCCCATTGATTTCGGAAGGGGACCCAATGGGGGTAAATTTACGAAAATCGAATTTGGGAAAAATACAAAAATATATTATTGAAATCAAGTCTCCATGGCATGAGTAATCAATAGAAAAAAAGTCATTTTGGGGGTGAACTACTCCTTAAAGATGGGGTGCCATGATTTTCCCCTCTATAAAACATGATTATCTACTATTATGATTATACTAGGAGGAAGAATTTTTCCAAAAAAGTGTACAGAAAGAGTTCAAATTATGTTTTTATGTGGCCACACCCACGTGTGTTGGGTGAATGGTAATTAGGGGAGGGGTTGATTCTATGATGTAATAAGTAAGGGTGTTTTTGGAACGGCACGTCTGACCCAGCAGGTGGCATCCTCCAGCTAAAACCCCAAATAAAAAGAGAATGCATAATTGCTCATAACAACCACACCAGGGGGTCTAATGAAGTACTGTCAACCTCCTAGACACATGAAAACCAGAAAAAGTACAACACTATGGCCACTATGTACCATTTTGATGCCAATAATTTAGTAGTTTTACAAGATTTGATGCCAATAATTTAGTACAAGTACACTTTGAATTTCTGACTTTTACTTGTAACAGAGTATTTCTACATTGCAGTACTTTTCCCACTACTGGTCATCAGTCACAGCCATAGGGCAATGCCAAGCAACACAAAGGACCATGTTGGTTTTTCCAGTGTCACGCCTCTATGGCACAGTTCAAGGGAGCACCTGTATACACTGTCTCTTTCTCTTACTCTTTCCCCCCTATAGGATTCAATGACGGGTTAAGGAGTAATCTTGGTGCCCAGGCTTGTACCTCTCCATTTACCGTCTGGTTGAGACACACATCACTGCAGCCCTGGGCTGTCAGCAGCTTGTCCATTAGCCTCGCCGCTCCCCTCAGCCTGACTCATAACTCCATCACGCCTCTCAGCACATATAGATTGGGCTGGGCTCTTTGGGGACCTGCTGCCTGCCTGCCGCCTGGCAGGCTGCAGGTTCACTTAACCCTCTGCGGGTTAAATTAGTTTAACCACATGAAGCCCTATAGCGCCCCGATTCTGGGAATGTCATCATAAAGGTGTACATTTAGCAAGAATATAGCTGATCTATAAGAGTTAGGGTCACAATGCAAGAGATTTATTTGGTGGCCTGGGCCGTGGCTAAACAGGGGTCCGCTCACTATCCCGACTATCCGCTGTTCCGACATGGTCGGCAGGTTAGTTACTAAAGCTGGCCATACACTACACGATAATCGGGCCCGACTGAATCGGGTAGAATTAAACACTACAGGATCATTTTTTCAGATTATCTGGCCAGAGAATCTAAACGGGCTCACACTAGCCGTTTTGAACAGTCGGGCGCACCGCACGCTACAGGATTCTATTCCGATTGAGTCGGGCCCAAACACAGCAATAATAGATAAATAATTTATATAATGAATACAAAACGTCACTGTTCCGAGAGCTTCGCCTTGCAACACGCGCGCAGACGCACATACAAACAAACACATTATGTTATCCACTCACAAACACACCATTGCCTCACGCAACGAAAAAAAAAAGCTTCAAATGATACTATGACTATGAGTTCACTTTGACGCGTTTCATGTTCATCCATGGATCAACTCTGATCGACTTTCCCCCTCTCTCTCCACTGCTAAAGTCAAGTGCTGCGCGCTGTCTGCTGGTGCTTCCCAGGGTGCCTGATTTATGATTAGTCGTATGACTGTGTTGCGCAGAGAACATATCAGATCTCCAAGATCAAACTGCTGTTTTCAGTCCCAAATATACTGCAATGCTTTAAAAAGGAAAGGCCTATATCCATTATGTTTCTTTCATGTCCGCTCCAGGTTTATCATTGTCAGTTTTGATAAAGTCATTTTATTTTATAATAGTTAAGGTAACGTGCGCGCATATTTTCTAAACCTGCTGTCTGTTAAAATACGAAACGCCTGGCTATGCGGGGCGCGCTGTGCCCGGAGTAGCCAGGAGTTGTTAACCCAGCTGGTAGATCAAACAACGAGTTGATGATGGCCCATTAATTAAGCTACACGCTGTACCTATGGCCAATTGGAACTTGAAAGGAGTAGAGATTACATAACTGCACCGTGCACGGACCATCAGAGAAAGTGACTGACGTGGGGTGAGCTGCTGTTGTAGGCTGCTTCCTTCCACCACGGACGGTTCAAGTTCAAGACAGGTTCAGTTCAAGACAGGCACGTGTCTGCTTTTACTTTAGTGGCCATGGCCTAGGCTTTCAATCATGATTTCCCCTGTCTTTAAATTATCGCGGTGTGGGCGGATGGATCAATCAAATATAATCATTAAAAAAAGATCCGAGGGCACGGAGATCCACATCCAATGTCCCAGAGAGAGAGAGAGAGAGAGAGAGAGAGAGAGGACGGTTCTGTCTGGTCCATTTGAAGAACTGTAATCCAGCATTTTGAGGTGGAAACATGGAGAATGCACAGGTGTATCATACATTTGAGAGTGAGAACCATAAGTTTAATGTAACTTAATTGGAGTTGGAGGAGGAGAGCAGAGCTGGAAAGTTATTAGCGAGTCCAGACTTGCACTAATTGGTTTGGCCTAGTTTTACGTCTTTGTTGATTGATTGATTTCGTGTGTGTGTGTGTGTGTGTGTGTGTGTGTGTGTGTGTGTGTGTGTGTGTGTGTGTGTGTGTGTGTGTGTGTGTGTGTGTGTGTGTGTGTGTGTGTGTGTGTGTGTGTGTGTGTGTGTGTGGAGAGAGAAAAAGAGATAGCTCTGTCACTCAGATGCTCAGAGACTTGCGCGGCTGCTGTAGGCTACCTATTTTCAATCAGTCCCCTGCTGCTATTCCAGACCAGTACTGATCCAGGAAAATATCAAACATGTTTGAAAAGAGTCGGGCAACCCCCGATCGTCCTCCGAGCCACTCGGCTGGGCTCCGAGTGGATCTGTGAGACCTCACGCTAGACGACGTTCATGCCCGATTGTCGGGCCCGTTTCAGTCGGTGGCAGCCCGATTGTCGGGAGGGTAATTAAATAGCCCGATTATCGGCTAGTGTGCGGCCAGCTTTAGCGTCGGCAGGTTAGTTACTTAGCGTAAGGCAGGTTAGTTACTTAGCGTAAGGCAGGTTAGTTACTTAGCGTAAGGCAGGTTAGTTACTTAGCGTCGGCAGGTTAGTTACTGAGGTAAGGTTTACTGAGGTTAGGTTTAGGGTTGGGGGTAGAGTTAGGGTTAGTTTTAGTGTCGGAATACCGGCCCGTCGGCACACTGCTGCGGACCCGGCTAAACAATCCACCCATGTTAAAACAAGGTGGGGATGTATATGTTACAGTTAGTTTGAGAAACCAGTTAGATTGGGAAAGGAGCGCTTGTTTTTGTTCACCTGGACGTGGAAGGAGTTCACCTGGATGTGGAAGAAGCCCATGTCTCAGTGGTAGCTGGTGAATGCTAACCTGGTGAATGCTACTATGCCTAAACCTAACCCTAGCCCTAACCTCAGTAAAACTATGCCTAAACCTAACCCTAACCCCAGTAAAACTATGCCTAAACCTAACCCTAATCCTAACCCTGACCTCAGTAAAAATATGCCTAAACCTAACCCTAACCTCAGTAAACTATGCCTGAACCTTTATCTTGGTATCTTCTGAATTCTGAATCTTCTGAATGTGTAAGCATTGTTACTGTTACGTTTTCCATCTGTTCCATCTTGTTGTTGCCAATCTCCTCACCTGGTCGTCATCTGCAATCAGCTCCAAAGCCTACAAGAGCTTCGCCTGTTTGCAGCTCGGGGGCCAGATCTTCACCACTCTATGGTTGGTAAAGTAAACAGCCATATAGTTTCCCAGTTTAGTAGAGTTAGCCAGTTTTTGCTCCTTGTAGCTGCTGCGTGCACTACTATTCTTTGTGGAATTATTACTGACTCTGCCTTTTTCTCTCCTTCCCAGTTTCCGGTTCTCGTGCTGGATTGGAGCAGCGGCTGAGTCCCATTCCCTTTTTGCCCCCCTCGTGCTTTTAACTCTGTGTTCCATTGTTAATAAACACGTCCGAGTGGGCTTTCAACCTTCTACTGCCTCCTCCTTTGCTGTGCATTTGGGTCAAACTCTCGGCAGTCGTAACAGTTACCTCCTGTAAACCAGTAAAACATTATGCTCCCTCTTTGTGTATTTCTAAATGTGTTACTCAAGCATGATTAATAATTCATGGCCAACTGGTTTGTGTTTACATGCTGGAGCATACACTAATCAAAAATGGCAATTCTCTTTTTAAATCCCAATAAATTCGCCCCTTCTTAATACGAACAAAATCTACTCTACACACGCAGTCAAAGCCTCCATTTTAATTCCTCCAAAAGAGTAGGTGATTAAGAAAATGCTTAACGTGATGGTCGTGACTAATGGCAATGGGTTGTGCACTTAACCTTGACATTCATTAAAATGCTCAAAACATGATTAATTAATGGGTGATAATTACAACATTAATATGCTATAGGCCTACATCTCTGAGACTCGAGAATCCCACGATGACAAAAAATAAGACTTTGATTAGCATTAGCTAAGCTCATTGTAGCAGCTTTGTACAATGCAACAGGGCACAATTCAAAGCATTTTTGGGTGGCTTAAGTTAAAAGTTGAAATGTAATTTACTTCTGAATTCCCATTTCAGATTCAGAGAAGTCTCAATAGAGGCTGCAGAATAATTGCTTTAAGCTGCCAGGCGTTATTCTCCTTTGTGTTCAGTGAATTCTTGGTATCATTGGGTCATTTTGAAACGTCTGCATGGCAGCAATTTCTCATTAAAATTATCAAGAAAGCAATCCGAAAACCGGCACTCTCCTGGCACTTCTGCCATTGTTTACGTTTCCTTTTTTTTTAATGGCTGAATTTCAGCACTTTCACGTGTGAATGAAAATATTGAATTTCTGCCTCACACCGTGATGGACCTGAGACGTGAATTCCAAAAGGCGGTCGGACGAGGAGCAGTGTCACAAGATGAATGTATTCCATTTCAACCAGAAAAAGTAGAGTGGGAACAATGCATCACCACTCCAGACAGACTCAATCCAATAAGGGAAATAACGCAGGCAATTCGCACACCGCTGGGGTTATGCATTATACATGCTCAAGAAAGGCTTATAACACCTCAACTACTGTGGATCAAACCAGAATATCTCAGTGTCTGGCAGGGACGTGCTGGGCCCCTGATTCAGCCCTGGAAAAAGAGTTGGAGAGGCCCTCATTGCGAGCTACAGAGAGAGATCTCTCTCTATAGCGCTGCTGCTACACAAAGATTTGCCATTTCAGATCATGACAAGTGACAAGCCAGTGGGCCAATTACATATATTTCGTCGTTGTCGGGTGGAAACCTTGTACCGGTATGTCCAAAACCATTTTAAAAATGATTTAAACTAGTGAAAACAGCAGATCTACAAGCACACAACGCCTCGCACCGCGAGGTGCGAGGCCTTGTATGATGAAGCAGGGCTTTACTTTGCGAAAAAATGTACAAATTTGAAACTTGGAGATACGAGGTTTCTGCCCGACAGGGACGATTCCCAGCCCCCAAAATGGAACGAAGGCCGACATTTTATTTTTATTTTTTTCCTAATGGCCGGCCGTTCGGGAGTTGTCCCGCTTTTCCCAATGGCCAGCACGTTCCCTGGTGTCTGGCAGACGCGGAGAAAGTATTCCCTGTTTCTTGAAGTGTTGCTGCTACAACTTGTGTGCAGTGGACTTTTTTTCTTTTTCTTTTTTCTTAACTAAACGTTCAAGACACCTGACACAAGGCTATCAGGCTGTAATATCCTGTCTGTTGTTCCCCCTTCATCATGAATTCTGGAAGCATTTCTGGAACACTGTTGACATTCAACTTCAGCTAAATCACTGCCTCTTCTACTTTGCCACGGTAAAAGTCACTGGCAATGTGAGGGGGAAAAAAAGAAGCCTAATTCCGCCGTGGCCGCCGCCAGCCTTTCGCATGATTTTCATAAATCGCTGTGGGAGGGGGAGAGACGAGGTGATGGGTGACTTAAGCAGGCTCGTCTGAACCCAGAAGGAGGAGGTGCAGACGTGGGGATGTGGTGTAATGCGTGACTGCCTTCTGGGCCTCTGTCGTGTGCTGGAGGAGTCCCTGGAGGAGGCGGGGTGACGCCCCGCATTAATCTAGCAATGCAGGCGGCATACAAGGCATCCGTTTCTCATTGAGAGGGAGGGCAACCAAGAGACGCCACCCAGGGGGCCTTACTAAGGTTAACAAAATTAAGAAGATTCCCGGAGCCTTGAGCTGACAGAGATTGTCAAAGGTTCCTACGGTTTATAGACTATATTGTTCAGTAAATATTGGGGGGTCCGGAGCGACGTGTCCAGGGTTCCAAGCTACAACTCCCGGTTCCATCCTCTCCAACAGGGAGGAGACAGAGAGAGACAGAGTGCAATATGCTAATGTTCTTTCTCCGTCAGTGGGAAAGATTGCATCATGTTTGCATGTCTCAGTGTAGGAAATGTATTTTTCCTGCGCGCAAGTGCCCAATATCCACCGCCTCTATGGCTTCCATTTCAATTTCTGTCACTTCCTGCCCGAAACAACAAACATGCAGCTTGGTCTTATATTTTGACGTGCTGGGAATTAAAGGGCTTTGATATTTCAATTTCCATAAATTGTATGGGGATATAGGCTACCGCATAGTAGGAGAACCATGGACCATGGACCAAGGTACGCAAAATTACAAAGGAACAATGTTCACCAGAGACATCAAACAGGCTCTTTCAAAGCCATCACAGAAGAAACTGGTATATTATAATGAGTAAAGAAAATCCTTTTGTAGGTTTGGCCCTTTGTGCAGCTTGAATACATTTTTAGCATCAAGGTGAAACATAGCCTCGTTAGATGATTATATATCAAATATTAATCAAAAGCTAATGCGTGGTTATGACTCACAAGGAAAACATTACCTGAATACATGGGCGCATGGTACTGAAATAAAATCAAAACCGTGATATTTAATATGTGAATATGCTAAACTCACACAAGGCTGTGAATGTTATTCTCTTTTATTCAACAATAATGTAGTGCAGGGGTTCCCAAACTTTTTTGTCTCAGGGCACCCCATAAATTATTTTTAATCCGATTATAATTTTTACTCCCAGCACCTTATATTTCGTTTTTTATCGTTCGTTTTGTATTCATCATCTATAAAATGTACTAAACTAGTGAAAACAACAGATCTACAAGCACACAACACCTCGTGATGCGAGGCGTTGTGTGCTTGTAGAACGGCTGTTTTCACTAGTTTTGTGCGACAGAAGCAGGGCTTTGCTTTACCATTTGAAACTTGGAGATACAAGGGTTCTGCCCGACAGTGACGATATTTGAGTGATTATGTTGCGAGGAAAACATTGAGATAATAGCCATTTTGGTTAGAACTGACTGAAAATAACTTTGTACTTCATATTTTTTCAAGTGTCCAAATAAATTCCAAATGTTATCAAATTATCTCGCGGCACCCCTGGACTGCCGTCACGGCACCCCAGGGTGCCCCGTCACCCACTTTGAAAACCCCTGATGTAGTGGACTGTCGTGCATTTGCTGCAGAGCAACATATTGGTACGGTATACTGGAAAATCACACCATAGACACACACCATACACAGAGACATTGGAGGCACCCTTAGCAGTTGTTTACCAATGTGTCCGACTGGAGACATTTGGTTCTGTTTTGGTTTGGTTTGGGAGACAGAAAGGATTTTAAAAAACAACAACAACAACAGCAGAAATAACCACCCCATTGCCCAACCTCTCAGCATCAGTGTTGCATGTGCACCATGCACAGCATTTTCTCCACAAAACCCCATAAACTAGTTCAGCTGCATCATAGCACTGAAAGGAGAGAATGTCTAAAGGGCAACGATTGCTAAGCTACTATATAATTGCTCCCTACCCTCTTGTATTTCCATAAGTTATATGGGGATAAAGGCTACAGCATAGAGATTTTCTGACGCCCCCTTAATGACTTTCGACAGGGCATTTGGTCCATTTTGAGTGCATTTTGCCCCAACCCATTGTTTATTTCAAACCCTGGGTGTTCAAATAAGTCTATAAGTGACTATACTAGTGACTAGAACAATTTATTCCAGATCTGGATTCAATGGGGGTACATTTATTGTAATCAAATTGTTGTCTTAATGCGACAAAAACCAAAAGAATATTATTGAACCCAAGTCTCCATGGCATGAGTAATCAATAGAGAAAAAGCCATTTTGGGGGTAAACTACTCCATTAAGGCACAGTGTTACTGTAGTTTGAGCTGGTTAATCGGCAGACTCGGCCAAGAACTATCCAACACCGTCTTTTTATCCAGGTTCCATGCAATCTCCCATCATGATTCCTGAGTATTTTGAGCTGAGACCATCACCGTGGATGTGCCGTGAGTCAGCAATATTCCACTGACATTGTGCAAGTTTGACTAATGACAATCATATACTGTACTATCTAACCAGCAGATAAATATTATGACGTTCCTGTCATTACCCTTTATTTGGAGAACCACATACAGAGTAGAGACTGCAGGATGCTCAGACCCATCAAATGGTGAAATATAAAGCAATAATTTCCCAAATCTGTCAGAATTGTGTTTGACAGCCCTGACACAAGCCATGTGTGTACATGTGGTGAAGAATTACTAAATATGTAACTCAAACTATAAATAAATAATATGAGCTTGCTCGGCCCAGGAAGAATCTACAAGGGTAAAAGCATAATGAGTCAAGGTTATTTTGAAAGTTTCCAGATATGTCAAACCAAGTGCCCCCCCCCCCCCCTCCCCCCATTTAGACATTTAAAGACTCTTTGAAACAGTTTCCTACAAGGAGGAGGAGGAGGAAATAGAGAATTCACATTGGTGGACATCACCTGTCCCTCCGGGCGACACGTTTTGTGACAGTGTCCCGTCACAAATGACAGACGAGGTCGAAGTGCTGACCAGAGTAATGTCCACTCAGACCCTGCGGCAACACTTGGGGTCGCCAAGGACCCTCGGCTACCCCATATAACCCAATTATCAGCGGATCACTGGACAGATATATCCACATGTCGTCGTTGTCGGCTGGAAATTGTATGTCCAAAACCTATCCTTTTTTGTTATTTGAAAATAACTGATATGCGAGGCGTTGTGTGCTTTTAGGTCTGCTATTTTCACAAGTTTTGTGCGACAGTCTTGTATGATGAAGCTGGGCTTTACCTTACGATAAAAACATACACATTTGAAACTTGGAGATACAAGGTTTCTGCTTGATAGTGATGATATCATGGCT
The DNA here is from genome assembly GCF_963921795.1 of Nannobrachium achirus. Lineage (NCBI taxonomy): Eukaryota > Metazoa > Chordata > Actinopteri > Myctophiformes > Myctophidae > Nannobrachium > Nannobrachium achirus. The sequence continues at coordinate 46,160,943 of NC_137814.1, read as the reverse complement.
GTCCGGGTGGAAACATGTCCAAAACGGTTGCTTTTCCAGAAGTGGAAGGAAAAAAAGAACCTGTGTTCCAATAGATACAATGTCATTTATTATTTAGTTTAGTATTTTAAAAAACATCCTTGTAGATCTGCTACTTTTGAATTTGAATCCTGAAAAAGTAACAGTTTTGGACATATTATGAGGTTTCCATCCGACGCGAGTTTCACATTACACTGATATGACAAAAAGTTGGAAGTAAGCCAGGCTGAAATAGTCTTGCCACAACAAAGCTCACATGCGTGCATACACAGAACCATACCCCAGACATACTAGATTAATATTTCCCACACACATACCTCAAATATAAGTTAAAGCACAGTACAGTATGTGTATGTGTGTAGAAACTAGAAATACATTTTGTTGTAGAATACAGATTATTCATATAGATGTTTTTTATGTGCTGGTACACTGTATTTCACATTTGTCTATACGTACTAACTTTGTGCACATGGTGTTTGCTTGTGTGTGCTTGTGCGTGTGTGTGTGTACATGTGTGTGTCTGTGCATGTGCGCGCGTGCGTGTGTGTGTGTGTGTGTGTGTGTGTGTGTGTGTGTGTGTGTGTGTGTACCTGCACGTGCTCGCGTGGCTTCATGCATACATACGTGTGTCTGTGTGTGCTTGCATAAAAAGTATTCATGCATTTACATAGACCAGTGGTTCTCAACCTGTGGGTTGGGACCCCCAGGGGGGTCCCCAGTTAAAATATGATTATTTTGGGGGGTTGCGGCCTGAAAAGGTTGAGAACCACTGACATAGACCAGAGAAGGCCCTCACCTCCTGTTTGGGAATGCTGACGTAGCCAAGGTGGGGTTTGAAGGCCTTGTGTGGTGGTCTGGAGAAGCCGGGAATCCAGTGTCTGCTGAACGTCTGGCCAAAGACAGGCTCCAGGAGGAAGTAGGGCTTCTCCGTGTACACCATGACCACAAAGAGGCTCACCGCCACTATCAGACTGGACGCTATCATCAACTTCCTCTGAGGACCAAGAAACAAAGAAAAGATACATGTAAGTCACTGAGGTTTCAGAGAAATCATTGCTTTTTTATGTAAGATGAAATTCATGAATATGATTTCATAACTTATAATAACTAGTAACTGTAGCCAACTAAAGAGGAAGAAAGAGGGACAGAAAGAGAGAAGATCTGTGAATGACTTTGTATAAGAACCCGCTGCATTCCTACGATGTAAATGTTGTGTTAATGCTGGGGGCAAAAGACAGATACAGACTGAAACGAAAACAACCATTAAAAATGACTCAGTTTTCTCAGTTGCAAGGCCTTGACAGCATCGGAATGAGAAGCTGAAAGAACGGCACCCCTGATTTGCAGATATGAGCCCACTCACATTCAATCGGTATTGGAAGCGTCCCACAATTGACAGAGAGAGAGACACACAATGCAAAAGCCAATCGTTATGTTGTCTGTTCAAGGCAGACAATGTTCTCTAGCTCACTTTTCTTTTCACCCCAGATCTATGAAATACTCCAACTATTTGATGGCATGAAGAAGACACATTGAACTATGCTAATACACCCCTGTCGTACATGGCCGAGAGGACCACTTAATCTCTGTTCGCTGATCCGGAGAGCTTACACTGTTCAGTAGATGGAGCTGTCATTTCAAATACTGCGAAAGAGCTGATGCCACACAATCCACAGAAGTTGTCATCGCGTCCTTTTTTACGGGTGAGAGGATTAGGAGAATGTCCGGTTTCGCCAAGACGGCACATTGTCGTTTTCATACGTCGGGCTAAACGACAAAATGATCAACCGGAGGACACGACCACGAATTAAAACTTGGCAGAAACAGTTGGGCAGCTATGAAAGTTATGCGTATCCATTAATCATCAGTGTGGAGAGGAGAGGGAGAGGTCTCACAGAGGAGACATTAATGGCAGGGTTGATGCAGGGATCAATGCACAGAACAAAGGAAGAGAGAATGGGAAAGAGAGACAGTGTGAAGGAGAGGGCAGTAGAAAGAAAGACAGACAGGCTAAATGACTATAGCACACTAGGATATCTTGGACCCTGAGGTGATGGTGTCCACTGTCCAGCAGAGACACTATATTTGGGGAAACTTTAATACATTTCTCCCAGCCAGCAATGGGTGGGAAAAAAGTATTTTATTTTCTTTCTCCATTTTTCATAAAAGGGTGGTGCTTCTTTCTAGTTTTGTCCGATTGTGAGAAGATTGGATGCGGTGCGAAGAAGAAATAAATTATAATGTGGGGATGGGGTTGCATGGCGGGGTGCTGATAACCAAGCCAAACTGCATGCAGTGGTGTAAAGTAACTAAACAGATTTACTTAAGTACCGTACAATTTTGAGGTATTTGTACTTTACTTGAGTATTTCCAATAGCTTTACTTCTACTCCACTACACCTCGGATCAAAATATGGTACTTTTACCCCACTACATTTATGTGAAAACTTTAGTTTACTAGTTGCTTTGCAGATATAAATTATAATATTGAAAAATATACTTGAACAACTTTAGCCTTATTTAATACCGTGGCTATTTGAAAATAGCCAATATACAAGCTCGCAACGCTGTGAGCTTGTAGATGGTCTATTTTCAAACATTTTGTACTTTTACTTTTTGTACTTTAAGCTTTTACTAGTAAGGGTGCCCTCACACCAAAATACCTATGAGAGTGGAATCTGCGTTCCGCCAATGCATTTCAATGAGAGTGAAGCGGTTTCATGCCAGCAGAGGATTTCTCCAAAAAACGCTCCCTTCTCATTGAAATGCATTGGCGGAACACGGATTCCACTCTCATAGGTATTTTGGTGTGAGGGCACCCTAACGAGTATTTCTACATTGCAGTATTGATACTTTTACTCAAGTAAAAAGTGTGAGTACTTTTTCCACCACTGACTGCATGCACCACCTACATGCTCTGATCTTCCACACATCAGAACTCCCAGGAGAGAAGTTGGAGGCCCCACCTCTCTGAGGAGGATCAAACAACGCGGGGCGGATGAAAAGAAAAGCGAGGTGACCGTTCACCGACAAGACTCTCGCGTTTATGTCGCAATTGCATGTACGTTACATCACCGGTAGTTTTGAGGCTGAATAATGGTATCTTTGATCAAAGAGGCCTCGACTTTGATCCTACAAAATGAACACACAAGAAGAGGCTGAGAGACCAAGAGTGAGCTCCTTTTAGTGTCTTATTTTTCCACCAAACCAATGTTGCTTATCCAGAGGGCCATTTCATTGACTGCTAATGTTGTGTAATGGCCGGCCATCAGGAGGTGATTACGGAACATTAAGAAAAAAGGGAGGCCTCGCCACATACCTGCTGCAGTGATACAGCATCCATCTGTTCTGGTGACAAGGGAAAAAGAGGAAAGAAAATGTCCTCCTCTCCTCCGACCTCAATCTGGCCACAAATCACGAGGGAAATAATGTGTCACAGTCGTATTGAGGCAATTGGATGGCTATAAGAGGGGGTGTTATAGGGGACTGGGCGTCCATCGGATTTAATACAAGAGAACCCACAATTTCTAATTTCCTCATCGGTTACGGTAATTACGAGGTGGCTTGTGTAACATTCCACAGAAAATCTGCGACCGTGTGACCATGTCATGACCGTAATACTGGCAAAGAAAATGATTATATGGAGGCATGAGGAGAGAAACCGAGAAGTATAAGATTAAGGGCAAACCTCAAGAGGAGAATTCTAACCTCAAGTCTTTTTTAAGACAATTTATTTGAGTTTGTCTTATACAGTACGTGACTCTAGACTCACTCGCTAGTGACCTTATTTGTTTTTCTGTGATATGTTTCCGTGATAGACATGAACATTACCCGTACCATTGGCTACGGGTCAACCCAAGGAACATTTCAGTTAACACCTATCACCCAGAAGCAACCAGCGGGCTATTTCCGTATCTGTGTGGAGGCACTAAAGCTATTGATCCTGGTTCACAGACATAATGTGGATGGTGTTGGTGGCAGTAGAGAGGGGACTACGGTGGTGGTTCATTGTAACCCAGGACACAGGAGGCCATAATTCTCTCCAGCCAGCCTATCCTATTTGCGAGACTGTGTGACCAGATTTCATAAAATCCCATATGGGAGAAGAATCATCAGGAGGATATTGAATGCTACCTCGACAATTCGTAACACCAACCTTATTGGGATGAAGTGAGAAATTGGGCAGATGAAAACTGACTGCACATTCCCAAGAAAAATTGAGGTGTGTGTCGAATGTGAGGGTGTCATTTTCCTCCATTGATATTATTTTCTACTCTTCATTTTTGATCACCTCAAAATTGCTCAGGCAAACGATCACGGCAGCAACGTGCCTGTTTTTTCATGAACACAAAATAGGCAATAAATCAGTAAATAATAAAATGATCAGCAAGCAATGCCCCTTGAATAATAAATAGGAAACGCAAAGCACATTAGCCATGTATTGTGCGACCGAAATGTCACCTTCATCGAGCTCCATCCAGGCATGAAAAGAATATATTTTCAGAGTAAGACCACTCTACTAGCGCCTTGGCTCAGTAAACAATGGGGCCCATGCTGTATTTCATTTCAAATGCTGATCGCGATGGGAATTGAAATAATGAGAACCCTCAACCTGATGAAAATGGCTCATGAAAAAACATATCTCCCAGTTATTTTCAGTGTCTCCTCCTGGGCAATAGCAACGACAACAAAAAGAGGAAACAAAAATTACATTTGCATTGCAAAATCACTTCCTACTTGGCACCTGATTCTTGCCATAATGGTCCAGTGAATAGTTAAAATCTAATTTCAATTAATCAAGTATTCAAGAAAATATTATTACCAGGCCTCCATCTCTCTCTTGCGCTCCCTCCCTCTCTCTCTCTCTTTCTCCCAAGCCAAGGTAATAACTGCGACCGTAGGTCACAGTTTACTATCAGAACCGTCACAGCTTTGTCCGTAGACGGCCGCCACTGTGACATCACAGGTGACATCACAGTGATGTCAGATACTCAGAGCAGGGATCTCCATATACAGGCATAAACAGGTGACATCACAGTGATGACAGATACTCAGGAAGCAGGGATCTATACTGTATGGACATAAAAGGGATTCTGTTAGGGATCTCCATATATGGGCATAAAAGGGATTGTATCCCAGATGATGCCCTGTTAGGAGAACCACATTAACAGAATCCATAAATGGCCAAGACAGATGGACAAGACAGATGGCGCGACCTCGCCCTTTAGGGCGAAAAGTGAAAACTGAACTATAGAGCATCGCAGCGGAAGTGGGTTCCTGGGGTCACTTAATATTCCCCATTCATTTTCGCCATAGACTTTTACAAAAATATTTATAACAATTATGTTAAGCCTCGAACCAAGCCATTCAGGATGGAGGTGAATCATGACCATATAACCTTTGATCCTATGTGAAAACATATTTTAATATTACATTATTTGATATACTACATTTAACTCATTCTGTGCCTATCCCGAACATGTTCGGCTCTATTTCAATCCAATACAATTTTTTTTTTATTAATTGACTTACCCTGAGCTGCTTGTAGAGTCGTGGGTGGTCCTGGCTCGTCCTACGCTAGCCAGCTAGCCATTTTACAAGGTCCGACGATATATTCCATTAAAAATGGTTTAAAATACATTTTTGAGCCCCCCAATGTTCACCAAATGTTCAGCGCCGCTTCCGGAACGACGTCCAGTGTGCCTATCCCGAACATGTTCGGCTTTTTTAATGAAATGAATAAAAAGATCCAAGGCCTTCTGAAGCCTGAGCCTAAATTTAAAATCCAGTGTTCCAAATCCGGGGGCCGCCATGCCGGCCGTTAGCCGCGAACGGCGCCGCGAATCGCCGCCGAATCCAATGAAAAACCACATCTTTGGAGGCCCATATCTCTGGATTGTGTTTTTAGGGATGTGGCGCGAGGTTTATTTACGGCGAAATCGCCTAAAAATGATCTTTTAAATGACAAAATGCTAATAGCTATTCTGTAGCCATTTTCATCCGGGACCTTTCCATGACGTGCACGAACGTGAGCACGCGCGTCACTGCAACGTGAGTCCCCGGATGCTAATGCGCTCGCCTATGGGACAAACCCTGGCATTCTTTGGTGCCCTCTAGGGGCTGGCACTGGAAGCGTTAATAACGACCCTTTGTTTAGCGATTTTCAAAATGTTCTTTTCATAGAAAAAAAGGTTATATGGTCATGATTCACCTCCATCCTGAATGGCTTGGTTCGAGGCTTAACATAATTGTTATAAATATTTTTGTAAAAGTCTATGGCGAAAATGAATGGGGAATATTAAGTGACCCCAGGAATCCACTTCCGCTGCGATGCTCTATAATATATGGACCTGCAGTGCTGTACATAAAGCAGTGGCACCTGCACATTGGCAGTGGTGTAAAGTAACTAACTACATTTACTTAAACTGCACTTAAGTACAATTTTGAGGTATTTGTACTTTACTTGAGTATTTCCAATTTCCAATACTTTTACTTCTTTTATTTGAAAACCTTATTACTAGTTACTTTTCAGATATAAATATTATAAAACATACATAAACCACTTTAGCTCTATTTTAAACCTAGGCTATTTGAAAATACCCCATCTGCTATTTTCAAACATTTTGTACATTTACTTTTGGTACTTTAAGTACATTTTGATACCAATACATTTGTACTTTTACTAGTACATTTTGAATTCCTTGTAATATAGTACTTCTTCATTGCAGTATTGATACTTTTACCTAAGTGTAAAATGTGAGTAGTTTTTCCACTCATTCCCATATGAGGAGAAGAGGACACGGATGCTGGCTCTCCAGCGCCACCTGCCTGCTGCCACACAGCTCAGGACTGGAGGCTGGGTGACATCATGGCAGAGATATAGCAATGTGCTGATCCCTGCACAGCCCAGCAGAGGGGGCACTCCCCTCACACAGCTGCTCTGTGGTGGGGCAAACCCACAACTGTACAGCAGGGAGGAGGCTGACTTGCTGCTCCATCACAACTTAACTCCAATTTCAAGGTCTCCACCTCTGGGACAACCATATCTTATTTTATTGTTGTTTGGGACACGATCAACACAATCCTGATTTCTTTTTTTTGTTTTGTTCAATCTGTGTTTTGAGATATTTTAATATTTCAGCATTTTGCAGCATGATGCATCATAATGATGCAAAATGCATCACTAGTCATGCTGAAATACTAAAATATCTCAAAGCACAGATTGAACACAAAAATTTACTCAGGATTGTGTTGATCGTGTCCCAAACAAAAAAATAAAAAATAAGATCTGGTTGTCCCAGAGGTGAAGTGGGCCTCTAACTCTGACATCAGTTAGAGTTACAGACTTGTATGGGTCAATTTAGACCCCCCTAAAGGAATCCACAGTGTCCCTGGAATCCACTTTGAGAACCACTGACTTAACTAACCTGGTGTTTTGGCATGTCATCAATGTCATTACAGTCTAACATTTAAAAAAATATACGATTATTCAAAAAAGTTCAAATCATTTTAAAGTAATGCCATGGCCACCCTGTCTAAACTTTAGCTATCGATATAGCAAGTTACTAAGTGTGTAGTTTGTGAACAAAGCCACACAAATCACAACATGGTGTTTACTGGCAAAACGGAATTAACAGGCTGGCTGCCAGTATGCATTTGCTGTGTCGCATTTGGCCAAATGGAAACAATGATCATAATTATATGCTTCACCGTGTGTGTGTTCAGGCTTGGATCAACGGAAATAACGTAGTATACTTTCTCTTTATCAGTATCACAAAGAAAACTAATTTGTCAAGGTTTTAAAGAAAAAACATGACATTTTATGACATGTTATTGTTGGTTTACATTTTCCGATGATCCCTCAACAACAGACAATCACTTAATGCAGTGATTGGTTCACTTCTTACAGCAACAACATTATTCAAATCCTATTGTCTATTGGTGCGTCCACAGTGCATACCGCTGCTATTTTGTCACCCCGACAAACCCCCCCATCAACGCTCACATTTGAAAAGGAAATCCCTTGATCAGGTCAACAACAACAACAACTAATCTGTCCTGGTGGCATAAAGATACTGCACACACGCACGCACTCACGCACGCACACACACACAGTTTGTGTGTGAACATTCTGATGGAGGGGGGGGGGGGGGGGGGGGTGTGAGAGCCCAGTCAAACCCATTGACTTCTCCCCTCGGTTTCCCTTTTTTTGTTTGGGTGTGTTTGTGTTATTGTGTTTGGGTGTACAGTACATACAGTGTACAGTATGTAGCCTATACGCTACACTGTATTTATGTGTGTGTGTGTGTGTGTGTGTGTGTGTGTGTGTGTGTGTGTGTGTGTGTGTGTGTGTGTGTGTGTGTGCAGATGGATATATACGGTACATACTGTACATGGCGTGAGTGGGTTGAAATGCTGTCAAACCCCATTTCACTAATGCATATCTGATATAAAAATGTATAACATAATCCCCATGACGAGCATAAAGGATTAAACATTTCATATGAATTTACGTCTGTCAACCTTCTGGGAAGAGGGAGGAAAAAATGATTTGACAGGCAAAGGTTCCGTTATGAGAATTGGAACATTGTTCCGTGAAGCGGTAGTCCACCTTCCGGAAGCAAAGCACAGCGAGACACCAGGACTAGTACTGGAAGTCTTCCTGGATGCCAGCAGCAACCCACTGTGTCGTGCTGAGACTGACACAGCTGTCACTCTTCAGCCCACCAACCCCCCCCCCCCCCCCCCATTGCAACAACAAGCAACAGCACTTAAAACAATTGCCTCCCCCTGGACGTGCATGGGCTCCCAATCTCATTTGATGATGTTATTGCGGAGAGGTTGATCATGTTAATGTGACCTACAAATGCTGCCCTGGTAGGATATATACACTACAGCACTGGTTCTCAGCCAGTGGTCCGGTGACCACCAGTGGTCCTTGAAGGGATTCCAGGTGGGCCCCAGCTAAATGATTTATTTAATTTAAGATTTAAATTATTGTCAGACATCTGCGTTCCTTAATTTACAAGAAATCTTCACGATTCTTCTACAAGAGAATGTAGAAGAATTGTTATTTTTGATCAACATTTGCCTGTTATGTCACCTAACACATCAATACAGCAGGGAATTGTGGCCAAAATCTTATCCAACGATGAACATATTTGAAATCTCATCAAATGGTGATATGAAAAAGATTGAAAACCACTGCATTACAGAATGATCAACTAAATCAAGGCCTTTTAGGCCTATAGTTTCCCACAAGATCTGGGTCAGCCTGATGGTTATGGAGATATGGGACAATGCAAGAAATCACTTTCAAGTATTTTTCTCTCGTAAACCATAGGAGCTACAGTTTCAAACCTCGGAGAGGAGATTCATAATGATTTTAAGAATGAATCGAAAAATAATTACATCACTCGGCCTCATGGTGGCGCTATAACGGCCCACTTTACGTTTTGCCCCGTAACTCTTGAACCGTAGATCGGAAAATTAAAATTCTTTTTTCCCTGGATTCCTTGGATCAAGACGCATCTCCCCATATAGGCCACGCCCATTTGCGCCAGGATAGATTTTCCGCCATCTTGAATTTTCTCCAAAACACACTTTTTGCTCCTTTTCCTACATATTTTCTTCAAATGTCACAAAAATCGGTACACATGATCTACACACACACATACACACACACACACACACACACACACACACACACACACACACACACACACACACACACACACACACACACACACACACACACACACACACACAGCTCCACTTCACACGGGTGTGATTTTTTTTAATCTGAGGCACCACTACATTATAATTTTCACTCTATATTTATAGCATATTGTCGTTGTCGGGTGGAAACCTTGTATGTCCAAAACCGTTTGTTTTGTATTTATCATCTATAAAATGTACTAAACTAGTGAAAACAGCAGATCTACAAGCACGCTTGTAGATCGGCTGTTTTCACTAGTTTTGTGCGACACAGTCGTACACATTTGTTACCCCACATGTACCCCTGGCCTAGAGTAACAGTACAGCATGAATACCAAATATGCAAGGTGGGCAAAAGTATACTTAAGTGTTAAATACCATATCTTAAGTTCAAGTGCTACAAGGAAGTCCAAATGCAATGCAGAACAGATGCCTATACTGTAAGTGCTCTATATTAATAACCTGTATTTATTATGATACATTCTACCCTTTTCATAGTTAGAAAACCGAGCATAAAATGCCAATAACAACCTTCTCACTCACTATCTACAATCTACATTTCTTTAACTCTCTCTATTTCTCTTTCTCTCCCTGCATTTGAAGAATAAAACCAGTACAGGGCCCGGCTGTTAGGAAAAGCATCGACAAAAGAAAATCTATTTCAATTTGCCAGATGAGTGCGCAAGATTACTGACATTTAGCAACTGATATTTGCCATGAAACTCAATGCTGGCCCTTGTACAACTTCATATTTTTTATCATAATGTAGGTCCTGACTGCTCACACAGAAGTGATAAAGTGTGACAATGTATGGGAAGATTATGCCATATCTGATTTCATGGATGGATGGATGGAAAACCTGTCCTGCTGATCCAGACACAGTCATATCAACAAAGGATATAAGTATAGTATATTTCAAAAAGTATAAAACATCAGAAAAATATGAGTGGGGGTATTTCATTGGCCTACTGGCAGTGTGCATATAAGAGACACTCACACACACACACACACACACACACACACACACACACACACACACACACACACACACACACACACACACACACACACACACACACACACACACGCACGCGTACGTATGATGCTAGCCGACCTTGCAGGACCATGGTGTAAAAACAACAATTACCATTGCTGCATTTCACTCACACCTCCACTTGTATAATACAGACATCTGGCTTCTACTGAGATATTCCATTAGATTAAGTTGTTGAAAGATGTGTCCAGCAAGGAATTTGCAGACAGAAGTCTACCGGAGTCAGAAAACACAATGCACCCTGAATTTTCATGTGCACGACTCCAATATACCTCTCAGATACAAACACACTGTGATAAGCGCCAAGGTTATTTTCATCTTCACTGTACTGTAACATTTGAGGGTTTTCATTCAGTCACCCTTGTGTTCCTTCTTTCAGCCCGGAGAATAGCAAAGAAAAGAGTACAAAACACCTCTGCTAATACCCAAATCTGACTTCTAAAGTTTCTCCAAGGCAAAACGCAAAAGCTCCATTCAAAAGGTCTGCCAGGAGGAGGTTGGGCATTCAGTGCCAAGCAAAAGAAAATATCTATTCCATAAGAAAGGGAGGATGTGGCAGGTTCAATGTCAAGCTTCCTGAGCCTTGGATCAACAAATACCTTAATGAGGAGGGAAAGCGTGCTTTTAAAGGTCCAATCCCTCACCGTGTGTTGCTTCCTGTCGAGCGACTGCTGCCAGCCACACCATAAGCTCCATTTACACAGTGATTTATTAGACATTATTTTTTAAATTCACTGACTGTGCTGATGAGATCAAATCATACAATATTTAATGGCTAATGGTTCTGAACCTATGAAAGGTTTGATGACACGTGTAATGTTTTGGAAAATGGCACAAAAGAGGTGGTGATTGGTTGACAAAGCTCTTTTAAAAATCCCAAGAAAGCTCTTCAAGTCCACACTGTACCTTTAAGATACAAAGAAAAGCCTGTATTTATATAGGAAAGGTAACAAATAAGAAGACAAAAGGAACTCTCCAAACTAAAAGAATATCCCTTTCCCCTTGTTGTCGTCATCCTCCACTCGCACTACGGCAAATAAACCGTACCGCTCTGACTGGAACAACCAACAACCAGCACAAAATAAACAAATTATTTGTTAACGGCAGTGCTTTTAGTGATGTATTAATGCCCTTGTATAACTTTATGTTACAGTTTTCAGTGTTACACAGTAAAAAGGAATTTCCCCACGGTGATGAAAGTTAATCTTCCTGTCATCTGTTTCTAATGCAGAGCATTCTAAAACATAAATGTACTACAGCTGTTGCACACTGTAAACACTCCAAACAAGTGGCTCACAGGTCACAGATATACTGCCAATAATAAAGTCCTTCTATGTGAGTCTGAAGCCTGATTTATATTCAGTTGCATGCCAGTGTGAGCTTGTAGATCCACTATTTTCGGCACGCGACACTAGCAAGCAACTAAGTATAAATCAGGATTGACTCTGCACATTCAGAAGCTGTTGTGTACTGTAACTAAAGCAACGAGGTACCGGTAGGCACACTAGGCGTCTAAGAATATCTTCTTATTAGAAATATTGTGTGTGTGCGCGCGTGTGTGCGTGTGTGTGTGTGTTTGTGTGTGTGTGTGTGTGTGTGTGTGTGTGTGTGTGTGTGTGTGTGTGTGTGTGTGTCAGTGGAGGATGTCGGGATCAGTGACAGCTGCAGTTAACAAGCCAAAAATGACAGCAACGACACACACAGAAAAGGATATCCACCTCCACTCGCCAGGTGTAGGAACACAAAATAGAAATCTGCATAAACAAAAGACGCCACTCGGCCGGGAAGGCCACCCCCCAAAAAGCGATGCGACTGGAAATATAACAGACTCGGTGAGTGCTGGAAAGTCCTCCCAGAACAACAGCAGGCCTGCAGATCAGCTGCAGTTTACACAGAGAACACCATAGATTGTTGAGCTGCTGCCCATTCCCTTTGTGGGATGCGTGTCGCTGTTACTACATGTCATCTTTTGGACACCCGTCTCTAACCCTCACCCTAACCTCGCCTACCAGTCTTTCTCGGGAGAAAGCCTGGTGTTCGTTCACAACAGACCGTTTGGTTTCCGCCTAAAGCGCGGAAACCACTAGAAGAAGCGGCGTCGCTTTGATTTAGTTCCCCTCGTTTGTTTCCCCAATCACTATTAAAATGCTCGAGAAGCCTAGTGTAGTCTTGCCAGTTGCTATGAGTTGGACTAAAAGATCACATACCAAACAAATTTTTCGAAAGCAAAACTACGCCGCATCAAGGTGTTTATTAGGTACCGTAGGCCCTAAAACTATGTCCTTGGGTGCAGGGGAATATTTTGGGTTAAAACTGAATCCGGTTGATAGTTCCGGCCAAAGTGTAGTCCGTGTAGGACTACAACATGACGTAAAGTGGTTTCCGCTCCCGACCGGATCAAACCTCGTAAAGTGAAGTGATCCCAGACTACCCTCACCCTAACCCTAACCTCCGTGCAGCGAGTCGCTAACCCTCCGGTCGAAATGATGGTCGTTCGAAAGAGCGCGATTTCCCCTCCCTTTGTTTGTAACGACCCCGGTGCAAGAAAAGAATCGTACAGCTTTTGGCAACGTTGCAGAATTAGACGCGTACTGAGGATTGATTTATATATACTGTATATTGACTGCATTTTATTGTATATGCTCAACCATCAGCGTCCCTATTTGCTGCTGTCAGCCTGTTGAGTCTGCAGAGGCAATCTGCTTCCCCAATGCAGGAGCCCAGAGCACTTTAGGCCTTCCATTAGAATTCCATTGGGGAAAATAACAGGAACAGTGTTATTTTTTATTAGCTGTCTCGGTCGAGCCCTCGGCTGTGACCAGACCTGGCTCCTTGTTGCCACGATGCTGACTTTACAGCACAACTGGACAAATACAAGGAGAGAGGAACTGAGCGCTGAAAAAGAAATCACACCTGTGTGAAATGAGCAGCACCGAACAGCACCGATCGCAGTACTTGCGCGCTCTGATGGCACACAAGTAGGCCATATATGGCCATGATTGCACAAGGCGCAAGTTGGCACCTCGACAGAGAGCAGTCTAGTTATATTGTCCAATCAGAAAAGGATCATAAGAAACAAAATAAGTACTGTATCTGATACAAACATGGACATACCCACAAAGAGACAGTGTTTGTTCAGTAGTAGTGCGTGCGCGCACGTGTGTGTGCGTGCTGGGGTGTTGGGGGAAAGAAATCATGTAAATATGTTGATTGATACTCTGGAAATATATTCATGGCCATAAAATGGCCATGAACTGAATTCTAATAAAAGAGTCTATATATAGACGCACACACGCACGCAGTGCCACGCACGCACGCACGCACGCACGCAGAGGTTCTAGATTGGCATCCAGGGAGTGTGTGTGCTCAGTTTGGCAGCGATCGGGCCAACGGTGACTGAGATTAGCTGCTCACAAACTGCGAGGACGCACGGACGCACGCACGCACGGACGGACGGACGCACGGACGGACGGACGCACGGACAGACGGACGGACGGACGGACGGACGGAGGGGAAAACATACTCTCCCTCAGCCTTCGGCTGGTGGAGACAATAAATAGAAGTCTAGTTTGACATCCCCCACCAATGATGCCACAGGCAGGTAAATATTCAAGCTATCCAGCGTGCCTCTGAGACACAGAGTGAGCAAACATAAATTGTGCCACCGTAAAAGTGTTACAGTATGTGGATGAGATTGAAAAAAAAAATTGAATAAATGTTCCTTTAAGCCTTCAAAACATGGAATGCATTTCTCCATCTACAATAATTGTTGTCAAGGGCTTTATTTAGAAGATCAAGGTTGCCATTTATCTAAGGGACCTGAGTCTGTTAAAGAGCTTTAAAAACAAGACTTTTAAAGAGCTTTAAAACAAGCGTCCTGTGTTCTCTCATCTATCCTATTGTCAAAGGCTACACTAAGCACTAATATCAAGGTCAATACTCTCTAGGTAAGAGAAGCAAGCCAATGTTGCTTAGCTACAAATCACATAATGCCTTCACAATTTATAATGTGTTGCCAAGCATTAGGCTATTTTTAGTTCTAGGATCAGGGTCGTAAGTACTCATTTAAGACAACAGAGACCTTGAAAAACGTGTTCCTTTTTACTATCTATATCTATAGCATCTATTGCCGAAATATATAATTAACAGCCTATAGTCTTCCAGTACGATAATGAAGGCCTAAAGGTAAAACTGAAATAATCTTCTGTCCCCACAATCTATAATATCTATTGTTGGCACCAACAAGAAGCTTGATTGATACTTGTTGGCTTTCTCTAATCACCTAAGAAGAAACAGAAGTGCACTCAGCTGCTCTGCCATTGAAGATGACTACTGCTGACATTTAGCCTATACTTTTGCCAAAAGCCAATTTAACATAACCTGATCTTGGTGGACTTTTAAGTGCTGCTGGCTGTTACAGTCACAGATGACTGGTAGAGCATGGCAGGGGAGAGAGCAAGACAAGGCTATGCTGGTGAAAACAGCAATAGCCATGGTGTGCCCTCTCTCAAGGAGGCCAGAGGAATTATGCTGGACACAAGTCAGGGCAGTGGCCAAGAGTAACAGTACAGCATGAATACCAAATATGCAAGGTGGGCAAAAGTATACTTAGATACCATAACTTAAAGAGGTGGTGCCATAGTTTTGTACTTTTTCTGTTTTTCATGTGTCTAGGAGGTTGAAAGTACCTCATTAGACCCCTGGTGTGGTTTTTATGAGCAATTATTTATTCACTTGGTATTTGTTTGTTTTCTCTTGGAGGCTGCCACCTCTGGTCAAAAGTGTCAGTTAAAAAACACAGATATGATGACATCACAGAATCAACTCCTCCCCTAATTGCCATTCACCCAACACTGTGGGGTGTGGCTAACTCAGCTAGGTCACCACCCACCATGACATCCATGCATACTTAATGAACTGGGGGTGTGGCCACATAAAAACCCAATTTTAACTCTTTCTGTATACTTTTTTGGAAAAAATCTTCCTCCTAGTATAATCATAATACCTGATAATCATGTTTTAGAGGGGGGAAATATCATGGCACCACCTCTTTAAGTTCAAGTGCTACAAGGAAGTCCAAATGCAATGCAGAACAGATGCCTATACTGTAAGTGCTCTATATTAATAACCTGTATTTATTATTTATGATACATTCTACCCTTTTCAAAGGTAGAAAACCGAGCATAAAATGCCAATAACAACCTTCTCACTCACTATCTACAATGTACATTTCTTTAAATCTCTCTCTATTTATCTTTCTCTCCCTGCATTTGAAGAATAAAACCAGTACCGGGCCCGGCTAATAGGAAAAGCATCGCCAAAAGAAAATCTATTTCAATTTGCCAGATGAGTGCGCAAGATTACTGACATTTAGCAACTGATATTTGCCATGAAACTCAATGCTGGCCCTACAACTTCATATTTTTATCATAATGTAGGTCCTGACTGCTCACACAGAAGTGATAAAGTGTGACAACACATGGGAAGATTATGCCATATCTGATTTCATGGATGGATGGATGGAAAACCTGTCCTGCTGATCCAAACACAGTCATATCAACAAAGGATATAAGTATAGTATAAGTAAAAATAAAAAAGTATAAAAAAAAGTATAAAACATCTGAAAAATATGAGTGGGGGTATTTCATTGGCATACTGGCAGTGTGCATATAAGACACACACACACACACACACACACACACACACACACACACACACATGCACGCACGTACGCACGCACGCACACGTATGTGCGATGCTAGCCAACCTTGCAGGACCATGGTGTAAAAACAACAATTACCATTGCTGCATTTCACTCCCACCTCCACTTGTATAATACAGACATCTGGCTTCTACTGAAATATTCCATTAGATTAAGTTGTTGAAAGATGTGTCCAGCAAAGAATTTGCAGACAGAAGTCTACCGGAGTCAGAAAACACAATGCACCCTGAATTTTCATGTGCACGACTCCAATATACCTCTCAGATACAAACACACTGTGATAAGCGCCAAGGTTATTTTCATCTTCACTGTACTGTAACATTTGAGGGTTTTCATTCAGTCACCCTTGTGTTCCTTCTTTCAGTCCAGAGAATAGCAAAGAAAAGAGTACAAAACACCTCTGCTAATACCCAAATCTGACTTCTAAAGGTTCTATCAGGCAAAACGCAAAAGCTCCTTTCAAAAGGTCTGCCAGGAGGAGGTTGGGCATTCAGTGCCAAGCAAAAGAAAATATCTATTCCATAAGAAAGAGAGGATGTGGCAGGTTCAATGTCAAGCTTCCTGAGCCTTGGATCAACAAACACCTTAATGAGGAGGGAAAGCGTGCTTTTAAAGGTCCAATCCCTCACCGTGTGTTGCTTCCTGTCGAGCGACTGCTGCCAGCCACACCATAAGCTCTATTTACACAGTGATTTATTAGACATTATTTTTTAAATTCACTGACTGTGCTGATGAGATCAAATCATACAATATTTAATGGCTAATGCAGGCATTGACACTAAGGCTTGCCCACCTGCCCTCGGCAGGTAAATAAAATGTCAGGGCAGGTGAAGTTGGCTTTCAGGTTGCCCGACAGGGCAAGTGCTCATTTGAGAGGGGACACAAATGTCTATAAACACGACACAAGATGTCTGTTGTAACCTGAACGTGGCCAGTGCGCTGTGTCTTCTGGTCTGTGGAATGTAAAATAAGAGCACTATTTACCTATAATGTGCTGTTTTTACTGTTGCTACATTTAAAAATATAAAATAACAAGTGTGAAACCATAGACATATTCAATCATAGCTAAAGTATTTGGTATTTGGATTTGGAGGTATTGAGGTATGACATTTTATCGCACAGCCCCAGAAAGTAAAGAAATAAGTGTTAAATTGAGCGGTAATTAAAATGTTACCTATCATTTTATAATGGACGATTTACTTTTCGGGCAAGTGGGCATTACCTTTGGGCAAGTAGAACATGACCTGTACTGCCCGATGGGCAAGTGCCTCTGAGACAACCCCTGGCTAATGGTTCTGAACCTATGAAAGGTTTGACACGTGTAATGTTTTGGAAAATGGCACAAAAGAGGTGGTGATTGGTTGACAAAGCTCTTTTAAAAATACCAAGAAAGCTCTTCAAGTCCACACTGTACCTTTAAGAAACAAAGAAAAGCCTGTATTTATATAGGAACGGTAACAAATAAGAAGACAAAAGGCACTCTCCAAAGAATATCCCTTTCCCCTTGTTGTCGTCATCCTCCACTCGCACTACGGCAAATAAACCGTACCCCTCTGGAACAACCAACAACCAGCACAAAATAAGCAAATTATTTGTTAACGGCAGTGCTTTTAGTGATGTATTAATGCCCTTGTATAACTTTATGTTACAGTTTTCAGTGTTACACAGTAAAAAGGAATTTCCCCACGGTGATGAAAGTTAATCTTCCTGTCATCTGTTTCTAATGCAGAGCATTCTAAAACATAAATGTACTACAGCTGTTGCACACTGTAAACACTCCAAACAAGTGGCTCACAGGTCACAGATATACTGCCAATAATAAAGTCCTTCTACGTGAGTCTGAAGCCTGATTTATATTCAGTTGCATGCCAGTGTGAGCTTGTAGATCCACTATTTTGGGCACGCGACACTAGCAAGCAACTAAGTATAAATCAGGATTGACTCTGCACATTCAGAAGCTGTTGTGTACTGTAACTAAAGCAACGAGGTACCGGTAGGCACACTAGGCGTCTAAGAATATCTTCTTATTAGAAATATTGTGTGTGTGCGCGCGTGTGTGCGTGTGTGTGTGTGTGTGTGTGTGTGTGTGTGTGTGTGTGTGTGTGTCAGTGGAGGATGTCGGGATCAGTGACAGCTGCAGTTAACAAGCCAAAAATGACAGCAACGACACACACAGAAAAGGATATCCACCTCCACTCGCCAGGTGTAGGAACACAAAATAGAAATCTGCATAAACAAAAGACGCCACTCGGCCGGGAAGGCCACCCCCCAAAAAGCGATGCGACTGGAAATATAACAGACTCGGTGAGTGCTGGAAAGTCCTCCCAGAACAACAGCAGGCCTGCAGATCAGCTGCAGTTTACACAGAGAACACCATAGATTGTTGAGCTGCTGCCCATTCCCTTTGTGGGATGCGTGTCGCTGTTACTACATGTCATCTTTTGGACACCCGTCTCTAACCCTCACCCTAACCTCGCCTACCAGTCTTTCTCGGTAGAAAGCCTGGTGTTCGTTCACAACAGACCGTTTGGTTTCCGCCTAAAGCGCGGAAACCACTAGAAGAAGCGGCGTCGCTTTGATTTAGTTCCCCTCGTTTGTTTCCCCAATCACTATTAAAATGCTCGAGAAGCCTAGTGTAGTCTTGCCAGTTGCTATGAGTTGGACTAAAAGATCACATACCAAACAAATTTTTCGAAAGCAAAACTACGCCGCATCAAGGTGTTTATTAGGTACCGTAGGCCCTAAAACTATGTCCTTGGGTGCAGGGGAATATTTTGGGTTAAAACTGAATCCGGTTGATAGTTCCGGCCAAAGTGTAGTCCGTGTAGGACTACAACATGACGTAAAGTGGTTTCCGCTCCCGACCGGATCAAACCTCGTAAAGTGAAGTGATCCCAGACTACCCTCACCCTAACCCTAACCTCCGTGCAGCGAGTCGCTAACCCTCCGGTCGAAATGATGGTCGTTCGAAAGAGCGCGATTTCCCCTCCCTTTGTTTGTAACGACCCCGGTGCAAGAAAAGAATCGTACAGCTTTTGGCAACGTTGCAGAATTAGACGCGTACTGAGGATTGATTTATATATACTGTATATTGACTGCATTTTATTGTATATGCTCAACCATCAGCGTCCCTATTTGCTGCTGTCAGCCTGTTGAGTCTGCAGAGGCAATCTGCTTCCCCAATGCAGGAGCCCAGAGCACTTTAGGCCTTCCATTAGAATTCCATTGGGGAAAATAACAGGAACAGTGTTATTTTTTATTAGCTGTCTCGGTCGAGCCCTCGGCTGTGACCAGACCTGGCTCCTTGTTGCCACGATGCTGACTTTACAGCACAACTGGACAAATACAAGGAGAGAGGAACTGAGCGCTGAAAAAGAAATCACACCTGTGTGAAATGAGCAGCACCGAACAGCACCGATCGCAGTACTTGCGCGCTCTGATGGCACACAAGTAGGCCATATATGGCCATGATTGCACAAGGCGCAAGTTGGCACCTCGACAGAGAGCAGTCTAGTTATATTGTCCAATCAGAAAAGGATCATAAGAAACAAAATAAGTACTGTATCTGATACAAACATGGACATACCCACAAAGAGACAGTGTTTGTTCAGTAGTAGTGCGTGCGCGCACGTGTGTGTGCGTGCTGGGGTGTTGGGGGAAAGAAATCATGTAAATATGTTGATTGATACTCTGGAAATATATTCATGGCCATAAAATGGCCATGAACTGAATTCTAATAAAAGAGTCTATATATAGACGCACACACGCACGCAGTGCCACGCACGCACGCACGCACGCACGCACGCACGCACGCACACACACACACGCACGCACACACACACACACACACACACACAGCCAGTCTGTAAGGAGCAGCCATGGAACTGGCCTTGCACTTGGACAACACTAATGTAATTACAGGAATGTTCTGCTTGCTCACTTCAAGGGTGGAGTACAGTGGAAGGCTTGCAGAACAAAATCAGACATTACTCAGGGCTGAAGTGCTGCCAAATCTTGCCACCCCACTGCCTGCAAATTATCTTGACACAGTAATACACAGGATTACAACGGTAGGGCTGAGGATCTCAGAAAGTAGACAAAAAACACGTCTCATACTTAGGATTGAACCAATTGGATCCATTTATACATGCATGGCCTCGGATCCCATAACTGCACTGCTATAATGCTAGGTGAGAATTCATTATCCGAGCAGGTTGTGCCATACCTGCCCATTCCAAGCTTGGCGTTCAAGGACCGCTTTAGCTTATTAAACAAAATGAAATAACACAGTGCAAGTCAGCACCATATTAATAAGAGGGATATTCTCTTATTTAACATGACGCCCTGCCCCCTTTTAGCCCTACAGTGTGCCATTGGGACAGGTCAGACCATGAAGTGTAAAATGTACAGGCTGACCTTGTACAATGTACCGTAATCCAGCAATGATGCAATAATCAAATGAATCTGACAATTAGCTGAAACACTGAAAGCTTATAAGATTTGTATTGCTTTTATACATTAAAAATAAAGAATTGCCCTGGGAAAAAGGTAGCAAGGACACCAATAGTCGCACACAACGCCTCGTGCTTGTAGATCGGCTGTTTTCACTAGTTTTGTGCGACAGTCTTGTATGATGAAGCAGGGCAAAAGACGTACACTTTTGAAACTTGGAGATACATGGTTTCTGCCCGACAGTGACGATATTTTAGTGATTATGTTGCGAGGAAAACGTTGAGATAATAGCCATTTTGGTTAGAACTGACTGAAAATAACTTTGTACTTCAAGTTTAAAATGATACTAAATATTTTTTCAAGTGTCCAAATAAATTCCAAATATTATAATATTATCTCGCGGCACCCCTGGACTGCCGTCACGGCACCCCAGGGTGCCCCGTCACCCACTTTGAAAACCCCTGGTGTAAAGTAACTAAGTACTGTACTCAAATACACCTTTTGAGGTGTTTGTACTTTACTTGAGTATTCCAAATGTCCAATGCTTTTACTTCTACTCCTCTACATCTCAGATTCGAATATTGTACTTTTACTCCTCTACATTTATTTTGGAAACTTTAGTTCATATATTAGTTAATGGGACAGAGGCCAGAATTTCATGAAAAGCAATAGATTCTGGTGGCAAATTCTAATGATGATTTTTATGTTCCCACATGCCCATGGTATCATTTAAGCCCTGGTAGCATCACCAACCTCGTAGCTTTCTACCTGTTACCACCACTATTATATGAGAAATAACCGAAATTCTCGTTTTTTATTACTTTCCATATAGTATCCTTATAATGCAATTGAATATGTGAAATCATGCCTGGAATTGTGACTGAATTATAAAACATTGTAATGCAGAAGAATATTACTTAGAAATGCAAAAAGTTAGTATACAGAGAAATTATTTAAAAAAAGGGTCAAATTTGATACATTTTCGTTTTTTGAAGGTCACAAAATGTGCTATATTTTCCTAAATATTTAACACAGAGACTTGCATTTAGCATTAAAATGTGCACATAAGACTCTGTGATGTTGTGAAATATAACTATTAAACAGAAGAGTTTGAGCTTAGAAACCTCTTAAGCCCCAGGGGGGTCCAGGGGAAAAATCTGCCTAAAATGTATGCCCAAATTGGAACAGTTGTGGACACAAAACTACCATGATTGTGGCTACTCTTGACTCACCAAATGTCAGCTAACCCCTGAAAATTCACAAATGCAGTGTAAAACATCACATTTCTCTGACCAAATTGTCCTGCTGTGATCATTTACCAAGGAAAGGATGATTGAAAAAGACCTCCGCCTATGGAAATTTTGCCTTCTGAATAGTGAATGAGCCTCAAGACCTCATTTAAAACATATATAGTGAATAGAAAAATTGTTCACCAAGGTGTCACCAATTGATAGGCAAAATTGTATGAATATATTGCAAACTATGTAAACTCTACAGATGTTTTAGTGAGAGTAGTGCTGTAATATTAGTAATGTTAAAGTATAGGGTGAAAAATGATAAAAACGAGTAACAATAAGTAGTAATAATACTGTAATAGGAGTAATGTATGGATGAAAAGTACAATGGCAGCTGATTACTATGCTGTAGGACCACTGTAACAATAATCAACAAAGAAATTGTAGTTTGATTTGGTCTCTATTGATTTATTGACATTTATTGACAGCTGTTCAGAGGTCAACACCTTTTGCCCCCGCCGGCGGGGGCAATGGGGCTCAAGAAGCTAACTTAGGGAATTATGACATCGAAAGACCATGCCTCGTTACATTATTATCATTATTACCTTCCTGAAAATGATTCATTTTCATGTGTCATATTCAGAGATAATTAATCAAAGTTATCATCATCACTTGCAAGTGAATCTATGTGTTCAGTCACCTAGATCAGTGGTTCTCAAAAGGGGGTACGTGTAACCCTAGGGGTATGCGGGGGTACTGCAGGGGGTACGTGAGAAAAACTAGAAAATGAGAATATGTATTTTATGGTTAATGATAAAACATTGACAGAGATGGTGTGAAGCTGCTCATCTGTACATTTCTAAACCAAATTACATCAATTACTTGACTAGTGGTGACTGTTATTGAATAGAAAGCAATGTTTATTTGCCATTATTTTGAATGTAAAGGTATTGGAACTGGACTTTTGTTGTACATTTTGCTGTAGTCAGGGGAAGGGGGTACTTGGCTTCGGAAATCAGTGTAAGGGGGTACTGTTACTGTAGCCAAAAAAGATTGAGAACCACTGACCTAGATCATCATGGACATTCTGACAGTCCTTTAACCAACACATTTGGGTGCACTTCAGTCCATTTACAATGCAAACGCAGATTTTCCAATCGCTCACATAACCGTGGTTACAAACATATCGCTATATTGGATCGCTCCAAATTATGATAGTACACTACCAGATCAGTCGGTGATCTATCAATAAGAACTACGAGTTCAAGTCCTCCCTGTAGGAAACGGACAGCTCCAGCTTACAGAGACAAGCCCACTGTCTCCGAAGGAGCAGAAGCAACCCCCATGCAGAACAGCTTGTTCCACCCGATTCTCAGGGACCACGTTGACACAGTAGAACCTGGTAAAGGTACTAGGCGATGTCCAGCTGGCCGATGCACAGATGTCAAAAAGGGGAACCCCCCTGAACTATATTCCCAAGAGGTGGCCATACCCTGAATGGAATGTGCCACTACAGCGGATGGCAGAGTCTGTCCGGCCAAGCGATACGCACAAGCAATGGTACCAACAAGCCAATGTGAGAGTCTCTGTTTTGAAATCCTTCAGCCCAGGACTCTATCACCATATCATACAAAGAGCTGATCAGTCAGCCTTTGTCCATATGACATACTGTAAGTGTCCAAAGCTCTCACCGGGCAGAGGACGTGCACCTTCAGTGTGTTAGCCGCCCAGCCCTTATCCAGCAGTGACTGCAGAAAGTGCATTACAGTCTGAACATGACAGTGTTCTGGATCAGCACTGTGGCTCTCGCACCATGTGTGAAACAGTCCCTGTACGGCACAATAGTAGAAGGCTCTGGAACTAGATCTGACCACCTGCGCCTCTCATCTGGAGCTGGAGGCGATCGGAGCCCGGGTGCCACAGGGTCCCCTGAGCCTGTGAAGTGTGAAAGCAGGTCAGGCCTCAGAGGCAACAGCATCCCCATGAACAGAGACAGCAGCATCCTGAACCAAATGCAAGTCTCTATGTTAAATATTTAGGAAAATATGTTTTTTGTGACCTTCAAAAAAACGAAAATGAATCAAATTTGACCTATTCTTTTGAATTTTTCCTCTGTATACTACCTTTTTGCATTTTGCAAATAATATTCTTCTGCATTACAATGTTTTATAATTCAGTACCAATCAATTCCAGGCATGATTTGACATATTCAGTTGCATTATAAGGATACTATACGGAAATTAATAAAAAACGAGAATTTCGGTTATTTCTCATATAATAGTGGTGGTAACAGGTAGAAAGCTATGAGGTTGGTAATGC
This sequence comes from Nannobrachium achirus, assembly GCF_963921795.1. Lineage (NCBI taxonomy): Eukaryota > Metazoa > Chordata > Actinopteri > Myctophiformes > Myctophidae > Nannobrachium > Nannobrachium achirus. The sequence continues at coordinate 46,136,427 of NC_137814.1, read as the reverse complement.
TACCAGGGCTTAAATGATACCATGGGCATGTGGGAACATAAAAATCATCATTAGAATTTGCCACCAGAATCTATTGCTATCAACCCCACTAGCCCATGGCCTATATGTCAAACTCAAGGCCCGAGGGCCAAATCAGGCCTGTTAACCCATTCAGGCTGGGAACACATTTTAGTGTATGGGAGGGGCTTACAGTACATGTACAGTATGTAGCAACATATTTGTTTTTGTAGGCTAATTTCTGATTTAGGCCTAACTATAGGTTAGGCCTAATAATCTTTGTCCTGCGGGATGATATTTAATTACTATTATTAGAACTGGCCCGCTGGGATATTGCAAGCACCAACATAGTACTACAAGTCCCACAATGCATTGCGAGTGCAATGGCGCGCATCAAGGGCTCACAAGCACAAGCCAGTGTCTTCTCTATTCATCAGCAGCGGAAGCATATCGCCTGTGTTGAACTTTCAGCTACCCCTCTACCCAAAAATGACTAAACGAAAAGTGAAATTATACCGTAGCCTGCGAGGTGAGTTCTGGCAGATACACTTAGATTAGAAGTTCACACTGTGCTGTGCTGCCCTATGTGGGTGTGTTCAGTATTGAGCAAGACCCACACGTCATTCTCTGACACGGCAATCAGCTGACCAATTAGGTGGGTATTTAAGGTCACCTGAGCCTGTGCTCATCCTGTGTTCCTCTGAGCATGCCTCTGGTTGTGAGGCTTTGTTTGCTCCCACCGCCACCCCAGCACCACCAGTGGGCTCTGCTATTAATTATGTTCCCCATGGGGGGGTTGTTATTATATATATATATTTATATATAGATCTCCCGGCTCTTAATGGTTAATGATGGTTTTCTGATTGTGCTGAGCAGGGAGAAAAAGAGTAGCAGAGCCTGAACGCCAAGATTAAATATTACATATACACTTGCATTCTCATGTTTCAATAATAAAATATATTGGTTCATTAATTCTGTATTGGTTCATTCTATATTGGTTCATTCTAATCGTGAGTTATCTGACAGAACTCTGAAAACAGGGGGTCTCAGGAGGGAGACAGAGTACATGTTCACGGATGTAAAGGACAAACCTGTGTGTCTTCTGTGTGGATTTGACTTACTTTCTAATTGTATTGTATTTATCGTGCTAGGGACATATAGGCCTATTTTATTTTTGAAGGAGAATTACGTTTTTTTGCAGTTTGCCTGTTAAAATAAAACATTTTCACTTGAAATTAGTGACAGAGCCATAAGAAAATATTTCAGCTGATTTTATTTATGTTTTACTTCATTAATTTAATGATTAATGTTCAATCATATAGGCTGTGTATTAAGGTCCAGGTTCAATGTGTAATCAAGTTTTAAATAAACATTGAACCAGACCGGCCCTCGACTTGTACCACTATTTTCAAACATTTTGTACTTTTACTTTTGGTATAAGTATATTTTGATGCCAATATTTTTTTCGTACTTTTACTCAAGTACATTTCTGACTTTTACTTGTAACAGAGTATTTCTACATTGCAGCATTGATAGTTTTACTTAAGTAAAACAATTGAGTACTTTTTTCCACCACTGCTCCTGCTATTCACCTTATATACAGGAGTTTAACTATGCTGAACAGACACCTGCACCGACCAGCAGGAGTCACTAGAGCAGTGACAAAGACATACAGTAATCTCCTGCTTGTTGCCTGTGAACACAAGCCAATTGTGCTTGGAGTGCTGCAAACTTTGAAGCTGGTACAAAAAGGCTGCAGGGCTCAAGAAACACAACGTTAACAGACATCAAACCAAAGCCAATATGGGCTCTATTTTGATTGTCTAAAGTACCAGCTGTTATGCCTTAACTTAAGCCAAACTCCACTCCTCCAGGTCTTAAGTTAAGGCATAAGAGCTGGTACTCAAAATAGAGCCCTATGTCTCATGTAACTCTGGTCCAGAGCGTCAGGTGCACTGATGCTCTGACAGGCGGCTGGCTAAAAGATTAGACCAGGATTTCTCAGCCCCTACGAGGGCTCAACTTCAGTCACAATAAACTAAACTACTTCACTACTCACCTAACCAAAGGTAGTTTTGCGTTGTTTAAAGTCTATTCTCCGCGGTGGGAAACCTCTCAGCACCCCACCCACTCTGTAAAATACATTATTTTTGTCATGAAATAAAACGCACCCATCTTGAGCCACCCAGCGGCCACCGCAGACACAACCTGGAAATAGGCGGTGGTCGAGTTGGATCAAGTTGGATGAGCTTTATTTCATGACAAAAATAATGTATTTTACAGAGTGATTGGGGTGCTAAGAGGTTTCCCACTGTGGAGAATAGACTTTCAACAATGCAAAACTATCTTTGGTTAGGTGAGTAGCGAAGTAGTTTTGTTTATTTTGACTGAAGTTGAGCCCTCGTAGGGGTAGAGAAATCCTGGTATAGTCTTTTAGTCAGCCGCCTGTCAGAGCGTCAGTGCAGCTGAGTTAATATAATTAAGCATCCCGCGAAGCTTGGCCAATGCCAAGCTCTAGCTGCGAGACAGACATACGGACGGACGGACGGACGGACATACACTTAAAGCCAGATGTACTGTAGGAGCGTTTAGCACCACTCAAAAAATATATATATCCAGAGACATTTCCCCTTCGACAACAACAACAGCACCACTAGTAGCAGAAAGAGTATTCTGGCTGATCCCCTCCAGGACCATTTTACACACAAAGGCAATACACCAGCAACATAGCCATGGAGCTATCAGAGCCAAATACTATTATCTGATCACTGAGGATCTGCCATCTCGGCTCGGTCTTGCTGTCTTGCACTCAGTCCTTATCTAATATTGGCTCCCCATTTCTTACTGGAGAGTCGAGTGTTACAGTAACAGGTCGGCCTTAATCCCAACATGGTATGGCCTTCTAATCCTCCTGCAGAACTGGTCGCTCCAGGACTGCTGAGCGCATCAGCGCTGTCAGTGGATCAAACGGGTCCAGTTAACACCGTGGGCTATTATCCTTACCTTCCTAAGCCCACAAAAATAAACATGGTAAGCAGTGGAGAGGGCTATCTGTGATACAGGAATTAAAGCATTACAACTGTATGCTTTTATTAAAGTTTTACAAATTCAATTCAAGAGGCATTTCAAAACATAAGGACGGAGGCAAATATCTTGCAAATTCATAATGGCACTGGATTGCATTCATAAACATTCTAGTGAAACCTATGCTATCCAGAAATAGACTAGAACGTCTTCAGACAGGTTTCATTCTAAAAACAAGATTATCCACCATTTAACTACAAAATAACTTAAAAAGACAAAACACAAATCACACACACACACACACACACGCACACACACACACGCACACGCACACGCACACGCACACACACACACACACACACACACATACACACTGAGAATGTTTCCTCAAAAGCATTTATTTTTTACTGCGATTACATCAGAGTGGTTTATTGCCTTTACGAACAAACCTCTTAATTATTTGCATCTGTCTAGAACTGCAGTTATACTTCTTTTGTTTGTGTTTGTTATAAATAGGGGTGAAATTACGAGGGACCTAAAAAACTGTCAAAAGAAAATGACCAGCATCGATCTTTGCAATGGTCACCCAAAGGGAAACCTCCCCATTTGGAGCAGAACAGAATTGAACTACCAAGGATTTAATTGTGCTGTGATATGCATTAGGCTCAAATAAAGCCGTCATCTCTCCCAGATATGACAAATGTAATACACATTGGGTCAAACCCTGCTTATTACTGTTACCACTGGACTGACATGGGCTTGAGCCTATTGCCCTTGGCTACCATCACGGTTAAGCTAAACTGGCACTGACTTTTCTACAGTATTCATGGCTTAAGCACCATTCCCATTTCCCACGGGGCATGATAACTATAGAGATAACTATAACGTTCACAATTGTATATTTTTATAGTCCGTGTGAACACTGACATCCACTTGACTACCGGTATATATATTTTTTAAACTCTGCTTTTTATAGTTATAGTTATAGTCTCAGTGTGAATAGCCCTTGTGAAAGTAAGCACTGATTTCAATGTTTATTTATATACTTGCTTCTTTGTACATGTGTATATTTGAGCAACAGATGAATGTATTACTATGAAACCTGCTGTAACTACTCAGCTATCAGGTCGCCCCCAGTCTCAAAGTAATTTTAAGCTGTTTTTTGACAGTGAGGGTGAAGAATATACATACTGTACATACAGTATGTATAATATATGGTATATATTGTATACAATCTTAGTTCTATTTAAAACACATTTACAATGTGCAGACTATCTGCTTCAACTCTTGGCGTCTTGCGGTATGCTGTGGCACTTTATCCATCTGCATACTGTACATGGCATATTTATAAGCAAACATGCTGTATAAGAGGGCCGTGAAAAATAGATTATGACTTTATGTGATGCTTTTTGTATTTAAGTATCCATTAAGAAAGTGTCTACCTGGGACACTAAGCAATTAACTGGGCCTAATGTTTAACTGCAGAAAATATATAGCCCAGACAATGTGGGCTACTGTGCTATTACAAACTGCCAAACAATACGATTCCATTAAACTCTCAACTCCAAAGGGAGACAGACTGAACGGAGAAAAGAACACAAAGGGGGATTTGAGTGCCAGTTTAGCAGCAGTGTGAATGTAACAAGCTGCCTTTAGACCCATTCAGCGTGTCACCTGTGCCCCGTGCTTTCTCTCCAAACTGTGGCAGGGCGGTTTTTACCAGCCTGCCTTCCGCTGTAACACACAGGGGAGTCAGAGACGTGCCATTCAGCCCTGAGAGCGTTGAGAACTGGGACACCCACAACATTTACTTCTGTACAGACAAACAAACACACACAAGAGTGTGTGTTTGTGTGTCTAATGACTAATGAGCACAATACACGTGCATGCATATAGCATAAGCCCTGCAGGGCATACAAGAGAAAATATGAAACGTTAGCCTTGTTATGCCATATGCACAGCAAACTCCTGAGTGCCAGCTATTTTAACTCATAATGGGCCCATAGGATTTTGCAGAGTGCAGCTATAAGTTAATGCCCAGCACCGCCATTCCCAGATTAAACATGATGGAAAAAACATTCTGAATAGTAACGATGGACGGCAACTGAGGCCTTTCCGAGCTCAAACACGGCTCTTCACGGATGAACTCACACCAATTAAAACACAGGCTAACAAAGAGAGGACCCCTGCATGTCAGATCTCTCTCTCTCTCTCTCTGGATTTTTCTCACTAATTAAATTACACAAAAAAAGACAAAAAGACAAAAAGACAAGGACTGGCAGCGGGCTGCGATTTAAATTAGAGACACAGTTAGTTGTGTGTTTAAGCTCACAGCATCATCTACATTTTCACAGTAACTGTAGCATTTTTATTATTTCATTTCATTTAACAGAAAGCCAACTTTAGTTGACAATAGTCACACAAACTTAAAAGGTAGGCTAGTTTGTTCACCAAATCATCAACACCGGTAGTAATTAAAATTATTGTGATAAAAATAATTATAATTTTGTTACATCCAAGTCATACAGCCCTAACTTAAGAGTTCAATGTCATGAGCCATCGTATAATACAGCTGCACTGACTGTAGCCTAACTGTGATGTGACAATGAAGTGAAGTTGTTCATTTGGACATCCCATGGTGTGTCAGTGTCCCACAGCGTAGGGCTGTCCCCATAGAAGAGATTCAACTAAAATAGATGGATAGAAAGCAATATCAAGTTGTTCTTTTAATAGACAATATACATCATCTACAAAGTCAGCTTGTGTACACTTATTGTTCCCTTTCAAATAACAGAAATTGAAATTCCGCTTTATTAAAGAAGTGTTATACGTTCCCATGCCATAGCTATACACAGAAACTATTGTTTGTTATTATGGGTAACTGAGTATAGCATAACTAACTACTGCCTATTCATAGCACACAAATTCCTGAAAACCTTGGCTGACAATAAAATGTCAGGTCTGCAAACCCACAAAGCGTCATAACACAACTTGCTGTGAGCTTTCCGCTTGCAGATCGTCAATTTTCTGCTAAGACCTTCGGTGTGTGTGTGTGTGTGTGTGTGTGTGTGTGTGTGTGTGTGTGTGTGTGTGTGTGTGTGTGTGTGTGTGTGTGTGTGTGTGTGTGTGTGTGTGTGGACACTATAGAGTCAAGAGGCCAGGGCAGATTTGGGGTGACATGCCAATAAATTTGGCAGCCTCGCCAGGACAAGGACTACAGGATATGGCTTAGGTCAGTGGTTTTCAACTACTAGTCTGGGAACCAGGACCACCAGTGGTCCTTGAGAGGTTCCAGGTTGTCCCCAGCTAAATGATGGAGAGTTGGTAACCAACTTTCATTTTATGCTCTTAAGAGTTAATTATTGTTAAATACTTGCATTACTTAATTTACAAAAAGTCTATACAATTACAGAATGTAGAATAATTGTTATTTTGATGTATACCTGTTATCAGTCAGTTATGAAAACCTAGCCCAGCCCAGCCCTACCCTCCCCTGCCCCTTCTTTGTATATACTTACTGTTTGTATTGACTTAATGTATTTTGTTCTTTCATTTTTTTCTTTTTTTTACTGACTATATCTACTGCATACTAGTACTGTGTTCTATTCGTCTGTCATTCAATGTTATATGAGATACTTAAATGGTTTCCTGAGGAAATAAGCTTAGTCTTTTCTAGGATCTCCTTTTAGTAGACCTTGTACCAGTGAACTATACCGTCATGAAACTGTACCTTTTCCTATGCAAACTTCTAATAAAGTCTTCAATCAATCAATCAATCAGTCCTATGGTACCACATCAATACAGCATGGAATCCTATCCAACAATAACAGAATATTCTAAGTTTTGTGTCTGAGAGGCTAAATCTCATGGTGGTCCGTGGCTCGAATGCGAATAAATAATGGGCCGACATGAAAAGGCCTGAAAACCACTGACCATTAGGTTGATCTGCTTTCACATCACCTATGAGCAAGAGGGACAGACAGGTGACAAGTTGTGAAAGTAAAGGATGTGTACCAGGTGGTTGTACAGTAGGTACTACTGTGGCAAGAGCCATACAGTATAAGCCTATACTGCTCCAACACAATCGTACACATGTAAAGTATGGCAACTTGGCAAGTTTGTAGGTGTTTATGCAGAGAGAGAGAGAGAGAGAGAGAGAGAGAGAGAGAGAGAGAGAGAGAGAGAGAGAGATAGATGGGGATGGGGATGGGACAGGATGAGAGACTTTGGTGATTTTGCCCTAATGAACACTTGCTATTTTATCGAGAAAAACTTATCATGTAAAAAGCCCAAAAGCTTTCTTGAGGTGTTTATCCTTTTACTTGAGCTTGTACCCATGAACTGTAGCCTACTGTCATGAAACTGTACCTTTTCCTATGCAAACTTCTAATAAAGTCTTCAATCAATCAATGTAATAACTGAATATTTACAGTGGGATTTGTGTGTGTGAGTGTGTGGCTTGCCGCAGTGGCTTATTGAGAAACATGAGAGACATGGTTAGAATACAAATATAACACAATGTTATAAACACCCAGGCCCGATTCTCCTTTTATATAGATGCTTATACCATAGCGAATTGAGAAATGGTTCGCCAGATAGAAAAAAAAGGCACGTTGCAAACATCTAGAGATGGGTGGTTATCAACGTATAGCATCACAGAGCCATCGGTCACATCTGGCCAAATGCATATCTAAACGTGGAGAGCAGAACCACGTCTGCTCCTTATTATTGCTGTGCAGTGTGCAGTAATGTATGTGAGAAAACCAACACACACTTACCTTCCACATCCAGGCCATTCTAAATTCTATGCAGACAATGGTGGACCGCTTGTTTTCGCGAGCCGAAATGAACACCATTCTAGCTGTGTGTTTTGAGGGGTGTGCATGTATTTATGCACGCAACGCAGACGCTGCCGTGTGGATACGAGCGGAGATCATCTCCATAAATATTGTAGCCGTACCGTTATTCGTGTTCTCTTTGCGTTCTCCATGGAGCTGCTTGGGACTGACGCTCACACTGCTGCCACTGGCCGGCGAACGCCATGCACCGCCTCCTCCTGGCTCACGTGACCACGGCTGATTCCTTGACTCTTTTGCTGAGCACGGTGAAACCCGAGGGTTCATCGATATGTCCATACACGGACACAAAAACTGTCTGGCAACTGTTTTACAGTTACACACCTTTATAATGTTCTTATTTTGACCATAATACAGAATTTCTAGTCTCCAGGTTTTCTTTAGAATTTGTTTCACACTTATTTACCATCCAAGTCTTCAATCATTCCATTCACTATGCTATCTTAGGAGTCCAACTGATTGGTTGATTGATTGATTGATTGATTGATTGATTGATTGATTGAAGACTTCATTAGAAGTTTGCAAAATGTACAGTTTCATGACATTACAGTTCACTGGTACACACGGTCAACTAAAAGGATACCTCAAAAAAGCTTTTGGGCGTGTCTCAAATGGGGTCCTTTTTTTAACTTATAACAGAATGACAGACAAATAAAACACAGTAGGCGTAAAACACAATGTAAAATGAAAGGTCAGGGGGAGGTAAGGATCTAGGCTTTTTTTCTTCAGTGTTGAGTAGCTGCCATCCTCTAAGTGGCTTTTCAGTGCTGTTTTAAAGGAAGGTTAGTGGTTCTCAAATGTTTAATTATTTACAAGGACCTCCATTTGTACACTCTCAGAGTTACAGACATGTTATGGTCATTCAGGGCTGTCCACAAGCCAACATGGTGATTACCCCTGGTAAAACATCATCTATACGCCGTAGTATATGACAGTGTCACAGTGGTTCTCAAACGTTTTCATGTCAAGGACCCCCAAATTGACACTTATTAGCCTGCGGACCCCATTTGAAAAGATATGCCATTACCCCCATAAGAAATAATTTTTATGTCTCCATGGCAGTGATTCCCAGCCATTTTAATTTCAATGACACCCATTGTGACATGCATTAGGCTACGGACCAGGTCCATTTGGTTCCTAACTATCATTTAGCTGGGGACCCCCTGGAACTCCCTAAGGACTCCTGGGGGTCCCCGGACCCCACTTTGAGAACCAATGCTCTAAGTATGATGTTCCTGCAAAGCCAGCAGGAGAAGGGAGTGTCAGAACTAAACACAACATGCCAACACTTCTAGAACCTAAAACCACATTTTTGGTTGCACTTTTATTGTGTCTTGAACTGAAAATCTATAGATCTATAAACTGACAACAAACATATAGGAATCGCATCACAAAAGAACGTGAGCCTGTAGATCAGCTATTATTTTGGGAGTGAGATGTTGGTGCCTGGATAAATATAAATCAAATCAGGCTTAACATGAACCTTAACCCTAAACTACACAATTCTGCAGGGTGTCCGCAGATCCTCGTGCATAAGTGGACTTGTTGTGATGGATGGTATCAGGATTGGTTTCCAAAACAGTTTGTTAGACAAGGTTTTCTCCACTGACCCTTCATATTGAATTCAGATATTGGTAGGCAGAGGCAAAGTTCAAGCTTATTCTCCCAAGATAGGCAATTGTGCTGCAGCAAATATATAAACATAAGAAACGTGTAATATAAGATTTCAAATGAGCTCTGCTCTACCTCCTGAGCTACAGCCGCATGATGGGACTTATAGGTCTGCTTGCAGGTGCTAGCCTGGAATCAGACGAATCCACAGGTGCAAAAATAAATTGCCCTTGGCGGATTTGGGTCTGGCTCTGCTCAATTGTGAATCCATTTCCTGCCCCAGAAGAGTTTGTGACCAATCAGGAACAAGTATTGGTCTGGTAACCCATTCTTTCAAGAGCCATTTTTTTAACACGCCCCTTGGAAAAAACCCTTCCATATAGAAGTACCAGACTCATATCCACGCAGTGATATAGTCTGGTTACGCAAGGCTACGCAGGTGCTGCTATCATTGTGCTGTCATGCAGGATGTGCCAATCATATTTCTTCTGGCTAAATCAGCTAAGATCTGGAGGGTGCGTTGATGGCGACATCAACCTTTTTGACATGTGGGCTTCTGCTCCAGACTGGAGTGCAGTATTCAGCTGCAGAGAAGACCAGGCTTTGTGCGGATTTTCGTAGTGTCTTGGCAGAGGCTCCCCAGGTCATGACCCTTGACCTTAACTTCTTCTACTGTAGGTGTTACTTGAAGGACAGTGTTCTATCTAGAGCAGAGTTTGAAGGCTTTCGTTCCCAAGTCACTGCATCTGTGATGTGGCCTCAGCGCATGCCATTTGAGGGGCACAAGGCCAAACTGAGGTACAACGACAGCCATGGCCTTCATGGCCTCCATGAAATTCCTGCCCTGGTGTACTGTGTACATCACATTTTCTCATAAACTAGTACTAGTTGGACTCCTAATATGTCAAAATGTCACAGTAAATATTCTTAAGAAGACCTTTAGACTTGACATTTAGTAACTAGGTCTTATGATAAAAAATAACAACATTATAAAGTTGTCTGTGAAATGTTTTATGTATGAAACATAATCTTTTAGCTAAATTTACTATGTGTATGTTTCATTGTGCTGGGTGCCAATCAATTATGTTGAAGCGTTTTCTTCAACAAATTTGCTATATTTCATGATCTAAATTCACATATGAATATACTATATTATAAGGCACCAAGACATGTTTCAGATGTTAGGTAGATGAATTTATGACATTTGAGAAAGATTTTATCTTTGCCAAAATCAATATTGCAAATTTTACAAGCAAAAACAGCAGCATAATATTTTTTGTTATTCACTTTTATATACATTTCTGGCTGGTGACAAAAATCGTACAGTTGTGCGGAGAACTTTTAACCTTAAAGCTATACTGTGTAAGATGCCCAACTAGTGGTCATTAGCCCTATAGCAAACCGCGGTCGCGTCCGCGTCTTTCGGCCGTTTTTCGTACCTTCAGACCCCCGCGTCTGCCTCCACCTCGCTGAGATCTATCTTTTGAGGGGTCCCTTGTTCCTGTGCGTTCAGTAATTCCAGAGATACGGACTCCTTCACCCTGCCTGGTAGGCGAAATTACCTAGAGAAGGGATGGTACAAACGGGCGACAACAAATATGGCTGCCATAGCGACCCCACTTCAAGATGCGCTGTGATAGGCCGGCAGTTGTATAACCCTCGCTGTGATTGGCCGGTAGTGTGATGACGCAATTTTGGCGCGAGATCCGGTCCACGGCAAGGATCGCAGTTTACATATATAGAGAAGGCTTTACAGGCTGAAATTCACGGAGTGGGTGTTCTAAAACTTTAGCGATTTAACAGTTAGGACAATTTTAAGATTTGTTTTATAAAAAAAGTTACATGGTACAACTTTAAGTCCACAACAATGGTATTGTCTATGCGACAATGTAAAGAAAAAGTAGTGCCCAGACGTGGAAACGAAATTCTTTTTGTCTTTTTCTAATATCACAGTATGGCCTATCCAAGGAATATACACTTTTGATTCTACTCTATACCAGTGCCTCTTGACTGGTGGCACCCTGGGTTTGCGGAAGTGTTAGTCTGAGGCAGCTCTTCAGTGAAGGCTTTCTCCAACACCTTCAGGATAGACTTACGAGCTACATCCTTGAAATCCTGACCCATGAACACGTACAACAGTGGATTCAGGCATCTGTTGATAAATGCCAGGCTGACAGCTACGGGTAACCAAATGTGGATCACATTATCCAGCATTTTACTGTACTCACTGAGATTCACCAACGCAATTGGTTGAATGATATGAAAGGGGGCCCAGCAAAGGAAAAAAACAGTGATAACAGCTGTTATGATTTTGAAGGGCCGACCCGATTGGCTGGCTAGTGAGCGATTCCTTCTGAGCCGGTAGATGATGACAGAATAGCAGGAGACGATGACAGTGAAAGGGACAATGGATCCCATGAGGAAGCGAGTGATGATCAGGGCCCCAATTTGAAACCTCCACAGCTGCTTCCCTGCGGGTGTAGGGTAGTCACCAGTGAAGCACCCAATGATGTCCTTATCACGTAATGACGGCCGAGTTGTCTTGAGGATGAAGTAAGGCGAGCTGAAAACTAAGGCTAGAACCCAGACACCCAAACTCACATAAGACGCCTTTCTGACACTGCGGTGGTTCTTGGCCCACACTGGCCACACCACACATACACATCTGTCAACACTGATGACCGTCAGAATGTAGACGCTGGCAAACATGTTTGTGTAAAGAACGATGCTGTTCAGTTTGCACAGGAATATGCCAAACGGCCAGCGGAAGTCCATAGCTCTTTCTGTGATAGTCAGGGGCAGGAACGCTGTAACGAGGAAGTCGGCCACGGCGAGGTTGAGATACCAAATGGTGTTGATGGTTTTCTTCATTTTGTAGCCTGTCACCCAGATGACAACACCGTTACCCAGCACACCGAGCACAAAGACCAGGCTGTAAATGGTGAGGGACGCAATCTTAAGGGATTTGTTGAGTCCATCCTTGGCCACTTCAGTGGTTTCATTGTGATAGACTGCAGTTGTGGTCATTATCTCCATTGTTCTAAAAAGTATTAAAACAAGACAAAGGTACATGCTTTGTTTTACCACAACATTTCTCAATTGTCTTAATTTCTTCCTGCATATGGCACAGTAAGACACCATTACCATGTATAATGTCCTGGTCTAGATACAGTTGATGAATCATTTCACGCAGTAACATTTACAACCCTTAATTAATTAATCTTTGTTAAAATAAGCGTTGATAGTTATGTTCCATTAGCAACATTGTTGAATACCTCGATATCGATATTACTCACGATATTAGTAAAAACAGTTGCATTAAATGGTTTTTAATGTTTTTCTGCTTTAGGTCCACAGCTTGCCCAGATAATGAATAGAATATCCATGCATGCACACTCACACATAGAATAAATAAATGAAATGCCTTATTTCCATTTTCCAACAATGGTTTCATTGAAATAACGACAGATGGACTGCTTGCATGCAAATAGTGTGTCTGTTAATTAATTTGATGATATACCTCGCATGTTGATACCTCGATATCGATAATTTTTCGATATATTGCCCAGCCTTACCTTGAACTGTCTAGATAAAAAAGGAGAATAGATACCTGTTTCTACTTTATGTGTTGAAGTGATGTCAGCCAGAGAAGTGATTTCTTCAAACTGTGGTCAGTGAATGCTGAGGAGCTCCTATCACTATGAAGGGCTGATGAAATGTCTGACGTCTATATTTATATCTGCGTACGGTACTGCACAGGATTATGAAATTATCTTTACTGGCAGTTTTTCATTCCGTGTGAGGAAACTGATTGCAAACAGATAAAAGAGAGACGTATAAAAAAGCTGTCGATGTGACCATCAACTTCCTCCTGTTTAAATGCGTCCTTTAATTTAGATCATATCACGTGGACAAAAAGTGACAACATAATTATCCAAAGTAATAGCACAAAATAACAAATTAAATGCATCTAAAGTGTACAAAAGAATGCATGCTTGAGAATGTCTCACATGAAAAAGAAGAAAAAAAAGAACAACGTTAGTAGACTGATTGGAGTCTCATCATAATATCTCAGCTTTCATTTGATTCATGTGTCCGTTGGACTCGAGTTTCTTATGGTGAGGCTTAAGAGTTTGAGATCCTTGTGTCCTTGTGGGCGTTAGGGCTGTCACTATTACATCATTTAAAGCAGGGGTCAGCAACCTTTTGGAAATGAAGTGACACTTTTTTATTTTCTAGAGTGTCAGTGTGCCATGTCAACATACATTTTAATGACAAATACTTTGTCATATTTTGATTGGCAGGACATTGTTATAAGGATCATTAGACCCAGAGCAATAATCCATCCATCTCCCCGACTCCCTCCCCAGTCAGAGTTCAGAGTTTTAATGAACATAGAATTTTGTGCGAGATGTAATTTGCTATACATTTGCTACTTAATTTAATTGACCACGTTTAAAAAAAGATTTGTTTTTAAAATAAAAATCCTCTCTCTCACACTTCTGCCAGTGTGCCGGTGATCACCTTCCCCTGTGCCAATGTTGGCACCCGTGCCTAAGGTTGCCTATCCCTGATTTAAAGGAATAGTTCACTGACAAAATTACTTTTCTTCTACTCACCCCATAATATTGTTTTGTTTTTGTCGCATTCCTAAGCCAATAATTCGACAATAGTAACCAGTAAGACACCCTCGCTTCTTAATACGGCACAGTTAAGAAGGAGGAGTTCAAATCTGTCTGGTCAAGTCATCATTGTGATGTCAGAAGAACAGGTCAGCTATATCCATATCTGGAGTCCGTGAGGTCAGATGTAGAGGTATTGGCCTGCTCCATATATGGATATGTCTTGGCCATATATGGAGCGTGACATGAAGAGTCCGTGAGGTCAGATGTAGAGGTATTGGCCAGCTCCATATATGGATATGTCTTGGCCATATATGGAGCCTGACATGCAGACGTGGCGCACGGACGGATGGATATGATCTGCAGGTTACAGTCGCAAAAATATAACCCCATTGATTCCGGATGGGGACACAAATGCATGACCCAGAATCAATGGGGGTATGCAGTATTTACTATATTTACTATAGTCAAAACTGATATAATCCATCCTAAATGTCGGGAGCAGTGGGCAGCAAGTGAACAGTGCAGAGTCTATAGCTCTCTGACTACGTTCTTGGGAGTGCACAATCTGCACGCACATCAAACATATAATTTTCGGAATGTCTGAGTGAGTGTCTGTCACAGCGTTTCTCCTCAGTGGCTGGAGCAATTGATCTGAAATCGCATCACCAAAAGCATATGAACACACCTGACATAACTGTGAAGCCCGTTTGTCACTTTCACAAATCATATGCTGTATATGTATATGTCGGTTGTCTGGCCCTGTTACAGATTTTGTCCAAAAATCATGCAGATCGGTACACAGTATCTCTGTAGCCATTAAACGAAACGGGTATTTCTTACATTGATGCTCCTACATATTATCATGCAAGCACCAGTTAAAGTTACTTTCCATCCCTCATATACTGTGTGCACAGTGCACATCCCATAACCCACCCACTGCACATCATTTCGGAGCTCATATCTTTGAACGGGTAAGGACTAGTTCAAAAGAATAAAAGGAAATCAAGGTCATACACAGAGCTGTGCATTTGAAATGACCATTGAATCATTAAGAGGCTGTGGATGGATACTCTGTCACATTTTAAGATGTGATAAGCTATCACTATCGTGCACAGAACGGCAAAAGGTAAAGGTAACACTATGCCTCTGAGATAAAAACAGGTCTTTTTCCACTCATCTGTCTCAGATCACTGTCTCAGACATAGAGGGTTCATCTTACCAGATCTCATGACAACCAAGTCAGCCATCTGGGCCACCAGGGAGCCATCCTTTCAGGCGCATTAGTGGAGTTCCCTTCCAAAAATGAGATAAACGCCAATTGAAGACGCAACAACCGTCTCTGTGACAGTGACAGTTTGCACAATGTTAAAGCATGTTATAGCATTTTAGATCACTTAAGACCGCAAGGAAAAACGTGACAGCAATTTTACAGCATCTGTGCTCTATACTATACAAATAGAACAAAGAGGATATTGACCAAAAACAAAATGCATCGTTCTGATTTCTGAAATTGAGCAGTTCATTCCATACAGTATATGACATACTGTATGACTTTCCTATGAAAATAAAACAAGACAGGGTCCAATAATGGCGTGGCTCCCATTTGGATTTCTGACATGTCTTGCCCGAAAAGCTAAACTATCTCGTACATACAGAGGGCCACAACATAATCCCACTATAAATGTGCGAAATCTCTGTGAGCGTGTGAGCACGTTTTTAATTCAAATATCTCATATGGATGATGTTTGTTGGTGCTCTCGACATTCATAAACCTTCAGACAGATAGACAGACAGACAGACAGACAGACAGACAGGGACCACCGGCTAGCCTGCCCCGCCCGAGTGTAAAAATGTGTATTTTAATAAACCAACATAACCATGTCATCACTAATGAATGACTGATTACATGGCCTAATTCTTTATTCACTATGTTGTTGTTTTTCTGTACCGTTTGTATTATTATATTGCATTGTATCATGGAATGTCAACATCAAGGTGGTAAGTCATCTTTTTATCACTGAAACTGGCACAAATGTAATGGACAATAGGACAGTCAAATCTGTTTCCCCAGAGCTTTGCATGAGGCCATTGTGTAAACAATCAAGTTCAAGTTCAACACTTCACTATCCAAAATGGGATATTTGGTTTCCTTGTATGCAGGCAAGAAACTGAGTGAAGAAGGCCCACAGCCCCACACTCTGTCTTACTTCAGTTTCAGATTCAGCTTTTTCAATGAATGTAAAAGATTATATTGTAATGTAATTGTGAAAAAATAAAAAATAAAAAATACCCTACATTATTTCCTGTTTTTAGAGATGTTGTGCAATGACGTTTCACAAATTTGTGGCTTCAGTTCTCTGCTTTCTGAATACCTTGCTTAATGAGAGTGCTGGTCCGTGTGGGTTTGGTTCCCAGACTTTAGTGAGAGGATGGTTGAATGATGGGCCCTCCCATCTTCTGAAACCCTCTCCCTGTACTGACAGACATATACACAATGTCACAGACAGTTCCCAGGTGATGTCTGCGATTCGTCCCTTTACAAAGAACCGGTAGAATCAGTTTGCAGGAAACAGTGTAGATGTGAGAGTTGGAGATGGGAATGGACACGACAGAGAGCAATTCAACTATGAAAACAAGATAAGTGGAATTCTGTACTGTATCCCACATCAAAAGAGACAAAATGACTTTGAGTACTGATTTGAGTACAGTATTTGGCTTGGTATCACTGTTGAAAGGTTTACTGAACTTTTCCCAAGTTCGTATATACTTCTTTTATCAAATAATTTAAAATAAAAAAGGTGCCACATTCACCTAAAACAGTAATACTATTTCTGTAGTTGCACTTAAGTGAAACCCACCCAAAACAGTAGTCTTCAAGTGAAGGTATCTGATTATAGATATTACATCTATCAATCAATTGGCCTTCTGTGGCCATATCCCACGGGGGGGTTGGCATCTCTCTATGTGGAACATGCATCGTCTTAATTTCCTCCCTCCAAAAGACATGCATGTTATGTGCATGCTCCTACTGCTGTTAGCTACAGTACATGCACCTGGCACCAAAGAATGGCTGCCCAACACTGATCCTGGTTAAGATGAGTTAAATGCTGAGGAGAAATATCAGCTGAATGTACTTGGTAATATATAGTGTGTTCCATCAATTCCATCAACAATAGTACTCTATTACTGTATAGTGCATTGTATAGTGAAAAATACAATAAAAAGACCATAGACCTTAAGCTTAAACTCAGTTTCAACAACAGTTGAAGGCATTTTGTGTGTGATAAACATCTCCCTCAGGTACTGTGTCTCTCATTGCCATGGTGCTTGACAGCCAGCCCAGAGGCACAGCGGTTGAAGAGAACAAGTGGAGGCTTATTAGGGACTCAGAAGCTACTGAGGTGTTAACATGAGCTGCACCAGCAAAAACAAAACTGTCTCAAATATGAAGGAAAGAAATACCAAAAAGAAACATTATGCGCTTGAACAGACAAGAATGGAGAAGGATCACTATCGTTGTCTATTTCTGATCAACGAGGAGATGCGAAATGTGAAGAGGACGTTAAGGGATGTAGAGGCGACTAGTGGATATTGTCACCAAATGCAGCAGTCCCTGATTCCAAGAGTGCACTCCTCCTCGGCTGAGAATTCCACAACTTCCATTCAAAAATTTGAAAAGTTATCTAATAAGCAGGACTTGCCAGGTTTGGAAGGAAATACGCTGGAGGTATTGCTGAGTGACACCCATAGGGGAAGAAGGAATGTTCAAGAAATGTGCGTATCATTGCTGCCGCGTCCTCCTTGTCAAGACACTTCATCTGCTGTGGGGAGGACATGCAATTCTCTTCAAGATGGCTTCTCTTCAAGAGGGTATGGCAGTTTGGACTGGTCACATACAGACATGAAAAAGTCTCCCACCAATTCTATCATCACTGGTAGGTTGGTGTCGAAGGAAAGGGTTGGTGCTGAATTGCCACGAGTGACAAATGACCTGGTGATGGGATGCAAATTGTTCAATTGTAAATCAGGATTATATGCAAATGATTGCAGTCTGAACAGGTGCGTGAAAATTTCAAAAACTGCAATTGAAGAGGGCCTCAAAAACCTTGTTCTGGAACACAATAGGCCTATGGCACCTATTGAAAAGGAGAGGCAGAGACAGAGAGCTTTAAGAGTACAAGTAAATGAATTCATCGAAAGGCTTACGGACACTTCTTTGCAAGGTGTTGGTGTTGCATGCAGACAGGATAGCAGAGGCCCAGTCTAGACAGAAGACACTATCAATGTGATATCATATCTTTGCCCAAAGACTTTGGAAAACTCTGCTAGTAGCCTAGTGGATTCCCTGGCCCTCAAGTACAGAGCAGAGAAGTATTTATTTAAAGCTATTTTTATAACCTGATCCTGTCTGTTATTGTTTTGCATGCTGTTTATTATGTGTGATGTGTGATGTATGTGATCTTATGGGCCTTGTTAACTTGGTTTTGATATTTGTAAGTGTTTGTATAAGCTGTGAAGCACTAAACCATGTTTTGGTAATAACTCAGCTTCTTCTATGCGACGGTAGAGTCTGTTCTCCTATATGGCAGTGAATGCTGGACCCTGAAGCCAACTCTGCAGAAGTCTCTAGACAGGTGCTGCACCAGAATGTTACGTGTAGTGCTCAACATCAGCAAGAGTACACAACAAGAATCTGTATGCTGGAATATTAAGGGTGAGCGATAGAATAGCAGCCAGGAGAATGAGACTTGCAGGACACTGTCAAAGACACCAAGAGCTGCCAGCCAGTAAACTGGTGCTGTGGGAACCAACACATTGCCACCGGTCACAAGGACGTCCGGTCCCATACTAACATATGTGGATGTACTCAAGAAAGACGCAGGAGCGCAACGCACCAACGAGCTGGCCGGATGTATGGAGAACCGGGATGACTGGAAGCGACGATGGAAGGCTCGTCTGAGGATGACCCAGAGAGATACAAGGGTAAAATGCTTGGGTTTTGTTTCCTCGACATTGAAGAACCAAGACAAAAAAAAAAGCTCAAATAATCATAATAAATAACAGTAGGTTAAATAATACCAAATAATAATTATAACTGCACACTACACTGAGCACTTTGGTATGTCCTTTATGCATGGCTTATTATGGTAGCATAACAGCAGCAGCTGTCGTATGAGTGGGGATACAAGTCGACTTCATAGAGGAGACACTACAAAAATGTTACATAACTTCACTCTTATTCACTATTGTGTCACCAAAGTCACTTCACACGTAAACTTAGTTTGGGAAAACCTGCTTTTACATAATTTGGGGAGGATTTCTATGAGGAGAGCTGTTCCATACCATCACTCTTCACTGTAGTAAGCCTGCCATCAAATTCAGTTCAACCACTGATCAGTGAAGCTCTGTGCTTTTGCAACAACATATTCAGTGTTGCTTGCAGAGGCCCACAGATGTGTAATGAGATTGACAACACTATAACTCGTATCAGTGTCTGTTTTCAAAAATTGCTTAAGGCAGCAGTTAAGGTTACTATAAGGAAGCTACTAAAATGCTGTATGTTAAATCCCCCATAAACAACTGGGGACTTCTATAAACTAGTTAGTGTTCTCTAAAATCCATTTAACTTGTCCACTTTTTTTCCCCACTTGTCATAATGTATGTGACTGTCTATGCATTGTATCTCTAGCTCTTTAATTGATATTTTGACTGATGAAATAAATGTCTTGGGACCATCTAATACTCTCCTAGGCTTGGGTTTACATGCGTAGCAGCACGACAACATCCATGAAAAGGGCCATGTGATCAGGTTCCAGACCCTATTGAAGTCAAACATGACAGCCAGTATAAAGCCCATGCTGAGACAATGCTAGCGAGTAGCACATCTCCACATTCATTGGCATCTCCTTGGCATCAAACAACAGGGTTCCCACACATTTTTACAAATTCATTTCCAAAACATTTCCAGAATATTTAACCCAATTTCCAGGATTATATAACAATAATTCATTACATTTTGAAAATAGCAGATCTACATGCTCACAACGCCTCGCGTTGCGAGGCGTTGTGAGCATGTAGATCGGATCTTTTCACAATTTCTACCTCTAATATTTGACAATTTGGCATTTCAGAGGTATTCACAAAATCAATAACCAAAGACAATGCATAGCTATTTTTTCCAGGACCTTCCAGGACCCTTAATCAATTCCAAAACTTTTTCAGTACTGGAAAAATATGTTTATAATTTC
The DNA here is from genome assembly GCF_963921795.1 of Nannobrachium achirus. NCBI lineage: Eukaryota > Metazoa > Chordata > Actinopteri > Myctophiformes > Myctophidae > Nannobrachium > Nannobrachium achirus. Next base: position 46,116,066 of record NC_137814.1, on the reverse strand, counting down.
AAAATATTTCCAGGAATTTCATGACCGTGGGAACCCTGAAACAGTGAGCAGAACCCCACCATGAAAACATAGGGACCACATAAGTGCATCAGATGCGGCCCGATGTGTCACCATCTCTACCCAAGTCCTTCCCAGGAGTGCGTTCCTTTTGAAAGACATGATTTGCTGTCGCTACCTGGAAGTCTGTGGAAAGTGTCCGACTTCAGCATCAGGACCTGGTCATTCTGAGAGAATGACTCCCACACTTGACTGGAGCCGCTGGCAGGCAGCAGCATACACGTGGGCAAGGGTGTCACGCCAAATTCTAGGACCTGACTACAAGGATTCACTGCGGGCCCCCATGAATGTTCTTCATAGGGGGAAGGGGTTTAACCCATTTAGACTGGGAATGCATTATTACGCGTTCTTTTGTGCTTTAACTATTGAAAAATAGCAGATATACAAGCTCACAGCACAGCACAGTTTTTTGAAAAAACTATGTTTCCCATCTCAAAATATTTAGTTCCTGGGACCCCCCAGAAGCAAAATTTGAGTTACAAATGTTCGCTTAAAAAATACATATATTCAAAGATTTGCACACATTTTCACGACTTTAAAAAAATAGCAGATATACAAGCTCACAGTGCGGCACCGAGAGTGCCGCACTGTGAGCTTGTAGATCTGCTATTTAAATTTCAATAGCTAAAGTATAAAATAATTAAGGCCTTGAGGAGGAGCTGTTGGCGGGCAGCAGACACGCGGGCAGAGGAAACGCTATGGAACAGCAAGGCTTTCATTTTTACAAGAATTTGAAAAAAGAAAAAATATTTAGAATGGTATCATGCAATAGTATAATAGAAATTGAACAGCACAAAAACCCTGCACATAATCTTCTTTAAATTATAGTCATTCCAACTTGTTACACGAAAACGTGAAAGAAAGCAATATATTTTTACAATGATTTATCACTGTAGAATTCCCAATCCTTAGCAAAATAATTGACTTTTTTCATGAAATATATACCGGTATTGTAACATCTTTGTAATGTAAAATCATACAGTATGACTTTTTTGGATAATAGTAACATCTCTTTATAATCGTATAATATGCACTGTAATAAGTGGAGAAGATGGATGGCTGTTTCCATGCAGGTTCCATGCAGGTACAGGATCATTCTCTGTTAACATGACTACAGTACAGCGAGCTTGCTGTATGGAAAACAAAACATTTAAGGGGCCGTTCTCACAAAATGCTTTTTGTCTGTTTGTTTGTATGTATGTACGTAGTACATGTATGTATGTATTTATGTCCCACACTTTTTTTTCCAGAACGGGTACACATTATTGAGTATCATTATTTTATGCTTTAGCATTGAAAAATAGCAGATATACAAGCTCACAGCGCGGCACTCGCTGCGAGCTTGTAGATCTGCTATTTTTGAAAAATCGCAAACATTAGAATTTTGACCCGATTCTATAAGTGTCTTTTGAATCCTTTTTGAAAAACCTATGTTTCTATGTCAACAATCTGGCCAGCCATCGTCAAAGAAAAAGTCCTTTTCACTTAACTGGAGCTCAGTTAGTCTGTTTTTGAGAGACTACTATGTCAGCGGTTTTCATGTGAAGGACCCCCAAAATGATATGTATTTGGCCACGAACCCCCATCTCAAAATATTTAGTTCCAGGGACCACCCAGAAGCAAAAATGTAGTTACAAACGCGCGCTTTGAAAATACATATTGAAAGATTTGCACACATTTTCATGACTTTTTCAAAAATAGCAGATCTACAAGCTCGCAGCGCGGCACTCGGTGCCGCGCTGTGAGCTTGTAGATCTGCTATTTTTCACTGGTTAAAGCATTCAATAATTCTAGGCCTAAATGGGTTAACCGGAGTGCTAAAGTATCTATCCATCCAGGTGGTTTCCGTGTGATTCGCAGAGATTTGGAGAATGTTTCCAGAGAGTATGGTGACAAACTATTGTTCATACAGTATGTGTCTTGTGTGGTTCCAAAGTTTATATATTTATTTTCCGTCTCGGGATAAAAGATCAACCTCGTGTTTCCCAGTGAGCAACCGAGCTCTTCCACTCCCAGAGTGACCTGCCCTAGCTGCCATCTGTCTTAATCTGGCTTCAGATAGGCCTATTTAGGAATGACGCAAACCTTCTCTAAATAAGAAAAACGTCACACCTCTCTTTATCAAAATGTTAAAAATGACCAGCTGGAGATCTATTAATTTGTCATTTGTAAAGAAATAAAGATGAATGTTGTACCCAAATTCCTCTACCGTTTTCAGTGTCCCTGACTTTCTCCCAAAGTCACCGTTTCAGTCCATTGATCATCATTTACAGCAGTGGTTTTCAACCAGTGGTCCAGGGACCACCAGTCCTTGAGGGGGTTCCAGCCAGGTGGTCCCCAGCTAAATGATGGAGAGGTGGTAACCAAATGGACCCTTATAGATCTCTAACTCTTGAGAGCGTAAAATGAAACCGAATAGCCCCGTAAGGGTCCATTTGGTTTCATTTTACGCTCTCAAGAGTTAGAATATTGTTAAACATCTGCATTACTTAATTTACAAGAAGTCTACACAATTAGACATTGTAGAAGAATAGAGGGTATGCACGTCCACTGGGACCCGCCCCCCTAATCTAGACTGAGTGGCAAAACATTGAGCAGCATGGAGCAGTGGAGTTTGGAAGTGCTTGTTGCAAATCACTCAACGGCCCTGCATACCACCTGTTTCTAAATTGCACATAATGCAGGAGGCAGCAGGATGTTGTGTTGTTGAAAACGAGCGCTTCCAAACTCTGAAACTTGGAAAAATAATCCCCAGCACAGAATGTCTTCACAGAAAGAAGCACATAACATGCCTATGGTGGATTTTTATGAAACAAAAACTTTGCAGATAGAAAGAGGATAATTCAAGCTTTTAGTACAGCCGCAATGTTGGTGAGTTAACTTTGTTTAATACAATCAGAAAGGACTTTTGTGTGGATGTATGGGCTGTCAATGGCAGAAAATAGTTTTTTGCCACTCAGCAGGCGTTCCCACATAATGTCCAGCAACAGTGATGTCACGTGCATACCCTCTATTGTTATTTTGATCAACGTTTGCCTGTAGTGTTCTCTCTCCTAATACAGCATGGAATTGTAGACAAAAACGTATCCAACGACAACAAAATATTCTAAGTCTTTGGTCTGAGAGGCTAAATCTCATCAAATGGTGGTCCGTGGCTCAAATGCTGAATAAATAACGGAACTTGATATGAAAATGGTTTAAACCCACTGATTTACAGTATTTGGCGGGTGGTCACCAGAATACAAAAATAACTCCTATCCTGCAGCAGCATGCTTCAGGTCCCAGGGCAGACTGGGCCTACCAAATGTTCTGTATTATCACTGGGTGGCCAATCATCAGAAAATCCTTTACTGGGTCCAAATACCAAAGCTAAGCTGGTACAAAATTGAAAATGAATCATGCCTTTTAACATCCCTCCCCACCCTGGTTACCTCTAATCCCCCTCTATTTACCTCACTCTCCACCTCTAACCATGTTGTTGTCAAGATAATTCTGGTCACAATTTCAACTTGTGACACTTTATAGGCTTTCTCTGATCTGAAAACATATTCCTCTTTCCTTAACATCTATCTAAAATATTCTACCTTCTTCACTCAAGTAATTTTCAATACATTCAGAAGCAAAATCTTGATTTTGATTATACTGTGGCATTCATCCACTTACTTGCAGTTAGGAGAATTCTGCTGTATGGAAATCCCCCAAACTACAGAGTACCTAACTATGGATGAGTGATCTTATGCTTCACTTAAATAATGTAAAGATTAACTACACACTTAGGGGGTCCAAAGACAACGTCTACTCCGCCTGGAACCCAGCGATGTCTTATTTCAGGTAACAACAACTCTGATAAAGCAGCACTATGTAACTTTTAAACAACAATATAGCATGTCATGTCCCACAAAATTATAAAGTTATGTTTAAGCCAGTGGTTCTCAAAGTGGATTCCAGGGACTCTCTAGGTTCATTTATAGGGGTCTAAATTGACCCTTACAAGTCTGTAACTCTGACAGTGAACCAAATGGTCCATTTGGTTCCATTTGTATACTGTCAGAGTTAAGGGAAGACCTTGAAATATAAATATTTGAGAACCATGGGTTTAAGCAATAACAATCATCCTTTCATACATTTATAGACTCAGGGGGTCCCTGGGTTGACTGCACAGTATTACTATGTAGTATGTACAGTATATAGGGGAGAAGATTTGTTTCATCCTGGCATTTGCAAAGGCACTAAGGCAGAACTGTCTTTCAAAGTGAAGCGACCCCCTTGATCCCCCTGGTAAAGGGGGTCTGAACTCTATATGTGAGGGTCACGTAGTGGTCCAAACCTCTAGTTGATTTATAATTGCCTTCTGTGCAAAACGTCATTCTAAAGGTCAGTACATTTGACCTTTGAGAAGGTCAATAGCAATACAAACGTTTCGAACAGGCTTTCCGAACTATACTGCTCAAATAAATGAGGGGAACAAAGTGTTCCCTTAATTTATTTGAGTATAGTATATTGTAGTACTGCTCAAAGAAATTAAAGGAACAAAGTGTTCCCTTGATTTATTTGAGTATAGTATATTGTAGTACTGCTCAAAGAAATGAAGGGAACAAAATGTTCCCTTAATTTCTTTGAGCAGTATAGTTCGGAGAGTCAGGAAATCTGACTGGGGTGCAGGAGTTCTGAAAAAAATCAAACCTCGGTTCGAAGTGAAGCGGTGAAATTTTATTCTATGTGTTCTAGAGCTATGAAATCTGTGTTCTAGATCTATACATTCTGTGTTCTAGATCTATACTTTCTATGTGCTTTAGTTCTATATTTTTATGAATTCTGAATGAATGAATGATTTTATCTGGAGGGCCAAATTGTCATGTATTGCGCTCAACTATCGTCCCCCTCCTTAAGATCAATGCTTTATGATGACATCATCCATACAGTATCTCCTTTTATGGACATTTGGGGAGTCAAAGCTCTGGACAACAAGATCTCCATACTGTATACGCTTATGGGCATATTGGTCTGGTTGAACATCTGCATTTATTCATGATGCTGCACTGACGCTGAAGTGACGTCACTGCAGCATATATACAGTAGCGTGTTCACTGCTCCTTACTCAGTTTCAAGGTGCAGTAGGTTTTTATTGTTTATTGTTTACTGTTTATGTTTACCCCAGTATTAATCGAAGAACATTATTCTTATCTGTTAGCTAATAATCCTTTTGCTCTGATACATGTCCTGTACAGTTGATACCATGAGTGAGCTGGTCAACCCAGAGGATAGAGAGGAAACCACTGATTTGCAGTCTGGCATGGATCTAGACAAACAGACAAAAGATGAACCTCCTCGTAGTTTTCCCAAGACACTGGAGGGGTTTGGATATGCCTTTAATGAACAGGGCCAGCTGAGACATGTGAAGACAGGAGAGAGATTTGTGTTTAAGGTCAGGGAGGACGACGGTGACTGGAACCAGAAACATTACGAAGCACTGGGGGAAGTCCTCAACCAGCACGTCTATGAGCTGCTGGAGAAGAAGTGCAACTTGACCAGAGTGATGGTGCCAGTGGACGCTACAGAGAACGAACACAGCACGTTCATTTTCCTCAGCCCAGACGCCCTGACCAACCCGTCCAAGTTGATGGTTCTGATCCAGGGCCTGGGCGCGGTGAGGGCTGGCCAGTGGGCCCGCAAACTCATCATCAACGAGGACCTGGACTCGGGAACACAAATCCCCTTCATCACCAGGGCCATGGAGGAGGGCTACGGTGTGATGGTCCTCAACCCCAATGACAACTACTTGGAGGTGGACGAGCCGACAAGAAGCGTCAAGAAGAACGGCAAGTCTCAGAAGACTAGGATCCGCACACGGGAGAACGGCTCTCCGTCGGAGCACGTGCTGTACGTGTGGGATCACTTTGTGTCCAGAGCCCAAGCCAAGGATGTCTTCATCGTGGCCCACAGCTATGGAGGATATGCTTTCGTTGACCTGATGAAATGTAGGGAGACTGAGGTGAAGAGCAGAGTGGTTGCTGTGGCCTTCACAGACTCTGTGCACAGCATCAGGGGTCAGAAGTCCAGCCAAGGTGTACTAAACTGGATGCGGAAGCGCTGTCGTAACTGGGTGGTGAGTGAAGAGCCTTTGGACACCTCAGAGGAACCCACGGAGCTAGGCGACTGCCCCTGCGTCTCCGCAGGCACAGATATGCACGATTTGACCTCCTGGAGGAGCTTCCGATCAGTCTTCAGTTTCTTCAAAAAGGCTCCGCTGAAGGAGGACAGGAGGAGATGAAGACGGGAAGGGTAGAGTTGGTGTGTTTCTATATTTGAACATTTCAATCAATACAGGTTATTTTCAAATATATTGTGGGTCTTTTTCATCCTTCATTGGTAGTCAGTGGGACAGACAGGAAACTGGGAGAGAGAAGGGGAGTGACATGCAAAGAAGTGTCTGTCCGGCCCAGGAGCAAACCGGGAACTCACCGGGAAGTCAGGATTATAGGCTAAGTGGTACACACCCTACCCATTCAGCTAGCGGGTCTCCCCCTGATCAATACAAGATACAGATTAGACAAAATAGACATCACTTAGGCTGCCAGACATCATACAGACTTATATACAAACTAGAAAGGTGCTCTCCTCGCAGCACAGAGCGAGGAAGCTGCGGGCGAAATATAATAGTGTTTCAATAAGGGTCGATTCATACCCCACTTTTAGAGCCTAATTTCTCCACCAGCCGAAGGCATGGGAGAAGAGTATGTTTTCGTCTCCGTCCGTCCGTGCGTGTGTGTGTGTGTGTGTGTGTGTGTGTGTGTGTGTGTCCATCCGTCTGTTACCAGCTAATCTCTGGCGCCATTGGCTTGGTCACTGTCAAACTTTGCACACACACTCCCTGGATGCCAATTCAGAACCTCTGCCCTACATTTTTCAAATGGGCCTCTTCTAGCACCACCTAGTGGCTGATGTTCGCAAAACACATTTCTGTACACTTACAGATTTTGTCCAAAAGTCCTACAAATCGGTAGGCAGTATCTCGACAGTCATGTGATCGACACGGATCTGTCCGATTTTGCATATTTCATCCTGATTGGCTAAGATTGGCTTCCAAAGTTTGTAGGATTGAGCCGTTTTGAACAAAATGCCTCAACTCCCAAATGCAAAGTGCAATTATCATGAAAAAATCGGGCACACATGTTCCCACTAGGCCGAGGAAGAAATGCCACTTCAAATTTTTGAAATCAGCCTCATGGTGGCGCTATCAGGGTGATTTGTGGTTTTACCTATAACTCCACCGATCAGTTTCAAACTTTGTACGCGCACTCCCTAGAGGCCAAGGAAAAACCCTTTCCCTGCTTTTTTCACATCAGCCTTTTAGAGCGCCACCATGAGGCCGATGTTTGCAAAACACATTTCTGTGCACTACTCTTACAGATTTTGTCCAAATATCCTACAAATCGGTAGGCAGTATCTCGACAGTCATGTGATCGACATGGATCTGGGGCGGGTAACGTCATTAATTCGGCTCCGAATGACACCATATCATAGTTTAGACAGCCGAAATTAATTAGGCTCTAAAAGTGGAGTATGAATCGAGCCTTAGACTGTAGCGTTTCATGTTTGTGGCTGCCCCTATATGGGCAGAATTGAAAGGTCTTTTTAAGGTACAATCAAAAGCTGATTTACAATCTCACAACACGTCGCATTTTAATGTGTTTTGAGCTTGTAGATCTGCTATTTTCACTACTTTTGTGAGACACTCGTATATGATGAAGTAAGGCAGACTTGTGAAAAATATAAGGGTATAGGCCCATTCCCACTGGGCCAGATAACAGATAAAAAAATATCTTTCTCCAGATATTTTTCCATTCAAAGTGGATGGTAGATTCAGATAAAAAAACAATATCTGCCACGGATATTTCTTTTATCTGTGGCAGATATATTTTTTTATCTGTATCTACCATCCACTTTGAATGGAAACAAATCTGGAGAAAGAGATTTTTTTATCTGTTATCTGGCCCAGTGGGAATGGGCCTTTAAAATATGGGATACAAGGTTTCTGCCTGACAGCAATCATATAATATACAGTATATGGGCCTTTCTCTATGGAATAGGTTCCGCACACAAAGGTTTTTAAGACAATTACCGGCTAACAGAGTATGAATATCAAAAACCCTGTTTCTTGTTAGGTGTGTGGTTCCAAACCTAACAAAAAAATAAGAAAAAACAAACAAAACATTTTTTTTGCCTTAAGGATCTATGGAAGAGATTTTATGCTGATTTGCAAGATTGGTCCCAGACAAAACACACACAAAAACAACAACAAGAAGGTATGCCAGCGCAACAACAACAAAGTTGTCGCTCCTTGGGAACCTCTAAGATCAACTACCTCTAAGATCAACTGGTTGGCTGACCTCAGTGCTCTGCATGGGGTGTAGGGCTCCAACAGTTCAGACAGGAGGTATAAGGGGGCCAGGCCGTGCAAGGATTTTTAAGTAAATGGAAGAAGCTTAAAATCTATTCTGAAATTGACAAAGAGCCAGTGCAGTGCAGCTAAAACTGGGGTTATGTGCTCTCGCTTTTTTGTGCCTGTGAGGTGGCGAGCAGCCGCGTTTTGCACCAGGACATCCCCATCTTTTCTGTTCCATGATCCCTACACTGATTCCTACACTGCCCTGTCTGCCAAACTCAGGAGAAAATCAAGGACTGCTTCCCAGCATTGGACTGAGCTTGTATCCTCAGTGGGGGTGATGGAGATCCCCAGGGGTTGAAGTAGCAGCTGAGGAAAGTATACAGATAATGTAAGAAAACAAGGAGGATATAGATCCAGTTGAGGGCAAAAAGGGGGAGCAGAAAGAGTAGAAAATTATAAAAAATAAATAAATAAAAAGGGCAGTGTGAATAAAGATCAGGTAGAGGACTCATAAGAAATCATGTTATTATTATAAAATGCAAGTTTACTATTTCAAAAGTACGAAACGTGGAAGAACGTCGGTGGCCTATGGGAGCAAGCATGAAATATCAGCTCTGCAACAGACAGATGGAATGAAGGAGGTGGGGTAGAGGAGGAGAGAAAGGACCTGCAAACATAAGAGCCCTTAGCAGAGCCCATAAATGTGTATGGAGATTAAGGAGAAGTTGGAGCTATGGGAGAAAACACTTCTCTCCAAGGACAAAAGTGTGGGAGATGATGGCAAGCAGCTGGTGTGGACACCAATTGATAGGAGTTGGCGAAGAAAGGAGGAGATGTAGGAGAGTTGGAGAAGAAAGTGAAGGAGGGGATGATTGAGGTGGTGGAAGAGAGGGGGAGGCAGAGAACACATGAAGATGTCAATGAGAAAAAGAGAGGAAAGGGGGCTGGAGGAAGAGAAATGATGGTGATGGCCATGGAAAATCATGTGGAACATTTTGGAGATGAATTACGTCCCTGTAACCTCACTCCACAGTTATTCATTGTGGACATGTGGCGACAACCAAGAGTTAATTAGTAGTGTGTAATCGATGCCATGCAATATCTATAGAAGTGCATTGGAACAATCTAATTGCATAATGCATCATTCTAAACATGACAAATTCACAGCATTTGCAAGGGACGCCTTGACCAACCTCATACAAGTTGGGAATGAGTATGTTGCAATGTACCAGGTTGCACTAATCATGGGATGACTGGCCGTAAAAGCAAACATTATACTCCAGTTTCACCCTGATGCATACAGTATGTTGCCCAGACAGTTTCAACCCACAGGTATCCAATGTGGCTGGTTACACCACTTTTGAAACCAGCTACCAGGGGAAAGAGGAGGTAAGTAAAAGTATCTGAGCTGAGCTGTGATGAATTATGAACTCTAAGTAAACAAACCCTGGTTATTTTTCTAAGTCCCCCCCCCCCCCCACCCCCATGCCAGGACACATTAGTTGCTGCATCATATCCAGAGCCACTTGGCCAGTACAGCAGAGACTTGCTGTCACAGTAATTTATTGTGTCCTTCTGTTCAGAGCTTCTGCATGTCTCAAGATGTAATGCTGATTCTACTAAGTAGGGTGAAAATTCAAACAAAGCTCCCGCTCCATTTAACTAAAACAAAATGTGAGTTATTGTTAAACTCACAAATAATGGAATGACCTAAAAATGTGACCTTATCTTTCCCCACTGTCTCTCCATTTCCTCCCAGGCTTATACTAATGAGAGCCAGTGGGGTTTCACAGTAGCTTGACAACCAACAGAGTCCCTACCCTGACACCAGGGAAGCACAAATTACTGCTCTCCTGTTGACTCAAAAATAAACAAGTTTGCTTGCCGTTAGTATTTTGCAAGTCCCCGAACACCTGGAGTTCTACACGACGACAAACGTGTGCCTCGCAACGCCAATGAGCATTACAGCAAATTAAATACTTCATTAGTGGGCTCACTCTGAGCAAGTCCCCATTAATAGGCGTGTGTTATTTACATCATAAAGAAGAAAATATGGAGACATACTATTATCATCAATTTCACCATTGCATCATCTGTTGTGTTAGCTACTGTATAGAAAGCCATTAAGAAATAAGATCAGATTGCACATTGCAGGTCCTCCCCCCTTCTTTTTTTTTTACGTAAGCCTACCTATTTCTTAGGGGATGAATCATAAGTAGGAATGGATTGTTAAAGTAGCAAGATATCAGTATTTATTCTGCAGTTATAAAAGACTACCACAGTCACAAAACATACCAGCCGAGTTGTGGGATGACAGCAAAAACTATATTGATACAGCATAGCCTTAGAATTTAAATGTAAAACCTTCCTAACTATGGTAAGGTTGCCACCTAGTGGAGCCTGTTGGTCACTTGACACACTTCAATTGTATGGTCTAGAACAGTCGTTTTCAACCCTTTTCATATCAAGGTCCATTATTTATTGCAGGGCATTTCAGTCACTGACCATCTGATGAGATTTAGACCCTAAAACCTATATTCATTATTATATTTTGTTATCGTTGGATAAGATTTAGAATTCCATGCTGTATTTATGTGGTACTATAGGAGAGATAGCCGGAAAAACTTTGGTCAAAATAGCAATTCTTCGACATTTTCTAATTGCGTAGACTTAAATCAAGTAATGTGTTTAACAATAATTTAACTCTTGAGGGCGTAACATGAAACCAAATGGACCCATAAGGGTTCATTTGGTTTGGACTGACCTCATTAACCCATTCAGAACGGGTACACTATTTGTGTATCATTATTTTATGCTTTAACTATTGAAAAATAGCAGATAAGCTCAGAGCTTGTAGATCTGCTATTTTGCTATGTTTCTATGTCAGCAATCTGGCTATAGCCATCGTCAAAGAAAAGGTCCTTTTCACTTAAATGGAGCTCAGTTAGTCTGTTCTTGAGAGACTACTATGGCAGTGGTTCTCAAACCTTTTCATGTGAAGGACCCCCAAAATGATATGTATTTGGCCACAGACCAGACCCCCATCTCAAAATATTTAGTTCCAGCCTTCCAGGGACCGCCCAGAAGCAAAATTTGAGTTACAAACGTTCGCTTTGAAAATACATATATTCAAAGATTTGCACACATTTTCAAAAAATATTTTTCAATAGTTAAAGCAGTCAATAATTCTAGACCTAAACAAAACGTACTGGGTTACACTAATCCCCCACGTTTCCTCTCACAACGGAGGTGTATCCTCGTATGCTATGTCAAATGTACAAGCAGGATTCACATGAGAAACAAACTATGCTAATGGTAACTTTTTTTAAACTTGTTATTTTTCTTGTGTACAAATACATCTTGAAGCACACTTCAGGTGATATACATGGTTAATTTATTGCTAGCCAAGATGACACACTAATAACACTATTACTCACTCAACAATCCCAACACATACGAGAGCACAAATCTGTTGAATCTATGAACCAAACAAGCAAAGGATTCTAACATAGACAATTAAATATTTGGGGGTAATTTTAATGTTTGATAGATTTTTTTCATATACAAATCGATTCAATGCTGGCATCCTAACAATGATCATAAATACACATTGGTCTTTGATAAAGTGGTCTACATGCACCTGAAGGTACCTAAACAATATAAATTAATTAACTCCTATCATTGTAGTAAGATTAACTGTACTTTTCAATTGGTGCCGACAGTATTTTCTTTGTAATCTATCTCCAAATAGGCCAACACTTATTACAGACCGCATCCACAGAGATTCAGTTCATTTGGCAAGACAAATGGACGTCAGTGCAGTTGGTGGACAAATGAAACAGCAGCTACATGTCAATATTGTTGTTTGCAAAACAAGAAAAATGTATTAACCAAGACATCTCTCTACTACCACCCTCTGGCCTTGCACAGCAGCTGCCATCTGGCATCGCAAGATCGCAACTCTGTTCTTTGTGAAGCGAACCACATGGCTGTGCCATGTTACACAATCTCCAGAATCATGAGGAGTTCGAATAAAAATTATGTTACACATGGGTAACAAACCTACCCATTCTGTACTTCCGGTAAACAGTTGACAATGTTGGATAGAGTAAAAAGACCATAACAAATAAATAGTGTAGTTATTATTGTGCATAAAATATCACTGATGATGCTACCATTACATGTCCAAGTAGTATTAAGTATTTCCAGTCATTACCTTATGTTTATACTTTGTCAAGCAACACTTTTGTTCAACAGATATGGAGGTTTTCCCACTGAAAAACAGGAGTTTTAAATTTCTTCTGTTGAAAATGTGTCATATTGGGCATGCAAAAAGCTCACACAACCACATTTACAACTGAATTTGCCTTAACAGTGTCCACCAGTGTCTGTGTATTGCAAGCTAGAGGTTGTTGCAACACACTAACTTGATACATAAGCAACAACTTGAAAACAAAAAAAAAGAAGTTCCCCGATGCAACTCCAGTTATGAGTCCTGGTATAAGACCTGGTATTATTAACACAGTAATAACTTGCCTTTTGACACTTGTAAGCCGTTACATTACAATGATGGAAGCTACAGATGGAAGCTACAGTGTTTCATCTGAGACATGAGGAGGTGAGCGTGAGCCAATAAGAAACAATGCAGGGTAGGAATGTATTGCAAGCTAGAAGTTGTTGCAACACACTAACTTGAATGAACGGAGAAAAGCGCTCATTTTGAGCCTGGTGAATAGGCTAACATTTTACACAGCAACTGTTCTGACAGCTCTTTTTAGTGCTTACAATAAAAAACAAAAACAAAAATCACCGTTGAACAAAGTGATAAAGAATAAATATGGGCGATTTCTATGTTGGATACCAATCAGGATTATCATTCATCCACCATCACACAAAGTCATTGTAGCACAGACATCTACAGTCCATAATGACCGTAACCAACAACAAAACACCTCCACCATCTGGTTCGCTAAGGCTCAGAGACAAGCAGGAGGAGCATGAGGACAGGAGGAAGTTGCTAACAGTTATAATAGTTTGGTAGCTGTGAAATGTTTGTATTTTATCCCATTGATATTTTACTAATTCTATTTTCTTTACATCTATTACAAAGTAAGTCGAAGTGTCATGGAATGTTAAGCAAAAGAACAACCGTAAAATCCCATTCTCTACACGGCTTTGACCCAGTCCCATAACAAAAGAAAATGAAAACTCTTTTAACGGGTTCGTTCTCCTGCAGAAAACTAGAAAGGTGACCTGAGAACCTTATCGGAGCTAATACGTGAACCTCAAAACGTCAAGACTAGAGAGCAGCAAAGCTGAAAGCAGCCTAAATGTGTAGACTTCAGCTAATGCTAATATGCACAGAGGTCCTCTCTGCATCAGAAAACCTCCGTTACCTTGCTCTAGGGGTGATTGGTGTGTGGCTGGCTGTGCTTGGCGGGGCGGTGATACTAGTAGTAGAGGTGGTGGTGTTAAAGAGTGTTAGCTCAGCAGGTCTGGCTGTACGCCTATCCTCCGGAGAACCTCCTCAGGCATACAAAACACAGGGTTCACCGCCTTGATCTGTTCCTCGCCCAGCAGGGACAGACCTGCCACTCCGAACAGCGTGTGGAATGGATCCACCTGCAGCAGACGACAGGGGGAAATAAATCCATTTAAACCATTAAGATCTGAGGCCGATTCTACAAACAGGGTTCCCACACATTTTTACCAATGAATTTCCAAAACTTTTCCAAAACCTTTCCAGAATATTTAAGCCAATTTCCAGGACTATATAACAATAATTCAGCGCAATAACGAGTCACTTACTCCTATGTGCAATGCCCAAAGACAGGCAGTGTAGCAAAAATAAAGTGTGCACGCTGCGAACAGGGCGTGGCGTGCATGCGGATCGTGCACAATGGACACGTGCCCACTAGGGATGGGAGATTGGGACGATATGTAAAATCTGGTCTGGGGACCCCCAGGGGTCATAGTGGGGGTTCCAAAGGGGTCCCCAGCTAAATTAGTTCAATTATTTTGTGCCAGGGGGTCCCTGGCACAGAATATCTTCAGATGGGGGTCGTTGACATGAAAGCCTTTGAGAAAAACTGCCTTAGAGTTCCCATTTGGTTGCATATCGTCTTTGTCGAGCAGAAACCTTGTATCTCCAAGTTTCAAATGTGTACATTTTTTCACAAAGTAAAGCCCTGCTTCATCGTACAAGGCAGTCGCACAAAGGTAGTGAAAACAGCAGATCTACAAGCACACAACGCCTCGCACCGCGAGGCGTTGTGTGCTTGTAGATCGGCTGTTTTCACTAGTTTAAATCATTTTTAAAATCATTTTTAAAATGATATGCAAAACGAACGGTTTTGGACATACAAGGTTTTCACCCGACAACGACGATATGTACACTCTGTGAGTTCACTTGACAGTCATGGTTTTGATGTGTTCCAACTCAATCAGCTCACCATGTCTCCCGGCCTGTCAGCGAAGCCTCCCGTCTCGTCATCCTGACAGGCCAGAATGAAGGCGCGCAGCTTGGCCTTGTCGATCCAGTGAATCCTGCCAATGATCTTCAGCGAG
Organism: Nannobrachium achirus; assembly: GCF_963921795.1. Classification (NCBI taxonomy): domain Eukaryota; kingdom Metazoa; phylum Chordata; class Actinopteri; order Myctophiformes; family Myctophidae; genus Nannobrachium; species Nannobrachium achirus. The sequence goes on along the minus strand of NC_137814.1, from coordinate 46,101,053 downwards.
GCCAAAACCCACCAGGAGTAGCACACGTCTGGGAGCTGAGAGGAAGAGACAGAGACAATGTTTGGTCTGTACTGAAATTGTGTTTTCTGAAGAATGACTTAAAGTCATGTGTGTTGGTTCTCTCAAGGCAATTTATTTTGCACTTCTGTATTGAAATACTAATCTCTAAATAATTGCTGGATTGCTACTGTATAGTAACCTATAATAGCGGGTACTGTGTGGTAGATACATAATGATATATTATATATTGTCGCTTTCAGAAGTAAAGGAAATCTTGTTTCTTTTCAGGACATGGGGGGAAAAAAAGATCCTGTGTTACACTTCCAACTGATATAATTTAGTCTGTAGTATACTGTAGTATAATTTAGTCTCTTGTTAATACTTTATTCAATATTTATAAAAACCCACAGATGCACTTTTGTTTTTCACAATCTAGAGTGTCTATTTTTGCTACTTTTGCGAGACACTATGATAGGGCTTTATTTAATAATTTAATTAATGTTGAAATATGGAGATGTTTTGAGAGTTTTTTTGTCCGACAGCGACAATATGCACCTAATATGTTGATCTGAGGATTCTGAGGAAACCTCTTTGCAAATATGGTGTATCCATAACTGCTAAATTTAGACTCACTAAACTACGTTTAATTTGCACGCAGCCACTGACCTTCTCAGGACGACCATTGAGGCCTCCAGATGGCAGCTGCCTCTCACAGAGCCACCAGCCCAGCAGGTCGGCATTCACCTGGTGGAGCTGACCCGTGATGGACAGGAACCCAGTACAACAGTAAATCTGTAGGCCATTAAGGAGGGGGGGGGGGGGGGGGGGGTTCAATTAGGGCTGTCACAATTATTACATAATCGTCTAATCGCAATTAGTTGACATAATCGCAAATATTTTGTCATAATCGTCATAATTGTGAATGTTGAAAAATGTTCATACATTTACAAACATTTTCAGAAATAGTGGAAATAGCAGATCTACAAGCTCACAACGCGTCGCGATGCGACACGTTGTGAGCTTGTAGATCGGCTATTTCCACTATCAATGTTATTTTTTAAGTAGAAAGTTGATAAATATGTCAGTAATTTCTTTGTATATTTAAGTTATGTGTCATATCTGCCATGTGCAACTTCAAAGCCTAAAAGCCAAACAGAAATGTAATTGTCAACGACAAATACACAATGAAATCGTTAATCGCAATTATTTGAGTGACAATTAATCGTCATGTAAAATGTCATATCGTGACAGCCCTAGTGATGTGTGAAAAATCATTGGAAATGTTTGCGGAGGAAGGAGACCTACTTGACCAGCGTGAGACTCTGAGCCGGGTCGACAGCCAAATCCGCCATCAAAGTTCATACAGGACAACACAAACTCGACAGCCTTGTCGACATTTATCGCGTCCAGTTTGCCCTTTAAAAAGTTTAAAGAACAAAGATTTAAGTACAAATAAATACATTGCTATGAATATAATGAGTCTTGTCTTGTAAAACGTGATGCAATCCAAAGTAATACTGCATGCATAATATATGCACATACCAGTAAGTCAAGAGTAGCAACAGCACAGAAGGAAAACCTTGTGTCGATTTCCCCTGTACCAAACAGAAAATATAGTATAATCCTAACACGTTACACATGCACACATTTTGGGGAAATGTGCCGGAAATTTAAGATATAAAAAATATGACCATTATTATGACAGAGCCTTACGCACCCCATTTGTCCCCTGCAAACGAGCCATCTTCTTGCTGCAGTTGTCTGACATATTCCACCACTTTGTCAACATCAATAGCGTTGACATTGTCATACAAGGACAGGATCTGTGAGAGAGGAAAAAAGGTTTTTACATATTTTAATTAGACCTCATGTCCAAACCCAGAGTGATGTTGGTCATCATAAAGTTCCTGTGAAATTACATAAGTAAGGACCAGATCTTTCTTGACAGAGTGACAATTTAAAATGTTTTTGCTACCAGGCTATGAATAAACCTCACTATGTATATGCAGGCAGTGCACGAGAATTTAATATTTGGAATGAAAATTCTTCGCGAGCGTTTTTTCTTTTTAATTAATTGGTTAGTTCTGTTTATTCCCCACAGCGTCGGCCAGCAAGACATGGGCATACAAATTCTGGACATCGACACCCATGGATGAACTGCAACTGCGAACTCGTCTCTACCACCACGCTCTGGCAACTCTGGTGCGTTGTCCAATTAAATGTTGAATAAATCATAACTTGGAAGGTCTATCCACTATACAGCCTTCATCAGTGTCATTCCTGCTTGTTTTGACACAACTTGGTATAAGTTATTCACTAGAAGTATTGATACATTGGACATTAGCACATGCATAGTCCTGTGTTCTGACATGACAGAATGCAACAACGAGGCTCTTGCTCTTTAAAGATCAATTCTAGCCAATATGTTGGAACTACTTTCTTTAAAATATGGTTTCAAGATATATTGTCTGTATGTTTTTGACACAGCTCAGAAGTGCAGTATTGAGTTTGAAGTCCATTGGAACAGTGGTTCTTCGAAGCGGCATGATTCCATAGAGTCAATTAAAAAATGCGGATACATAGGAATTAGACAACACAAATGACAGGAAGTGCTAAAATCTCCGATAGGTCACTGCTCCATACCAACTGTCTCTCGTCTGAATCAATAAATAAAACAGTGAAACATCACCTGCACTGCACTGAGGGTGTAGAGTAGATGAGGATCATGTCCAATGCTGGCACTGAAGCCTCCGCAGTCATGCTGACAGGACTTAATAAAATCTGTGATCTCTTCACGGTTCATCCTAGGGAGCTCACCCATCAGGTCCATCACCGTCAGGCCCCAGTAAATCCCACTCATCCTCAGGTACTCAGACAGCGTGTACTCCTGCCCCAATGAACAACAGCGGTGTAAAAAGGTTAGAGTTGGCGTGACCAACCATCATCCTGTAATGACTCTCCCAAGTTCAATCACTGCCCCCATCATATGTCTTGTCTAATGTCTACCCATCTCAACCGTCCATCATAAATGTAATTACTTAATGACTACAATTGAATTTAGCTTAAATTTAGCAGACGTTCTAATACCCAGCAGCAATTTACTAAGTGCAATATCGGAGTAAGCACTAAGCTGCATGAACATTTAACAACCAATAACCGGTGGTTGAATGATTAAAGTGATAACAAACCTGTATGCACTCCAAACTAACTATGAATGGGTAGACAATCAAACTAGCATCAGTCCCAATAAAATACTAAAATAACAACTGGCCTCTGTGAACAAGCAGTACAATACATGTATCTTTTAAATGTATTATTTAAATGTTTTATTCACACAACCAACAAACATTACACAATAATACCAAAACCAACAAATACTAAAAAAAAGAAGAAGAAAAAAAAAAAACAATACATCTATCTAATGAACACTACACAATATCTATGAACAAGCAAACAAACATGGTGTATGTAAATAATTACTACCGTGTATCTATTCTAATTAGGCAACAATTACATACGTAGAGAAAAAAAGAGTGTTGCAGGAAGTGGTATGCCATGCCCTTGTTTGCCTTGTAGGTAACATAAAAAAAAGTAACATAACATGTCTACACTGAGTTTTTATGAAACAAACACTTTGCAGATAGAAAGAGGATACAAGCTTTCCATACAGCCCCAATATTGGTGAGTTTGACGTTGTTTATTAATACAATCAGATAGCAATAAAATGTTTTGATCCTATGGGGGGTATTGCAAAAACAAATCTAGTGTTGCTAGGACTGAGGAGTGGGAGGCAGCCTGAGTGGTGAGGAGACGAATATAATGTAAAACTACAACAGAAAAAATACTAGATGACATGATAGAGAAGGTTGCCAAATAGCCACGGTTACTTACGTAGTCATCCTTTTTGGAACCATAGGCTGCTATGTAATCTGCATGTTTGTCTAACAGAAGACTGCTGGGAGCATCAGGCTTGATGACAACATCTTTTACTTGGGTACCCTAAAATAAAAAATAAAAACAATATTGATACTGTATATAAACAGGGCTCAACAAATAATGTTACATTCATTGGTGTGATATGTTACATGTGCAGTGGAAGAATATAGGGATCATTGAGGGAGTTCCAGGGGGTCCCCAGATAAATGATAGTTAGTTAGGTGTACATTTCGTGAACAAATGGGTTAGGGTACATTTGTACACTCTCAGAGTTAAATTAAAATTGATTTTACAATATAAATTGCGGTCTCAGAGATAGAGATACCATTAAATGGGGGTCCGTAGCGTAGCCTAATGCATGTCAAACTGGGGGGTCCTTAAAATGGTTGAGAATCACTGCTAGAGCGAAAAAAATCATCTCATAATGAGGTCCCTGGCCATTGGGCCATATCTTTTCAAATGGGGGTCCGCTGGCTAATAAGTGTCAATTTGGGTGTCCTTGACATTTAAAGGTTTGAGAACCACTGCTGTAGAAGAGTAAACAAAACACAACAAGTGCTGAAACCAACAGAGGATAGGCTAATCATTAGCCACCCAGACAGTCGTGTTTCATAGATAATCAGCCAAATAGAAAACAAAAGTTGAAGAAAATGTCGACAATGGATAGTTCAAACAACATGTATTGCGATACGATTAGCATTACAACGAATGATAGTGAAATGTAAGGAGATTTATTATGTAGAACGCTGCTGCTTACCATTCTTTAGCATGATCAGGCGTCGCGCTTATACTACGTCATTACAGTGCGAGTGCGTGAGCAACGTGAAACTGGCGAATATAGGACTTCCGGTGTAGGAGCTGGCGAATATAAGACCTTCAAAATAAGATGTCAGTAATTAATATTTGTAAAGACCGTACATTTATTTAAAATGATACATTTACGATGTGTGTATTTTTAAATTGCTTATACTGGTGTACTTCAAAGTGCCCTAACAAGTTTTTACCGATTTAAATTGGCTATTGATCCCCAGTAAATGGGTACTTAGCCCATTTTCCATACAACTTCTGATCATGCACAATGTGATAATTGCCACAATTAGCACCTTCTGCCAGTGGTGTAAAGTAACTAAGTAGGCCTACATACTTAAGTATGTAAGCCTACTTAAGTGCAATTTTGAAGTATTTGTATTTTTACTCCACAACAAATTATTTTTAAACTTGAGTTACTAGTTACTTTGCAGCTGTTTTATTGCAATACACACATTAACAACTTAGCCCTATTTAAAACCTAGGTTATTTGAAAATAGCAGATCTACAAGCTCACAATGTGTCGCATCGTGACATGTTGTGAGCTTGTAGGTCTGCTATTTTTTACTTTTACTTTTGGTATAAAGTATATTTAAGTATAGTAAAGTGTATATAAGTATATTTTGATGCCAATACTTTCATACTTTTACTCAATTTCATTTTGAATTCCAGACTAGATTATCTGGATATCATGTTAATATCTGTGCATGTCTACCTCTAGGCCAGGTTGCTATGTAAAATTAATGTAAGCAAATAAAGTGATAAAACAACAACAAAATATGCTCCAGATAATAATGGTGGATTGTGCAGGTGAGATACAATACCAGTAATAAATGCGTCTATTATTTAACAACATGATATACAAAAAGTCCCATTTTCAGACTCTAGAATATGACTCCCAGGCAGTGAGACTGTGTTGGCTGGACGGGAGGCGGCTCTTTGCGTCGGCACTTTGAACACATGCACGCGTTCGGGGAGACCTACTCTTCCACACCACACTCTCCGCTAAGCAGGAGAGGCGTAAAATCAATTTCTGTTGGCTTTCCAGTGCAGCCACCTCCTCAAAAAAGTGACATTTTCAGACATTTTCAAACTCTAGTTGGCGCTGGAGAGCAGACGGCTCGCTGCGTCGGCACTTTGAACACACGCACACGTTCGGGGAGACCTCCTCTATCACACCAGACTCTCCGCTAAGCGGGAGAGGTGTAAAATATATTTCTGTTGGCTTTCCAGTGCAGCCACCTCCTCAAAAAAGTGACATTTTCAGACATTTTCAAAATCTAGTTGGCGCTGGAGAGCAGACGGCTCGCTGCGTCGGCACTTTGAACACACGCACGTGTTCGGGGAGACCTCCTCTATCACACCACACTCTCCGCTAAGCGGGAGAGGTGTAAAATATATTTCTGTTGGCTTTCCAGTGCAGCCACCTCCTCAAAAAAGTGACATTTTCAGACATTTTCAAAATCTAGTTGGCGCTGGAGAGCAGACGGCTCGCTGCGTCGGCACTTTGAACACACGCACGCGTTCGGGGAGACCTCCTCTATCACACCAGACTCTCCGCTAAGCGGGAGAGGTGTAAAATATATTTCTGTTGGCTTTCCAGTGCAGCCACCTCCTCAAAAAAGTGACATTTTCAGACATTTTCAAACTCTAGTTGGCGCTGGAGAGCAGGCGGCTCGCTGCGTCGGCACTTTGAACACACGCACACGTTCGGGGAGACCTCTTCTATCACACCACACTCTCCGCTAAGCAGGAGAGGTGTAAAATCTATTTCTGTTGGCTTTCCAGTGCAGCCACCTGCTAAAAAAAGTGAAGTTTTAAGACATTTTCAAACTCTAGTTGGCGCTGGAGAGCAGACGGCTCGCTGCGTCGGCACTTTGAACACACGCACGCGTTCGGGGAACACTTGGCCTTTGGTGTTGTCCATTGTTTGAGGGCACAAAGGCCAAATGCCAGGGCAGGAAGGCCATCAAATAAAACGCAATTTTAGTCCATTGAAAGAATTATGTTGAATTTAAGGGTTAGGGATGATAACCTAATCTGCAGTGAAATAGATAAATTCTGGTATGTACAACCTGATCAATGCTCAGCCCTGCCACCAATCAAAGTCACTGGATTGGTTTAAAGATGGGGTACGGGAGCTAAGATTTCATAATCTCAACAAAAGACAATACATGACAAGAAAGAGACACAGGTGTCTACTGATGAGAAAGTTTTACAGTCAGCTGGGGCATTTAGGCCACTGTGGCCTCACTGAAAATGGGAAATTGAAAATGTCTGAAAATGTCAATTTTTTGAGCAGGTGGCTGCACTGGAAAGCCAACAGAAATAGATTTTACACCTCTCCCGCTTAGCGGAGAGTGTGGTGTGATAGAGGAGATCTCCCCGAACGCGTGCGTGTGTTCAAAGTGCAGACGCAGCGAGCCGTCTGCTCTCCAGCGCCAACTAGAGTTTGAAAATGTCTTAAAACTTCACTTTTTTTAGCAGGTGGCTGCACTGGAAAGCCAACAGAAATTGATTTTACACCTCTCCTGCTTAGCGGAGAGTGTGGTGTGATAGAGGAGGTCTCCCCGAACGCGTGCGCGTGTTCAAAGTGCCGACGCAGCGAGCCGTCTGCTCTCCAGCGCCAACTAGAGTTTGGAAATGTCTGAAAATGTCACTTTTTGGAGCGAGTGGCTGCACTGGAAAGCCAACAGAAATTGATTTTACACCTCTCCTGCTTAGCGGAGAGTGTGGTGTGATAGAGGAGGTCTCCCCGAACGCGTGCGTGTGTTCAAAGTGCAGACGCAGCGAGCCGCCTGCTCTCCAGCGCCAACTAGAGTTTGAAAATGTCTGAAAATGTCACTTTTTGGAGCAAGTGGCTGCACTGGAAAGCCAACAGAAATTGATTTTACACCTCTCCCGCTTAGCGGAGAGTGTGGTTTGATAGAGGAGGTCTCCCCGAACGCGTGCGTGTGTTCAAAGTGCCGACGCAGCGAGCCATCTGCTCTCCAGCGCCAACTAGAGTATGAAAATGTCTGAAAATTACACTTTTTGGAGCAAGTGGCTGCACTGGAAAGCCAACAGAAATTGATTTTACACCTCTCCTGCTTAGCGGAGAGTGTGGTGTGATAGAGGAGGTCTCCCCGAACGCGTGCGTGTGTTCAAAGTGCCGACGCAGCGAGCCGTCTGCTCTCCAGCGCCAACTAGAGTTTGGAAATGTCTGAAAATGTCACTTTTTGGAGCGAGTGGCTGCACTGGAAAGCCAACAGAAATTGATTTCACACCTCTCCTGCTTAGCGGAGAGTGTGGTTTGATAGAGGAGGTCTCCCCGAACGCGTGTGTGTGTTCAAAGTGCCGACGCAGCGAGCCATCTGCTCTCCAGCGCCAACTAGAGTATGAAAATGTCTGAAAATTACACTTTTTGGAGCAAGTGGCTGCACTGGAAAGCCAACAGAAATTGATTTTACACCTCTCCCGCTTAGCGGAGAGTGTGGTGTGATAGAGGAGGTCTCCCCGAACGCGTGCGTGTGTTCAAAGTGCTGACGCAGCGAGCCGTCTGCTCTCCAGCGCCAACTAGAGTTTGGAAATGTCTGAAAATGTCACTTTTTGGAGCGAGTGGCTGCACTGGAAAGCCAACAGAAATTGATTTTACACCTCTCCTGCTTAGCGGAGAGTGTGGTGTGATAGAGGAGGTCTCCCCGAACGCGTGCGTGTGTTCAAAGTGCAGACGCAGCGAGCCGCCTGCTCTCCAGCGCCAACTAGAGTTTGAAAATGTCTGAAAATGTCACTTTTTGGAGCAAGTGGCTGCACTGGAAAGCCAACAGAAATTGATTTTACACCTCTCCTGCTTAGCGGAGAGTGTGGTTTGATAGAGGAGGTCTCCCCGAACGCGTGTGTGTGTTCAAAGTGCCGACGCAGCGAGCCATCTGCTCTCCAGCGCCAACTAGAGTATGAAAATGTCTGAAAATTACACTTTTTGGAGCAAGTGGCTGCACTGGAAAGCCAACAGAAATTGATTTTACACCTCTCCTGCTTAGCGGAGAGTGTGGTGTGATAGAGGAGGTCTCCCCGAACGCGTGCGTGTGTTCAAAGTACCGACGCAGCGAGCCGTCTGCTCTCCAGCGCCAACTAGAGTTTGGAAATGTCTGAAAATGTCACTTTTTGGAGCGAGTGGCTGTACTGGAAAGCCAACAGAAATTGATTTTACACCTCTCCCGCTTAGCGGAGAGTGTGGTGTGATAGAGGAGGTCTCCCCGAACGCGTGCGTGTGTTCAAAGTGCTGACGCAAAGGGCCGTCTACTGTCCAGAGTCCAATTTGTAAAGGCCATGCACTCCAGTGAACAGCATTTATCCATTTATAATTGTTTTATGTTATTAAAACTTTTTTTTTTTAACTCAGAAACATAATTAACATTGTGTATGTTCGTGTAAATGCTTAATCTATATTTGGAATGTGCATATATTGGGAGAATTTATCGTTTTTCAAAAAATTTCAATTGGCTGAGGGGTACTCTTATTCTGAAGAAAATTCCTTATATTCGCCAGCTTATATTCGCCAGTTTCACAGAACCGTCAACAGCAATGGTCACTCCCGCGTGATTATGGATCCCACTGGGAAAGATGGATAACCACGCCCCGGACTAATTTTTGAAGCTTGTGATTGGCTGAACCGGACGTATGGAGCGCTCCGTTGTAGTCACTTGGACCGCGCGAGGTGCACCAAAACCCAATTATCATGGCGTTTATCGTGCGCTTGCCCAGGCCTTACGGCCTGGGCATAAATATAACGATTGCATTCACCACGGCTTCGTAACTCGCGCGGCGCTCCGCCGGCCGCGCGGCCCTGGTCCGCTGGCCTTCGCGCAGCTTGCAATGTCGTGGACAATAACTGAAAACGAGCGCTCTATGCCGTTTCCATCCATCTTTCCCAGTGGGATCCATAATCACGCGTCACTCCCATAACTCTATGCTATGGTCATTGGTCACTCCCTTCTTATTATAACTCTATGGTCACTCCACATAGTTCAGTCCAGTGGTCAACAACCTAGCTGTCATGCAGCTACATTTCCATAAAGCAATACAAATTTATAGACATGTTCTCCATTTAGTACAGTATGAAGAGTAAACTTCTCAGTATTGTTGTTGCAAAAACCTTCCCTTCCCTGAAGTAACCAGTTAAATCTAAAAGCCCCTGATTGACTTTTCACATCGTTTCCGTGATGACAGTTTGGTGTGAGCTGACACCATACTGTTACTGACATCATGATACTGTTGTGTTGTGGATGAAAAAGTTCACTCATCATTATCAACATAAATATCTCTTCTGAATCAGTGTTCACCTTTATATGAACTATCAAATTCCACTTGTGATTCTTCTACTGGCCATTTCATATTCTTTAAATAAACCTGCTATATCAAAATTCTATCCAAATAGTACATTCATATTTTTTACTGTTTATTGAATAGATCGATCCCCATTTGTTAACAGGTTACATTGTTGGTATGACATCAAAATATTGTAAGATTATGAAAGTTACTTAATATAAAATGTGTACTGCTGTACAAATACAATTTCGTTTTAGCTTTGTTTTGACTACATTTTTCTAAACCTGTCTGTGATTTATTTTGGTAAAAGTGTGTACATGTTTGCTGTGCTGCTTCTTGTTGCAGTCAGAGGTGAGGTGACCTTGTCAAAAATGATGTTAGCTGATTAAGGAGACAATGTCAAAAGATTCATTTTAAATTAATATACATTTTATTAAATTTAATAAGAGCTTAGGCATAACAGTAAGAAAAATGTCACACTGGCATAACGTTCTACTTTACATTGGTTTCATCTGGTACAATCTTCACTCAAGGACATCACCCTATCTCAAACAAAAAGATCAAGGCTCGAAGATGTGATATCATAAGGCAATCAACGTTGTTATTGGTTCGGATTCAGAGTTGCATTGATCAGTACTATTCGCATCTATACAATAAAAAGTTACAAGGACAACATTTCAACTGTGATGCCTCAAACTCGGCCAGGTGCTCCGGTGAACACAAATGGCCGTGTTTGTAGGTTGAGAACCAGCAGGGGAGGGTGTTCTGAGGTAGTCCAAAATGTGATTATTTTCTGCAAGTTTTTCTGTACTTGTACATACGTAGCTAACTCCCACATGTTTCATCATTGTTAAGTACAGTAATGATACGACATTGTTAAATATAACAATGACAATTTATGAAAGAAACATTTGTGTGGAGGGGTCTCAGCTTTTTTTAAGAAGTGGGGCTCCATGAAAGTAAGGTTGGGAACCACAGGTCTACACCCTCCCCAGACCAACAGTAGGGGTTGACAGTGATAGGGACCATACAGAATTGGCAAGTACGTAATTGGGGAAGATGAAAAGAAAACCCCAAATAAAACAGATCAAACTAAAAACTTAAACAAGAAGAGTTCTTGGCGGAGTTCATTTCTTGTATTTGCCGATGTGTTCACAAGCAATGAGTTCTTGGCGGAGTTCATTTCTTGTATTTGCCGATGTGTTCACGGGCAATGATGAGTCTCTGAATTTGGGCTGTACCCTCATAGATCTAGAAAAGCAGATAAAGATTCCAACAGTTAATGATCTACAACTTTCCAATGACATTTTTTGGTGTCACAGCAGTGAATTGATGCATCATCACCACCAACCTGGTAGATCTTGGCATCCCTCATCAGTTTCTCTACTGGATAGTCGCTGTTGAAGCCGTTGCCTCCAAACACCTGAACCGCATCACTGGCCACCTGGTTGGCGATGTCTCCGGCATATGCCTTGGCAATGGAGGCGAAGTAAGTGTTTCGGCGGCCCACGTCCACCTCCCAGGCTGACCGCTGATAGCCCATCCTGGCCAGTTCCACCTTCATGGCCATTTCAGCCAGAAGGAATGACACAGCCTGGTGCTGTGGATAAACAAGACAAAGCAGTGTTTTTGAGCGGTGGTCACAACGCTCCTATACGTGGCCGTGTGTGTGGGTATGTCTGTCTGCGTGTCTGTCTGTCTGTATGTAGCCTACAGTACCTTTTTTGACCACACATGTTAAGGGAGGGGCGCTGTTGTTCAGGCCAGAGAGACACACACACACACACACACACACACACACACACACACACACACACACACACACACACACACACACACACACACACACACACACACACACACACACACACACACACACACACACACACACACACACACACACACACACACACACACACACAGGCGGCCTGAGTGACATGCATTTTATTATTAATATTTTGTTTAATATTGTTTTAATATTTTTTATTATATATATATATATATATACACAGGTATATATATTTGTTTTGCTGTTGCGCAGCCTCCACGACCACCGCTCAGTTCACACGGGTGTGATTTTAGTTACAGGTTACTGGTCAACTTGTGGAGATGTCCTATCATTTGGAAGATGGCTAGAGACAGCATCAGTTTTTCCACTTAGTTTTAATAATTCGTACTTGTGAATATACAGTAGGTCTGCCCCTTTTGAATATTCACATTTACACTATATACATGAATGTTAATAACATTAGTTAAAACAACTTTAAATAACCTATAAACTCCAAATTATTGACCGTAAAACTAACATTACGAATCTCTACAATGAATAATGTGACCTACATTGGCAATGGCGGTTCCAAATGTCTTCCTCTCCAATGCGTAATTGGTGGCTTCATCAAGTGCTCTCTGTGCCAGTCCTGTTGCCCCTGCTGCTACCTGCATCACATCAACGATCATCATCATCAATTAACAATACTGTAAATTCTGTGAGTAGTGTATGTGTATACAGTATGTGCTGTATATAAATACGTAAAATAAATGTCCAATGATATTCTGGGGTGAACATTCAGTGAAGATATTACCTAAAGCTCACAATTGCGCCATGTTGTGAGCTTGTACATCGGCTATTTTCGGAAGAGATTTGGCGTAGAGGAAAACTACAGTACGTATACAGGGTTAAACATGCAACACTTCCAGCCACTTACTGGTGGCCTGGTTTTGTCAAAGGCTCCCATAGCAATTTTGAAGCCATGTCCCTCTCCGATGAGGACATTCTCCTTGGGGATCCTCACATCCTCAAAGGTGATACCTCTGGTGTCTGAGCACCTCTGGCCCATGTTCAACTCCTACATGGTCGGAGAAAAGATATGTTATGGAGTGTTTGGGATACATCAAGGTTTCTCAAAGCAGACTGGATTGCAACATTAAGGTTGAGTCTTGGGGCCATCTGGACAACTTATAATACGTTGATTTAATATTTAATACATTTGTGGAAAACTAACAATTCAAACCCTGATGAGAACCAGTGCCAGAAATTAGGTTTCCATACAGTAAATGCATTCTTACCTTCCTACCAACTAGAATACCAGGTGTGTCAGCATCAACAATAAAGCCAGTAAATGCCCTGCTGGTAGGGCATTTAGGGTCAGGATTAGTGCGAGCCAGGAGGAAGTACCTGGGAATATGGACAAACACAAAGGTTAACTTCCTGGAGAACACAAAGAGGCATAGTTTGCATTTGCAACAGTTACTCTTTTGCTACCTCAATATTGGATTGTTGTAAGGTACTCTTGCTGTTAACACATTTTGGTTATATATAGAAGAGAACATTGTGTGAATACACACCAGTTAGCTTTTCCTCCATTTGTTATCCACATTTTCTGTCCGTTAACAACATACTCGTCTCCCACTTTAACAGCTTTGGTCTTGAGGCCAGCTACATCGGAGCCTGCCCCGGGCTCCGTCACACCATATGCCTGTCAAAAACACAACAGAGGAGCCCACATTTCATCCTGTCTTACACTTAATTAATTTAATGTTGAACAATCGTGAGAAGTTGACAAGCAATACTTACACACATAAGTGGCTCCTCTGCCATTCTGCCCAAGTATTTCTTCTTTTGTGCATCATTACCAGCAAGGATAACTGGCATTTGCTGTGTGGATCAAGATGACATTAGTAAAAAACAAAATAATATTTGGGATAAATAGACAGAGCCGAATCGAAATAAATTTGTCTGTGTAGTGTAGTATGTATCAGCCCTTAGACACAGGTTGCTCATGTTGTTTGTAGAACAGGTTTGTTGGGTTCTTAATTTGTAACATTGCTTCAAAGTGTCAGACTGTTTCTGTGCAACTCTACTGACTCAACCATGTCAACTTACACCAAGAGAGTTTGCCTCAATGGCAGTCTGGACTCCTGTGCAGCCATAAGCCAGCTCTTCTGTGATAAGGCAGGCATCAAAAATTGACAGGCCCATTCCACCTGGAAACAAAAGATTTGTATTTATTATAATTGTTCATCTAGGAATATGTATTTGTGGACTGTAAAGTTTGGGATCAGACCAAAAATGTTGGCTATTTTAAGTTACAAACTAAGCAACCGAGCGATAATCAGAGAGTAAAACAAGTAGGCTACATACCATATTCCTCTGGAATGTGAGAGTTCATCAAACCAAGCTCCCATGCTTTCGTGATGACTGGCATGGGATACTGTAAAATTAATTATAGCAACAAAAAGTTAGTGATGGTCAATCCTGGACAATCTATAAACCCTCCCAAAAAACACATTGGAAATGTTTGATCATACCTCAGTTGTTACTGTACTAGTAGCACTGTGTTGTTGTTTGTATATTATAGCATTGGAAAGCCATGTCCATGCTGCATGTGTCACAGTGTGTTAAGTGGTTAAATGGGCCCCGTCTGTGTTGCTTTGTCAATTGTTTACAGGTGGCCTACCGTGAACATATGCATTGTGAGGCTTTGATACTTTCACTTTGCCAAAGTGGTATCTGTGCCAATCACTGGCATGCCATGGTTACCCAATGAATCTCGATAAGGCCTGTGCTATAGGGAAACCCAAATCTCTTCTCACTCGCTCAAGTCCACACTCAGTCCTCCAGCTTAACCCAAAAATCGTTTGTATCCCAAATTGCTTTTAGAGGGGACAAGATCTGAGTGTCTCTCCAAGCCGCTTGGAGCATCAAATGGCAAAGTGTACACAACAGCCTGTTCTCATCCGCTCGCCGGAAGCGTTGACTGCCTATTTGTTCTGTTATTGGATAGACCATCTCCTTGGGATATGGGATACCATGGAAACCATGACTACACCCGTCTGTGAGATAGACTTCAAAGTGATAATTTAGAGGTGACAAAACTTTGATCTGCTTACTCATATCATAAAATGTAAACATAACATGCTTGCATGCGTGTTGAACAGGAAGTGAAAGTGTCCCACTTGATTAAACTGCAGAGATACTGAAGTACATTTACTCAGCCGCATCGTTGTATAGGCCGCAGGGTTCAAAACATGGGAAAAAAGTCGTGGCTTATAGTCTGGCAATTACGGTATATATCATTCTGAACTTTGATCAAAGTTACTGAAGCAAAAATAATGGGTTGATCTTTATACAACCATGCTGCTGTTTGTTGTGCATTGTGTGGGCTAGAAAACAGCTCATATATGAGAAATCCAACATCTAATATGCTGGCCAAAGTGGATGGACACTAGGGCTGCAAGCGAACCTTCGGAGATTCGAACGTTCGTTCGTTACGTTGGCAATCGAAGTTTATTTCGAAATTAATGGGTTCAGGTTTTTTTCTTTTTTTTCTTCTTTTTTTTTTACACGAAAAATAATTTTCAGAATGTGATAGGCCTATTCAGAATATCACAGTAGTAGAGATAGCCAAATACGAAATAAGTTAGGCCTACCGGTAAACACTAACAGTTAGTGGTGACCGTTATAGTAGTAACGGTCACATAAAATGCACCAGAACAGCTTGGAGCGATCAAGGACCGTCCTCCGCTCCAATTCCGCTCCTGTTTGGGGCCGCGAACCATTACAGCGCCTCGCTAACACGCTTGTTGTCGACAGTAGACTGAGTAGAGTGAGAGCAGCTGAGCTGGGCAGAGACAGACGTGTGTGCTTTGAACAGCGAACACCCAGCCATCCACGCACCCAAAGATTAAACAGCCTTTCTCCTAAGCATGAGCAAAGATGGATTTCATTGCAACCCCCTAAAGGATCTATAATGCGATTTCTGGGGTTGTTACATCGAGACCAGTTTAGCCCGAACGCGACGAGCTCCGACGCAGTCACCAAGTCTAATCATCATCCGTGCAACTCTGCTATACATTGAGCCTGTTCGTCAACAAACTGCGCAACATTTTCTCCGATTGGGTTGGATTTTCCAAGTGTTAGCCTAGGTGTTAATGCGGCCACGCATCCACGTGTTTTCAATGGATAAAACAGCGCATTTAAAACATTTCCTACACTCTTTTAGCTGGTTAAAGGTACAGTACGTTCGATGGTTCGAACGTTCGGTTTTTATTCAATTAAACGAACCATCGAAGGTTCGATGGTTCGTTAGGAAATTCCCCCCGAAGTTCGAATCCCTAAAACAGGGCTAGATTACTGCCCTAATGGACACCTGTGCAAGTGTGTCATGGAACAAACCATGACATGATGATGACATGGGAGGAGCGAGCAGGCAAGAATGTGAGGAATTGGAATGTGGTTGTCAGTCCAACCTGCTCGATTCCTCTGGACTCATCTAATTGGGACTTAGGCGAGAGTACTGTGTTAGCCGTGTTTGGATCTTCCACCCTCTTATGAGGCTCCTAACTGTTGTTTTTCAGTGAATAAAGCATAAATGTGTTGAGAGAGATATGATTGACAGGTTCAGAGGGGTCATCATTCATGGTTTCTTCTGCTTCCCTGCTTTTGCTGATGGTAGTTATTATACCCACCTCGCCACTTCTGTCATAGTCTGCAGCAACTGGAACAATCTCTTCACGGGCAAACTTCCTTGACAGTTCCTGGAACTCTTTTTGCTGGTCAGTGAGTTCTGTTGACAAAAGCAGAAATATGGGTCTGGGCTACATGTAGTCTCGCATAGCCAGACAACTATCCCATATTCCCCGAATGCTGTATAGAGTCTGGAACTACCTCCCGAAACCCAAGTAAGGGAAGCTGGCATTTCCATTCACGAAAATATATTTCAAAATATCTTCCATTTCTGCTAAGCAGCAAGCTTTACATGCTTAGATGATTTTGATTTATATTAGGATAGATCCTTGTGACTGTAAAGACGAAACAGAAGTGGTGAGGAGGCTTCACATGATCTGCTTTATATTTTACTCATGATCAGAGCTGTCAGGGATGCTGACAGAACCCTCGCTAAAAGCCACAGGACAAAAGTCCACTCGTCCTCGACAATCTTCCCTCCAGGCCCCCAAACTGGAATAAACTCCCTGTCGCACTTAGAACAGACTCACTCCCTAGCTTCCGCCGTGGACTGAAGACTCACCTTTTCAGACTCCACCTAAACCCATAGCACTACTGAAACACTCAATGACCATACATGAAGCTTAGCCGCAAATTGCAACACTAGATTTTATTTTAATCGGATGAATCTAGGGTTGCAATACCTCCCATAGGCAGCCAATGCATCAAAACAGTTTTTTTGCTATCTGATTGTATTAAACGCTGTCAAACTCACCAATATTGCGGCTGTATGGAAAGCTTGGAGTATCTTCTTTCCATCTACAAAGTGTTTGTTTCATAAAAATCCACCGTAGACATGTTATGAGCTACTTTCTATCAAGAAATTGGCCTCAGGTGATCAAGTCCTGGAGTTTGGAAGCGCTCGTGGAAAATCGCTCAAAGGTCCTGTGACCCCCTGGTTCTAAATGTCACATAATGCAGGAGGCAGCGGGACGTTGCGTAATAGAAGACGAGCGCTTCCGAAGTTCAACACTTAGAAAATAAACCATGTCTGCTCGGATTTCTTGACAGAAAGTAGCTCATAACATGTCTACTGTGGATTTTTATTAAAGAAACACTTTGCAGATAGAAAGAGGATACTCCAAGCTATCCATACAGCCCCAATATTGGTGAGTTTGACGCCGTTTAATACAATCAGATAGCAAAAAACTGTTTTGATGCATTGGCTGCCTATGGGAGGTATTGCAACCCTAGATTCATCCGATTAAAATAAAATCTAGTGTTGCAATTTGTGGCTAACCGGAAGCATATGCAAATTGTGAGAGGCAACAGCCTGGCCACGCGAGACTGGTCTATATGCAACTATACATTAACTTAAAAGATCTCTAATGCTGCATTCACACTACGAAAAGCCAAGCTAATGGTTTGCTTGGTAATTCAATGTATTCTCTATGCAAACCAGCTTTAAACATTTCCAAGCTTTTTTTCCAGCTTGGAAATATTTAAAGCTGGTTTGCATAGAGAATAAATTGTATTACCAAGCAAACCAATAGCTTGGCTTTTCGTAGGGTGAATGAGGCATAAGTCCTGGCTAGAGATGTTACCGATCAATCGGCAATGGATCGGATCGGGCCGATCAAAGCGTGATCGCGATAATCGGTGGTTTAGATCAAAATGTAAATTCACCGATCCGATCCGATCGGTGCATCCGATCAACCAGCCGTTCAGTATGCCCACTTGAGGCCATTTTGGGGTATTGATTTCCACAGTGCTGAAGGAATAATTAGTTACTGCTATGATAATAAATACATAGTAATGCTGGTAAATAACTATAAGGTAAATATATAAATGATATATGATATATGAATATATGAGTGAATTAATTAATTAAAGTTAAAACATTAACATTTAGAAAATATAAATAATATATAAATAATAACTTGATCGGATCGGTGATTGATCGGTATCGGGTGATCAAACTTTTGTGATCGGTGCTCGGTGATCGGTTCCAAAAAACCTGATCGGACCATCCCTACTCCTGGCTCAACTCACCAAATGAGAAACCCAGCGATGACAACTGCTGGGGTACAAACTTTGCACTGGCAGCAGTGCTCTGGAGCCGGATTCCGGCCTGCACACCAGCTTTCAGTACCTGAAGGTGTCAACAGAGAAGAGTCGAATCAGGACAGCATTATTTTTTCTTCCTATCGCCAAAATAAAATGCCTGGGTTTCCGAGGCTAGGACAGCATTAACAAACATGGGGTTAAATTCGTTCTACTGTGTCTAAACAGCAGCCATCAAAACCCCCATAAAAGGGCACCTGTCTGCAATGTGCAACTGGTCCTAGAAAAGGATCCTAAGCTTGACACCAAGTTATTCAGTGTAGATGATTTCTTGTATATTGTTGTTTGTCTATACATGTCCTGATGAACAAAGGACCACAATGGAAACAAGCCCTAGGGGCCTTAAGGCTTTAGGCGGGGGTTATCCTTTTAGCACAGTTGTATAATCGTACCACTGTACTATTTGCAAACGTAATAACTTAATAATTCAGCTAGTTGACGCCGAGATCAATATTCAATCAAAACAATCAAGCAACCCTGACCTTCAAGGGACAACGTCACATAACCCCATTCTTGGGAAGGGTGGGCGTGAAACACAAACACATATCAGACACTGCTGATAACAACTACTCAGCTGCTGGTAATAACTAAAACAATAAAACGCTTATGACACCAAGTAAACATTTAGCCTAACATCGTCAGCAGATCCTCATATGAACGACGTTTATTACATTTGCTTGCAATTAAAATCATGCCTAGATATGTTATGTTGTCGTTGACATGCCAGACTGAATGATTACAGGTATTAAGTTACTGGTGAATGGACCAAAACGCATTGTATTGATGTCGGTGTCAACTAGCCGCCTATAGCTATGTTAGTGACGTCGATCGCTTTTGCTCAGTTATTAAATGTTTAACTTGAACTTGCACAAAACATGACAAAACATTGAATCTGTCGCTTATAAAAACTTTGAAATCCGTTTTTGTAAATGAGAATATCAACTTATACATTTACCTTATTGAGGAGCATTGTTGATGTCTCTACAAAAATGCCTTGTCTCTCTTGGAAGAAAAGACCTACTGCCAAATGCCAGCCAATGGCAACACTCCCTTTAATCACATGGTGGGTCTGTTGGAGACCTTTTCCCTAGTTTCCTTTCGCGCATGCGTTTGTCGTGCCAAAAAGAACAGATCTACAAGGTAACAACGCGTAGCGGTGCGACTCGTTGTTAGCTTGTAGATCTACCTAACCTAACCTTGCATAACCCAGATATGAGATCAAGTAAACGTCGAAATTAACCTTCTGTTTTGCAACAATTACAAGATGTCATGTTCAAAATTAAACAAAAATAATAACCCATCATCAAATCCAAGGAAAACTAATGGGGTTTTGTTGCAGTCTTTATAATATGGAGACTTGCAGTCATGTAAGCACAATAGCTCCACCTGTTGGTGTTTTGTTCATGTTGTCTACTCTGAATATTATCTGTCCCATATTTTCTGAACACTTAAGAATGGATTACACTTTAATATGAGCATTGATTTTCCAGGAATCCTTAACCCTGTTAAAGCGTGTATAAAAATTGCACTTTTCCCCACACCATTGGCCTAGATATATTTACATAAAACCCACCCATATCAATCTCAAGTGGTTAAAAATGACTACAGCAATATAACTTGTTTTATTGTTCCATATACCTGCAGATGGTGCTGACAGCATGTGATTTAAAGGGATATTTCACCTTCAACAGGGAGCAGTGGAAGGGCCTCTCCACATACACACACTCTAAGAAAGGATTCTGTGACCGAGTAAATAGCACTATTAGAAAAAGTTATATTTACTCAATAAAATCACTGAATATCATGTATGTGATTGTTTGAGTAGGTCACACCAAACAAAATGAGTAAAAATCCAACTGTTCTTTTTGAGTTAGATGTACATATATTATTTGAGTTAATTTCATGAGAATAAATTAGTATTTGACCAACTGATTGTATTCATGAATTATACTCAATTTGTTTTGGTAATTTTCCTTCATAATATTTGAGTATGGAGTACTTATATGGATCAATTTAAAAAGACCCTTAATTATTATTCATTCCAACTTAATAATCTTTCATCTCTCACAACAACTTAAACAATTGAGTAGATTATGACTAAGATTCAAAATTGTACACAAGGGTTCATGGGAAAAAAAGGGTTCATGGGAAAATTCTACTGGAACATTCTGTCAACAAACAGCAGCAGCACACATCTTCTTCAACAAGAAACCTGGAGAGTGTTTGCAAATATTGGTAAGTAGATTTACTGTATCTTTGTGCATATAGGCTACACAAATGTATTGGGTATAACTTATGTTATTTACAAAGGTTTGCAGCTAGTTAAGGTTACAGTGAGAGGAATGTGCAAGCCCTCTAGTCATTGTGACTTTTTGCATTTATTACAAGCTATGCACAGCTGCATACAATGGTGTGTACAATGAAGATAAAATGCACAGGTATAGGCCTACATTATTATCTACATGTCTTCTTTTTTACTCTCTTCCCCTCATCTCTGTCTTCCAGGTTAGTGCAAAGTTCAGGATGATCACCACACTGAATCTTGAGCCAAAATGTATGGCAATGTTGGACTTCTATACCCCCAAACTACTGTCCATGTTCCAGTCCAAGAAGGGCAGTTTGGGCACAAATGAGTATTGTACTTCAGGTATGAAACTTTCATTTACTCTAACTGCTTTAATTATATTTCACCTGGCTAATGACAATAATTACTATATTAATTTATGCTAAACTCATCTTTATCCCCTGCAACTCTCTCTCTCCTGATTATTCATTTCTAAATGTATGTCTTAATAGCTACTAAGGCAGAGAGGAATCCCCAATCAACGAACACGAGAGGTCATCATCCGATGTCTCATCGACCATCTGGAAGAAGATAGTGTCAAGATCAAGGACTTTCAAGTTAGTAAAATAAATGTTTTGACGTTTTAATGTCATCGTGGATGAGACCATCACATGCAAAGGAACAGCATAGTGATGTCCAGAGAATGAGGTTGTGACATTGGCTGAATGGCTGTTGCATCCGTTGCATGTCTGGTCCAACTGATTAAAGATTATGCCCAGGGCTGCATGTGTGGAGACAGCTAGGATTGCTCAATGTGTGTCTGTGTGTCTTGTAACATTTAGCCTGAAAGTGAGCTCTAAACAATTATCTTCACAATGTGTGCAGGAAGGAAGCTGCTGGTGCACCTGTCAGAGTAGAAGAGAAGTTGACAGAGGAGGTGATGATGAAGATGAAGATCTACCTGCTGCAGAACCAAGAGAACTCAATGAATGAACCTACTGATGTAGGTATTGTGATTAAGGGCATCACTGCCCTCAACAATCTTGGGGGTCTGCTGCTATCTGTTGGGACTGTTCTATGCCTTTAATCTGAGATACCCCAAGAACCTCAGATATGGTCTTGAGATGTTCCAAAAAGTACTAGTTGAGTTGGATCCTGGACACCTTTCAGCCAAAGTTCAGAGACTGAAAAAATGTCTGCTTGCCGACTACTGTTCAGCAAGATGCTCTCAGAAAGTGGGTATAACCTACTGAAAGTGGATTTATTGTCAAAACAGCATTTTTGCAATGGTATTTGTTGCTGATAGTAATTAGTTAATGTAAAGTGTTTTGTTTCTGGTGCATTCGAGTCATAATGCAAACAGGTCAGTTTAGCATATAGACATTACACGTGTGCATAGTCAATATGTTTAAATGTTGAGCTACTGTAAATGCTTATTTATTATTTCATATTCCAAGTTGTGATTTTCTTTCATGCCAAATGGCCTCTGACTGTCTTTAATGTATTTTGTGGTTATGACTTACTGTTCATTTGATGGGCTCATTGTTCTTATGGTGCATAATGTTTGACAGACTGCTTACTTACAGTATGCACAGTTCAATTAGAGGTACTTATATACAGTATTGTGAACACACACTGCTCTTTAGTAAACAGAATTTTAAAAGTGTCAGGGATACCCCTTTCCTGATCATTATCTTTAAACATATTGTTTTTGCAGGCATTGTTGCATGTCATTTACATATACTAAAGTATGTTGAATGTTCATACTTGATGTGGTGTTACACTGGTCACAATTAGTTGATTAAAAACATAATTATCTGCATAATTATTTCATGTGTATTCATTTGACATCATGTACTCCTGGAGTAAAAGGTAAAGTAAATGAAAGGGGTAAATGGTACTATATGAATTAAATCAATAAAAGTAAATGAATAAAGTAAATGTGACATATTTGTTTTGTTAAATCATACTCTAATATTCAATTAGATCTACTTAATATTTCAATGTATTTACTTGTAGTCTTTTGTGGCATTGACTGAATAATTTAATTATATCTACTCAATTTCTTTAGGTCATTGTACTCAATTTTAGTTGTTAATAAGTACGTAAAAGTTTTGGTTACTTTTACTCAAATTAATTGAGTATCATCTACCTGATTTCATAACAGTAATATTTACTCAATATTTTTGAGTGTAAAAATGTTTCACCAATAAAATTGAGTAGAGCCTAGTTTTTGTTTTTAGAGTGCACCCATTGTAACTTCAATTCATTAAAAACACCCATTATTCTTTCTGGTGACTCATACTACCCTCCTAAAACGTGAGCAGGCCGTGTTTTTTCAAAAACTTTTCATTTATTTTTAATAATTATTTGGGAAAATGGAAAAAATGAAATACAAAAAAAGAATTAAAAAAATTAAAAAGTTATGGAAAAAGCACAGCCTGCTCACATATTGAAGGCAATACGAGTCACCAGAAATAATAATGGGTGTTTTTAATGAATCTATCATGGTTAAAATGAAGTTTGAAGTTACAATGGGTGTGTGGGGGGAGAGGCCCTGGTAACATTTACATCAAATATCTAAATATTCAATCAAGCTAATGTAAAAACTGCTCAGGGTATTAATAAAAGCCTGATTAGATGATAAAATTACCAAAAGTTTTTTTGAAAGTGAAATATCCCTTTAAGTAGTTCATAGCCAAGTCCATTCTCAACTACTAGCTGGGCTTAAGCCAACTACTGTCACTTTCTTTTAGCACTACAAAAAAGATGTTAACGCACATTCAGCTTTTGATGAATCCTTCATGTGGCCCTAATCTTTGGGCTGAGGTTGATGATCTGCAATAGATCACCTTTTCCCAATCAGTGGGTCGGGACCCATTTGTGGGTCACAACCAATTTTTAACAGTAAAAAGTGAAAATAGCCGATCTACAAGCTCGCAATGTGTTGTGCACTTGTAGATCTGATATTTTACCTATTTTGGGTCCCAGGCAAACGTTCTCTCTTTTGGGTCTAGACCTGAAACGTCTGGGAAACACTGATCTAGAGTGAATAACCTTTGCAGTAAATTGTCCATCAACTTGACAATACAGTATTGGCATTAAATACTTCTCTACAGTGGGTAGTGAATTGATAGGTTCTAAAAGAAAAAACGCAGACAACAGAACAGGGAGATTTGGACTTTATTATCAAACTGTTTCTACATGCTTATTTGCCTTTCTTGGCCTTTATTTTCCTCATGTAGAATTCAAGTTCCTTGCCTTCCAGGATGTAGCCATCTGCCCTGCCACACTGGCCGGGTCTGGAAGCAATGCAGGCTGCAGGGAGGAGAGGAAAATGACAGGATTTAACAGCAGAACTTGTTTTCATCCATAAACTATACCAACCCACACAGAAAAAACAACCCATTAATTAACATGTGTGTACAGCGTTATTAGCCCAAACTACAGGGCACGTATTATATTCCAAATTATTTTCTTTGCAGGACTGTTCGATCTCAGAGTCTCTAATGTCATCACTTGCACTCAGTAGCAGAACTGGACAAAGTTATCCTCACAGAAAGACATGTACTCCTGCATCATTTTAAATACACTGCCATTACTTTGGCAACTAAAATTTGACCAAAATAATTGGAAACGGCACATTCAAAACAGTTTTCTGGACTCACCGAGAAGTTTGCCCTGCTGGAACTGCTCCTCCAAGAGAGTGCTGATCTTGCATGTCTTTTTGCGTTCATCCAACTTCTTCTGGATCTTCTTCGACCTTTTCTTGTTCAGAATCTCCTCCTCCTCAGAAGTCTGGAGTGTAAACAAGCACAATACATTAGCCAGGCATACACTCCGGTTCAACACTGCAACGATTATAAGACATTCGGTTCCATTCCCCCCAACCTGTCCTAAGCAAAGCATTTTGTGCCAAGCACTCTTAAGCTGTGGTTGCACTTGATTTTTCAACACTTTTGTCATCCAATATGCCAACACATTAACTGTCAATTCTGTAAGCTCCAGAAGTGGCTCTTGTTCATAATCGTGATCCAAAGAGCCAGACCACATGCCAAGGCACATCTAAGTTCAAATCTCAGTGAGGTGTTACTGTGGGCAGTTGTGGGCACAATCGAGACAATTTAACCTATGCAAGTCCCTCTCCCATACTGGAGTGTGGCTCCAGTACTTAGGAACTAAATGCCTGCATAAAATAATCCCCATAACAGTACAGAGGTACATATCTTTTGATCCTCTAATCAGGATAAGTTCAACTGAACTTACATTATCTGAACTTGCATACATTTTCAAACAGGCCGTGGGACATTTCTCAGCAATACCCTGCCCGGTACAACCAGTCACTAACTCCATGGAGCAGTTGGCGTTCGGACTGTGTATTGCTCAAGGGCATGAACTTTTTGGACGTTATTTTGCTTATTCACTTCCCAGCCCAGATTCTCCTGCTGGTGCAGGGGATCGAACCTTCTGCCACAAGCACGTTCATTTAACCTTTGGGTTTAGGCCACCACTGTCAGAAGGCTTTCCGTCAACCAAGCGACGTCAAGCAGATAAAGAAAACAATGTTTCCGTCCATCAGCCTTTAAGTTTTAAAAAACTATAACCACAACCATGAGTGTGAGTTTTTTTTTTTACTTAAAATGTGTTTTCTCACTCAACAGTAAACACAAAGTGTAAGTGCATAGAGCTGTCTCCATCCTAAAATGACAATTTGAGGACTTTGTCAAATATTAGACATAAATTGTAACAAAAAATAGCTGATCTACATGCTCATAACGCCTTGCGAGGCGTTGTGATCGGCTATTTTCACAATAGAACCGTATTATACGAAATGTAATGTCTCAACTCTTAGAGCTTGTCAGGGTGGGGGGGTCCCCAAGTGAAAATTCTCAGATCGCAGCCTGAAAAGGTTGAGAACCACTTAATTCAGTAGCAGAACTGGCAGTTATCTTAATAGAAAGACCATATTATTAAAACCTATAACGTTTTATCCCCAGGAGTTGGGCTTAACATTCAAATACAGCTTTCAAAATAATAACACCACAGAGGACTACAGGTACACTACCAATACACCAGCTTCATGGACAATGTTTTGTTTTTTATCTCACTTGTATACTAGTTTTCAAAACCGTTTTATTCTTGTAAAACAGACTTATTTCACCAGTGCTAATAGACATACCAGTTTGGCTCCCTTCTTGCGTCCCAGAGGAGTGGCGTAGTGGGCCTCATACCACTGCCTGAATGGTACGCTGTCAACCAGGATGATGCAGTTCTTCACAAGAGTCTTGGTTCTGACCAGCTCATTGTTGGAGGCATTGTAGACAACATCAATGATCCTGGTTTTGCGTGTGCAGCCTGTGGACAAAGAATCCAGTGTATTAGCCTAAACTACAGGATACGTATAATAACATGACAAATTATTTTCTTTGCAGGACTGTTCGATCTCAGAGTCTCTAATGTCGTCACTTGCACTCAGTAGCAGAACTGGACAAAGTTATCCTCACAGAAAGACATGTACTCCTGCATCTTACGATACATTGCCATGATGAGACACTGAAAGACTTACACTCAGAGCCCCATGAGAAGTTTCCAGCATCCAACCTCAGGGCACGGTACTTCTTGTTTCCACCGCGAACTCTCACGGTATGGATACGGCGAACACCGATCTAGGAGAAAAGAGGTTCCCAGTTTTAGTATGCATTCTAACAAACTGGTCCGATAGATTCATGAATGAACAGCACATGTGTCAGAGTAACTATGACAAGTAGCATTGATAGGTCCAAATGTTAAACCAAAACGGCCTAACTGAAACCTACCTAAGGTCAGGTTTTCATCACTCACGCAGCATTAAATTGAGGGTCAGGTCAACAGGTGGTTCAGATGCTTTGCTCACCTTTGTGTTTGCAGGTGGGCGGCCAAGCTCATACTTCCTCTTCTTGTGGTAGGGCTTGCGTTTGCCGCCGGTCTTGCGGCGTTTATGCCAGTTGTCCCTCGAAATACCTGCATGGGGTCAAGGAATAAGGAGTTTTAGATGAGGAAAACGTACAATGACAGCTTCAACAGCAGATCAAATGTATGCTTGAGCAATCAGTTCTCCAAGGTGTTATCCGCACATTTACATCGGATTCCGTGTAATTCATCATGTCACTCAAGGCAAGCAATTGTTTGGTATGATGTTGTACATGCGAGGTCTAACGTGGGTTGGTTGGTGCCATGACGCTAGCTCAACCGCTTGCGTTAGCATGTTAACTCACATTACAAATAGATGGATATTTAGCGTGCAGGCTACAAAATGTAAATGTTTGGGCAAAGCAAATGCCGAAATATCCGTTAATAATGTACGCTTGTAACATTCGTGGAAAACGTTGTGTACCAGCTAGCTGCCCGATGTATCCTGGTACTAGCCTGCGATGCTAACAGGAAGAGTTAGCAGCGATACCCAACATTACAACTCGCAGCAAATACTTTAATGTCCAGACAGCAAAGTGCTCAACATATTGCCGATATATATACTTACACTTAAACTAAACATTAGACAACGACACTAAAAGCCGCAGGTATAGTTTAAGTAAAGCGGAGCATAGCGTCAGTAACCAAGGCCTGTGTATGCGAGCCGCCATGTTTGTGAGCAATTCAGACATCATGTTTAGATTATTCCACAAAACCAAGAAAATATGTCCATTAACTACTAAGATGATCTTGTGCGTGTTAATATGATATTAAGCTTCAACATGGCAAGCCGTTATTTTAATTTTCCTGCTGTAAAACATTAGATGGATAAAGATTCTCTCTCCAAACCGAGCATGAAAACACGTACCCATTCTGAGGCGCCGGCTAGAAAGAGGACCCGCAAGGGTTCATGGGAAGGTTTGAAGCTTCCATTTATCGCGATAATCTACGAGAGTATCCGAGTCTTCTCATGATTTATTGATTGAATACTTTAATAGTTACCGTATATTTTTTTCAATTGTGGTCCATAACTCAATAGAGTTGTATCGGATACCTATTTTTATATTTTATTTTATCATCAACACCAATGTTACTGAATATACTGATAAATACCAGCCAGCCAGCCCCCCCCCCCCCACACACCAACCACCACCACTGTAAAATGGCCTATCCGTGTTTCTCAAATCCTCTTAACTCTCTGACAGTGTACAAAAGGAACCAAATGGACCCATCAGGGTTCATTTCGCTCACTATGCTGTCAGAGTTACAGACTATACCACCACTGTTATATATCATTATATCAAAAAAAGTTTGACCACTTTAACCTTATGACCTGACTCTGGATAAGTGGTGAAATAGGTGCCGATCTACAAGCTTTTTTGATTGATTGAAGTTTATTAGCAGTTTGCAATAGAAAAAGTAGTTTCATGACAGCACAAATCACTGGTACAAGGTAAGGTCAACTAAAAGGAGATCCTAGAAAGCCTTACGGCTTAAAACACAGGAACCACTTTACGTATCTCATATAACATTGAAAGACAGACGGGTAGAACAACATAGGCAACTTTATCTACTAGATATCCTAAGGATAACATCAATTTCAAAAGCAGAAAAAGCATAACATCAATTACAAAAGCAGACAAAATGGGGGGACAAGAGGGGCGGGTGAGAGGCAGCACGACCCTAATTAGTTTGTTCTAGGCTGTTTGGAGCGTTAACTTAACTTTAAGGCAACTGGGGCATCGCGAGGATTCCGTAATCAATGAGGGGCCCAATACATGTAATATTGATCATTGGTTGACTTTATTGATTACCTGGTAGTCATTTTTGCAACCCAGGTAGCAGATGTGTTTTTTTTCTTGCTATCACAGTGTCACCTACTTTAATTGTGAAGTTCTCCACTTTGCTGAGTTTCTGGCTAGATCCAAAGAAAGAGGATACAGCTTACAAGCTCGCATAGGCTTATATGTTTTTTTTGTCTAAAACATTAAAATAAAAAAGGATGAAAAAAAAAATACAAACTGGGACAACATATTTTGGGACACCAAATACATATTACTTTGGGGGTCCTTGACATAAAAAAGGTTGGAGAACCACTGCTCTTTTCCAATCTAATAGTATTATTATATCTATTTATTTTCTATTTTTCTATTATTATATTATATAAAATATTATATTTTATATCTATATTATATTTTTTATATTATTTATTTTATTTATATTTAATTAAGTAAACATGGAATCACACTACGGGATCAACATCAATAAATACATTCATAATAGTAATATTAAAATCCAAAAGAATTATAACAATAATAATGACTATAAACAGTAATAAAAAGGTGAATAGTCAAAAATAAAAAGGAACACAAGAACAAAGAACCATTATAAACACTGGCAAATGAAAAAAAAAGACACATTGTTTGTACAGCAATTAATTCTTTTAAAAAAAGAGGAAAAAAAGAAGAAAAAAGAAAAACTCCCAAATTAGTAGGAGACAAAAGATGGAAAAATCTTGGCAAGAGAGCATTAA
Source organism: Nannobrachium achirus (assembly GCF_963921795.1). Lineage (NCBI taxonomy): Eukaryota > Metazoa > Chordata > Actinopteri > Myctophiformes > Myctophidae > Nannobrachium > Nannobrachium achirus. The sequence goes on along the minus strand of NC_137814.1, from coordinate 46,071,668 downwards.
TAGTCTTCTCCCTCGCAGTTTTCATTCATTCGCATTCTTCGTCTTGCCTCTCTGGCTCGTTCTGCTCTTTCCACATTTCATTTGTTTACACCAATGGTTCTCAAAGTGGATTCCAGGGACTCTGTGGGTTCCTTAATGCGGGTCTAATTTGACCCATACAAGTCTGTAACTCTTAACAGCATACAAATGTACATTTGTATGCTGTCAGAGTTAAGCGGAGACCTTGAAATGTAAAAGTTTGAGAAACACTGGTTTACACCATGGTGTTCAAGTCCATAATGAGTCATTTAGTCAACCTCCTCTATGGTTGGGCCCTCAGAGCTGTCTTGTGGCGGCATTCCTCCTGGCATTCCCCCTGGCATTCCTCCTCCCTGATGCATCTTGGTCATGATGGGGCTACACACTTTCTCAAGCTCTTTCTGCTGGTGCAGGTACTCCTCTTTATCGGCCAACTGGTTGTTCTCCATCCAGGCTATGGCCTGGTCACACAGATCAGCGACCTTCTTCTGGTCCTCTTCACTGATCTTCCCTTTCATGTCATCCTGCACAGTGCTCTTCAGGCCATAGATATAGGTTTCCAGGGAGTTCTTGGCAGCCATCCTGTCCCTCTGAATGTCATCCTCATTTTTGTATTTCTCAGCATCCTGCACCATCCTCTCAATTTCCTCTTTGCTGAGCCGGCCCTTATCATTGGTGATGGTGATCTTGCTCTCTTTGCCTGTGCTTTTATCCGCTGCAGACACGTTCAAGATACCATTGGCGTCGATGTCAAAGGTGACCTCAATCTGCGGAACCCCTCTAGGAGCAGGTGGGATTTCTGAGAGCTCAAACTTGCCCAAGAGATTGTTGTCCTTGGTCATGGCTCTCTCTCCTTCATACACCTGGATGAGGACCCCAGGTTGGTTATCAGAGTAAGTGGTGAAGGTCTGGGTTTGTTTAGTGGGGATGGTGGTATTGCGTTTAATGAGGGCAGTCATAACCCCTCCAGCTGTCTCGATGCCCAGGGACAGAGGTGCAACATCAAGCAGCAACAGGTCTTGAACATTTCCTGATGTATCGCCTGACAGAATTGCAGCTTGGACAGCTGCTCCGTAAGCCACAGCCTCATCTGGGTTGATGCTCTTGTTCAGTTCCTTGCCATTGAAGAAATCTTGCAGCAGCTTCTGGATTCTAGGGATTCTGGTGGAGCCTCCAACAAGGACAATATCATTAATCTGTGCCTTGTCCATTTTAGCATCCCTGAGGGATTTTTCAACAGGCTCTAATGTTCCCCTGAAGAGGTCAGAGCACAGCTCCTCAAAGCGAGCCCTAGTCATGGAAGTGTAGAAGTCAATGCCCTCAAAAAGAGAGTCAATCTCAATGCTGGCCTGAGAGCTGGATGACAGGGTTCTTTTAGCCCTCTCACAAGCGGTACGCAACCTCCTCAAAGCTCTCTTGTTTTGGCTGATGTCCTTCTTGTATTTCCTCTTGAACTCCTCCACAAAGTGGGTGACCACGCGGTTGTCAAAGTCCTCACCACCCAGGTGAGTGTCTCCAGCGGTAGACTTCACTTCAAAGATGCCATCCTCAATTGTCAGGATGGACACGTCAAAGGTGCCCCCACCCAGGTCAAAGATCAGGACATTTCGTTCAGACTTGCCTTTGTCCAGTCCGTAGGCGATGGCAGCTGCAGTTGGCTCATTGACTATTCTCAGTATATTCAGCCCTGCAATGGTACCAGCATCCTTTGTAGCCTGCCTCTGTGAGTCGTTGAAGTAAGCTGGGACTGTAATGACAGCATTGTTCACCGTCTGGCCCAGGTAAGCCTCTGCGATCTCTTTCATCTTTAATAGGACCATGGATGAGATCTCCTCTGGGTTGAAGGATTTCTTATCCCCCTTGTATTCGACCTGAACTTTGGGCTTTCCTCCATCACTCACCACGTTAAATGGCCAGTGCTTCATGTCTGCCTGCACCACAGAATCTTCAAACTTTCGGCCAATCAGTCGCTTGGCATCAAACACAGTATTGGTAGGGTTCATAGCCACCTGGTTCTTGGCTGCATCTCCAATGAGTCTCTCGGTATCTGTGAAAGCCACATAGCTGGGGGTGGTCCTGTTTCCCTGGTCATTGGCAATGATTTCTACTTTGCCATGCTGGTAAACCCCCACACAGGAGTAGGTGGTTCCCAGGTCAATACCAATAGCGACACCTTTTGCTGCAGACATCTTCTTGAATTAATTTTATCTATTAAATAATTAGCAGTTACAATTGCTGTTCTATTTTTTATACTATCCAATTCTAGAAGTCACAACAAAACCGACAGAAATGGCAATGAGCCTAAGTTTTACAAGCATTATATAGATGGGGTGTGATGTCAGTATGTCTGACATACATGTATCCTAGCAACTCCCCTTTGCTCATAACAGAGCATAGATTTCTTTTGAGTGGTGCTAACCATTCCTACGTCTGGCTGTGTAGGTATGAGCACGGAATTCCATGTATGGAGATAACTGACAGAACAGCCCATACAAGGAGATAGGCACCTGTGTTTAATACCATGAGAAGTGCACAAGTGCAATTATTTCATTTCTTTGGGTCATATCCCCTGCACTTTGCAAATATTGTACCTTGCATTATGACACTGACTGTAAGATATATTGCAGTCTAAAGTTAAAGTAAAGTTCTTGTTTACTTAAAAAGAAAAGTATTATATATATCCTCCCCAAGTCCATCAGTGTGTGGCAAAGAGACTGAGGTGAAAGAATGAGGCCCAGAGCCAGAGTTTTTTCACCTGTGTTCAGTGCGGAATGGAATGCAAATCCGGCATTGGTCTATTCAGCCACACCCTGCGACAAAATGCATCAGAATCACTATACAGAGCGCCACTCCATAGTCTCCTGAGACTGAAGGATGCCAATGATGACCATTAGCCTGAGCTGAGTCAGGTTCACATCAATCGGAACCTCTCCCTTCGCTATACAGTCCAGAGAGCTATATAGTGGATTGAGGTTCCAAACAGGGCTATGAAAAAAAAAATGCTTCTGCATAAGAAATAATGTATTTTTCAATTTATCATTTTCCTTCTATTTCCATTGTATTGCTCCAGTTATGAGAACATATCATCAACAAGTATCCCAACTCATTTCATGTTTATTATTATGAAGTTGGTTTGTGGAGTCCTGGACGCAAAACCCAAATCACAGATTCATGATTTCATATAGTTCTTTATTATATACAGCTATGATTGATTGGCAATTGTGTAGATGTGGTATTAAACTTGGTAATATTCCTCCACCGGTCACTTTAAGGGTATGGGTGTGTAGAGCTCCTTTAGTGAAGAAGCAAGAGACTTTACTCCTCCCAGGGGCTCATGTCTGTGTCAATAGCCACGCAGTTATAAGCAGCATAGCGGAGTTTATCCTCGCAAACCTTTGCACTGCAGGACAGAGAGACAGATGACAGGAGAGAGAAATGAAGGACACACTGGGGATTAGATAGCAATTATATCCCAGTTCAAAATAAATGTGTATGTATGTATGCATGTAAAGCAAAATGACAAGTATGAAATACAAACGTCAAATACAAAATAAAAAAAAAAAAAAAACTTGAAATGAGATTCTTTATATTTTTGTGACAAATGGATAAGTGATCGTTTTTAAATGGACCACAAGTCCTTTGGGTAGATTTCAAATTCTGTTAATCTAAAGATTCAGAATGAATGTTGGTATTTACCTTGGGTAGTTGGGTAAATAAAGGGTACTAGAGCACGTGGACGACTGTGGCAGTGCATCTGTTGTTTCAGAGCTAGTGAAGAGAAGAGGGAAAAGATTGTTTTTAGAAAAACGAAATGACAATTATCATAGTTCTACAAAGATTCCCCCCCGAACTACAGTTGACCTAAACCCGTGTTTATTTGGGCAGTAAGGCTCTACTTACCCTTGCTTGTCAGGAAAGATATAGATTGGAGCAGGTAGACGACTCCTACCGGTCACAAACCTCAGAAACCGGCTCCGGTCCTCTGAAAGCACAATTCACCAAAACTCTCATTAACAAATATATTTGTTTGCCGGTAACCCACAATGACCCCGATCAAAGTGTCCGGTAACCATCAGGGTTAAGTCTAGCTTTAGATTTAGATTCCCAGTGAATGAATTCATGTTTATAAAGTATATTCACTATATTCATTAGACACAGTGCAAACCTCATGTCCTATTATGTTACGGATGAGATACCAGAGGGCAAGTTAAAGCATCGAACATATACAGTAGAATAGTGAACAAAGTGGGTAAACTGACCATTGGTGAAATTCATTAGAGCTTCCCACAAGTATTGCACTCTAACATCAGTTTGTTCAAGGTCTTCATATCGAGCTGTTGAGGAGAGAGGAACATCAACATAAGCAATGTAATGTTTTACTATAATATGTGATAATGTTTAGGCAAGGACCAAATGATAAGTTCTGTTTCTACCTCACGTCCATCTACTCCAGGGTTCCCCAATAGGCGGCCCGCGGGTCATTTGCGGCCCCCACCAACCCCAGTAATAATGGTGGTATAAGAGTAGCAACAACACTAGTACAGTATATCGTCGTTGTCGGGTGGAAACCCATATTTCCAAATGTTCACGTTCTTTTGCAAATCATACAAGGCCGTCGCACATAAGTAGTGAAAACAGCCGATCTACAAGCACACAACGCCTCGCACCGTGAGGCGTTGTGTGCTTGTAGATCGGCTGTTTTCACTAGTTTAAATCATTTTTAAAATGATAAATTCAAAACAAACGGTTTTGGACATACAAGATTTTCACCCGACAACGACGAAAACTGTCGCTGGGGTAGTGGGAACGCCACCGTCGCCCCCTGCAATGTTGTGGCCCTCGGCTTGGTACCCTAGACATAATTCGGCCCTTGGGGAAAACTAATTGGGGAACCCTGATCTACTCTCTGATATGTAATCTTGGTATCATATGGAAGTAGGAAAGTAATTCATTGTTTACGTCATTACTGACTGTGCTAACATGGGTTGATGAGTGACCTCCTAAAGAAACACTCACTGAGTCGTTTCAGAGCTTCCACAGTAATCTCTGGATCTCCACACACTTTTTTCTCCACTTCTTGCCAAGTAAGCAGGTCCAACACAGCCTGAGGTACAACCTTCAACAGGCCCGCCTGCATGGCTGCAATCTGAAACACACCCACAGGCACACGCATGTGGCCATGCAAGCAGTACAAGAATATTTAGTCTAGAGCAATATGTACATAAACAGAACATAATCAGATAACCAGAATTCTTACAAATATGACACTGTGGACTCCTCGGTAGTATATCTCTATATACAGTATATAAACGAAATAAGGTACATTTCAGTGAAAGGAGGGATATGCACACAGACACACACACACATAACACACCTGTTGTTTGCTCTCATCTAGCCGGGCTTTCTGCACCAGGCGGATGAAGTCCTTGCGGTCCTCATAGCGGACTGCTATGTTGCTCCCCCCAGGGATGAGCTCCACCATGTGTCCATCGCTCAGAAGGGTGGTGTAGACCAGCTCCTCACCAAACTTAAACTCGAATGTGTCCTGGTCCATGTTCTCCATGGCATCCAGCAGCTTTACCTGAATACCACATGATGCAAACCTACATCAACACCCATTCAGCTATACGACTTTGTGTGTAGTGAGATTGAATGCAGTGAATGCAACGTTTTTTCTTCACAATTTCTTCTTTGTATCATGACCATTTTTGCAGATTAGGATGACGCTCCAGAGAGAGAACTGCAGACACAACCATCTTGCAGCCCTATTCCGTAGTGCTTACCAGTACAGAGTCAACAGCAGGGAAGTCCTTGTTCCAGCTCACTGCCTCTCCAGTCAGCTGTTTCCACACCAGCCCAGGTAGAGCCAAGACCTGAAGGAGACAGAAGAACCCATTTCATAACTTTCCACAATCAGCAAATCATAATTACTGTAAGGTGATAATAATAATACAACTTTATTTGTATAGCACCTTTCATGACATGAAATGCAGCTCAAAGTGCTTTACAGAGCAGAAAATGAAGCACAAGTGCTTAACAGAAAAAAATACACATGAATACAATAATAGCAACCTGTTTAGCTAGCCAACAAAGTACGGTAATGTCACGAACCAGGAAGTCTTTGCCTCGGAGAGCAGCTCCCATGAGCTGCCCAATCCACTCAAACTTGTGAAACTCTTTACAGGACGGGTTGGGCACATAGAAATCCCTGGCCTCTCCAGACCCCTGGAAGATATACAATGAAAATATCAGCAATAATATCAAACTGAAGTATCCATAAATGACTGCCAGATCCTGTTTCAATGAAGGATAATTGCTGTTACTGTGGGAGGAGTAGCGTAGTAACAAGAAAGCTCTTCGTTCGAAAGTACAATAAGGCAAACTCTGGTGACTGGGGTTTGATTCCGCCACGGTGCCTTGTGGGTAGCCGGCAGGGGAGGGCTTTTGTGTGACTGCACTAGCATCTGCTACAAGTTTGGTCAGGGCACCTGCTCAGCATGGAGCAGGACTGGGATGGATAGTACTGTCCTCCGGACTGGGAGGGATAGTGTGTTCCTACGCATGTGATATGTCCTGTCCTCCCAGTAAAACTCCTCACTGTCAGGTGAAAAGGGTCTCCCCAAAACCAACAACTAACTGTATAGTTTGCCAGATAGGGACTATATACATGAGGGAACTGGCAATGACTAAATTAGGGAGAAAAAACTATCAGAAACTAAAAGAACACAGGGCAAACTAACAGGATGTTGAGGTCCACTGTCATGTTGAACGCATTAAGCAAGAAGTGGACTACCTGGTTTGATGTACGGGTGAAGAACGGCAAAGGCATGGGACACTCTGCGGAGCAGGGGCAGAGCTCTTCAGACATGTCAGCCAGACTGTCTCGAAATCCACCCCCTTGGTCAATGATTCCCTCTGCGATGAATTTACACTCCCACCACTGGTCATATCGTGCAGGCCACCTGACAGAGCAAGAGCAATTATTTACTGTTAATTGTTCAAATATAATGTCAAATTGTCTGAAAGCTACATCTTAGCGAAATGAAATATTACGTCAACGTAAGAGGGAACAATGCCCCAATTAAGGGGATCTGTTGATGATAAAGACTTGTGTGTGGTTTCAACTTTCATTGTGGCTTACAGTCTTGCCATAATCCGTCCTAAACATGTACCTGTAGCCGTCTAGGAGTGCATTTGGCCTAATCTAAAGAAATTACATATATATATATATATTAAAAAAAGGTCACCTGTAATCCAATGTTTTCTCAAACTTGTCAGATGGTTTGAGACCGTCATACACCTAGAATGTGTGAAGATAAAAAAAACAAGCTTTGTATACATAATATACACATATACACTATAATAGTTTCCTTCGTTTAAAGGACCACTTCACCCCTTTTCTACCATATGTTAATATAATTGCTTCTCACTAATGCTCATTTGTAAGATGGCACCATTTCTGTCTGCTCAGAGTTGAGCTTCGGACAGTTCAGAAACATGCCTACCAATGTCATCAGTGGTAAGCGGGTTTGGTAATTGCAGTTATGCAGGTACACACAACACAGATTTGATGAAAAAACAATTGGTTCCATTTCAGCATACCAACATTCCAGAAAGAAATACCGCAGTTTCTATTAGCTTGGAATCTCTGTCGACATTCATTTAAGGTGGTAATAAAAAGTGAGATAAAGGTTAAGTGATGTCACAAACTAAGAAGTGCTATTACCTGTGTGAAGACTGCGTTCTTGCAGCTGGGCTCTAACGAGGGGTTGTCCCTGTGTTCCATGGCAAGGCGCCGGTTGATGTAAAGGCGGGGCATGAAGTTGGGTTTACTGGTCTCTGAGTCCTTCAGGCATTGGGTGATGAGAGCCGACCTGCGCTTTGATAGCAGCAGGAATTGCTTTATACTCTAGGGGGAGCCAGAGAACATGCAAGTGAATGAAAAACAAGTGAGGCTTTGGATGGAGTTGTACAGTAACAGATTTATTAACACAGTCACTCCGAATCAGAACATCATTAAAAGTAAATAAAAGGCCTAATATTATGAAGTTGCTTCAACTTGTACATCATCAATATAGGATTGGAAAGGTCAGCGCCATAATAACATGTTTGCAAAATATTCATGTGCCCTACAATAATCATGTAAAGGAGAAGTGAAAGGAAAAGCAACAAAGTGTCCGTTCAATATGAGTTTAGATACAGTTTCCACACAACTCACTTTGATCTGATTGAAGGTGCCCAAGCTGTAATCCCAGGCAGGAACCAGATGTGGCAGCAGACTGTCCAGAAGAGAGATGAACCTGCAGAACAATACATAAAAAAGAGACAATATGACACAAAGCCAGACAAAAAAAAAAGAAAAAGACTGATGAGTGAAGATTAAGAGCTACAACCAAATCGTCTTCACAAGTAAACTAGCCCATACCTAGTGCTGCCAGCAGTTAGAATAGCATTTGAGGGGAAATATCTGGACAAGAATCATTTCCCACAGCTTTTGCAGGTCCCTACCTCTGAATGACCAGCGCCCTGCGGTAGAGGGCATCGGGAGGCGTTCCCTCAAGACGGGGGTAGCGCACCAGGTTGGAGGACTGGAAGACATCAGCATTCAGGCCTAGGTCCCTCTCACACGACGACTTGATCTTTAGGCCTCGGATCCGAACATCTATGCCCTCATCTGCATGGGGAGCAGGAGAAGGAGAAGACGGTCTCAGGTTTACAATATCACATCATCTCATCATTATTTTAGTAAGAAATGATTGGAGTCAGATTGAATTTCCATTTCCAATGACCACCTCAAATTGACAGATACTGTACCAAGTTGAAATGAGTCATAATGGAAGTATCTGCATGAAACACTGCAAAAGAAGTAAGGAAGAAGTACAAACCCTCACCCCTACATTCTTCTATCCGGACCTCAATGACAGGCAGGTGGGATGTCATATCTTCCAGCACACACACTTCTCCAATCAGATTGCTAGAAGCAAGATGAGAGGGAATTAAAAAAAAGGAATGCATTTCCACCAGACAGTGTGGGAAAACTATAAATATATCAAGTATCGACCACATGTACAGTATTGTAACTTGTACATTTTCTGTTTTTAAAATGCTTACTCGTCTATGGTGACATCACTCAGCTTTTTCAGGTTGTCCCCCTCTCCTCCGTACACTGTGATTCTCTTGGGCATGTAGTTGTCATCCGTGGAGTCGACAGTTAAAATCAGCTTACTGCATGGCATAACAGAAGAATATAAAAACAATGCTTTGGCATGCCCTGATGCCCACTGCATTGTTAATAGGAGGAAAGGTTCATGAGCCACTTGACCATAGCAATAAGATACTCACCTAGAGAATCTAAAGATATGCCACATGCCCCATGTAAAACTCTACAAAATATTTATGTGTATATATATACACAACAAATTCACGTTCGGTTCGATATTTTGGTGTCACGGTTCGATACTTTTTCGATACAAAAAATAAACAGAAATGTCCTTGATTTATGAATGTCTTTTTATAACTACGTATTTTTTTGTTTTAACTTTGAAAAATATACTCAACATCTAGGGTAGCGGTTCTCTAAGTGGGCTCGGCACTGCAGACCCCTAAGGGTCCTTGAGGGGGTTCCAGGGGAATGTGGATGTGGAGTGGTTGTATTGTATTGTTCGGTACAGGGTCATTCGGTTCGGTACACCCTCGTATCGAGCGGTTCAATACGAATACATGTATTGCTGCACCCTTATTATATATGGGTGCTACAACTTATAATACCATCCTCTTTTAACAACGACATTGTATTCAGAGTTGTACTCTGAAGACAACACCACAGAGCTGAAATATTTGTTATTTTGTTTCATCTCTGCTTCTCTTTTTACTGTACAGTATAGTTAATGATACTCTGTGGCGTCTGTCTTACTTGACCACGGTGCCTCTCTTCATGTGGAGACGGATCCAGTGCTGTCCCTGCATGCCGTCGCTCTCCCAGTACGTTTCTGTGTCTCCATCTGTGAGACAGCTGGCACCACCGCTGGGGTCCTCCTACACAACACAGATATCAAGTTGATTCAATAAATAAAACATATTCACTGCCACCTCCGCTGGGGTCTTCCAACATAGATATACTTAGGGGTGGGCGATATGGAAAAATACAATATCACAATATTTTCCCAAGCTGTACTCTCTGGGTTCCTTTTGGGAGGTCTAAATTGAACTTTACAAGTATGTAACTCTGACAGTATACAAATGAAACCAAATGGACCCGTAAAGGAGACCTTGACATTTTACATTTTGAGAACTACTAATTTAGACCAAAATACAGGTTTAAATTGAATTCTCCAATGAATCTCTGTATTAACGATTAAACATTGTATCACAATATATATACAATATCTCTGAAAAGGCATATCGTGGAGACATTGTATCGTCTCAACGATAATTATCACCATATCGCCCACCCCTAGATATACTGTTAAGTCTGTTAAATATGTAAAACATACAGTAAAACATACAGACTCACTGGCAACTCCTACTCCTCCTATATAATGTACACAGATATCAAAACACATACATTCTCTCATTAAAGGCAAGGCCAATTAGATTAATATGCAGTATTGCAAGTGTATTTGTGGTCATAAGCAACTCAAAGTCCTCCTTCGGTAGTTTTATAGTGCCAAACCGTAGTGGTATACAGGTATGTGTACATTGATTCTAGAGACACCAGTGACCATTTTGGACTGACCGAGGGAACAACACTGCCACAATGTTGCGGTCTGAAAGAAGCATTTTACTCACTGAACATGAAGATACATCAATGCTGGTCACACACTGTTTCACACTGCCAAGATTCTCATCCTCCTTCCCTATGTGGTCGTAGAAGTAGTGCACCAAGTCCTCATCACATTCATATGTCCAGGTAGGAGGCAGATATCTGGCAAGATCCAAGAGAAGGGAGAGTCAACTGTTTGCAATTATTTATCCAACCTGTCTGCCAATATTTGTTCTGCTTTATCTCAGTTTAGTTTGACAGACCCCCCCCCCCCTTCCTTTATTTAACCAGATTAAACAACTTAAGAACAAATTCTTATTTACAACCGTGGCTTGGCAAAGGGCAAGCTGGCAAGGTCTCTTGAGGGAGAGGGGAAAGGGGGCTAAAAATAATCAACAGATTGAACACAGAAGCATAGTAATGGAAATAGATCAACCCATTTAGGCCTAGAATTATTGAATGCTTTAACCAGTGAAAAATAGCAGATATACAAGCTCACAGCTGCAAGCTTGTAGATCTGCTATTTTTTGAAAAAGTCGTGAAAATGTGTGCAAATCTTTGAATATAAGTATTTTCAAAGCGAACGTTTGTAACTCAAATTTTGCTTCTGGGTGGTCCCTGGAACTAATTTTTTTGAGATGCGGGTCCGTGGCCAAATAAATATCATTTTGGGGGTCCTTCACATGAAAAGGTTTGAGAACCACTGACATAGTAGTCTCTCAAGAACAGGCTAACTGAGCTCCATTTAAGTGAAAGGGACCTTTTCTTTGACGATGGCTGGCCAGATTGCTGACATAGAAACATAGGTTTTTCAAAAAGTCTTAGAAGGATTCAAAAGACACTTATAGAATCGGGTCAAAATTCAAATTTTCACGATTTTCCAAAAATAGCAGATCTACAAGCTCGCAGCGCGGCACCGTGAGCTTGTATATCTGCTATTTTTCAATAGTTAAAGCTAATGATACGCAATAATGTGTACCCGTTCTAAATGGGTTAAATAAACAAATCAATAATATTATATTATACAGAAGAAAAAAAACACATTCTGGCAGGAGAGACAAGAAAACGATAAACACTTGTTTCAGTCCCATTCCGCGTCACACAAACCCAACTCACCTAAGCTTCTGGATGGCAGCGTCGTCGCTCTCTGCCACCTTGGGTTTGAAGCCCAGGTGCAGGGTGTGCTCCACGTCCACCACCTGCTCCCACCTGTCGCAGGGCTTGTGGTCGTAGCCGAAGAGCTGCTGGTGTCTGGCCATGGTGTCCTGGGACTCCACAGGCACCAGCCTGTCGCCTCCATCTGTGTGCTTACACACCAGGATCCAGCCTTCCTCCAGCTCCTGGCCCACACGGTGCTCCTCCAGTTGCTCCTGGAGAGGACGCAGGATGAGGAATGAAGCAGGGATGGGACGATATGAACATGTCCTATCACGATTATTGTGATCAAAGGAATTGCGATTTACGATATTATTGCGATAATCGAGATATCCCCAACATCCATTATCCTGTGGCAGAACATTTGCCAAAAAATTGTAGATCTACAAGCGCACAACACGTCGCAAGACGACGCGTTGTGAGCTTGTAGAATGGCTATTTTTTGGCAAAGAGATTTGGTAGAGAGTGAAAAAAAGACTGTATCAAGTATAAAAGTATGATTTACCAATAGAGGGTTTAAGTGGTACCGGATATGCAGCTCGGCAAATAAAAGGTGAATTGATCCCAGTGCATGACGGAGGATGATTTCACGATGAATTAAATCTCCACAATACGATTGAGTGTTTTTTATCACGATAAACGATAATATCGCTTATCGTCCCATCCCTAGAATGAAGGCGGCAGCATCTTTTTAACCTATTAAGACCTGAGGCCGATTCTACAAACACCCTCTAAATGAGTAGTTCTCAAACGTTTTCCTAATTCAAAACGTTTCAAGAATCTTTCTAAAATGTTCAAAATCTGTTGGTATAGTGTGAGCTTGTATATCTGCTATTTTTTAGCCAACGGCGTCAACGCAAAAATCTAAAATTACGCAGATGCTTTCCCGGTTTTAAAGGGTTGACTATCATAAAGTCCTTTCTTCTGGAGACTGGAGAGACATGGTAGGGTGAAAGTATGATTTTTTTTGTACCCATGATGACACAGCAACAGATCAGTGTGCAAACATCAGGCCGATGCTGGGAGAAAACATCTTTAAGACATTCAAAATAGATACGTTGGATGGGATCTTGTGAGTGAGTGTGTATGTGTTAAGAAAAGTCTTGCAAGGCAGTTTAAAGGAGGTCAAATGGATCTAACAACAGGATGATGAGCAGAACTGGACGCATCTCGCACTGCCAACTAACCCGGAGGAGGTGCGAGCGACTGCTGCTTACCTTGTTTATTTTGACCCACAGGCCTTGACTGTTACAGTATTCTTCCCCCGTCGTCCTGATACACGTCCCTTTCTTTGGTTCAATGTTGTACTTGCATAACTTCTTGCTGATGCTCTGATGGGGACTTTCCCACACAGAGACCAAGGTCTTCCCGGCGGTCGAGGCGCCGGCTGCGGAAGCGGACGAAGCGGCCGCGGACGAGGACGAGGAATCCTTGCAGATCTTATAGCACACCTCCTTGGGCACGTAGCACAGACACTGTGGCAGGGCTTCGCTGTTCCTGAAGCACTCGATGCACTTGTTCAGGAAGCGAATCCTCCCCAGGAGGACGCGAGGGTTGTCGCCCAGGGACATCTCTGTCAAACCCCGGCTCTCCAACAACCGGTGCACGGGTGGGTGGGTGGGGGGGGGGGGGGGGATGACAGTCAACACAGCGGGGGGGCGTCACCTGACATTACAGCGTTCACTCCTGCCTTTGTTTTCATGCAGTAATACAGTTCCTGTCGCACACAAAAAACAAACAAGACAAAGCGGAACATTCTTATGAATCGAGGCTCTAGGCCAGTTGGTACCCCAGCAACCATGAATGCTGCCATAAGAGGGATGGTGACGCTGTGCCTAAAACAGTGGTTCTTAAAGTGTGGTCCGGGGACCCCCAGGGGTCCTTGAGGGAGTTCCCGGGGGTCCCCACCAAATGGACCCTTACAAGTTTGGTTCCATTTGTACACCCTCAGAGTTAGATTAACACTGATTTTACTATAGAAAAGTGCGGTCCCAGAGATAGAAATGCCATTAAATGGGGGCCGCAGCCTAATGCATGTCAAACAGGGGGTCCTTTGAATTAAAATGGTTGAGAATCACTGCTAGAGTCATAAAACTCTTCTCTTATGGGGGTCCATAGCATATACCGGTATCTTCAAATGGGGGTCCGCGGGCTAATAAGTGTCAATTTGGGGGTCCTTTACATGAAAAAGTTTGAGAACCACTGGCCTAAGATCACAATACTTCGTCATACGACGGTGTCGCAAGGGCATCGCTTGCCGACAAGGGCTGCACTTCGCTATTCAGCTCTTCTTGTCAGCAAGCGACAACGTCGAAGATCAGCCCTTGTCAGCTGTCGGCAAGCGACATCCGATCTTCAAGCTAATATAAATATAACGCCCAATCAAAGTTCCTGTTTCCCTACAGTCAGCTACCGTTTACGTTAGCAAAAAAGCACAGAACGTTGACGTTAGCGAGTGGACTGAACTGATCTGAATGGTTTCACTATCTATTTGCTGTAACGTACAGCCAGGGGGAAATGTGCAGTGTTGATTTAAAGAGATAACATGTATCTAGGTGTACTGCTGCTGGATGAAGGTGTTTACGTACCAGAAGTGTTCAGAGAGGTGAGGTAAGAAGACTTCAAGACTCGCTGGCTTCTTGTTGCATTGCGAAAATAATACGGAAGAACCTTTGATCCTTTTTGAGCCTCCCTGAGTTCCGTGGTGTGACCATAGTGACTGGTGTCTTCCACACGTCAAAATAAAAGCTCCCTCCGTGAGCCAGCGTTTCAACATCAAACTTCATAATAAAGGTTACACAGTACCGCAGCTGTCATCTTTTCATCCAGTGGTTCTCAAACCTTTTCATGTCAAGGACCCCTAAATTGACACTTATAGCTCGCGGACCCCCATTTGAAAAGATATGTTGGGGACCCCCGAGAAGATTTTTATTACGGCTGAGGGCTCCAGCAGTGATTCTCAAACATTTTAATTTCAAGGACCCCCAGTTTGACATAGGCCTACTAGTACATACCCCAATTTAATTGCGACCGTCAGGTCGCAGTTACTATCAAAACCTCCACCGGCTGTCAGTCAGTCTGTCTGTCAGTCACACGTCACACTTTTGCCCTTCTCATATCTCTGCCACCGTTGCCCCGATCCATGCCCCCAGAGCTCCAGGGACCCCCTGGAGCCACCACCAAAAAGTGCAAAAATGACCAAATGACCACCCCAACGGGGCAGCTCACGGAGAATTCCCAGGGACCACAGACTCCTGGTGCTCCAGAACGGATGCAAAAGTGGTCGCCACTGCAGCGCACATAAAATGCTGTAACTCGGGCTAGGAGCGACCGGGACAGCCGGGGCCGGTACCTACGCGTCCGCCTCGGTGCCGAGGAGACAGCCGTGCGTACAGCACCACAGACAGCCGTGCGTACAGCACCACCTAGCGGCCGACCCACGCCATTGCAGCCCGCTAAAAAGGCCATAACATGTGACCTGGCGGTCGCTTATCTCCTAATTAGGGAGTCTTACTGGTGGTATTTCTATCTCAGAGAAAATTTTGTTTAACTCTCAGAGTGTACAAATGGAACCAAATGGACCTGTTAAGGTCCAGTCTATGAGTAACAGATCTATTGAGAGGTGGGGTCCCCAGACCCCACTTAGAGATCCAATGCCATAAACAGACAGTCGACTATAAGAACGATTTCACATAATGAAGAAATTATTCGAGTACATTACTGGACATTATACATTACCACAATTATAGTGTGTACATTGAGTGGACAGAAACTCATGTGTTGTGTGAACATCCTCTTTCCATGAAACCCACAGGCACGCTGCCCAGGGAATGACAGTGTTTGTGTATTCTCCCTTATTTATTGTTATTGATTGCTGTTATCCATAACACAGGATATTATACTTACATTACAGGAAAATATGATGAATGAGTGACACCAGGGATGTTTGGAATTCATAGAGACAGACAATTACATAGAGCATGGCCTATTACATCTGGCCTACATCTTAGCACAAAGTCCTCAAAGTTTGTTGTATGCCCCTAAAAATGTCCAGGCTGCGTGTCCTACATCTGGTACAAAGTGCTCAAAGTTTGTTGTACGCCCAGGGTCACATTGGTCAAGCTTCGCAGGACGCTTAATGAAATTAGCTCATAAATAGCACTTCATGCATTCCACTCCTAACATTAATATGCACCATTATATTCTAGATATTACAGGCAAATTAGACTATTAACAAAAGTTCTTCTTAATTATCAAACTGTCTCTCTAAATACAGACACAGTGACCAAGATAAAAAGACAAACAGCAGGACGAAAATTAGGTTAGAAAAAGTACTCCTCGGAGCACAGGCCTCTGCCAGGTCAGGTTAGGTAGGTTAGGTAGACAAGATGTGACGGTTAGCAAATCATTAATAGAAAGTTTTGACTGTATGTTGTAGATACCGGTATGTTCATATGTATGCAACGAATGTTTCTATGAAAATCCACTATAAACCAAGGTAAAAAAAAAGAAGAAAAGAAAGTATTGATTATGGTCATAGACATGTATTGATTGATTGATTGATTGATTGATTGATTGATTGATTGATTGATTGATTGATTGAATACTTTTATATAGAGCATCCAAAGCGCTTTACAATATGTATTACATTCACTCACACATTCATACCGATGGCAGAGGAAACCATGCAAGGCACCAACCTGCTCATCGGGAGAAATTAGTGGTTCAGAGTCTTGCTCAAGGACTCTTACATACATAAATACATACATGCTGTATATACAATACATTGATGTCCCATTTAGAAAGAGGAATCTACAACAGTGTCAACCAAATACAAGAACATGAATGGCAATCATTTTGTGCTCATCTCAGATAACCACAGGACAGTATCAATTTATTACAGTAATATTGTCAATATTAAAAGCAGGGGGCTCCCCCATGCTATTTCTATGCTGACTTATAGCATTTACGTTTTCAGTTGCTGTAATAAAATTATGGGGCTCCGCCATATTATTTCTACGTTGACTTTTAGCATTCACGTTTTCAGTTGTTTTAAAATTAAGGGGCTCATCCATGCTACTTCTACGATGGTTTATAGCATTTGCACTTTCAGTTCTTAAGAACACCTTTCTTTAATCTGCCAAAAGGCCTCTTTTGCTCAAACCATGACTGCATTAATCTTATTTTTTGCATCTTTTTAGATCTTTTTACAAAGGCATAGAATGTTTTGGATATTGTGTGCTACTCCGATTCAAAATGTACAGGCTTATGAAGCTTTTGTCACACCCTTGTCTTGGCTCAACGGAATATTTTTTCTCATCATCATAGATCTCTCTACGTCACTTTCCATCTCTGCTTAAGATATTTAGCCTAATTTGAATGCTCTGACACAGGTAGTACCGGGTTTACAGATTCACCAGCAGCAATCTAACAAAGACTGACCTGACTTTTGGCATGGCTTTGGCAAGGTCAATTTCAAGGGATATTTTATTATAAGACAGTCAGACAGAATACAGTGTATGTCTAGGAAACAGTAATACAATTCACATGTGTCAAATCAAACTGATTTGTCCCAATGGCTATATGATTCTTCTTGCATTCTTCAAAACAATTCTACGCTTTTTGGTCATTTTCATTCAATATGTTCCACAGAAATCTTGATCATGGGTTTTTCTACTTCTTTCTGATTGGACACATTTGTGTCCCCATCGAGAGAGAGTAGTTGGACATTATTCCCATCGGTATCTAGACAATCTCCCTCTTTTGGGCAATCTAACAGGGATGGAAGGCTCCCTCCTCGCAGAATGCCCTTTGCTTTACGCATGAGACCATCACCCAGATACCCTCTGAGAGGTAGGGTCTCTAATGGCGTGTCTGATGGATGGTGGACTTCAAGGTCTTCAGCACTCATCCTGAAAAGGACAAACAAGACAAAGCCCTTTATTAATACAGAGCAGATCCACAAAGATACAAACAGAAAATACATAATCAAAACCACCTGTTTTTAGATATAGGCTTTGGTCTTTTTAAAAAGTCCTTTATTGACAGTTACAGTACAGTATTATTTATATCACCATAATGATGATGATTATTATTAATTCATGATTTTATGTATTTATTTATAAGAATTCCACCAATAATGGCATGCCCAAGATAGAGACACCAGGTTGAAAGAGGTTATGTAACCGCCTCAGAACCGTATTAAGGCATGATCAATCAGCATTGGTTGCCATGCTTTTCACGTTGCTGGTGTAATCAGCATGGGTAATCATCAGTAATTATTTTGAGAAGCTAATGCTGATGTAATTAGTAATTAATTAGTAATTATTCTAAATTACCCATAATATAATAGGTACCGGTAAGGTCTGTGACTCCGTGTCATTAAGAGTAATCCATTATTGATGACTTTATTGTGATTTCGAATCCTTAGATTGTTATTTCCTACTGAATAATAACTGTTACGCATATACGCAGGCTATAGTTAGGCATTATTAATTCATCCCTTAGTTACCTGCTAAATGGAACAGATGAGAAAAAATCACACTCGTGTGAACTGAGCGGTGGTGAAGGCTGTGTGTGTGTGTGCGTGCGTGCGTGCGTGCGTGCGTGCGTGCGTGCGTGCGTGCGTGCGTACGTGTGTGTGTGTGTGTGTGTGTGTGTGTGTGTGTGTGTATGTGTGTGTGTGAATGTGAGTGTGAGTGTGCCTGGCCTGAACAACAGCGCCCCTTCCTTAACATGTGTGGTCAGAAAAGGTATTGCAGGCTACATACAGACTCAGGCTACATACCGTACAGACAGACACTCACGCACGCATACCCACACACACGGCCACGTATAGGAGACGGTGTGACCCCTGCTCAAAAGCTAAAAACAGCCATGCATGATGAACACTGTTGAGTGTTGCTCCATTTGTGACATAGAGTAGTAGTTCTCAATGTGGGGTATGGGGACCCAAAGGGGTCCTTGAGGGGGGTTACAGTGGGCCCCCAGCTAAATGATTGATATTTAGGAACCAAATTTGCATTTGTTATATTGTTGATGTTCTGACATATTATCTTGTTTATTATTGTGATGTTATCTGCTTATTGTAAGTCGCTTTGGATTAAAAGCGTCTGCTAAATGCCTAAACTGTAAACTGTAAACTGTAAATTGACCCTGTCACCCTTACGGGTCTGTAACGTGTACAAATGGAGCCAAATGGATCTGATTTGTACACTCTTTGGGTTAAATTAACACTGATAGGCTATACAGTGTAGTCTCAGTCAAAATCATATCAAATGGTCTAGCACTAAAACATGAAAGTTTACCTCATGTCATAGGTGGAACCCTTGAAAGCAGGTTTTGTGTTGACTGTGGACG
The DNA here is from genome assembly GCF_963921795.1 of Nannobrachium achirus. Taxonomy (NCBI): domain Eukaryota; kingdom Metazoa; phylum Chordata; class Actinopteri; order Myctophiformes; family Myctophidae; genus Nannobrachium; species Nannobrachium achirus. Next base: position 46,052,374 of record NC_137814.1, on the reverse strand, counting down.
CTGTGTATGGGACGGAGAAATATCCTTGTTCCCAGTGTTTGTCCTTCACCATTGGGGGGAGATTCTGATGCATGTTGTCCACTGCCAACATTGACACCTGTGGATAGAAAATCAAATAGCAGTATAAACGTAACCTACTGTATATCAATGCAAAAACTCTAATAAAGAACAATAAAGCTTGTTTCATTAAGGGATATGGTAGTCAACTCCCCACTGACATTTATATTGAGATGGACAGTAGGGAAGTTGAGAGGGAAATGGCATAGGGGAGATTTAGAGTAGAAGGCTCAAAGATTTTATTCTGGACACAATAATGTGTCGCAATGTGTCACGCCACATTGTGAGATCTTGGTGTAATTGGAAAAAAGAAAAGCAAGTCAACAAGTAGGTCGGGAGTGGCTTATTGTCGGTATCAGCCGGTAACACGCAGGAGTCTGTCCCCGTTACAATGCGCTAGACCCCTGGGAGATGGACTGCTGAGGTGGAGCGCCACACCTACCATCAGCTCCCAGTACTTGCCGCACGACTTGCCAAGCCGTGCTACTCATACGCTGAGTTGGCGGTGCCCGGAATCGAACCCATGACCTTGCGGTACAAAGGCGAGAGCTCTACCGACTGAGCTACCTCGGGCACAAAGTTAAGGTTCAAGATGCTTGTTGACACATCATATAGCTGGGATGCAGCAGTGATATTCTACAACAGTGATTTCATCAACATTGTAGATACAATAAGATAATACTTTCCTGTGAGATTACACAGTAAAGACCTTCAGTATTAATTTAACTCTAAGAGTGGAGCCAAAACTGGTGTCAAATGGACCCCTACAGATACATAGGGCACATGTTTACACTCTCAGAGTGATACTGTTAGATGCTGGTACTGTGTACTGAAAAGAAGCCTTGTGGGGTCACCTGGATGTTTCGGTCTATCAGTTTATTTGTCTCAAAGTCATCGTCATCCTCTCCAAATGGATTGATAATGAGTTCCCCCACCTGCAGAAAATATATACTTTATGAGGTCTCATCAGTTTTCATAACAAAAAGTGTTTTGTTCAAGAATTCTCTTGCCATCTCACCTTGAGCCAGCCAGCATAGAAGAAGAACTGGAGCAGAGTGAAAACGGGTATGTACATGTCCATGCTGTGTCCCTTGTATCCCTTCTCAGGGTTCAGAAACTGTCGGCCAATCAGGCAGAAACCAAAAAAGGAGTACACCGCTACGGTAACAACCTGTAATTGATCAGTGAGTTCATTATTATTGCCAAATGCCTGATAAGGGCTTCACTGTTCAAGTTGACTTTCTACCAAAGTGGCTGATAAGCACTGCAACAAATGTAAACCCCACAAAAAAAAACACAAAACAGTGAACAAATGCTAAAATGTAATGTCTCATGTCACATGTCTCTGCTGAAGTAAAAGGATGTCTTTATTCACAAACGCATTCATCGATCATTGACAATGGATCTTTTATTGCAAACGCCTCATGTGTAAAATTGTACTGCCGAGCCTACCTGAGTGTAGACCAGAGGGATGCTGATCCAATCATAGTGGAACAACAGACTACACTTTCCTCTGTAGTTACACAGCTCCTGCAGACAGAGTACCACAGTTAATGTCAGGACAGTGCATGGTACATCTAAAGGGTTCCACTTGGACAGTTATTATTTAGTCCATTTACAGAAACAACAAAAACACTTTACATCCATGAGCAGTCTCAAAGCTATGTCATCCTTCACCCGGCCTTCCTCTCGTGCCTTGGACGCCAAGTTTGTAAACCAAGTCAAAGGCATCCAGTAGTTGTTGAAATCAGTGTGCAGTGACTCCAGCATTTTGAGTTCCTGTGGGGTCATAAAGCCTACAAACAGAGATTAATGTATTATTGGATACAGATATCTTACTCACAGCCTTTATGGAATTCATTCACAAAATCAGCAAAAGAAAAACACAAACATCACACAATAAAATGTATTACACAGTGTTAATTTATCCATTGAGGTCCATCTGGTTACATAATTTGTACACACTCAGAATTAAAGGTTTTACTGTGAAGTCCTTCTAAGGGTCCTAATAAATAAGTCAGTACACATTGCCTACTTCTTACCAGATTCCACAATATGTTCAAAAGATGGGAAGCGTTTGCGGACTCTCGTGCTTATGGAACGCAGAATGAGAACTGATGATAAGTTGGCGTATCTCATGAGCGTGCGTCGCAGAAAGCGACCCCTCTCATCTTTTCCGTGGACATTTCCAGACACCACCATCATCAGGTTGTCAGGGAGCGGGAAGCTGGTATACTGGCCCCACCATCTGTTGAAAGCTAGGCTCACATAGAATCCTGTTACCCAAGAAGAACAACAAAGAACCACAGATGGTCTTAAAATGTTATGCTTATTTAGTCTAATCTTACCTCTGAAGGTAATGTGCATTTGTGCTGTAAGTCAATTCACTTTGCTGGTGGCGTAGCTCATTGAAAACTGATTTTCAGGCTTTACATTTGCAGGAGTAGAGGCCTAAAGCAATTTTGGATTTGCAGAAATAACTGCACCATGAAGCAAAAAATAATTAACTTCTTGTGCATAATTTCTAGTGTTTTCTCCAAAAAGTGAGAAGTCATACACTTTTACACAGTGCCAACAGTCAATCGCTAGTGCCTGCTTGAATTTGACTGCTTAGATTTCTAAGTTTGAGTTTGACTTAAGTTTGAGTTTCGATTAGACATTAGGTCTGGAAAATTGTTGAATTGATTTTGATTTAATGTAGGCTACCATATTATGCTCTTGATGATGCTTGTAGGCAATAATTATGTTTAGAGAAGCATGGCTTTTCAGCCACATGGTACTTAGTACCATGCTGTTAAACTTAGGATATGGAGGAGAGGGCTTTAAATGTGCTTGAATTTGCCCTTTGAAAACCTATGCAAACCTTTCAACCACATTCAAGAAGCATTCCATTCATATAAACTAATGCCCCTTTTCAATATAAGTCACGCTGAATGCCAAGGTAATTTAAAATAGTGTATAACACTGACTGAGTTGCAAAATGTTCCTCTCTAAATGCAAGACTTTTCTTGAGGCATATTGAGGTAAAGCTGTGGGACTTACCCAACACAAAAGAGACAGGGATAAAGTTGGTATTGGTAAACTGATCACAGTAAAGTGCTACACGTTCAAATTGCTCCTGCTGGAATGGTGTGAGAAAAAACCTGCAAGGGGAAACACATCATTAGAGCTAGCCTTCACTGTTATCAAACCGTTGAATACAGTGATCAGATATACGCCATATCACCTGTAAAACACACTGAAAAAGGAATACATGACACAAAACACCAGGAATTCCTTATAAAGCAGCCTGTAGATGCTTCCCTTCCATCTGAACAGGAGCTTGGAGAAGCCGCCAAACCTTGCATTGGCCACCTCAAGGCTGTAGGAAACTGTCATATTTGGTTTTAAGTCGTATGGCAAGAGCAGGAAAGTCCTGTTAAAACATATCAAGTGCACCTTTTAAAATTGAACATAGATTAGATTAATAGTTTCATTGTAAGTTTGATAGAAGGATGGAGAATTTACTTTTTTTACCTTTAAAGCACCTGTATCCGTTCTAGAATCAAGTTTGAGTGTCCTGTGAGGACTGCACCCTCACCTCTCATTATAAAGCTCAGTAGAGTGCTGTCATCATCCATCATGTGAGCTTTATTGTGTGGGAACCAAATGTATGAAATCCAGTGGTGGAAAAAGTACTCATAATTTTTTACTTTTTTACTTACTACTTGATAAAAATATCAATTGTGCACTGTATAAATAGTGGAGTCTGGAGTCCGGATTAGCCTCTTGAGTAAAAGTACAAAAGTATCGGTATCAAAAGTAGAAAGTACTCCTTATGCCGAATGTCCCATTTGACAAGTTTTCAAATGTATAAAATGTTAAAAAAAATCTTTAAGCAGATCTACAAGCTCACAATGCGTGGCATGGCAATGCATTGTGAGCTTGTAGATCGGCTATTTTCTATGGCTGAAGTGGTTAATGTATGTTTTGTAAAAATCTACAAAGTAACTCATGAGAAAAGTTTTCAAATAGTTGTAGTGGAGTAAAAGTAGGAATATTTGCCTCTAAGATGTAGTGGAGTAGAAGTAAAAGTACAGAAAATTGGAAATACTCCAGCAAAGTATAAATACCTCACAATTGTCTCCAACCTCACAACATGTTGCGTTGTGAGCTTGTAGATCTGCTATTTTGGGGCGAAGAGATTCGGTGCAGAGGAAAAAAGCATAAGTGTGGAGGGTTTAAACTGGTGCTCCTGGAAGGAGCTAAGCTCCAACATCTGGCTTTGTCCAGGCTCTGAAGCATGGCCTACATCCTGGCACAAAGCGCTCAAAGTTTGTTGTACGCCCAGTGTCCGGGCTCTGGCCTACATCTGGCCTACATCTTACTTGGCACAAAGCACTCAAAGTTTGTTGTACGCCCCAGCCCAGGGTCACATTGGCCAAGCTTTGCGGGACGCTTAATGAAATTAACTCATAAATAGCACTGCTCACTTCACACTGTGTGATTTCCTTCTAACCATATGGCACATTAGGAGTCCAACTAGTGGTTCTAAAATGTTTTATTTGCTAGGACCCCCTCAACTCTGAGAGTGTGCAAATGGGTCCATTTGGTTCCATTTGAACACTCTCAGAGTTACAGACCTGTTATGGTCATTCAGGCTCTTTATGAGTTTCTGGTAATATTATTGTCCACTCATTTTGTATGTCTGTGGCAAAAATTACATTTTGACAAAAATGACAACGCTGAGGAAGACCGACCAGGTCGAAGCGCGTTGTTCTCTCTCTCCAGAGAGGTAAATAAACCATGTGAAAAGGATTTCCTTGTGTGCTGGCGACGATAAATATCTCCAATCCCACCCATTCTTCAACCTTTGTCATTGGCTGTTGACTTATTTGTTCTTCACATGGTTTCACTAGTCAATTGTAAATCAGGCTCTGTTTTCCAGGACTGTTTTATTCCTGCTCTGTTTAATCTCGCTAGGCCCATATTTATGAGGCAATCTGTCCTTGGAGCCCAGACAGGTACTAACTATTATACTTCCCTATTGTTGTCCAAATCCAAGTCATGCTCATTTAACTAAGCTGTGTAAGTTTTACTATATGGCATTTATTAGCTACCTATGTGTATGTATTTGTCATGATTAGGCCTACATATCTTCCCCATTCTCAGCAAGTCAGACATGCTGCACTCCCCATTCCTACCACTGGATGTCACTCTTGTAACTCGGAACATTACTCTTGGCCGCAGCCCCTTCTGGCAGTACCATGGAGTAGGCTATTTATCTCCTAACATTTAGGAGATAAATTTAGGACCTAAATGAAACAAAAAATAGAAAGTTATGAAATAAAATAAGAAAAAGGTGGGGAAACTGAATTATGATTTCTAAAAATACGTTTTTATCCAACGATTTTGTAACCCATTTTTCACCAATATAAGGTTAATATCATCACTATTCACTGCACTGCTGCATTCATTCAACATTTTGAGGTCTTTTGATAATGTTTCGTTTAGTTTTTGTCATATTTTAGTCACCTGAAAAGTTTTAGATTGAGTCTAGTTTTAGTCTTCTAAATATAATGATATTTTAATTGACTAAATCTACAGTTGATTTTGTTGCCAAAATTGTATTTTGATGTATGTATGTATGTATGCCTTGATGGCAGCGCGACACGTTTGTGAGATCTAGTAGATCTGCTTTTTTCTAAGTGCAACACAACTGCAACCAAACAAAATGACTTGTATTTTAGTTCTACTGGATCTCTTCTCCACTAGTCCCTCCCTAACATTTTAGTCTATTATTTGATGACAAAATTGCCAATATATTTAGTCTTAGTTTTAGTCATCATTGCTTAGTTTTTATTTCGTTTATTTCGTTTTTCATTAAGCGTCACGCTGGCCAATCACAGCGCATCCTGCGAAGCTTGGCCAATGGGTCCCTGGGCGTACAACAAACTTTGAGACATTTGTGCCAAGATGTAGACCAGGTGTAGGCCATGCTTCAAAGCCAGGACATCTTTTGGGGACCAGACTATTTTTGGAAACCAGACAACAAAGCAAGATGTTGGAGCTTAGCTCCTTTCAGGAGCACCGCTCAAAAAGGTAGTTCTAGTCGACGAAATCAACACTGGTGAGGAGGGTATCCCACTTTCATTTGGGAATTGATGTCCTCTGCATCAGACCTAAGGACAATGGCTGCTCTGTGATCCCGCTCTAGATCAAATACATCTCGCTCACAGGCATCCGAGGAGGAGACCCCGACCACTTCTGCCAAGTCATTTCCTGGCTTCAGCCAAAGGACCCACTGATTGGGGCTAAGACCTCTGAGAACCAGAGAGGAGGGAGTGGGTTCCATGCTGATGCCGTTTGGGAAACCCAACGCCATAATTACAACCTCCCACTGCGAGTGAAATTAGAGCTGGGTAGAAAGCAGGGATTTCAGGTAGCTTTAGGTCATTGTAGGGGCAGAGCATACTGAGGGGCCACAAAGGAGGCTCAGATAAAAAAGAAAAGAGCGAGACACTATTCCCACGAGTACAGTTAATATATGATTTGCTGTCCTCTAGATACAGTATTCACCACAAAAAAGAAAAGAATCCTTTCACTATCTTACGAAATCTTTTCTCTCATGCCTGAAGGTCATGAGAGAGACAGAACATCATACATATCTGTAGATTATTTTAATTGCAAATAGCAGACAGTACACATTAAAATCTTCAATGTTCAAAGACCTAGTTCAATGGCATGTCTTGTGACCAGTGTATGGTAATCATCAACATCTTGAGAGGTCCTGGGAGGCAAAGATTTGAACATTATATTTCTTTTTCTCCCAAAACAAAACAACAAAAAACTATGAAATGCATGGTGGACAAAATAATAATAAGCATTAAGCAATAAGCAAAATACACGTCAACATGGATAAATATCAGTGCCTTTGGGTAGCAGTAGTCCCAGTTTGAAAGTTAATGCAACATTCATCTACTCATGACCTGTCGTAGCTGTCATTGAAACAGAGTTCATTCTTAAGGTTGTTGCACACTGATGCGTCTTTTCGTCCGAATATAGGAGCGAATTTCGGAGCATGTAAATAAATAAATCAACCTCACGTTATGTCTATCACGTTTGCACACTGCCACCCGATTCGTATTTATTTTCAGACCACTGGCCCCTTGCTCTCTCTATCTCTCTCTCTCTCCTTGCCCTGAAAAACGAATTTAGCAAAACAAAAAAACGCAGCAGTGTGCAACCAGCTTAACTGTAGTAACAAAAATGTTTTACCATTAATCCACAATCTCTCTCAAGCTCCTTCATATGGGCTGATATGGTCATAGTAGTATAGTATATCTTTAAAAAATAGTATTTTTTACCACAGTGCAATGGTTTCCCAGATTTATAAAACACATTATCATCAGTCATTCATTATCAAGTTCTGCTACATCTGCCCAAATGTTTTGACCTAAACTTTTATAATTTGAAATACATTAAAATCTTACAATATATAGAGAAAGGTGATGAAAAAAAGTTTTTTTTTTGCTTTAGGAAGTTCCCCTCCCACCTTCCTGTCCTCTCTCTTTCTTATTGTACAAGGTCCAATTAATACACAAAACCAGAATGGGTGAGAGTGGGCATTAGGTCTAGTTTCCACCTCCTAACAACAATAGCGTCTGTACATTCTGCACCTTGTTGTTGACCCCAATATTTAGTGCATCTAGTTATTCTTTTGTGTAGTTCCCCGGCACTGTCATTATACTTAGCACCTTAACACAGTGGCCCTCTGTAGCTCAGTTTACTGAGCCAACCTGAATCACGCCACACCACACAGATCACTATCTAACACCAGCATTTTACCAGCATTCTGAGCCTGCCATTTTCCCACTTACACAGTAGAAGCCTCATAGTGTTAATTCAACACTGAGTGAGGACTTTAGTGTGTAAGTGTGCAATTCAGCAAGTGGAGTGGCAGAAAGCCAGCATTTCCCTCTCATGTCTACTTTACAGGGTGCTTTTCTAAATTTGGGCTTATTAATTTGTCTCTTTTATACTGTACATTCCTCATGTCACAAACAATTAATAGTAGCTATTGTAGCTTGATTAGTCACTTGTCTAGCACCTATTAGTGGGGTGGGGTAGTCTTAACCACTTAAGTTTCGTCAAACAGTGAAAATAGCTGATCTACAAGCTCACAAGGTGTTGTAATGTGATGTGTTGTGAGCTTGTAGATCAGCTATTTTCACAGTTTCTTTTGAACATTTTGAAACGTTTCAATGTTGAACTATGTCATTAATATAACTTAGAGGAGTTGTGTGGAAAAAAGTCCTGGAGGATTGATTTTGGGGTTTGTATTGTAAAGTACAACTTGATGACATCACACCGTTGTACTTTACAATACAAACCCCAAAATCAATCTTCCAGTTCTAGGCAACACAGAAGGGGGGGAACTATTTTTCTATTTCCACACAACTCCTCTAAGTTATATTAATGACATGGTTGAAAATGGGTGGTCTTCCCCTTTAAGGTTAAATATGTTAATCTCCAGAGCATCAACTGTGGAAAACCATAAGTAACTGGTAAAACTGGTACTGGACTGTATGTAGCCTACTACACATGTCGGTTACTCGACTCGGTTTGACTTGGGTGTGGCAAAGAGGAAGCAATGCAGATGGCAGGAGCTCTGTTGATTGCATATAGTATGTTGGTCAAACACATCTACAAAATGTGCCCTTTGGAATGGAATTATAGTCTTTGGTGTATTCCGATGGAGTCGAACATGAAATGAAGAGAATATCTTTGTGTAAACCTCAAAAAACAGTGTTCAAAAAGTCTGTATTTGCAGTGAAATGACATGGTTAGGCACTACAAGAGAAAAAGTGGGCCTCCCTTTCAAACAGCAACAGCGTTCCTCAGGTCCCACAGGAAAAGCTTGTGATTATATCACTTCCTCTTACATTGTGATACATCAGTGTTCTGACCAGACTGTCTGTGTGACAACAGATAACTCACTGTCTCTTTCTTGGTCTCTATCACATACTCCCACACACCCACACACGCACTCACACACAGACACGGACGCACACACACACAGACCATTTACTGTCTCTGCGCTAGTGTCACGAGAGGTCGACACTCTCGTACTCAGCATGGTCAGAGTCGTCCAGGTCGATGGCAGGCACGAGACTGTAGTATTCGGTGGACTGGGTCATGTAGGCCTTCTCCCTGTCAGATGAGTCTTTCATCACCTCTGTCACGCTCACTGTGTCCAGCTCTGCCTTGCTGTCTGTCTCCATGCCGTGGGGGCCCTGCCTCACCTCTGATGCGGTGGAGCCGCGGGCAGAGGAGGCATGGGTGAGGGACTCTACCGAGCCCAGCTTAATCTCCACCTCCTCATAAATGTCTCTGGTGCTGCCCAGGAGGGTGGAGGCCGGGCGCAGCAGAAGCTGGTTCTTCAGGATCCCCTCGCCTCCGACGTTCACGGATTTTACGGGCGACTCTCCGGGCGCGGGCTTCTGCTTGGACCGGTGCTTCTGGCCATTGCAGCTGGAAACAGAGGGCTTCTTCTTGGAGGTGCCGAAGGCCGGAGTCTCCTTCTTCTTCCTCTTCCTCCCGCAGCACCAGCAGAGCACCAGGGCCGAGAGGATGAGGAGGGGGAGGATTATGAAGAGCGCGGTGAGGCCAGGCGGGCGGCACACGTCGCTTATCTTCACCGACCACACGTTCCGGCCGGCCAATTTCCTGGGAGACGCGCAGGTCAGGTTCCCAACTAGATCCTTTAGGCCGGTGGTCCTGTTTTCATGATACCCTGCTTGCAGGCTCTCCATCAGGAGACAGGAGCAGGCCCAGGGGTTAGCGTCCAGCTCCAGCTTCAGCAGGTCAGGCTTCTGGAGCACAGAGCTTGGGAGAGAGCGCAGACGATTCCCCTGCAGGCGTAGCTCCTGAAGGCTTTCAGCGCTCTGAAGGAAGCCCTGAGGGAGCTCTCGCAGCCGGTTCATGCCCAGGTCCAGCAGCCTCAGGCTGGTCTGGCCGGTCAAGAACTCCCCTGGCAGCGTGGTTAATCCATTGTGACTCAGGTAGACCTCTCTCACGATGGATACTCCGGTGCCAGCAATGTCAATGTGACTGATGTTACAATGAGAAAGATCCAGGATTTCTATGGTCGTCTCATTGGTAAACACGGGCCAGGGCAAGCGGCCAAACGTGGAGCCAGAGTAGTTCAAGCAGCAGGTCTCTGTGGGCAGCTCTGAGGGAAACTGGTCCAAAATGGTGGCTTCGGGACACAGGCACCCGTCCACAAGTCCATTATTTACCAGCAACATGAAATGCAACAAGAAACCCCAATGGCAGACCGTCTCTGGAACAGAGCAGAACAGAACAGAACAGGACACAGGACAAGTTAGACTGTGAGACTTCATTACAAAGGAGACTGGAATTTGAATGAAGTCATTGGAATACAGTTCATCAATCTCAGCCTCTCTATTAGTCTTTAGTTTGACTCAGCTTGGGAGGGGTTATTTTTTTCTTCACTCTTCACGCACCTCACACACGCACGCACGCACACACACACACACACACACACACACACACGCGCACGCACGCACATGCACACTCACACGCACAAATAGTCCTTTATTTGGATTGTGGATCTTCTCCATACAGTCCCACAGAGACGTAGCAGGGGCCTGGTACCTAGCAACATCTCTAAGGACTCACGGTTGTTGTGATTAGCACGGACGTTGCCATGGCAACACAGATGACTTGGGAGCAAGAGTCCACCTCGTAGCAGGATATGAGAGAGGAAACAGGTGCGATGACTTTGCCGTGCCCGTGCCAAACAATGTATTTTAGAATTACTTTAGTTTAAAGCATGTAACGATGCAGATACTGTACAGTCTTGGTAGTACACGAATAAACGCAGTTCTAAGGTCGACAACATTTGGAGAGTTTTGAATATACTGTTTTAACAGAGTTGTATAAATACACAGGCGAGTACATGGCACTCATTACTTGCAGCAAACTTCCTACATGGTCTTGGGGATGAAGATATTAGCATTTTCAACACAGGGTCACTTTCATATGAATCACACAGGAAGCGCAAGAGAGGATGAGAAAGGGAAACCGCCAGAAAGGGGGAGGGAGGGAGAGAGAGAGAGAGAGAGAAAGAGAGAGAGAGATAGAGAGAGAGAGAGAGAGAGAGAGAGAGAGAGAGACTGGGATGGGTGAGAGAAGTGGGAGTGGTGCCTGTGTTTGCCAGTGACATCACACTTCCTCACCCTTCACAATAGAAGTGGAAAGCGGCTCCACAGTGAGAAGGATGGAATGTGCTAACACCCCAACAACACATAGCCACTGCATTTGCTGGGGTTAAAATAGGAGGGCCCTGGTCAGCTGGAGGTACATGCATGCTGGGCCTGGGACACAGTAGTCCAGTAAACGTTTATATTTTGACAAAAGATACGAGGGGTAATAACTATGAGGGGTTCTAATCCAGGGGCGTCAATTGGGTATGGCAGGGGTAGCTGCCATACCCTGAGTCCAGGGGGAAAATAAAAGTTACTTTTAAATATAAATCCATAAATGTCTCTTTGTCTATCTGTTCTGGTTATTATGTTGTTAAATTACAGTAAAATAACTACAAATGCAAATTTTTACAAAATGGTCACTTTAACAAGGTACCGGTATTATAATTATGTTCTCCAATCTCCACATCTTGACAAAATGGTATATTCCCAGGTTCCGCAGGTCAGCTAAACAGGTGCAATGCATTATTGTTAATTGTGGCACGTTTCTGCCATTTCCAGCCCAAGAAACCGTAGAAACGTGAGGAAAAATAGAATGTACTTCTTAAAATAAAGGTATCATGCCTGTTGCTAAGTTATGGCAAAATGACTGGTGTCTTGCACGCGCGCGCAAGACACCAGTCATGTTGCCATACCTTAGCTTTTTCTGAACTGACGCCACTGTTCTAATCTGAGACAATCGGGACATTCGAACAAATCGTTAATCATTATGGTTACCAAGTGCCATCTGGTGTAAATTGTTATCTTTCGAAATCCCACGTTTAATTACCCAACAGCATTTTAGAATCAAAGCACGGAATGCTTGTAGTTCTCTTTCGTCCAGTATGGCTGCCTGCAACTACTGGTAACCACTTTCTGCCAATTTCTGTACAGTGATGATGGAGTAGGTAAACACTGGAATATATTAACGTTACTGTTACTTCTTTACAAGATCCTTTAACAAGAGAAGATATGTTTTGCTCGGGGGTGACGTCAGCAAGGGCACGAGGTTGCAACGGTCCCTAACGCCAAATCAAAAGGGTTCAGATCTGAGCCATGTCTCCTGCAGGAAGGTTTTTATGTCTCCAGACATAAAAACAGATGATGATGATGATGATGATGATCATCATCACATAGCAACCACTGGCTCTTTCAATGCCGTTTGAAGAAACAATGGCTGCTATGTCACAGGCAGCCATGTTGGAAGACAAGAGAACTAACAAACATAATGTGAAAGGGCCGTATTCACAAAATCACTGTGTGAGATAAAACAGTCAACTTTATCTGTGCAGGCAAAATAAAAGAGAAAATAAAAACCTAATTTGGTCATGGCAGCATCTCAACTCAGAACAAACAAAGAAATAATAAAAACATGCACATGAACAGGATAAGCAAGAGCATCTGCACCTCCACTGGATTACAGAAGTTATACTGTATATACAAAGAGCTCTCTCCTTTGATCTTGGACTGATCAAGTGAAGCATGAAGACTCACAGGAATACATATTGTAGTAAATTGACTTGAGGCAGAGTGTGACTATGGGTTATAAACTATATTGTGTCTATATCAATTGCTGATATTAGAGATACCATTGTCAGAGTACCCATTGTATGGTATGTCTGATGTGTCCCTATGCCTATGCGGTATATAGATAATAGATATATGTATCTATCTGTCTGTCTGTGTCCCTTCTATGTCCACAATCTCCACTTATGGAGTTCCGTGTTAGCCATGCCCAAATATGCAGTCCGGGCCAGTTAATGACGTCAGCACTATGATGTCATATTGACAACATCATGGTATCTCCATAAGGGGATTTGCTGATTTTTTGGACAGCTGCCAATCCAACCAACTTCCCACGCTGCACATCACTCCCTCAGGCCTCCTTTTTACCCTCTACACTAATTCTCTTGAAAATATCTGATCTACAAATTCACAATGCGGTGACCTTGTAGATGTGCTGTTTTCACCAAATGTTCACCAAACGTTCGCCCCAGAATAGGGACGTTAAAGTGGGTTGTTCAAGGCGACAGGTTAAAAAGAGTTCCAATGAGCTTGGTGGTTCTCGGTAGCTCAATAGGTAAAGCATGACGATTACAGTGCCTGGTTTATGTGATCCATTCCCTGTGAAACTCAGTGGGTTAAATATGTCACGACACAACTAAATTATCAATCCATTTTATTCTGACAGTAACCTATACAGTAAAATAGCCCAAAATGGTCCATTTCCCAACTCAATCAAAGTACACCTGGAGGAGCCACCTTCAATAGACAGGTTGTTTTTTGTGTCAACTTAGTCAAACTGATCTAGACCACACTGCATATAATGCAGCTTAATATGTTTTCACAGAAAACTGAGCGCACAGAAACAAATAAACACACACACACGTGTCTCTGCCACAGCATTCGTACATTTGCTTGTTTATTCACTATTATCGGTATGTCCCAGGCAGGCGGAATGATTTTACATTATGAAATGGTGTCTGGCTATTGTGTCCATGTGCAGGATATTATCTCCTAACTCATTTGCATCACACATGGCTCTTTGCCTTGTTCAAAAAAGATAGCTATCAGTAGCTCACATTGAAAAGTAGTTTGACACATCAACTGCATAGATCTAGAGTCTTATTTTACTTTCGGCTTCAGGGGTTGCCACAGCGAATCATCTGCCTCCATCTCACCCTATCCTCTGCCTCCTCTTCTTTCACACCGACTAACTTCATCCTCTTTCACTACATCCATAAATCTCCTCTTTGGTCCTCCTCTAGGTAGTCTCGCGTAGCCAGACAACTATTCCACAATCTCCGAATGTATGCCGGGAGCATTTGACCAAATCGCGGAGGCAACAGTCTGGCCACGCGAGACTATCCTCTAGGCATCCTACCTGGAAGTTCCAACCTCAGCATCCTTCTATCGATATACTCACTATCCCTCCTCTGTACATGTCCAAACCATCTCAGTCTGGCCTCTCTGGCTTTATCTCCAAAACATCTGACATGCGCTGTCCCTCTAATGTACTCGTTCCTGAACCTATCCATCCTTGTTTCTCAGAACCTCAACATTTTAGTTTCTGCTACCTCCAGCTCGACTTCCTGTCTTTTCTTCAGTGTGTCTGTCTCTAAACCGTACAACACAGCTGGTCTCACCACCGTCTTGTACACCTTCCCTTTCATTCTTTGCTGATACTTTCCTATCATACATCACCCCTGACACTTTTCTCAACCTGTTCCAACCTGCTTGCACTCGTTTCTTCACTTTTCCACTCTCCATTGCTCCGGAATGTTGACCCTAAGTATTTAGTCCTTCACCTTCTTTACCTCTAACCTCACGGTTCCACTCTCATTCACACATTCTATTGTATTCCTACGGTACCTACCTACCTACTGTCTTGCTGCGGCTAACCTTTATTCCTCTCCTTTCCAGGGCACATCTCCACCTCTCTAGATTAGAGTACTTGGAGGCAATGCTGTGGTTGGGGTGTTTTTCTTCAAATGTCCTGTTTGCCACTTTTTTGTGTTATTCATAACTTCAGTGCATTCATCAATCACAAACCCTTGCATCCCTACTCCTGGTCATGCATGGCATAATTTGGTGAAAATAGTCAAACTTTCAGTGAAAATAGCAGATCTACAACCTTGCAATGTGATGCGTTGCAACGTGTTGTGAGCTTTAGATCTGCTATTTTCCCGCGAAGAGATTTGGTGTGAATGCAAAAAATTAGGGGGCCAAGGATAAATGACTGGAGGATAGGGTTTAACTGTTTAAACATAGCTGAAACAATTATATCTTGTTTGGGAACACAATCACAGTCTGAAGGTCTGACTCACTGAGGGCAACTAGGCTGATAAGATTAAACAAGACAATCAGCCATGCTTTTGGTCAGGTCAACCATTAGTTCTAAATATTGATGACGTTTACCTTTGGAGTCTGGAGCCAAAGGTCAGGGATCTACTAGCCTACGTATGACAGACTTGAGTCTTCAGGAAACAGCCAACACAATGGACTCCTGTGTGTGTGTGTGTGTGTGTGTGTGTGTGTGTGTGTGTGTGTGTGCGTGCGTGCGTGCGTGCGTGCGTGCGTGCGTACGTGCGTGCGTGCGTGCGTGCGTGCGTGGAAAAAGTACTCAAATGTTTTACAATATGGAAATGTAGACATATTGATACAAGTAAAAGTCTGGAATTCAAAATTGACTTGAGTAAAAGTACAAAAGTATTGGTAGCAAAATGTACTTAAAGTACCAAAAGTAGAAAGTAGGCAATTCATTATACAGAATGTCCCATTTCCCAAGTTTTCAAATGTATACAAATCTTTTGAAAATAGCAAATCTACAAGCTCACAATGCATCGCATCCCGAAGCATTGTTAACTTGTAGATCGGCTATCTTCAAATGGACGAAATGCATATTGGGCTGATGGGGTTAAAGTATGTTTTGTAATAATATTAAACAAAATCTACAAATTAACTACTAACGTTTTCAAATAATTGTAGTGGAGTAAAAGTACAGTATTTGACTCGTGAAATGTAGTGGAGTAGATGTAAAAGTACTGAAATTTGGAAATACTCCTGTAAAGTAGAGTAGGCTACAGTACAGTAGGCTACTTGAGTGAATGTACTTAGTTGACCACTGTTCTTGAGAGTGCAATCAAACAGACCTGTTTGTAGGCTCTCGGAGTTACATGCATACTGAGGATTTTTGGAGCTGTGTGAAACACAGGCTCCCTATACGTGGCTGTGTGGGTCTGTGTGTGTGTGTGTGTGTGTGTCTGTCTGTGTGTGTGTGTGTCTGTGTGTATGTAGCCTGAACTTCCTAAACTTCGGCACGCTACTAGTCCCACAGTTTTGCCACCACACACTCGCGCCATATGTCAAATCGACCGGCTTACTCGGGAATCGTGGGCTAGTAACTTGCTAAGAGAAAGGTTCAATAGTTTAATTGATATTAATTTATTAGTGAATTAATTTTCCCCATTGACTTATAATGGGAATCGCAAAAACTCACATTCAATTATTTGTCTCTCGCAAACCATAGGGGCTAGAGTTTCAAGACTTGGAGAGGAGGTTCATAATGGTTTCAAGGATTAAATAAAAAATAATTGTGTCATTTGGCCGCATGGTGGCGCCATAACACCCCACTTTACGTTTTGGCCCGTAACTCTTGAACCGTAGGTCGGAAAATTAAAAATATTTTTTCCCTGGATTCCTTGGGTCATGACGCATCTCCCCATATAGGCCACGCCCATTTGCGCCATGATAGATTTTCCGCCATCTTGAATTTTCTCCAAAACACACTTTTTGCTCCTTTTCCTACATATTTTCTTCAAATGTCACAAAAATCGGTACACATGATCCACACACACACACACACACATGATCCACACACACACACACACACACACACACACACACACACACACACACACACACACACACACATACACACACACACACACACACACACACACACACACACACACACACACACACAGCTCCACTTCACACGGGTGTGATTTTTACACTGTATATTAGTGTGAGGCGATGACTATTTAATTTGTAGCGTGGTCCACTTACCAGTGTTCTGTGAGAGTGATATGTAAACAGTAGGGATACTTGGGAATGTCTCGGGTGTGTACAGAGGAGAGAGGAGCATGGTTTAATTCTGGAGCATATGAAAGAAAATGACCTCACTGTGTAACAATGTAAGTTGCAGCTACATCCTCTGAGACTTTCCTCAGAGATAACGGCCTATCCAACCTTTACATTGATGCTGTTTATATCTGCATTGTTCTAAATGTAAATGTAAAGGCGAGATATTCCACATCAGGATATTAGAACCACTTAAAGTTGTAGCAGTTGGATATACAGTATGTGTGTGTATAGGCCACACACACACACACACGCACACGCACACGCACACACACACACACACACACACACACACACACACACACACACGTAGGTCTATATACTATACTTGAGGAATACAATCCTATCCTACACACACACACGCACACACACACACAAACACACACGCGCACACACACACACACACACACACACACACACGCACACACGCACGCACGCACGCACACACACACACACACACACACACACACACACACACACACACACACACACACACACACACACACACACACAAGATTATATTCCTCAAGTATATTGGAATTGTTGCAATGGACAATAAAACATAGTAGGCTACCCTGCAAGCAAGCCTGCACTGGCCCTGTCCAGGCCCACTTAGGACTGGCCAAAGGGCCCCCTGTAGGCGGCCCACACTGGGCCCGAGAGGTTTTGAACATCGGCAAAGTGTTGGCCCCAAAGTGCTGGGCCTGCGTGGGCAGCCCTTACTTAGCCCTCACATTGTGAGGGCTAAGTAAGGGCTGCCCTCACAAGCCTACACTGGGCCGGCATAGGCCCACTTGGGGGCCCTGAATAGGCAGCCCTCACTTGGCCCTCAGGAAGCCCTATTTACTGCCCTAACTAGGCCCTGACTATGCCCACAATGGTTTTGTAGTCTATTTCTTCTATTGTAGCAATAATTATGTTTAAACCATTTCAACTACTGTAACTTAAGTTCACTTTAGGAAAAAAAAATAACTATTATTCATCTAAAATGTATAAACAATAAATAACAATAGTCAAAGGGATTAAAATCAATGTATTTATTAAATACAAAACAAATATAAAACAACACAACATACATTCAGTAGAACATTGGGGTTTCCAATTTTCAATACTTTTACTTCACTATATCTTAAAAGGCAGACATTATACTTTTATTCCACTACAATCATTTTAAATTGAAAATTGATTATTATAAAAAACATACATTGACCACCTCAGCCTATACATTTCGGCCATTTGAAAAAAGAGCTCTACAAGCCTGTGATGTGACGCATAGTGAGCTAATAGATCTGCAATTTTCAAGATCTTATACATTTGAAAACTTGTGAAATGGGACATCCAGCATAATGAGTACTTTCTACTTCTGGTACTTTAAGTAAATGTTGATACCAATACTTTTGTACTTTTACTTTGTTGAGTATTCAGGGATTAGGATAACATTATTTACATTCATCTCTTAATTAAATCCCTTATAACTACTCCTTATACCCAGACCTCAGCACTACATGCAACTGTGGGTAATAAAAAAGAAGAAAAAAAAGAGAAAATAAAATGTCAGGAACTGACTACTAAGCAGAAGTGTCCACAATAGCACAGACTAACTTTGCAGCTTATTGTCAAGTGTTGATCTGGGTGGGGTGGATGGTGGAACGAAGGACCCAGAATATTAAGATTGTGTGATTGATTTCAAACAAAAACACACACATTTTTAACAAATAGTTTTTTTAAACAAACTATAAACAACAACAACAAAACAACCAACCTCCAGTCAGCCGTCAACGGTAAGTCCCCTATACCACCAGCCCACCTTGTGACTTGAGCCATGAGTCAATTTTCCAGGATGTTTCTTCTTGTACTGCTCACAAACATTACCCAGGCTTGTCCTTTCTCGTGGCTGTATTCATCTGGAAATATATAAAAACATAATTATTAGATTATCTGCATATGTGTGTGTGTGTGTGTGTGTGTGTGTGTGTGTGTGTGTGTGTGTGTGTGTGTGTGTGTGTGTGTGTGTGTGTGTGTGTGTGTGTGTGTGTGTGTGTGTGTGTGTGAGACACACACATTGTGCTAACATTTTTATACTTCATTCCCATTGAAAAGCTTTCACAGAATCCACAGGTAGAATTAAACTTTGGTTGACCATGCCCTAAGGAACAAACAATAATCAATTTAGTTCAAAAGCTCACCATGCCGTGTCCTTGGAACTGTGACGCAGGAACTCTTCAACTATGGCTTGGATTGGCTTTGTCCCATTTTCTCGTATCCACTGTACCCTATAAATGGAGGTCTGCAAAATGTATCGGCCGGACTTATGTTGTTTTTCAGCCACTCTGACATTTGCAGGACTTGCTCTGCAGTTACATCTGATTCTGTGATGAGCAGAGAAAATAATACATTCTCACTTAGAAAATAGTGGTAGATGAAGACATCCGAGTTTACAATGTAGAGTTCTTTGTTGCAAAGAGCATACAGTCATCCACTTCGAAATGCAAGTGAGTTGAATATACTACATTGTATTGACACCTTGATCTTGCTGTACCTGGCAGGATGACTAGGGTCTCTTCCCTCTTGTGGTGAATTCAACTGCCTGCCCTAGCGCTGTCGGCACCTTTTCCAGACATTGTGGAGGTGCTCCTCCAGATACCCTGATGCTGGTTTATGTATGACTCCTCCCCGGGGTGAACCATTCATCTTAAAGTAAAGGAAATAAGCAGAAAGGAACACACACACATTACACAACAGGCAGCAACACCAAGTTGACAATGTGTGTTCATAATTTGCTTTGTGCATTTTATAGGATATAGTGTATAGTAGTTAGTCTAGCTCAGCTAGACAATCCACCCATGTTAAAACAAGGTGGGGATATATACTGCAGTTAGTTAGCGGCATGAGTATATAGTCTGGCTAAATCAGGCTATATATATATTTAAAAAATGGCTTAATCTTGATTGAGAATACTCACTTCTCTCCAAAGCGCTCCTCCATCAGGTGGGCATACAGTATATGGACCATTGATATAGAGATTGATCAGGAGAGCTTCTTCTGAAGACCACAAAACAAACATTTCCCATTATATATTTTGCTGAAGATCTAACAGATATTTTTTTAATAAAAAAGAGAAGGCAAAATAAATTAAAACTACATAACATTAATTTCAAAATGTAGACTAGACCACCCTCCCCTCCCTACGGTCAATGAAGCAAGGCTGCAAAGCTGCTCGCACAGACAAAGTGAACTTACGAATGTTGCTCCATCTTCCACCAAAGCTTTTTGCTGGTCTGTAGGCAATACTGGTTGTGGTGAGTCTTCTGGTGCTGGTATGGGCTGCAGCAAAATAGTAGGCTCTGGTGTGGGGCTAGAATAATAGAAAAGTATAAAAGTATGAAAAGAAATGTATTAGCACCAGGGTCAGAGCTACATTGTTTAAATGATAAAAAAATAAAGGAGAAAAAAAAAAGAAAAAATTACACAAAACACTGCATACACTTACTATACAGTATAGTTTACCCCAGTGGTTAATCCAGTGGTTCTCAATGTGTGGGTCAGGACCCCCAGGGGATCTACAAGCTCACAACACCAGTTTGCGGTTGAACTTCTGAGCTTGTAGATCTGCCACTTTCACAATTTTACCAATGGAACCGAATCAAACAGTCCATGTGCTTGTCAGGGTTTGGGGGTCCCCAATTCAAATATAATATTTTTAGGGGGTCATCAATTCAAATGTGATTATTTTGTTGGGGTCCCCAGTTCAAAGTGGGGTTTAAAATGCATGTCACAATTTAGACCAGAAGTTAACTACAGGCCCCAGTTTCCTGATATGCAATGAAAGGAGCAATTCCCAGTTTTTAAGGAAAAAAAGAAAAAAATCCTTTATCCCCAAATACCTTAACTAATAACTACATTTTGAAACACACATAACACATTTTGTCTCTTTAGACCTACTCTGGTGTACCTCAAGCAGGTGTCGTTGAAATTTCAGCCGTGGCTTCATACAGTATGAAGAATGCGTTCTCCATTCCAGGAGAAAGAAGCACTCTGTGTCAATCCGTTGCTCTGCAAAATATTGTTTTAACAGAGACACAAACTGTTTTTACAAGCTGTTTTTAAAGGCTGCCTGTTTCAAAGGGATAATGTGGTTATCTAATATGAGATAAATACCAACAACAGTCATGTGTAGTAAAATTCATATTACAGTACATACTTTCAAAAGACATGACCCACTCAGTCAGATTCCATGTAGGCTATATGGTTATCTTTGACAAACTCATCCAACTTTAGGAAAATAAGTAAGGAACAGAAAAATATTTAGGGCAACATTATGATGGTGTGTGAGTGTGCACAAATTGTTAGCCATTTCTCACTAGTTTTGACACAAACCAAACTATAGCTACTAAGAAATAATTCACATATAATTTACACTGTTTTATAAATTGCTAATTTAGCTAGATATGTATTTATGCTCCATTGCACAATGTATTTGGTACCTGAAAATAGCAGATCTACAAGCTCACAAAGTTTACAATAATAACTTGGTGTTAACAGCTGGCCAGCTATGGCCAAAGTTAACAAGTTGAGTTAGCTAAGTTAGCTAATGCCAATATCCACCCTTTGTGGTTTGTGTGAACAATGCTAAGAGAAATGAAAGAACAGAAAATGCTTTATCTTATTGGCTATTATCTTATATTAATGTGAAAAGCAGGTCCTTACTGTACCATTTCACCATTAAATAGCAGTCATGTCCAAATCACTGGTTCATCTCCTCCTGTCATTAGCTGCTGTCCAGTGGTAGTCATGGTGGTAGTGAATGAAAAGGCGGGAACAATAAATAAATACATAAAAAAAGGTGAAAAGAGCGGCAAATTTTGAGGGCTGCCCTCAGTACGCCCGTTTAGGCCCATAGCATAGTTCTACCTTTGGGCCCAATGCAGTTTTTGTGTGGGCAGCCCACATCATTTGCCGCTCTTTTCACACGTACAGGCTGCCCACAGTACGCCCATGGTTAGCCCATGATGAGTCAACAGCTGTGGGCCTCATTTAGGCAATCCCACTATGGGCCTGTGCAGGTTAAGTGCGGGCTGGCATTGCCCTCACTGCCCACACATAGCCTGCAGAGGCCCACCCCTGGCTTGCTTGCAGGGTATATAACATAGGCTATAACCATACATAATGGATTTTTTTTTACAAATGGACTTGACTGTGATTTATTATTAGTGTTGGTTAAGTCTTATGAAATTGGAGGATTTCCCTTACCTTTGAATGCCATGGCTGGCTGCAACCTGTTGCTTCTATGTGCTGCCAGTGCTGCCCTCATGGGCAGCTGAAGCGTTCATTCAGTCAGTGATTTCCACAGGTTCAGTGCAACGGGGACCTCTCCTCTCGCTCTCTCCTCTCCTGTCTCTCTCTCCGCATCACAGAGAGAGAGCTTTCAGCCTTAACCTTTACTGGATCTGGGTGTGTCGCTCCCTCCACCGCTCCACCGACCGACTGACTGCTAAACTCCAAGCGGAATGTGGAAATGCAGCTTCCCGTGTTTGTGTCAGCATGCGTGCGTTAAAGTGCGCGCGCGGGTGAATTACTTTGATCATAAAACGTGCGTGGCGTGCGTGTGTAAGCGTGTTCATCATTCATAATCAGTGCTTGGAACTTTAGATGGGCGCTTATTTGTTGTTCCAGCAGTAGGCTAGCAGAGGTGGTCAGTAGGCTATTAAGTAATGGTAGTGCGCGCTCTGGTGGCTAATAGTCTACAAGTTGTTATTAAGTCGTAGTTAAGTGTGCCTATGCATAGCATGGGCAGACTTATTAAGTGTGCCTATGCATAGCATGGGCAGACTTATTGTTATCGCTCATTAAGTGTGCCTATGCATAGCATGGGCAGACTTATTGTTATCGCTCATATATATTTATTTAAGTCTTTCTGTCCATACTTTTCCCCAAAGTTTGGCACGCTACTCCTCCCACAGTTTTGGCACCACACACTCGCGCCATATGTCAAATCGACCGGCTTCATCGGGAATCGTGTGCTATCAAGTTGCTAAGAGAAAGGTTCTATAGTTTAATTGATAATAATTTATTAGTGAATTAATTTTCCCCATTGACTTATAATGGGAATCGCAAAACTTATTTTTCTCTCGCAAACCATAGGGGCTACAGTTTCAAGACTTGGAGAGGAGGTTCATAATGATTTCAAGGATTAAATAATAAATAATAGTGTCATTTGGCCTCATGGTGGCGCTATAACAGCCCAGTTTACGTTTTGGCCTGTAACTGTTGAACCGTAGGTCGGAAAATGAAAATTATTTTTTCCCTGGATTCCTTGGGTCAAGACGCATCTCCCCATATAGGCCACGCCCATTTGCGTATGGGTAGATTTTCCGCCATCTTGAATTTTCCCCAAAACACACTTTTTGCTCCTTTTCCTACATATTTTCTTCAAATGTCTTAAAAACCGGTACACATGATCTATGAAGCCACGCGATAAACATAGTCAAAGGATATTTCGATAGTCCATACCATTTGTTCGTAACACGCTTCCAAAGTTAGCGGGAGGGGCCCGTTTCACAAACGATAGCCATAAATCACAAACAATAAGTCGAGTCACCACCGAATTTCAACCACAGGTCGGGGGCGGCATACTCAACTAATCCCCAAAAGCATTTCCACTTCGACCCATAGGGGGCGTCACAAACGCGCGAAACGTAACCGTTTCGTGCCAGAACGCGTTTTTCAGGGGGACCGACCCTCTCAAAACGAAACACGGACGACTCGGCGGACGGTCTCACGGTCCGAACCGCCGCACAAGGTCGCGCATTTAGCGAGCTGCAGGCACACTTGTCAAAATTGACTCTGTCAATTCTAGTTAAGTGTGCCTATGCATAGCATTGGCAGACTTATTGCAATCGCTCATTAAGTGTGCCTATGCATAGCATGGGCAGACTTATTGTTATCGCTCATATTTATTTACTTAAGTCTGTCCATACTTTTCCCCAAAGTTTGGCACGCTACTCCTCCCACAGGTTTTGCACCACACACTCGCGCCATATGTCAAATCGACCGGCTTACTCGGGAATGGTGTGCTATCAAGTTGCTAAGAGAAAGGTTCTATAGTTTAATTGATATTAATTTATTAGTGAATTAATTTTCCCCATTGACTTATAATGGGAATCGCATTCAATTATTTTTCTCTCGCAAACCATAGGGGCTACAGTTTCAAGACTTGGAGAGGAGGTTCATAATGATTGTAAGAATTAATCAAAAAATAATGACATCACTCGGCCTCATGGTGGCGCTATAACGGCCAACTTTACCTTTTGCCCCGTAACTCTTGAACCGTAGGTCGGAAAATGAAAATTATTTTTTCCCTGGATTCCTTGGGTCATGACGCATCTCCCCATATAGGCCACGCCCATTTGCGTATGGATAGATTTTCCGCCATCTTGAATTTTGTCCAAAACACACTTTTTGCTCCTTTTCCTACATATTTTCTTCAAATGTCTTAAAAACCGGTACACATGATCTATGAAGCCACGCGATAAACATAGTCAAAGGATATTTCGATAGTTCGTACCGTTCGTTCGTAACGTGCTTCCAAAGTTAGCGGGAGGGGCAAGTTTCGCAAACGATAGCCATAAATCACAAACAATAGGTCGAGTCAACACTGAATTTCAACCACAGGTCGGGGGTGGCATACTCAACGAATCCCCAAAAGCATTTCCACTTCGACCCCTAGGGGGCGTCACAAACGCGCGAAACGTAACCGTTTCGTGCCAGAACGCGTTTTTCGAGGGGACCGACCCTCTCACAACGACACACGGACGACTCGGCAGACTGTCTCACAGTCCGAACCGCCGCACAAGGTCGCGCATTTAGCGCGCTGCAGGCACACTTGTCAAAATTGACTCCGTCAATTCTAGTTAAGTGTGCCTATGCATAGCATGGGCAGACTTATTGTTATCGCTCATATTTATTTATTTACTTACTTAAGTCTGTCCATACTTTTCCCCAAAGTTTGGCACGCTACTCCTCCCACAGTTTTTGCACCACACACTCGCGCCATATGTCAAATCGACCGGCTTACTCGGGAATGGTGTGCTATCAAGTTGCTAAGAGAAAGGTTCTATAGTTTAATTGATATTAATTTATTAGTTAATTAATTTTCCCCATTGGCTTATAATGGGAATCGCATTCAATTATTTTTTTCTCGCAAACCATAGGGGCTACAGTTTCAAGACTTGGAGAGGAGGTTCATAATGATTGTAAGAATTAATCAAAAAATAATGACATCACTCGGCCTCATGGTGGCGCTATAACGGCCAACTTTACGTTTTGCCCCGTAACTCTTGAACCGTAGGTCGGAAAATGAAAATTATTTTTTCCCTGGATTCCTTGGGTCATGACGCATCTCCCCATATAGGCCACGCCCATTTGCGCCAGGATAGATTTTCCGCCATCTTGAATTTTGTCCAAAACACACTTTTTGCTCCTTTTCCTACATATTTTCTTCAAATGTCTTAAAAACCGGTACACATGATCTATGAAGCCACGCGATAAACATAGTCAAAGGATATTTCAATAGTTCGTACCGTTCGTTCGTAACGCGCTTCCAAAGTTAGCGGGAGGGGCCCGTATGGCAAAAAATTGCCCTAACTCACAAACAATAGGTCGAGTCAACACTGAATTTCAGCCACAGGTCGGGGGTGGCATACTCAACCAATCCCCAAAAGCATTTCCACTTCGACCCCTAGGGGGCGTCACAAACGCGTAAAACGTAACCGTTTCGTGCCGGAACACGTTTTTCACGGGGACGGACCCTCTCACAACGAAACACAGACAACTTGGCGGATGGTCTCACCGTCCAAACCGCTACACAAGGTCGTGCATTGCAGGCACACTTGTCAAAATTGACTCTGTCAATTCTAGTTAAGTGTGCCTATGCATAGCATTGGCAACTTATTGCAATCGCTCATATTTATGTATGTATGTATGTATGTCCATGCTTTTCCCCAAAGTTTGGCACGCTACTCCTCCCACAGTTTTCGCACCACACACTCGCGCCATATGTCAAATCGACCGGCTTACTCGGGAATGGTGTGCTAGTAACTTGCTAAGAGAAAGGTTCTATAGTTTAATTGATATGAATTTATTAGTGAATTAATTTCCCCCATTGACTTATAATGGGAATTGCCAAAACTCACATTCAATTATTTTTCGCTCGCAAACCATAGGGGCTACAGTTTCAAGACTTGGAGAGGAGGTTCATAATGATTTCAAGGATTAAATAAAAAATAATAGTGTCGTTTGGCCTCATGGTGGCGCTATAACAGCCCACTTTACCTTTTGGCCTGTAACTGTTGAACCGTAGGTCGGAAAATTAAAATTCTTTTTTCCCTGGATTCCTTGGGTCAAGACGCATCTCCCCATATAGGCCACGCCCATTTGCGCCAGGATAGATTTTCCGCCATCTTGAATTTTCTCCAAAACACACTTTTTGCTCCTTTTCCTAAATTTTTTCTTCAAATGTCACGAAAAGCGGTATACCTGACCTATGAAGCCATGCAATGAACATACTCAAGGGATATTTTGATCGTCCGTACCGTTCGTTCGTAACGCGCTTCTAAAGTTAGCGGGATGGGCTTGTTTGGCAAACAATAGCCATAAATCACAAACAAAAGGTCCAGTCAACACTGAATTTCAACCACAGGTCGGGGGTGGCAAACTCAACGAATCCCCAAAAGCATTTCACTTGGCCACATGGTGGCGCTATAACGGACCACTTGCCTCGTAACTCTTGAACCGTAGGTCGGAGAATTAAAATTATTTTTTCCCTGGATTCCTTGGATCACGACGCATCTCTCCATATAGGCCACGCAAATTCGAACACTGCGAGATTTTTCACCATTTTGAATTTTCTCCAAAACACACTTTTTGCTCCTTTTCCTACATATTTTCTTCACATGTCACGAAAATGGGTACACATGATCTATGAACCCATGCAATGAACATAGTCAAGGGATATTTTGATAGTCCATACCGTTTGTTCGTAACGGGCTTCCAAATTTAGCGGGAGGGGCCCGTTTTGCAAACAATAGCCATAAATCACAAACAAAACGTTGAGTCAACACTGAATTTCTACCACAGGTTGTGGGTGGCTTACTCAACGAATCCCCAAAAGCATTTCCAATTCGACCCGTAGGGGGCGTCACAAACGCACAAAACGTAACCGTTTTGTGCCAAAACGTAACCGTTTCGTGCCAGAACGCGTTCTTCACGGGGACCGACCCTCTCACGACGAAACGTGGACGACTCGGCGGACGGTCTCACGGTCCGAACCGCCGCACGAGGTCGGGCATCTAGCGCGCTGCAGGCACACTTGTCAAAATTGACTCTGTCAATTCTAGTATTGACTTTACAAGCGCACTCTCTAAACTTCGGCACGCTACTCCTCCCACAGTTTTTGCACCACACACTCGCGCCATATGTCAAAACGACCGGCTTACTCGGGAATGGTGTGCTAGTAACTTGCTAAGAGAAAGGTTCTATAGTTTAATTGATATTAATTTATTAGTGAATTAATTTTTCCCCATCGACTTATAATGGGACAATGCAAAAAGTCACATTCAAGTATTTTTCTCTCGCAAACCATAGGGGCTACAGTTTCAAACCTCGGAGAGGAGATTCATAATGATTTTAAGAATAAATTGAAAAATAATTACACCACTCATCCTCATGGTGGCGCTATAACGGCTCACTTTACGTTTTGCCCCGTAACTCTTGAACCGTAGATCGGAAACTTAAAATTATTTTTTCCCTGGCTTCCTTGGGTCAAGACGCATCTCCCCATATAGGCCACGCCCATTTGCGTAGGGATAGATTTTCCGCCATCTTGAATTTTCTCCTAAACACACTTTTTGCTCCTTTTCCTACATATTTTCTTCAAATGTCTTAAAAACCGGTACACATGATCTATGAAGCCACGCAATAAACATAGTCAAAGGATATTTTGATAGTCCATACCGTTCGTTCGTAACGCGCTTCCAAAGTTAGCGGGAGGGGCCCGTTTGGCAAAAAATTGCCCTAACTCACAAACAATAGGTCGAGTCACCACTGAATTTCAACCACAGGTCGGGGGTGGCATACTCAACGGATCCCCAAAAGCATTTCCACTTCGACCCCTAGGGGGCGTCACAAACGCGCCAAACGAAACCGTTTCGTGCCAGAACGCGTTTTTCGAGGGCACCGACCCTCTCACGACGAAACGCGGACGACTCGGCGGACGGTCTCGCGGTCCGAACCGCCGCACGAGGTCGCGCATTTAGCGCGCTGCAGGCACACTTGTCAAAATTGACTCTGTCAATTCTAGTTAAGTGTGCCTATGCATAGCATGGGCAGACTTATTGTTATCGCTCATATTTACTTACTTAAGTCTGTCCATACTTTTCCCCAAAGTTTGGCACGCTACTCCTCCCACAGTTTTTGCACCACACACTCGCGCCATATGTCAAATCGACCGGCTTACTCGGGAATGGTGTGCTATCAAGTTGCTAAGAGAAAGGTTCTATAGTTTAATTGATATTAATTTATTAGTGAATTAATTTTCCCCATTGACTTATAATGGGAATCGCATTCAATTATTTTTCTCTCGCAAACCATAGGGGCTACAGTTTCAAGACTTGGAGAGGAGGTTCATAATGATTGTAAGAATTAATCAAAAAATAATTACATCACTCGGCCTCATGGTGGCGCTATAACGGCCAACTTTACGTTTTGCCCCGTAACTCTTGAACCGTAGATCGGAAAATGAAAATTATTTTTTCCCTGGCTTCCTTGGGTCAAGACGCATCTCCCCATATAGGCCACGCCCATTTGCGTAGGGATAGATTTTCCGCCATCTTGAATTTTGTCCAAAACACACTTTTTGCTCCTTTTCCTACATATTTTCTTCAAATGTCTTAAAAACCGGTACACATGATCTATGAAGCCACGCGATAAACATAGTCAAAGGATATTTCGATAGTCCATACCGTTTGTTCGTAACGCGCTTCCAAAGTTAGCGGGAGGGGCCCGTTTCACAAACGATAGCCATAAATCACAAACAATAAGTCGAGTCACCACCGAATTTCAACCACAGGTCGGGGGTGGCATACTCAACGAATCCCCAAAAGCATTTCCACTTTGACCCCTAGGGGGCGTCACAAACGCGCCAAACGTAACCGTTTCGTGGCAGAACGCGTTTCAGACACAGGCATTGCGATTGAGCTGTGCTGTACTTTACTGCACTGTATTGTACTGTACCGTACCGTACTGTATTGTACTCTCTCTTCTGTACTGTACTGTACTGTACTGTACTGTACTGTACTGTACCTTACTCTGCTGTAGTGTACTGTACCTTACTGTATTGTAGTGTACTGTATCTTCTGTACTGTCTGTGCTGTAGCTTACTGTGCTGTAGTGTACTGTACCTTACCGTACTGTAGTGTGCTGTACCTTACTGTATTGTAGTGTACTGTGTCTTCTGTACTGTACTGTATGGTAGTAGCGCGCTGCAGGCACACTTGTCAAAATTGACTCTGTCAATTCTAGTATTTAAGTCTGTCCATACTTTTCCCCAAAGTTTGGCACGCTACTCCTCCCACAGTTTTTGCACCACACACTCGCGCCATATGTCAAATCGACCGGCTTACGCGGGAATCGTGTGCTATCAACTTGCTAAGAGAAAGGTACTATAGTTTAATTGATATGAATTTATTAGTGAATTAATTTTCCCCATTGACTTATAATGGGAATCGCATTCAATTATTTTTCTCTCGCAAACCATAGGGGCTACAGTTTCAAGACTTGGAGAGGAGGTTCATAATGATGTCAAGGATTAAATAAAAAATAATAGTGTCTTTTGGCCTCATGGTGGCGCTATAACAGCCCACTTTACCTTTTGGCCTGTAACTCTTGAACCATAGGTCGGAAAATTAAAAATCTTTTTTCCCTGGATTCCTTGGGTCATGACGCATCTCCCCATATAGGCCACGCCCATTTGCGCCAGGATAGATTTTCCGCCATCTTGCATTTTCTCCAAAACACACTTTTTGCTCCTTTTACAACATATTTTCTTCAAATGGCACAAAAAGCGGTACACATGATCTATGAACCCTTACAATGAACATACTCAAGGGATATTTTGATAGTCCATATCGTTCGTTCGTAACGCGCTTCTAAAGTTAGTGGGAGGAGCCCGTTTCGCAAACAATAGCCATAAATCACAAACAAAACGTCGAGTCAACACTGAATTTCAACCAAAGGTCAGGGGTGGCATACTCAACGAATCCCCAAAAGCATTTCCACTCGGCCACATGGTGGCGCTATAACGGACCACTTGCCTCGTAACTCTTGAACCGTAGATCGGAAAATGAAAATTATTTTTTCCCTCGATTCCTTGGGTCAAGACGCATCTCCCCATATAGGCCCCGCCCATTTGCGTAGGGCTAGATTTTCCGCCATCTTGCATTTTCTCCAAAACACACTTTTTGCTCCTTTTACAACATATTTTCTTCAAATGTCACAAAAAGCGGTACACATGATCTATGAACCCACCCGATGAACCTATTCAAGGGATATTTCGATAGTCCTTACCGTTCGTCCGTAACGCGATTCCAAAGTTAGCGGGAGGGGCCCGTTTCGCAAACAATAGCCATAAATAACAAACAAAAGGTCGGGTCAACACCGAATTTCACTTAAAGGTCGGGGGTGGCATACTCTACGTATCCCGTAAAGCATTTCCACTTCGACCCGTAGGGGGCGTCACAAGCGCGCGAAACGTAACCCTTTCGGGCCAAAACGCGTTTTTCACGGGGAACGACCCTCTCACAATGAAACGCAGACGACTCGGCGGATGGTCTCACGGTCCGAACCGCTGCACGAGGTCGCGCATTTAGCGAGCTGCACTGCAGGCACACTTGTCAAAATTGACTCTGTCAATTCTAGTTAAGTGTGCCTATGCATAGCATGGGCAGACTTATTGTTATCACTCATACTTAAGCCAGACACACACACACACATGGATTTCCCCAAAGTTTGGCACGCTACTCCTCCCACAGTTTTTGCACCACACACTCGCGCCATATGTCAAATCGACCGGCTTACGCGGGAATCGTGTGCTATCAACTTGCTAAGAGAAAGGTTCTATAGTTTAATTGATATGAATTTATTAGTGAATTAATTAACCCTTACCTGTCCCCATTGACTTATAATGGGAATCGCATTCAATTATTTTTCTCTCGCAAACCATAGGAGCTACAGTTTCAAGACTTGGAGAGGAGGTTCATAATGATAGTAAGAATTAATCAAAAAATAATTACATCACTCGGCCTCATGGTGGCGCTATAACGGCCAACTTTACGTTTTGCCCCGTAACTCTTGAACCCTAGGTCGGAAAATAAAAATTATTTTTTCCCTGGATTCCTTGGGTCATGACGCATCTCCCCATATAGGCCCCGCCCATTTGCGTAGGGATAGATTTTCCGCCATCTTGAATTTTGTCCAAAACACACTTTTTGCTCCTTTTCCTACATATTTTCTTCAAATGTCTTAAAAACCGGTACACATGATCTATGAAGCCATGCGATATACATAGTCAAAGGATATTTTGATAGTTCGTACCGTTCGTTCGTAACGCGCTTCCAAAGTTAGCGGGAGGGGCCCGTTTGGCAAAAAATTGCCCTAACTCACAAACAATAGGTCGAGTCACCACCGAATTTCAACCACAGGTCGGGGGTGGCATACTCAACGGATCCCCAAAAGCATTTCCACTTCGACCCCTAGGGGGCGTCACAAACGCGCCAAACGTAAACATATTACTTAGACAAAATCTCTGGACTTTGAGCTTTAACTCAAAAAACACCATAATAGTTCTGTTCAATATTACAATGGGAATCCATTAAGAATGTCTTACTCTACCTCTGATAACATCTTTGTAAGATTTTACTGTACAAAAGTGGAGTAATATAGCTTTAAAGTCACTACAAAAACACATTATTTAGAGAAAATCTCTGTACTTTGAGCTTTAACTGAAAAAACAACATAATAGTTCTGTCCACTATTCCAATGGGAATCCCATAAGAATGTCTTACTATGCCTATGATAACATTTTGGTAAGATTTGACTATACAAAGGTGGAGTAATATAGCTTTAAAGTCACTACAAAAACATGTTACTTAGTCAAAATCTCTGGACTTTGAGATTTAACTGAAAAAACACCATAATAGTTCTGTTCACTATTACAACGGCAATCCCCTAAGAACGTCCTACTGTACCTCTGATAACATCTTTGTAACATTTTACTGTACAAAAGTGGAGTAAGATAGCTTTAAAGTCAATCCAAAAACACATTACTTAGAGAACATATCTGGACTTTGAGATTTTAAATCACACACAATAGGTCGAGTCAACACAGAATTTCAACCACAGGTCGCGGGTGGCATACTCAACAAATCCCCAAAAGCATTTCCACTTCGACCCAAACGTAACCGTTTCGTGCCAGAACGCGTTTTTCACGGGGACCGACCCTCTCACAACGAAACACGGGCGACTTGGCGGATTGTCTCACCGTCCAAACCGCTGCACAAGGTCGCGCACAGCAGGCACACTTGTCAAAATTGACTCTGTCAATTCTAGTTAAGTGTGCCTATGCATAGCATGGGCAGACTTATTGTTATCGCTCATATTTATTTACTTAAGTCTGTCCATACTTTTCCCCAAAGTTTGGCACGCTACTCCTCCCACAGTTTTTGCACCACACACTCGCGCCATATGTCAAATCGACCGGCTTACTCGGGAATGGTGTGCTATCAAGTTGCTAAGAGAAAGGTTCTATAGTTTAATTGATATTAATTTATTAGTGAATTAATTTTCCCCATTGACTTATAATGGGAATCGCATTCAATTATTTTTCTCTCGCAAACCATAGGGGCTACAGTTTCAAGACTTGGAGAGGAGGTTCATAATGATTGTAAGAATTAATCAAAAAATAATGACATCACTCGGCCTCATGGTGGCGCTATAACGGCCAACTTTACCTTTTGCCCCGTAACTCTTGAACCGTAGGTCGGAAAATGAAAATTATTTTTTCCCTGGATTCCTTGGGTCATGACGCATCTCCCCATATAGGCCACGCCCATTTGCGTATGGATAGATTTTCCGCCATCTTGAATTTTGTCCAAAACACACTTTTTGCTCCTTTTCCTACATATTTTCTTCAAATGTCTTAAAAACCGGTACACATGATCTATGAAGCCACGCGATAAACATAGTCAAAGGATATTTCGATAGTTCGTACCGTTCGTTCGTAACGTGCTTCCAAAGTTAGCGGGAGGGGCAAGTTTCGCAAACGATAGCCATAAATCACAAACAATAGGTCGAGTCAACACTGAATTTCAACCACAGGTCGGGGGTGGCATACTCAACGAATCCCCAAAAGCATTTCCACTTCGACCCCTAGGGGGCGTCACAAACGCGCGAAACGTAACCGTTTCGTGCCAGAACGCGTTTTTCGAGGGGACCGACCCTCTCACAACGACACACGGACGACTCGGCAGACTGTCTCACAGTCCGAACCGCCGCACAAGGTCGCGCATTTAGCGCGCTGCAGGCACACTTGTCAAAATTGACTCCGTCAATTCTAGTTAAGTGTGCCTATGCATAGCATTGGCAACTTATTGCAATCGCTCATATTTATTAAGTGTGCCTATGCATAGCATGGGCAGACTTATTGTTATCGCTCATATTTACTTACTTAAGTCTGTCCATACTTTTCCCCAAAGTTTGGCACGCTACTCCTCCCACAGTTTTCGCACCACACACTCGCGCCATATGTCAAATCGACCGGCTTACTCGGGAATGGTGTGCTATCAAGTTGCTAAGAGAAAGGTTCTATAGTTTAATTGATATTAATTTATTAGTGAATTAATTTTCCCCATTGACTTATAATGGGAATCGCATTCAATTATTTTTCTCTCGCAAACCATAGGGGCTACAGTTTCAAGACTTGGAGAGGAGGTTCATAATGATTGTAAGAATTAATCAAAAAATAATGACATCACTCGGCCTCATGGTGGCGCTATAACGGCCAACTTTACGTTTTGCCCCGTAACTCTTGAACCGTAGGTCGGAAAATGAAAATTATTTTTTCCCTGGATTCCTTGGGTCATGACGCATCTCCCCATATAGGCCACGCCCATTTGCGTATGGATAGATTTTCCGCCATCTTGAATTTTGTCCAAAACACACTTTTTGCTCCTTTTCCTACATATTTTCTTCAAATGTCTTAAAAACAGGTACACATGATCTATGAAGCCACGCGATAAACATAGTCAAAGGATATTTCGATAGTCCATACCGTTTGTTCGTAACGCGCTTCCAAAGTTAGCGGGAGGGGCCCGTTTCACAAACGATAGCCATAAATCACAAACAATAAGTCGAGTCACCACCGAATTTCAACCACAGGTCGGGGGTGGCATACTCAACGAATCCCCAAAAGCATTTCCACTTCGACCCATAGGGGGCGTCACAAACGCGCGAAACGTAACCGTTTCGTGCCAGAACGCGTTTTTCACGGGGACCGACCCTCTCACAACGAAACACGGGCTTGGCGGATTGTCTCACCGTCCAAACCGCTGCACAAGGTCGCGCACTGCAGGCACACTTGTCAAAATTGACTCTGTCAATTCTAGTGTATGTATGTCCATGCTTTTCCCCAAAGTTTGGCACGCTACTCCTCCCACAGTTTTTGCACCACACACTCGCGCCATATGTCAAATCGACCGGCTTACTCGGGAATGGTGTGCTAGTAACTTGCTAAGAGAAAGGTTCTATAGTTTAATTTATATTAATTTATTAGTGAATTAAATTGTCCCCATTGACTTATAATGGGAGAAAGCAAAAATTCACATTCAATTATTTTTCTCTCGCAAACCATAGGGGCTACAGTTTCAAGACTTGGAGAGGAGGTTCATAATGATTGTAAGAATTAATCAAAAAATAATTACATCACTCGGCCTCATGGTGGCGCTATAACAGGCCACTTTACGTTTTGGCCTGTAACTGTTGAACCGTAGGTCGGAAAATTAAAATTATTTTTTCCCTGGATTCCTTGGGTCAAGACGCATCTCCCGATATAGGCCACGCCCATTTGCGCCAGGATAGATTTTCCGCCATCTTGAATTTTCTCCAAAACACACTTTTTGTTCCTTTTCCGACATATTTTCTTCAAATTGCACAAAAAACGGTACACATGATCTATGAACCCATGCAATGAACATACTCAAGGGATATTGCGATAGTCCATTACGTTTGTTCGTAACGTGCTTCCAAAGTTAGCGAAAGGGGCCCGTTTTGCAAACAATAGCCATAAATCACAAACAAAAGGTCCAGTCAACACTGAATTTCAACCACAGGTCGGGGGTGGCATACTCAACGATCCCCAAAAGCATTTCCAATTGGCCACATGGTGGCGCTATAACGGACCACTTGCCTCGTAACTCTTGAACCATAGGTCGGAGAATTAAAATTCTTTTTTCCCTGGATTCCTTGGGTCACGACGCATCTCTCCATATAGGACACGCCAATTTGCACATGGGAAGATTTTTCACCATTTCAAATTTTCTCCAAAACACACTTTTTGCTCCTTTTCCTACATATTTTCTTCAAATGTCTTAAAAACCGGTACACATGATCTATGAAGCCACGCGATAAACATAGTCAAAGGATATGTCGATAGTCCGTACCGTTCGTTCGTAACGCGCTTCCAAAGTTAGCGGGAGGGGCACGTTTCGCAAACGATAGCCATAAATCACAAACAATAGGTCGAGTCGACACTGAATTTCAACCACAGGTCGGGGGTGGCATACTCAACGGATCCCCAAAAGCATTTCCACTTAGACCCCTAGGGGGCGTCATAAACGCGCGAAACGTAACCGTTTCATGCCGGAACGCGTTTTTCACGGGGACCGACCCTCTCACAACGAAACACGGGCGACTTGGCGGATTGTCTCACCGTCCAAACCGCTGCACAAGGTCGCGCACTGCAGGCACACTTGTCAAAATTGACTCTGTCAATTCTAGTTAAGTGTGCCTATGCATAGCATGGGACACTTATTGTTCTCGCTCATATTTATTTATGTCTGTCCATACGATTCCCCAAAGTTTGGCACGCTATTCCTCCCACAGTTTTTGCAACACACACTCGCGCCATATGTCAAATCGACCGGCTTACTCGGGAATGGTGTGCTATTAAGTTGCTAAGAGAAAGGTTCTATAGTTTAATTGATATTAATTTATTAGTGCATTAATTTCTCCCCATTGACTTATAATGGGAATGGCAAAAACTCACATTCAATTAATTTTCTCTCGCAAACCATAGGGCCTACAGTTTCAACACTTGGAGAGGAGGTTCATAATGATTTCAAGGATTAAATAAAAAATAATAGTGTCATTTGGCCTCATGGTGGCGCTATAACAGCCCACTTTACGTTTTGGCCTGTAACTGTTGAACCGTAGGTCGGAAAATTAAAATTCTTTTTTCCCTGGATCCCTTGGGTCAAGACGCATCTCCCGATATAGGCCACGCCCATTTGCGCCAGGATAGATTTTCCGCCATCTTGAATTTTCTCCAAAACACACTTTTTGTTCCTTTTCCGACATATTTTCTTCAAATTGCACAAAAAACGGTACACATGATCTATGAACCCATGCAATGAACATACTCAAGGGATATTGCGATAGTCCATTACGTTCGTTCGTAACGCGCTTCCAAAGTTAGCGGGAGGGGCCCGTTTTGCAAACAATAGCCATAAATCACAAACAAAAGGTCCAGTCAACACTGAATTTCAACCACAGGTCGGGGGTGGCATACTCAACGATCCCCAAAAGCATTTCCAATTGGCCACATGGTGGCGCTATAACGGACCACTTGCCTCGTAACTCTTGAACCATAGGTCGGAGAATTAAAATTCTTTTTTCCCTGGATTCCTTGGGTCACGACGCATCTCTCCATATAGGACACGCCAATTTGCACATGGGAAGATTTTTCACCATTTCAAATTTTCTCCAAAACACACTTTTTGCATTTTTTCCTACATATTTTCTTCAAATGTCACAAAAATGGGTACACATGATCTACTAACCCATGCAATGAACATAGTCAAGGGATATGTCTATAGTCCATACCATTCGTTCGTAACGGGCTTCCAGAGTTAGCGGGAGGGGCCCGTTTTGCAAATAATAGCCATAAATCACAAACAAAACGTTGAGTCAGCAATGAATTTCAACCACAGGCTGCGGGTGGCTTACTCAAGGAATCCCCAAAAGCGTTTCCAATTCGACCCGTAGGGGGCGTCACAAACGCGCAAAACGTAATTGTCCCCATTGACTTATAATGGGAGAAAGCAGAAATTCACATTCAAGTATTTTTCTTTCGCAAAGCATAGGGGCTACAGTTTCAAACCTTGCAGAGGAGATTCATAATGATTTTAAGAATAAATCAAAAAATAATTACATCACTCATCCTCATGGTGGCGCTATAACGGCCCACTTTACGTTTTGCCCCGTAACTCTTGAACCGTAGATCGGAAAATTAAAATTTTCTTTTCCGTGGATTCCTTGGGTCAAGACGCATCTCTCGATATAGGCCACGCCCATTTGCGTAGGGATAGATTTTCCGCCATCTTGAATTTTCTCCAAAACACACTTTTTGCTCCTTTTCCTACATATTTTCTTCAAATGTCTTAAAAACCGGTACACTTGATCTATGAAGCCACGCGATAAACATAGTCAAAGGATATTTCGATAGTCCGTACCGTTCGTTCGTAACGCGCTTCCAAACTTAGCGGGAGGGGCACGTTTCGCAAACAATAGCCATAAATCACAAACAATAGGTCGAGTCAACACCGAATTTCAACCACAGGTCGGGGGTGGCATACTCAACGGATCCCCAAAAGCATTTCCACTTCGACCCCTAGGGGGCGTCACAAACGCGCGAAACGTAACCGTTTCGTGCCAGAACGCGTTTTTCACGGGGACCGACCCTCTCGCAACGAAACGCGGACGACTCGGCGGACGGTCTCACCGTC
Source organism: Nannobrachium achirus (assembly GCF_963921795.1). Lineage (NCBI taxonomy): Eukaryota > Metazoa > Chordata > Actinopteri > Myctophiformes > Myctophidae > Nannobrachium > Nannobrachium achirus. The sequence continues at coordinate 46,014,315 of NC_137814.1, read as the reverse complement.
CGAACCGCCGCACGAGGTCGCGCGTTTAGCGCGCTGCAGGCACACTTGTCAAAATTGACTCTGTCAATTCTAGTTAAGTGTGCCTATGCATAGCATGGGCAGACTTATTGTTATCGCTCATATTTATTTATTTATTTACTTACTTAAGTCTGTCCATACTTTTCCCCAAAGTTTGGCACGCTACTCCTCCCACAGTTTTCGCACCACACACTCGCGCCATATGTCAAATGGACCGGCTTACTCGGGAATGGTGTGCTATCAAGTTGCTAAGAGAAAGGTTCTATAGTTTAATTGATATTAATTTATTAGTGAATTAATTTTCCCCATTGACTTATAATGGGAATCGCATTCAATTATTTTTCTCTCGCAAACCATAGGGGCTACAGTTTCAAGACTTGGAGAGGAGGTTCATAATGATTGTAAGAATTAATCAAAAAATAATTACATCACTCGGCCTCATGGTGGCGCTATAACGGCCAACTTTACGTTTTGCCCCGTAACTCTTGAACCGTAGGTCGGAAAATGAAAATTATTTTTTCCCTGGATTCCTTGGGTCATGACGCATCTCCCCATATAGGCCACGCCCATTTGCGTATGGATAGATTTTCCGCCATCTTGAATTTTGTCCAAAACACACTTTTTGCTCCTTTTCCTACATATTTTCTTCAAATGTCTTAAAAACCGGTACACATGATCTATGAAGCCACGCGATAAACATAGTCAAAGGATATTTCGATAGTTCGTACCGTTCGTTCGTAACGTGCTTCCAAAGTTAGCGGGAGGGGCAAGTTTCGCAAACGATAGCCATAAATCACAAACAATAGGTCGAGTCAACACTGAATTTCAACCACAGGTCGGGGGTGGCATACTCAACGAATCCCCAAAAGCATTTCCACTTCGACCCCTAGGGGGCGTCACAAACGCGCGAAACGTAACCGTTTCGTGCCAGAACGCGTTTTTCGAGGGGACCGACCCTCTCAAAACGACACACGGACGACTCGGCAGACTGTCTCACAGTCCGAACCGCCGCACAAGGTCGCGCATTTAGCGCGCTGCAGGCACACTTGTCAAAATTGACTCCGTCAATTCTAGTTAAGTGTGCCTATGCATAGCATGGGCAGACTTATTGTTATCACTCATACTTAAGCCAGACACACACACACACATGTATTTCCCCAAAGTTTGGCACGCTACTCCTCCCACAGTTTTTGCACCACACACTCGCGCCATATGTCAAATCGACCGGCTTACGCGGGAATCGTGTGCTATCAACTTGCTAAGAGAAAGGTTCTATAGTTTAATTGATATGAATTTATTAGTGAATTAATTAACCCTTACCTGTCCCCATTGACTTATAATGGGAAATCGCATTCAATTATTTTTCTCTCGCAAACCATAGGGGCTACAGTTTCAAGACTCGGAGAGGAGGTTCATAATGATTACAAGGAATAAATAAAAAATAATAGCGTCAATTGGCCTCATGGTGGCGCTATAACAGCCCAGTGTACGTTTTGGCCTGTAACTGTTGAACCGTAGGTCGGAAAATTAAACTTATTTTTTCCCCGGATTCCTTGGGCCAATACGCATCTCCCCATATAGGCCACGCCCATTTGCGCCAGGATAGATTTTCCGCCATCTTGAATTTTCTCCGAAACACACTTTTTGCTCCTTTTCCTACATATTTTCTTCAAATGTCTTAAAAACCAGTACACATGATCTATGAAGCCACGCGATAAACATAGTCAAAGGATATTTCGATAGTTCTTACCGTTCGTTCGTAACGCGCTTCCAAAGTTAGCGGGAGGGGCCCGTTTCGCAAACAATAGCCATAACTAACAAACAAAAGGTCGGGTCAACACCGAATTTCACCCAAAGGTCGGGGGTGGCATACTCTACGTATCACGTAAAGCATTTCCACTTCGACCCGTAGGGGGCGTCACAAGCGCGCGAAACGTAACCCTTTCGGGCCAAAACGCGTTTTTCACGGGGAACGACCCTCTCACAACGAAACGCAGACGACTCGGCGGATGGTCTCACGGTCCGAACCGCTGCACGAGGTCGCGCATTTAGCGAGCTGCACTGCAGGCACACTTGTCAAAATTGACTCTGTCAATTATAGTATTTATTTAAGTCTTTCTGTCCATACTTTTCCCCAAAGTTTGGCACGCTACTCCTCCCACAGTTTTTGCACCACACACTCGCGCCATATGTCAAATCGACCGGCTTACGCGGGAATCGTGTGCTATCAAGTTGCTAAGAGAAAGGTTCTATAGTTTAATTGATATGAATTTATTAGTGAATTAATTTTCCCCATCGACTTATAATGGGAATCGCATTCAATTATTTTTCTCTCGCAAACCATAGGAGCTACAGTTTCAAGACTTGGAGAGGATGTTCATAATGATAGTAAGAATTAATCAAAAAATAATTACATCACTCGGCCTCATGGTGGCGCTATAACGGCCAACTTTACGTTTTGCCCCGTAACTCTTGAACCCTAGGTCGGAAAATAAAAATTATTTTTTCCCTGGATTCCTTGGGTCATGACGCATCTCCCCATATAGGCCCCGCCCATTTGCGTAGGGATAGATTTTCCGCCATCTTGAATTTTGTCCAAAACACACTTTTTGCTCCTTTTCCTACATATTTTCTTCAAATGTCTTAAAAACCGGTACACATGATCTATGAAGCCATGCGATATACATAGTCAAAGGATATTTCGATAGTTCGTACCGTTCGTTCGTAACGCGCTTCCAAAGTTAGCGGGAGGGGCCCGTTTGGCAAAAAATTGCCCTAACTCACAAACAATAGGTCGAGTCACCACCGAATTTCAACCACAGGTCGGGGGTGGCATACTCAACGGATCCCCAAAAGCATTTCCACTTCGACCCCTAGGGGGCGTCACAAACGCGCCAAACGTAAACATATTACTTAGACAAAATCTCTGGACTTTGAGCTTTAACTCAAAAAACACCATAATAGTTCTGTTCAATATTACAATGGGAATCCATTAAGAATGTCTTACTCTACCTCTGATAACATCTTTGTAAGATTTTACTGTACAAAAGTGGAGTAATATAGCTTTAAAGTCACTACAAAAACACATTATTTAGAGAAAATCTCTGTACTTTGAGCTTTAACTGAAAAAACAACATAATAGTTCTGTCCACTATTCCAATGGGAATCCCATAAGAATGTCTTACTATGCCTATGATAACATTTTGGTAAGATTTGACTATACAAAGGTGGAGTAATATAGCTTTAAAGTCACTACAAAAACATGTTACTTAGTCAAAATCTCTGGACTTTGAGATTTAACTGAAAAAACACCATAATAGTTCTGTTCACTATTACAACGGCAATCCCCTAAGAACGTCCTACTGTACCTCTGATAACATCTTTGTAACATTTTACTGTACAAAAGTGGAGTAAGATAGCTTTAAAGTCAATCCAAAAACACATTACTTAGAGAACATATCTGGACTTTGAGATTTTAAATCACACACAATAGGTCGAGTCAACACAGAATTTCAACCACAGGTCGCGGGTGGCATACTCAACAAATCCCCAAAAGCATTTCCACTTCGACCCAAACGTAACCGTTTCGTGCCAGAACGCGTTTTTCACGGGGACCGACCCTCTCACAACGAAACACGGGCGACTTGGCGGATTGTCTCACCGTCCAAACCGCTGCACAAGGTCGCGCACAGCAGGCACACTTGTCAAAATTGACTCTGTCAATTCTAGTTAAGTGTGCCAATGCTATGCATTGGCAGACTTATTGTTATCGCTCAAAAAAACTTCGGCACGCTACTAGTCCCGCACCATTTACGCCACCCCCGCAATACATACATCAAAACGTGCGGCTCGGCCGGGAATGGTGTGCTATCAACTCTCTTTCCGATCCGCCTTACAATGGCGACGTAATCGGCAAAAAACACTTTTGATATTGATCAGGGTAAAGCCTACCACCAAAATGGGAGAATGCAAAAATTCACATTCAAGTATTTTTCTCTCGCAAACCATATGGGATACAGTTTCAAAACTCGGAGAGGAGATTCATAATAATTTTAAGAATAAATCGTTAAATAATTACATCACTCGGCCTCATGGTGGCGCTATAACAGCCCAGTTTACGTTTTGCCCCGTAACTCTTGAACCGTAGATCGGAAAATTAAAATTATTTTTTCCCAGGATTCCTTGGGTCATGACGCATCTCCCCATATAGGCCCCGCCCATTTGCGTAGGGATAGATTTTCCGCCATCTTTAATTTTCTCCAAAACACACTTTTTGCTCCTTTTCCTACATATTTTCGTCAAATGTCTTAAAAACCGGTACACATGATCTATGAAGCCATCCAATAAACATAGTCAAAGGATATTTCGATAGTCCATACCGTTCTTTCGTAACGCGCTTCCAAAGTTGGCGGGAGGGGCACGTTTGGCAAACGATAGCCATAAATCACAAACAATAGGTCGAGTCAACACTGCATTTCAACCACAGGTCGGGGGTGGCATACTCAACGAATCCCCAAAAGCATTTCCACTTCGACCCCTAGGGGGCGTCACAAACGCGCCAGACGTAACCGTTTCGTGCCAGAACGCGTTTTTCACGGGGACCGACCCTCTCACAACGAAACGCGGACGACTCGGCGGACGGTCTCACGGTCCGAACCGCCGCACGAGGTCGCGCATTTATGGAGCTGCACTGCAGGCACACTTGTCAAAATTGACCATGTCAATTCTAGTTAAGTGTGCCTATGCATAGCATTGGCAGACTTATTGCAATCGCTCATATTTATTTATTAAGTGTGCCTATGCATAGCATGGGCAGACTTATTGTTATCGCTCATATTTACTTACTTAAGTCTGTCCATACTTTTCCCCAAAGTTTGGCACGCTACTCCTCCCACAGTTTTTGCACCACACACTCGCGCCATATGTCAAATCGACCGGCTTACTCGGGAATGGTGTGCTATCAAGTTGCTAAGAGAAAGGTTCTATAGTTTAATTGATATTAATTTATTAGTGAATTAATTTTCCCCATTGACTTATAATGGGAATCGCATTCAATTATTTTTCTCTCGCAAACCATAGGGGCTACAGTTTCAAGACTTGGAGAGGAGGTTCATAATGATTGTAAGAATTAATCAAAAAATAATGACATCACTCGGCCTCATGGTGGCGCTATAACGGCCAACTTTACGTTTTGCCCCGTAACTCTTGAACCGTAGGTCGGAATATTAAAATTAGTTTTTCCCTGGATTCCTTGGGTCCAGACGCATCTCCCGATATAGGCCACGCCCATTTGCGTATGGGTAGATTTTCCGCCATCTTGAATTTTCTCCAAAACACACTTTTTGCTCCTTTTCCTACATATTTTCTTCAAATGTCTCAAAAACTGGTACACATGATCTATGAAGCCACGCGATAAACATAGTCAAAGGATATGTCGATAGTCCGTACCGTTCGTTCGTAACGCGCTTCCAAAGTTAGCGGGAGTGGCACGTTTCGCAAACGATAGCCATAAATCACAAACAATAGGTCGAGTTGACACTGAATTTCAACCACAGGTCGGGGGTGGCATACTCAACGGATCCCCAAAAGCATTTCCACTTCGACCCCTAGGGGGCGTCACAAACGCGCGAAACGTAACCGTTTCGTGCCAGAACGCGTTTTTCACGGGGACCGACCCTCTCACGACGAAACGCAGACGACTCGGCGGACGGTCTCACAGTCCGAACCTTCGCACAAGGTCGCGCATTTAGCGAGCTGCAGGCACACTTGTCAAAATTGACTCTGTCAATTCTAGTATTTAAGTCTGTCCATACTTTTCCCCAAAGTTTGGCACGCTACTCCTCCCACAGTTTTTCCACCACACACTCGCGCCATATGTCAAATCGACCGGCTTACTCGGGAATGGTGTGCTATCAAGTTGCTAAGAGAAAGGTTCTATAGTTTAATTGATATTAATTTATTAGTGAATTAATTTTCCCCATTGACTTATAATGGGAATCGCATTCAATTGTTTTTCTCTCGCAAACCATAGGGGCTACAGTTTCAAGACTTGGAGAGGAGGTTCATAATGATTGTAAGAATTAATCAAAAAATAATGACATCACTCGGCCTCATGGTGGCGCTATAACGGCCAACTTTACGTTTTGCCCCGTAACTCTTGAACCGTAGGTCGGAAAATGAAAATTATTTTTTCCCTGGATTCCTTGGGTCATGACGCATCTCCCCATATAGGCCACGCCCATTTGCGTATGGATAGATTTTCCGCCATCTTGAATTTTGTCCAAAACACACTTTTTGCTCCTTTTCCTACATATTTTCTTCAAATGTCTTAAAAACCGGTACACATGATCTATGAAGCCAGGCGATAAACATAGTCAAAGGATATTTTGATTGTCAATACCGTTTGTTCGTAACGCGCTTCCAAAGTTAGCGGGAGGGGCCCGTTTCACAAACGATAACCATAAATCACAAACAATAAGTCGAGTCACCACGGAATTTCAACCACAGGTCGGGGGTGGCATACTCAACGAATCCCCAAAAGCATTTCCACTTCGACCCCTAGGGGGCGTCACAAACGCGCCAAACGTAACCGTTTCGTGGCAGAACGCGTTTCAGACACAGGCATTGCGATTGAGCTGTGCTGTACTTTACTGCACTGTATTGTACTGTACCGTACCGTACTGTATTGTACTCTGTCTTCTGTACTGTACTGTACTGTACTGTACCTTACTTTGCTGTAGTGTACTGTACCTTACCGTATTGTAGTGTACTGTATCTTCTGTACTGTCTGTGCTGTAGCTTACTGTGCTGTAGTGTACTGTACCTTACCGTACTGTAGTGTGCTGTACGTTACTGTATTGTAGTGTACTGTGTCTTCTGTACTGTACTGTATGGTAGTGTACTGTACTTTTATGGTACCGTTCTGTGCCTTACTGTAGTGAACTGTAAAAGTGTTATGGAAATTCCAGATATTATTATGTATCTGTCTATGTATACCCCAAGATTCCAATCTTTATATTATGTATCCGTCTATGTATACAGAAATAGCAAGTCTAGGCCCTGGCCCCTAAGCAGACAGTTGTTTGTCAGTTGTGGAATTGTCCGTGGTGGAAGTATAAAACATTTGGACTATAGTCGGCTCAACAGCAGCAGTTCTGCCCACGTCAGTGACTTTTTCTGATGGTCCGTGCAGTTATGTAATCTGTAGCCTATGCCTTTCAAGTTTCAATTGGTACAGTGTCTAGCCTAATTAATGGACCATGCTTTTTTACCTGTTGTGTGAGGCGATGGTGTGAGTGAGTGGATAATATTAATGTGTTGGTTGGCGGTTCTGATATAGTAATGAACTGGATGGTAGTGTACTGTACTTTATGGTACTGTTCTGTGGTCACAAACGCGCCAAACGTAACCGTTTCGTGGCAGAACGCGTTTCAGACACAGGCATTGCGATTGAGCTGTGCTGTACTTTACTGCACTGTATTGTACTGTACCGTACCGTACTGTATTGTACTCTGTCTTCTGTACTGTACTGTACTGTACTGTACCTTACTTTGCTGTAGTGTACTGTACCTTACCGTATTGTAGTGTACTGTATCTTCTGTACTGTCTGTGCTGTAGCTTACTGTGCTGTAGTGTACTGTACCTTACCGTACTGTAGTGTGCTGTACGTTACTGTATTGTAGTGTACTGTGTCTTCTGTACTGTACTGTATGGTAGTGTACTGTACTTTTATGGTACCGTTCTGTGCCTTACTGTAGTGAACTGTAAAAGTGTTATGGAAATTCCAGATATTATTATGTATCTGTCTATGTATACCCCAAGATTCCAATCTTTATATTATGTATCCGTCTATGTATACAGAAATAGCAAGTCTAGGCCCTGGCCCCTAAGCAGACAGTTGTTTGTCAGTTGTGGAATTGTCCGTGGTGGAAGTATAAAACATTTGGACTATAGTCGGCTCAACAGCAGCAGTTCTGCCCACGTCAGTGACTTTTTCTCGGCTTACTCGGGAATGGTGTGCTATCAAGTTGCTAAGAGAAAGGTTCTATAGTTTAATTGATATTAATTTATTAGTGAATTAATTTTCCCCATTGACTTATAATGGGAATCGCATTCAATTGTTTTTCTCTCGCAAACCATAGGGGCTACAGTTTCAAGACTTGGAGAGGAGGTTCATAATGATTGTAAGAATTAATCAAAAAATAATGACATCACTCGGCCTCATGGTGGCGCTATAACGGCCAACTTTACGTTTTGCCCCGTAACTCTTGAACCGTAGGTCGGAAAATGAAAATTATTTTTTCCCTGGATTCCTTGGGTCATGACGCATCTCCCCATATAGGCCACGCCCATTTGCGTATGGATAGATTTTCCGCCATCTTGAATTTTGTCCAAAACACACTTTTTGCTCCTTTTCCTACATATTTTCTTCAAATGTCTTAAAAACCGGTACACATGATCTATGAAGCCAGGCGATAAACATAGTCAAAGGATATTTTGATTGTCAATACCGTTTGTTCGTAACGCGCTTCCAAAGTTAGCGGGAGGGGCCCGTTTCACAAACGATAACCATAAATCACAAACAATAAGTCGAGTCACCACGGAATTTCAACCACAGGTCGGGGGTGGCATACTCAACGAATCCCCAAAAGCATTTCCACTTCGACCCCTAGGGGGCGTCACAAACGCGCCAAACGTAACCGTTTCGTGGCAGAACGCGTTTCAGACACAGGCATTGCGATTGAGCTGTGCTGTACTTTACTGCACTGTATTGTACTGTACCGTACCGTACTGTATTGTACTCTGTCTTCTGTACTGTACTGTACTGTACTGTACCTTACTTTGCTGTAGTGTACTGTACCTTACCGTATTGTAGTGTACTGTATCTTCTGTACTGTCTGTGCTGTAGCTTACTGTGCTGTAGTGTACTGTACCTTACCGTACTGTAGTGTGCTGTACGTTACTGTATTGTAGTGTACTGTGTCTTCTGTACTGTACTGTATGGTAGTGTACTGTACTTTTATGGTACCGTTCTGTGCCTTACTGTAGTGAACTGTAAAAGTGTTATGGAAATTCCAGATATTATTATGTATCTGTCTATGTATACCCCAAGATTCCAATCTTTATATTATGTATCCGTCTATGTATACAGAAATAGCAAGTCTAGGCCCTGGCCCCTAAGCAGACAGTTGTTTGTCAGTTGTGGAATTGTCCGTGGTGGAAGTATAAAACATTTGGACTATAGTCGGCTCAACAGCAGCAGTTCTGCCCACGTCAGTGACTTTTTCTGATGGTCCGTGCAGTTATGTAATCTGTAGCCTATGCCTTTCAAGTTTCAATTGGTACAGTGTCTAGCCTAATTAATGGACCATGCTTTTTTACCTGTTGTGTGAGGCGATGGTGTGAGTGAGTGGATAATATTAATGTGTTGGTTGGCGGTTCTGATATAGTAATGAACTGGATGGTAGTGTACTGTACTTTATGGTACTGTTCTGTGGTCACAAACGCGCCAAACGTAACCGTTTCGTGGCAGAACGCGTTTCAGACACAGGCATTGCGATTGAGCTGTGCTGTACTTTACTGCACTGTATTGTACTGTACCGTACCGTACTGTATTGTACTCTGTCTTCTGTACTGTACTGTACTGTACTGTACCTTACTTTGCTGTAGTGTACTGTACCTTACCGTATTGTAGTGTACTGTATCTTCTGTACTGTCTGTGCTGTAGCTTACTGTGCTGTAGTGTACTGTACCTTACCGTACTGTAGTGTGCTGTACGTTACTGTATTGTAGTGTACTGTGTCTTCTGTACTGTACTGTATGGTAGTGTACTGTACTTTTATGGTACCGTTCTGTGCCTTACTGTAGTGAACTGTAAAAGTGTTATGGAAATTCCAGATATTATTATGTATCTGTCTATGTATACCCCAAGATTCCAATCTTTATATTATGTATCCGTCTATGTATACAGAAATAGCAAGTCTAGGCCCTGGCCCCTAAGCAGACAGTTGTTTGTCAGTTGTGGAATTGTCCGTGGTGGAAGTATAAAACATTTGGACTATAGTCGGCTCAACAGCAGCAGTTCTGCCCACGTCAGTGACTTTTTCTGATGGTCCGTGCTGCAGGCACACTTGTCAAAATTGACTCTGTCAATTCTAGTTGTTATCACTCATACTTAAGCCAGACATGCACACACACACACACACATGTATTTCCCCAAAGTTTGGCACGCTACTCCTCCCACAGTTTTTGCACCACACACTCGCGCCATATGTCAAATCGACCGGCTTACGCGGGAATCGTGTGCTATCAACTTGCTAAGAGAAAGGTTCTATAGTTTAATTGATATGAATTTATTAAGAAATTAATTAACCCTTACCTGTCCCCATTGACTTATAATGGGAATCGCATTCAATAATTTTTCTCTCGCAAACCATAGGGGCTACAGTTTCAAGACTCAGAGAGGAGGTTCATAATGATTACAAGGAATAAATAAAAAATAATAGCGTCATTTGGCCTCATGGTGGCGCTATAACAGCCCAGTGTACGTTTTGGCCTGTAACTGTTGAACCGTAGGTCGGAAAATTAAACTTATTTTTTCCCCGGATTCCTTGGGCCAAGACGCATCTCCCCATATAGGCCACGCCCATTTGCGCCAGGATAGATTTTCCGCCATCTTGAATGTTCTCCGAAACACACTTTTTGCTCCTTTTCCTACATATTTTCTTCAAATGTCTTAAAAACCGGTACACGTGATCTATGAAGCCACGCGATAAACATAGTCAAAGGATATTTCGATAGTCTATACCGTTCATTCGTAACGTGCTTCCAAAGTTAGCGGGAGGGGCCCGTTTTGCAAACAATAGCCATAAATCACAAACAAAAGGTCCATTCAACACTGAATTTCAACCACAGTTCGGGGGTGGCATACTCAACGAATCCCAAAAAGCATTTCCACTTGGCCACATGGTGGCGCTATAACGGACCGCTTGCCTCGTAACTCTTGAACCGTAGGTCACAGAATTACAATTATTTTTTCCCTGGATTCCTTGGGTCACGACGCATCTCTCCATATAGGATACGCCAATTTGCACATGGGAAGATTTTCCGCCATCTTGAATTTTCTCCTAAACACACTTTTTACTCCTTTTGCTACAAATTTTCTTCAAATGTCGTAAAAACCGGTACATTTGATCTTTAAAGCCATGCGATAAACATAGTCAAAGGATATCTCGATAATCCGTACCGTTCGTTCGTAACACGCTTCCAAAGTTAGCGGGAGGGGCCCGTTCGCTAACAATAGCCATAAATCACAAACAATACGTCGAGTCAACACTGAATTTCAACCATGGGTCGGGGGTGGCATACTCAACCGATCCCCAAAAGCATTTCCACTTCGACCCCTAGGGGGCAACACAAACGCGCAAAACGTAACCGTTTCGTGCCGGAACGCGTTTTTCACGGGGACAGACCCTCTCACAACGAAACACAGACAACTTGGCGGATGGTCTCACCGTCCAAACCGCTACACAAGGTCGTGCATTTGCAGGCACACTTGTCAAAATTGACTCTGTCAATTCTAGTTGTTTATATGGTGTCAACTTACTCAAGGAGACTCAAGTGCTTCAGGTACTTCCATCCATATTATATTTCAGTTATAAAGCATCATTTATCACACTAGCCTAATAAGCCTATATTTCCAATACTCCTTTAGAAAAAAGAAGAACATGCCTTTGGATGAACAGCTGTAATCATTAGACTTAGTGGGAAATTCCCACTATTTAAGTAGGACTATAAGTCTTAAGGTTACAGTGGGATTGACATTACTTAAAATTCTGTTACCATGATTCACATCACAGAAAGTAGGCTTTTTTTTTTACTTGTGGCATTAAAAGACATGATGACCTTTCACAAATTAGCCTACAATTCATCTGTTCTAATAAAAATGTAATTCCTAAGCAAAAGTCCCAAGAAATCCTATTTAGCATAAATTCTATTGGAAAAAAAACTTTTCCATTGCCATGTAAAGAAAGAAAGAAAAAAAAAAGTCTGATTTAGTACTGTCCATGACAGTGTTTTACATGTGACATGGAGTTGGATGTATATCATAATGCTGTAGGCTAGTGCATGTCCATAAAAAATCACACCCGTGTGAACTGAGCGGTGGTTCTGCCCCCCCCCCCCCCCCCCGTGTGTGTGTGTGTGTGTGTGTGTGTGTGTGTGTGTGTGTGTGTGTGTGTGTGTGTGTGTGTGGGGCCTGGACAACAGCGCCCCTCCCTTAACATGTGTGGTCTGAAAAGGTACTACACAGGCTTGAGGCTACATACAGACCCACCCACCCACATACAAACAAACAAACAAACATACCTACACACACGGCCACGCTATGGAGACGGTGTGACCACCGCTCAAAAATCCTAACCATTAAGCCTGAGTTATAGCCTACTTCTTAGTTGCGTACCAGTGTGTTGCACCAAAAATAGCCTGTCTACAAGCTCACATAGCATTTTCCTTGTATATACTTACTGTTTGTTTAGACTTACTGTTATCTTTTTCTTTTCTTTATATCTACTGCATAGTACTGTGTTCTATTTGTCTGTCATTCAATGTTATATATCCCCTGCCCCTTCCTTGTATATACTTACTGTTTGTTTAGACTTACTGTTATCTTTTTCTTTTCTTTATATCTACTGCATAGTACTGTGTTCTATTTGTCTGTCATTCAATGTTATATGAGATACTTAAATGGTTTCCTGTTGAAATAAGCTTAGTCTTTTCATGGATCTCCTTTTAGTAGACCTTGTACCAGTGAACTGTACCGTCATGAATCTGTACATTTTCCTATGCAAACTTCTAATAAAGCCTTCAATCAATCAATCAATCAACATGCACCACAATGCCTTACAAGAAGTAAAACCGGCTACCATGCTACAGTAGAGGCCTGCATGCCACCATGCAGCCGGGATTCAACTGCTCATGGCCGTGCATAATGCACATGCAAGCAGAGTGGGTGGAGGATAAAGCGGTCCATGGCAGTCACCTCCTGTCCGTCATGATAGGTGACGTAAAAAAAAAAAAAAAAAAAAAAAAACAATGCCACCAGTCAGTCTTCCTACCTACCTACCTACAGTACCTACAGTACCTACAGTACGATCTACCTACCTGTCCGTCCTACCTACCTACGTACCTACCTACCTACCTACCTACCTACCTACCTACCTACTTACCTATACTACCTACCTACCTACCTACCCACCCCATCCATCCATCCATCCATCCATCCATCCATCCATCCATCCATGCATTTGTTGTGGACATAACGAGGACCCGCTTTCAGGGCAGGAATTTCATGGAGGCCATGAAGGCCATAGCGGTCGTTGCCCCTCAGTTTGGCCGTGTGCCCCTCAAACCAATATGGCATGACCTGAGGCCACAGTGGCCTTAATGCCCCAGCTGACTGTACCACTTTCTCCTCTGTCTCTTTCTGGTCAATATGTAGACAGTAGACACCGGTGTCTCTTTCTTGTCATGTGGACACCAGTGTCTTTTGTTGAGATTCTGAAATTTTAACTCCCCCGGGGCCCCATCTTTAAACCAATCCAGTGACTTAGATTGGTGCAGGGCTGAGCATGGATCAGATTGTAAATACCATCATTTATCTATTTCACTGCAGATTCGTTTATCATCCCTAACCCTTAAATTCAACAAATTCTTTCATTGGACTAAAATCTTGTTTTATTTGATGGCCTTTCTGCCCTGGCATTTGGCCTATGTGCCCTCAAAAAAAATTGACAACACCAAAGGCCAAGTGTCCTTGCCCCTAAAATGATGAAATTCCAGGCCTGCCCGCTTTCATATGTGTTAACTAAATGACAAATGACAATAGTGATTAAGAGTTGCAGTGGAATGAGAACTGATAATGTCCACCTATGGAATGGCTGACTCAAGTCAGCAGCCAGACAGGAGGCTACATGAGCCAAGCCAGCTGCCCAGACTAGAGTGTGAATGGTGCCAGTCAATGGTGGGTTCAAACAGCCAGGTTCCAGTTCAGGGCCCATCACAGAAGACCTGTGCAGCCATGTGGGAGCTCATTCAGCAGATCAAGGAGGGTCTCTCCCCCACACAGAGCTATGGGACCTACTCATCACATTCACTACCCACAACGAGGACTGTACCTGGACCACACTGGTCCAACGTGAGATGGACACCGGGTATAATCAACCCATCTGTCTTCGCCCATGGCAACTGCCCTTAGCAAAAGAGTGCAACAGCAAACAGAAGGTGTGGGCAACGGCAGCGGCAGGATATTCATTGAACCCGCCAACAGCCCCTGAGCGCTTTCTGGTGCGTGAATAGGACAATAACTGGAGGTTCTGTGTGGATTACTGGCAGCTAAACTTTGTGACCCATAAGGATTCTTATACCGCTTCCCCTCATTGATGATGCACTGGACCACATCACTCCAGCTGGTTCAGCTCACAGTGCAGATAGAGCTATCTCCTGAGGCTGAGCCCAAGGCCTCTGAAACGCCCCCCTTCTACCTTCGAGCAGTTGACGGAGTCCTGGCCAGGGTCCCTCAAAACCGCTGTGTGGTCTGGTCTTCCTCTGTGACCTTTTCGCCCATGCACACACTGGATTTCAAGGTAGCTTTGGCCAGGGCTGAAAAAATAAATAAGAGGACAAACTACAGGCAGCAATAAGTAACTAATAAAGAAATAAAGAGTATAAGAGCATCAAGAGTGTAAAGTGTGTCAGTGTGTACACTACAGTGTTTAGAAGTTGGTATAGCATTATGTGAGCAAAACACTATGTAAATATACAGTATACAGACAATTTAAAATATAAACAGAATATACTCCATTCAATAGCATGTGCTTAAGAGTAGCAATTTTGAGCAAGATAAAATCCAAATACATACAATTCATTATGTGCAAGAATCAATTCATTATGTGCAAGAGAATTGTCCCCCCCCACCCCCCCAAAAAAAAGAAAGAAAAGAAAAGCAATGGAAGAAGATCTGACGTGTGTGCTATGCTCTGTTGTGACTGTGAGCGAGTATTTACAGATGAAAGACATTTGTCATTGTTAAGGCCTCTGTTAGCCTGAGGGAAAGCAAAACTCTGCGCTTATAGTAACTTTGTGATCTGCACAAACAGCCCAGAGCTGAGATAGTGTGTGAGTCCTTTTAAATCCTTAAAGGCCCGTGCACACTGGGCCGAGCCCGGGGCCGATTCCCCGGGGCCGATTGTCGGGATGATCCCCCGGGAAAATCGTTCGGTCGACCCCCGGCTCCGAGTTCTGATCTCATGCAATATCGCATCTCGTCTGGGGGGCCTCTTAGGTCTGTTGAAACACCTTCTGATGTATGAGTCCTGCAGGGATGGGAGTTCATTCCCCATGGTGCACTTAGCTGCACCGGGAGAAGCCATATTCCTGAACCAAACACTAAACAGTGAAAGCCCTCACCAGAATGCTCTGAGTGGTAGCCGAGCAGAAAGATGTAAGGACTTTCTGATATTTTGAAATGTCTCTGCTGTCTGAGGTGGAACAGTCGAGAACTTTGCCTTCTGGTTAAGCTCTCTTTTTGTCACAACACATGCAATAAGGCAAAACTCAGATTCTCTGGCTTATCTCATGCAACATCCTCGCCTCACTCGAGAATGAGACCACAAAGTAGCTCTGGTCCATAGCGTTAATAGAACTCCACTAATCAGAGCTAAGTCTAACCAAAAAGGTACTTCAGTTGTGGCCTCAATCGTTCCCTACTTGCTTGGAGTGGGCAATCCACCAGCTTCCTGCTGTAACAAGAATGGGGATGTAAAGGGAGAGTGATGAGGGCGTCCAAACCTACTTACTAGTGCAACTGGAACTCCACCAGGTCATCATATGCTCCTCCAAGACACACTGCAGCAGCCTAATTAGGTGTACATACAAGAAACATGACATTGAGTGCTCTTCCGTGTAGCAGCTAAAGATTGGGATGTGCAAATCCATACCAGGCTGCATGTGATGATGATGATGATGATGGTGGTGGTGATGATGATATGCCAAACAACTTACTCTTATGATGACCAGCAATGTTATTTTTACTTAAAAGTTAACATGTTTAAGTTTATTTTCATATGGTACCAACATGTTGATTAGTGTTGACAAATACGTTTTAAGTTATATAAAAAGGGCTATATTAAATAATATGTAAAACTTGTTTTAAATGTATGTTAATCAATTCTGGCATTTACATGGATGCAGTGGCAGTCTTAGTTACCTTAATAGGCCTATACAATTATACTAATATAGTGAGTGATGTTTGTATGACATTAAATGGTACCAGGGTGTGGTTAAGAAACACCTTTGTTTGAAAAATACTTTCTTGGATCTCTTTGAGACTTTTTTAATAAGTTATAGAGGAGACTTTAATGAACAATAACATTTGTCAAGATTTTCTGTTGCGATTTGTGAGATGCTCAACCCTTTTCTAACAAAATACAGTAATGCATTGTAATCCTACGGCCACTAGATGGCAGTAATGGAATGTGCATCAGAAGTCTGAATAGGGAAGCACATTGTCGATATGCTGCATATTAGCCTAGTCATAAAGAAATAATGTTGGTGGTATACAATAATTAACATTTAGGATTCATGAGAACATGATACGCAGTTGTTGTTTATTTGTATATAGCTATACAGTATACATAATAGAAATATGAAAAATCTGATTCCCTTTTGCTACAGAATCAATGTAAACATTTCTGGTTGGTCATTTTCTAACTGTCTCTGATAAAACAGAAAAGAGTGCACAAACACTACCTGTAAACAATGCACCTCACTCTCTTGTAATAAAAAATAAACAAAAAATACAGATTCTTAGGAAGATGCTGAGACAACAAACATGTAAATCGTTGTTGTCGGATGGAACCTTGTATGTCCAAAACCGTTCGTTTTGTAATTATCATTTTTAAAATGATTTAAACTAGTGAAAATAGACAATCTACAAGCACACAATCCCTCGCATCGCGAGGCGTTGTGTGCTTGTAAATCTGCTATTTTCACTAGTTTTGTGCGACAGTCTTGTATGATGAAGCAGGGCTTAACTTAATTTGTACAAAAAAACGTACACATTTGAAACCTGGCGATACAAGGTTTCTGCCCGACAGTGACGAAATGCAGTGTGTGCATGCATGCAACGACAAAAAAGGCGAAAGCAATAGAAAACAGGACATGTTCTGGTAACTGTGTAGATGTCTTTGTTTGTTTGCCACTATAAATGTTGTGCTACTTGGGCAGTTCTCCATGAAGCCTTTTGTCAGGGCCTCAGTGCGCTGTCCAACTCCGGCTCAGTCCATTATCCAGAAGAACTAATAGAGGTACAATTTGATTTTGATTCCTTTGGGCAGTTTATTAGCCTCAAGTGTGATCCATGCTTTATCACTGGCACTGGTATTGTACAGGCAGCGGAGTCATTCCAGAGACAGAGGCTGCACTCTTGTTCCAAAGTCTATAATTTTTGTCCATTTAATTTTATGTACGGCACTTAGCTGACCAGTCTCTAAACCAAGTAGTGAGTCGATTGCGGTTCGGCATCTTGTTTAAGGGCCCTTCATATAGTTTGAATGATCACGAGGCTGTTGTTGGTTGTTGTAGATCACACCTGGGGTGGCAGTGGCTCAGGGGTAGAGTTGCCATCTTAGAACACGGAGGGTTCTAGAAGGGTCCCCAGTTCGATCCCAGGCTCCCACAGAGTTAGTGTCGAAGAGTCCTTGAGCAAGACTCTGTCTGAACCCCTAGTTGCTCCCGGTGAGCAGGCTGGTGCCTTGCATGGTTTCCTCCGCCATTGGTGTATGAATGTGTGTGTAAATGGGTGAATGTAATGCACAATCTCTGTAAAGCGCCGTGGATAAAGGTGCTATATAAATGCACCATTTACCATTTTACACCTGTGATCGGATAGCTGGGTTTCATATCACTTCAATGCAGATCTGTCACATTGAGTTAGTCCCCTCAAAAGCCTGCTATTTGGTGTGTGTCTGTGGTCTTCTAGTCAGACCCACTGGGCTTTGCATCATCATGAGTCCAGGTATATGGAGTAGATCTGGCTGAGGCAGCGGTCGACCCCTCCTGCCTGGAAGAGGAAGCTGTCGTCCGGGCAGGGAGAGGTGGAATAGCCCCCACCCCCAGCCTGGCCCTGGAGGTCCTGCAACAAGTCAAACCCTGAGAAGAGAGGAAACGGTGAGAAGACTTAGAAACAGCTTTTCCCCCCCAAAGCTGTCAAGTAAAAAAGAAAAAGGACAGAATCACTGATTGAATTCTGATATCATATTCCTGCTAAATGTATGCTGTCAAGTGTCAACAGTTTTAAGGTATATTTTTTAAAGATTATAGTACAGAATTTCTAAATTATTATTATTATTATTATTACTACACACATAATTTACTGTAGGTTGTCTAGTGTTGAGGGTGGACTCCACATACATACCTTTCATCTGATCTACGGCAGACTGAGCTGCAGAGTGTGGAGCACAGGGGTTTGTGAGATAGTTGGACGTCTCAAAGCCTCCGTCACCTATTGTTTGTTCCATTTTCCCATCTCCATACAGACAGCCTTACAGGGACAGAGAGGAATGAGTAAAAGTAATAAATTAACGTAAAGAAAAACAGGGGAAATTAGGCGCATGAGGGAGAAAAACAGGTGTGACATTATCAGTAAGGTAAGAAATACATTTAAATTCGTAACGTGTCATCCTCAGACCCAATAACTTAACAATTAATTGCAAAAAACAAAACAGTAAATGCGCAAGAGGCCATTAACATTGACAATTATCTGCTCTTTGATGGTTTCCGCACCTTGCTGTTCTGACAGAAGTTCCTGTTGGTTGTAGATCCTGTGGAAGCCATGCATTCGTATGATGTCTGTTCTGTCTGGCAGGGCAGGGCAGTCCACCGAAGTCCTCACTGGGCTTCCATCAGTGGGCATGAAGGAGGATGCTTGTATATCCCTATAGCAATGTAAAGGTTCAATTAATTCTTTTTAAACAACTGATCAAACAAAAGGGTAATGTTAGGGCTGGACTAAATCTTTTTCAGTCTTTATTATTCCGGGGATGGCTAGGCTATCCTGGAGCTTTCCAGAGATGTTCACACACAAGAACATTTTAACCATTTATTGGTAATGTGGATATAACAGGTTGAGGCAATCACTGAACAGTAGAGCCGTTTATGCAGTCTTTTAAGACCAGGAACAGATGACATTTACTGTAAGTTATATCATATTACGATAAACATGCAGAGTCCCAGATGAAAGCTCAGCTCATATGGCGCTTTTGATATTATGCAAGGGACAATCAGGGAGTCTGTCATGATGCAAGGGATAATCAAGAGAAGAGAAATAAACCCAGAGTGATTAGGTCTTTATTACCCCGAAGGGGTTTATTTCTCAATAATTACATGCTTCCCGTTGATTATCCCGCTTATTACACGGCTACTTAATAAAGAAATTAATACATTATCCAAAAGTAACAACAAAATGATTTGATTGGCTTTTAAAAGGATTTCATTGCTTTCGGCAATGAAAGTAGTCCATTCATTCATGCCAGTTGCGTCCAGTGCAATGCGGTAAGCTCGTAAAACACAGAAAGGAAAAATGAATCAATATTCCGTAACAGCATTTTCTATTTCTTGACTCAAATGCTTTGAAAAACATTCTTGAGTGTACTGTTTAGCTGTGAATGACATTGACATGGCAGATTGATATGAGCCAGGCACTCATAAAGTGATTGACAAATCAGAATCAAGCATTCAAGCAAGCCGTCTAATAAATCAAGATACCGCCCAGCTCTTGGCAGCGTGAGAAAAACCAGCTGTTACATGTTGTATCATGATGAGGACTACAGTATATCGTCGTTGTCGGGTGGAAACCTTGTATGTCCAAAACCGTTCGTTTTGCATTTATCATTTTAAAAATGATTGAAACTAGTGAAAACAGCCGATCTACAAGCACACAACGCCTCGCACCGCAAGGCGTTGTGTGCTTGTAGATCTGCTGTTTTACCTTTGTGCGACGGCCTTGTATGACGAAGCAGGGCTTTACTTTGTGAAAAAACATACAAATTTGAAACTTGGAGATATGAGGTTTCTGCCCGACAGTGACGATATGCCAAAAAAATGCTCTTTATCTTTGTAACACTGTAATGCTCATACTGTATGTTCTATGTATTACAGAGATTCCTAGTAGCTTAGATAAAGGGAACAACTTCTCTTTCTGGGTCCACACACACACACGCACGCACGCATACGCACACGCACACACACACACACATGCACATTGCACACGCACTCACTTCATTTCCAAGTATTAAAGATCTTAAGCTGGAAATGAGGTAACAGTGTGGTTGTTTTTGTTGGATGCTCATCAGCTGGCATCAAGGGGAGTGCTATTCTTCCTGGGGACTACAAGTGTTACCAGACACAAATATACAAACACACAACACAACAAACGCAGGCACGCACGCACGCACGCACGCACGCACGCACGCACGCACGCACGCACGCACGCACGCACGCACACACACACACACACACACACACACACACACACACACACACACACACACACACACACACACACACACACACACACACACACACACACAAACACACAGACACACGTTCGTATTAATATACTTGTGAGGACATCAAAAATAGCCGAAAAATAGCAGATGGGAAACTTTCCGGTGCAACATACTGCCGTGCAACTAAAATATACACGGTATAACTCTCTCTCAGGTTTACCTCTAACCCCAACACCTAAACCTAACCCTAACCCACACCTGAATCTTTTTGTAATTGCTATTAGCTCCTAAAAAATCTTTTTAAACCATAAAAGCAACCATTTCTCTTGTGAAGAGGACCAGGAAAATGGTCCTCACGATGGGTATTTCTCAAATTCTACTATATATAGTAACACACACACACACACACACACACACACACACACACACACACACACACACACACACACACACACACACACACACACACACACACACACACACACACGCACACACACACACACACACACACACGCACAATTAAAAGCAAACCTCAACTTATAGTGGAACGTTTTCTATTTGGGGGGAGGGTATACAGGCGGTCTGTGCAGGGAGTCGTATCCAGCGCCACGCTGAAAGAATGTGCTGACTGTGCGCAAACAGTGTCCTGACTCAACATGGAAACGAGTGAGTCAGGGTAGCCAAGTCGAAGACGAGGAGGGGGAAAAAAAAGAGTTCGCAAATGGAATCTCTCTCCGAGGAGATAGGCAGCTTAAAACCCCTGTATGGTATTTGAGAGCCCCCCCCCTCTGCTCCTTCAAAGAGCTTGCACTCAGCATTTCATGTGGGCCAGGGCCTGAGAACTCTGTTGGATGATGTACTGTAGCGTATTGGTCCCCAGAGGGCCAGATGGCCTTGGTTTCTGCTGGAAGGGGTTTTAGCGGGGGTTTCATAAACAAGCCAGGCCTTGTCAGAGAATACGGATGGCTGCTGGCCCATGCGTTCCCTATATTCGGGGTCTGACCAGCCATAAAACGGGAAATGTTTGGAGATTTTCTTTACATATCTATCATTTATCTTCCCCAGTTCCCTTTATTGCCCATTTCCCATGTCAAATGACATTACCTTAAATTTTACAGTCTCTTATAGAGTACCGTAAAAAGCCAGAATTAATCAGATGGACTCTCAGAAACCCAAACTGATATAAGTTACAGATGGCTGTGGCTTGCCGAGGTAATAAAGACCAGGCTTTGTGTAGGGTTATGTAAACAAATCTGCGCTTTGATATACTATGAGCCGTTGATATAAATGCACGCGCGGCCGTGCCACGATGACTGCGCGCCCCAAGAATTCGACACTTCCCTAAATTCCCCGCTGACGGCTCCCAAAATGATAATCTACGGCTCGTATGGAACTGACCTTTAACTATAAACAACCGTGTCTGTTCCATCGCTTACATTCCTGCAACGTTGCAACAACATAGTTGAGATGTCTGAGCCATGCCCTGCGTGGTCTGCTAGCTGGATCTGTCGTTATTGCGGTCAGCGTGCCCATACTTTTTGACTTGCACGATCTTAACAGAGAGGCCAGTCCTGAGAGAGAGGCTGTCAGCACAACCTCAGGAAACAGTTACACTGGTCGTATTTTTACAACGAAACCCCTTCAGCACTCTCTCTCTCTGTCTCCCCATCTCTCTCCCAATCTCTCTATCTCTCTCTCACACACACACACACACACACACACACACACACACATACACACACTCTCTTCTTTGCTCTCTTTCGCTCTCTCTCTCTTTACCTTTCTCTATTTCTTTCTCTCTCTCTTTCTCTGCACGGTCCAGGGTGAATCACAAACTAACTACTGCCAGCTGCCGTCCCTCACAGGAGGCACTCGGAATGAGAAGAATCCTTCATGCAGCATTTAAAGTCTTACTTAGTCATCACACAGATTATATGTATATTACGTGCAACGATGCGTTAATCCATGGATGGTTTTCAATAGCAGCGGAGCTGGGCTGGATCAGAGGAAGGGATGAGTAGGTTTACCATAGGTGCCAGTCTGTGCGATCCAAACAGCTATTTATGATTTTGGCCAGGAAAAACCTGACAGTGCTCTTGTGCTAAGATCTATGCGAATCCCAGTCAAGAGTCCCCTATAGATACCGATTTACTGGATTCCAATGGACATAATTTAGTCTGTGTGATACAAACACAAAGATTTAGAGCAGCGTAATGTCCTGCCAACAGCTGGGCCTTCAGAAACAAGACATCCTTCATTTTCTTATCCAGGGAACTGAGCAACCCTGGATTATTTAACACCCGCAACACCTGGGAACAGTACAACCAACAACCGTTGTTTGTTGAGGGAGTCTCGTGGAGAGTTTGAGAGTTAAGTGCCTTGCTCAAGGGGGCACCTCAACCAGGGACGTGCTGGGCCCCTGATTCAGCCCGGGAAAAAGAGTTGGAGAGGCCCTCATTGCGCGCTATAGAGAGAGATCTCTCTCTATAGCGCTGCTGCTACTCAAAGATTTGCCATTTCAGATCATGACAAGTGACAAGCCAGTGGGCCAATTATTGTACACTAGAAGTTTGCGGCGTTCAGGCCGCTGTGCGGCCTTCACCGCCATGTTGCGGCAGTGTGGTGTGTGTAAAAAAAAAATGAAAAAAAAAATTTGGGGGAAAAAAAACGCTTGCGCACACACACACGCGCACGCACGCACGCACGCACGCACGCACGCACGCACGCACGCACGCACGCACGCACACACACACACACACACACACACACACCCCCCTCTGTTGTAATTCGATACTCTACTCTGCTCAGCTCCTCTCCCCCCTCCCTCCCCCTCCCTCCCTCTGTAACTTGATACCCTGATGATCATTTTGACGTTTCAGCACTGGCCAGAATGTTCAGAATACTATGTCAGGACTGGCTGCTCTGCGTGAGGCGAGATGTTGTTAAATTGAAATAAATGCGGTTCAAAGAGTGGCATGTTTAAAATGTGGACAGTTGTACATTTTCACGTTTGTTCGACGTGGTGGCTATGTTTGTGAGAGGTGTTTGTGAGAATATGTAGCTAAACATTCTGGTTTAGGTTTGCCACCAATTGCTCCAGTATAGATGCTTGATGAGTTATATTTCGTCATTGTCGGGTGGAAACCGTTTGTTTTGTATTCATCATTTTAAAAACGATTTAAACTAGTGAAAACAGCCGATCTACAAGCACTGCTTGTAGATCTGCTGTTTTCACTACTTTTGTGCAACGGCCTTATATGATGAAGCAGGGCTTTGCTTTGCGAAAAAATGTATACATTTGAAACTTGGAGATACGAGGTTTCTGCCCGACAGTGCCGACATTTTATTTTTATTTTTTTCCTAATGGCCGGCCTGGACAGGCCGGGAATGAACCGGCCGTTCGGGAGTTTTCCCGCTTTTCCCAATGGCCAGCACGTCCCTGGTTGAGGGAGTCTCGTGGAGAATTTGAGAGTTAAGTGCCTTGCTCAAGGGGGCGCCTCAACGGTAGACACTGATGACGGATGACACTTCTCAATCCCCCCCCATGGGCTCCAGACCGATGACGTTCCAATCACAGGCCCACTTCCCCGCTAACAGCTAAGCTACAGTACTGTCGGCCCTTTAACGTACAGTATGCATGTTTTGGCTTGTCAAACGTTTCAGTTAAATCAGCCCACTTGAATCCCATATGCCACTTTGAGCTTCTGTAAATGTAAACTTTATTACCACTCCTTAGTATGTATATAATAGACTTTC
Organism: Nannobrachium achirus; assembly: GCF_963921795.1. NCBI lineage: Eukaryota > Metazoa > Chordata > Actinopteri > Myctophiformes > Myctophidae > Nannobrachium > Nannobrachium achirus. The sequence continues at coordinate 45,989,977 of NC_137814.1, read as the reverse complement.
TGTGTGGAGCTAGTCTGCCTGCCTGTATCTAATGGATATGCAGCCCCCTCCCCCAACCACCCACTCACCCGCGTACCCCCCAAATAAAAGTCTAGGCTCAGTCCATTGACCACAAAACACACAAACACTACACATCACAAACACACGCTGACGGACAGGCTTTAACATGGGCCTCTGAATCCCACCGGTATTCAATAATTAAAAGACGTTAAAACGCCTCGCGGCGGCCAGAGTAAACACTTGGCCATGAGGTAAGAAGCCTGATGCCGGGGCCGCGCCACGCCACGAAGCAAAGCTCGTTTATTTCACGTGTTTAAGGTCTCGCTAAACCATTTTGCGGGGGAAAAACAAGTGCTTGAATGGTATTGGCTTTGGCAGCCCGCTCTGTGCTGTGGGCACCGCTGAGCCTCCCTGACATCCTCGGCCTCTGTACAGACAACGTCAGTACACAGAGAGAGAGAGGATATTTATGGAGATGCTGGCCACATATTCTCAGGCCCGTAGCAAGCGGCCAATAGATGCTGTGTCAACATGAGGCCAGTTGCCGTATATCTTTAACCACATTAACGCATCAATTTAAAAGAAGAAATAAAAAAAGGATCTACAAGATCTACAAGCTTGCAATGTGTTGTGAGCTTGTAGAGCTGCTATTTTTTGTACGATGTAGTTAGTATATAGGGCTTAAAGGGGAATACCACTCATTTTCAACTTTTAACTATGTCATTAATATATACCTTAGAGTTGTTGTGTGGAAATAAGAAAAAAGTCCCCCCCCTTCTGTGTTGCCCAGAACTGGAGGATTGATTGGGGGGTCATGTGATCAGTGACATCATGAAGATGTACTCTGCAGGCCAAACAAGTTCTAGTTCTAGGCAACACAGAAGGGGGGGGGGGGGGGGGTTCTTATTTCCACACAACAACTATAAGGTATATTAATGACATAGTTCAATGTTGAAAACGAGTGGTATTCCCCTTTAAGTGATCACATGCACAGCAGGTCAGTGGTACAGCGATGCAGTAGCATGTCTGTATAACCTTGTTTTAAATCTCTATTTTGTTGATAGTTTTATTGATGTGCTTTATTAGTAAAAGGAAAAGACAGAGAAAAAGTTTGACCATAAAAAAAGACCAAACAGGAATACTGAGCAAATTGCCGGTATTGAACATCACTCATGTGAACGTGGCCTAATCACCCCTCCTTGATGGAAGGTGGAAGTATCGTGTGCATCAAGCCAATAGCAGCTAATAGTACAAGCAAGGCAACAATGAGCAATGATTTGATGGCTAATTGTCCGGAAACCACTGCCCTGGAGCATTACAGCTGCGCCTTTTTAGTCTCTCCATCACTTTTTTCATTGGGCTGAATGAGACGCGTCTCGGTTTACGGGACACATAAGTTCTGCGGCCTCCAATTACCCAATCAGAGCAACCGCAAAGCCATAACTCTAGCTCTGGTGATAAAGTCTCTGGTCTACTCAAGTATGCATAGGCACACATCGCTGTCTCTATTTCTGGGAATGTGCTCAGGAGACGGAGAGAGGCAGAGCAAAAACGAGCATGAAATCTTTAAATAAGTAGCTGCTCTCAGGCATTAAAAATAAGCTGAAAAATAGATGTGAAATATGGCCTAGTAGTTTGTTACAAATGCCTACAGGGACAAAGCACATAAATTCCTATACTCCAATGGATTCACCTGCAAGGAAAATGCAGTTATTTTCCAAAATACTATTCTCACCATTAAATATCACCAGATCAGAACTGACCAGATAGACATAAAGTGTAATCATTCTGTCAGTTAAAGGTAGGGTAAGTGATTTTCTTTGGTTAAAATAAGTGTTAAATAGCTCTATATTCTGATAGTATGCATTGCTATAGAGTATAGACTGTTTGTTCAGTAACAGGAGTCTCCATGTCTCTCCAGCTCTTTGTTAAACAGAAAATGCATTTTCAGGACGGGATTCCAATTTTATCCAATCAGGATAGAGAACTCAGTCAAGGATACAGATCAAACAAGTGATACAGTAGTATTAGTGGAAGTGATTGCACAAAGAAAGGAGCAGACAAAATTGGAAGTGGAACACTATAAAAATGAATCTGATAAATGGGTACTCTCTCCCGATTGGCTGAAGGTTTGTCACTACCTGAAAATGTATTTTCTGTTGATCAAAGTACTGAACAAACACTCTATAACACCTTTAATAACCTTCGTTATGGGGTATATGGTGGTGGCACCAGCGTAGGGTTCCTGCCCACCACCGGAGACTGGGCTTAGATTCCTCTGCTGTGCATCCAGCTTGGCCGTGGCACTTGTATGAACACATTTGGCCGTGTTCTTGGGTGGGATGCTGGTTGGAGAGGGTGATCTCTGTCGCTGCAACAGTGAATCTTAGTTACTCGGGGCGCCTGTTCAGCAGGGAGCAAACTGGGAGGGATAACGTGTTCCAGCGCATGTGTTCCACCCTCTCTGCATGTGAAACTCCTTATTGTCAGGAGACGAGAAGTGGCCACACTGGCCGGTGGTGATTTCATGTGTATCGGAGGAGATGTGGCTGTCTACACCCTCCCCAAGACCAACAAGTAAGGGTTGGCAGTAACAGGGACTGTATACATGGGGGGAATTGTATAATGACTAAATTGGGGAGGAACAATGAAAAAGATAAAGAATAACTGATCGCTCCCTGGGACCACAAAAAAAGGACCTTAGTTACCAAGGACACTGTAAAAAGCTCTACAATTTACTGTATTTATTATGGCGGGAATCACATTTATGCAAGATGATTGTGGACATATCAGTGGAGGCCTGGCACTCACCCTCCTCTCATGCTGCCTGGGGTCACCACTAGTGAAGACAGGGGGCTGTTGGCGCTGAAGTTTCCCTCCAACCCTGCATACTTGGAGCAAGGATTTAAAGACTGCGGGAGAATCTCAGCGCTGACTCTCCTATGGACAGCATTGGAAACGGAGTACACGCCTGGAGAAGAGAAGAGGAGATGCTAAAGCCGTGATATATAATTTGTGTAATTCTACATGAGAGCAAATGTAGTATAAGTATGCATACAGTAGTTGAGCTGTGTCACCCATTGCCAGGTGACCTTCCAGTGTCCTGGAATCTGATTGAATCAGAGATCTAATGTAAAGAATCAAGAATCGATCAAGACTCATCGTCATATGTTGTGATTTGATTATGAAAACAATGCATTATTGAGTCATTGCCTAGATAGTGGCAAACCATACAATACATATACCGACAGCCTCAATACAACAGTTATGCAATTGCTTCACTGCTCAACTAATAATGAAAGAATAAAAAACAGAACAGAAGAGAGGAGAAGGAGAGAACAGAACAGAAAAGAAAAGAAAAGAAAAGAAAAGAAAAGAGTATAGTCAAACAAGCAATGAATATAAGAGGTTCTTTTTTTTTTATAGAAAATGTAATGCAGCCAATAGCTTATATGGCGCAGTTCGTGGAACAATTGCCCGGCGCTGATAAGAACACGGTCCTCTTGGGCACTTTCAACATTAAACACTGGCACGCTTGTTTCGCCCTGAATAAACACAGCTTGCAGTGTGCCGTTTGAGGACCTTTCCCTCAAAGCCTTCTGGGTATGACTGCAAGTAGTCTGAAGTAATAGACATGGACAGCTCTCCTGGACAGCTCTCTCTCCTCCTTTGCCAACTGAGCCTCAGTGTACCTGACAGCTTCTTGAGTCCGGTTCAGCCATTCAAAGAGAGGGAGAGAGCGTAAAAAGAGGAGAGGTTGGCTGGAAAAACAGTTTGGAGAGGCTTGAGGGACAGGCAAAGGGAAAAGGGCCAACTTGCCCACAGTCACTGCCCGGTAATTGGACAAGGTAAACACTGGCATGATGAGCTATCATCGAAGGAATGAGAGGGAGGGAGGGAAGGAGCAAACGAGGGCATGAGAGAAAACGAGAGAGACAGCTTAACTGTTTTTTTTACAGCCCAGGTGTGTTTGGTCTATTACCCTTTTCTTTGTTTTTGTTCATTTCCTCAGAGGTGTCAGACACCAAAATGGAGATTTCCGCCGTATTTCGGCTACTGTTTCATCCGGACATTCAGTACAGTACCTGTGTAGTCGTCCAGACTGGGGGCGGGGGATCTGTTGCCTCTGCCGCCGGTGGGACAAAGCTGGGCGGGGGCGGAGCCATGGAGATGCTGCCGGGCCAGACATTCGCTCAACATGTCCGGCTCCAGCACAGAGTGCACTTGAACCTATCAAACCAAAGAAATCTTAATTTGACAAAAAGTATAGATAGCGTTTTGATCCATGGTGCATCTTTGTCAGATCAATTACAAACACTTCCGTACATAGTCCCCTGCTGCATGTCAAATAACTCACTATTCCTTTGACGTTATATGTGCTGTTATTAGCTAGGTGTTAAAATACAAATCACACCCAGTGTAAAATGAGCGGTGCTGTTTATGAGTTAATTTCATTAAGTGTCCCGTGAAGCTTGGCCGATGTGGGCTGTGGCAGGACGTACATCCGCACAAACAGACAAAGACAGATGTAGGAGCGGTTAACACCACTCAAAGAAATACATAGAACAGTGTACATAGGAAATAAGAATTAGAAAAAGAACAGCGATTTCTCGCATGAACCCACTGTTACAGAATAATAATAAAACCAAAAAAGGTACAGTATATGGACAATAAGTGTACCTAGCTCAGTTTAAACCACTCAATCACATCAATTTCACTGAATCAATTCACATCACATCACGACAGGAATTTGTGCAGAGAGCAGATCCTGGATTGTTTTTTTGTGGTGAAAAAAAGAAAACATCAAACCAAACCTATATTTACACAGAATTTCTAGAAACAGCAGGGGCCCTATTTGGTCTGTGCCTTACCCGTTATCCCTAAAATATTTCACTGTTTTGAAAAACATTTTAAAATAGTTCAACTAGCAGATCGACATCGCTTGTAGCTTGTAGATCGGCTATTTTAAAATGTTTTTCAAAATAGTAAAAAAGGCATAGAGGTTTAGGGATAAGGGGTAAGGCACAGACGACAATAGGGCCCTAGCTGTCCAGGAAGTTTGTCTTGAGTCCACAAGAACAGTCAGATGGTTCAGGACAATACAAGGTTATTCACACATCTTTGTAAATATTCCGTATCCATATGGCACTGAATCACTTATCAAAGGCAATACGGCATATAATATTGTGCGAAAGCACACCTACTCCACATGCGTACAAGGCGAAGGAGATTACGGTAAGCCTTGTTGTTTTGTGGAGGAACACATTTTTCCAATTTTGGGTAATGGTAATGGAACCCAAATAACCCTAAATTATGAGGTAATTCACTTATTCTCTTGCTATGAATCCTCATTTCTTAGACTAATTGAAGATGTAAGATGTGTTCTCTTCACGAGGGTATTCTCCTGTTCATTTTCTATGAAACACAGCCTGGCTCTTGTTTGGCTTTTCGGTGATTCAACTACAATGCAGCATGACTACAGTCCTTCTCATAGGCAAGACTGTTCCAAAAAGTTCAAACAAAAAAAGCGCCCCCCGCAGGATTTTCCAGAACAAACTCAAAGACATCTCCGGTGCTTAAAAGGAAACTTACGAATGACAGTCGCAAAACAACAAAACAATAAGGGAAAGGCAGCGCTTAATCAGTACAGAGAAATCAAATCAAACCAATAAACTAGTGTTTACGAACACACAGACTTCAAAAAGCTGTGACTCCATTCATTTGAGGAAACGCAGAGCTGTAAGTGGTTGAATTAATGATGTGCTTGTTGTGACAAGAGAAAGTCCAAAACTAATCCCCAGGGGGGAGAAAGCTTCAGGTCCAATGCGTGTTACCCGCGTGTCAGAAAACTTACAAGCACACGTGTCTCTGCTTAAATGAAACAAGGCATAGGAATAGCACGCCAAAGTGGTCAACTGTCACTTATGGCCCGTAGAAAACAAACAGCGCGCCAGATAGCATCGAACAATAGGCCCCCTTATTCCCACTTCCAGGGAATGTGAACGAATAATACAGTGTGTTGCGCTGCATTTCATCTTTACTGAATCCTAAACACACAACAACTAATAGCCAGCAGCCCCCCCCAACACGCACGCACACACACACACACACACATCCTATTCTCTCCAATAAGCACCCCCCATCTCATACCTCCTCTGTCTTTTCTGCGGATGGCCTTTTCTCTGTGTTTTTCTCTTTCTCTCTCTCTCTCCCCTCACCTTTCCCCTCATATCTACTCTCCCTACCCCTTCTCCCTCTGTCATGGGCAAACAAAAGTCTTGTGTACTTTGTCTCTCTCCTCCTTCCACATTTTCCCCTTCTGGTTCCTTCTTGCTCATTTCCCTCTGAGATTTCTATATTCTCCATATCTTTCATAACCTATTCTTCACTCACAAACAGTGCGGCTCATTTTTCTCTTTATCAATCCTCTCTCTCTTTCTTCTTCAACCTCACACTCTCCCCCTTGACTGCTCTCTCGCCATCCCTCATAAGATGTTTTTCCTTCCCCTCTTTGACCCCCTATCTCCCCCCCGCCCCCCCTTCACGACAACCAGCTGCCGAACTGAGAGTGTTATTGGTACCTTGGTTTCCCTCTCCTGGAGCCCCTTGGCTGAGTGGGCCTTGACGTGCTTACGCAGGGAGCTGGGGTCCGTATACCGCTTGGTGCAGCCCGGGATCTGACAGGCGTATGGCTTCTGGGAGGACACACATGAAAAGTAGTAGTATTTCGTCACTGTCGGGCAGAAACCTTGTATCACCTTGTAAGTTTCAAATGTGTTTCAAAGTTTTTTTTTCCGCAAAGTAAAGCCCTGCTTCTTCATACAAGACTGTCACACAAAAGTAGAAGAGCAAACAGCCGATCTACTGTACAAGCACACAACGCCTCACGGTGGGAGGCGTTGTGTGCTTGTAGATCGGCCGTTTTCACTAGTTTAAATCATTTTTAAAATGTTAAATACAAAATGAACGGTTTTGGATACAAGGTTTCCACCCGACAACAACGATTTAAAGAGAGAATGAGGATGAAGAAGAAGAAGAAGAAGAAGAAGAAGAAGAAGAAGAAGAAAACAGGTGTGGGGAGGAACGTTCATATGTATAAGAACATGTCAAGAGCATACGTGCATCATTTAAATCAAAAGCCAAGTTTAACACCTGGAGAAGATTGTAGAGTTGGATATTGGGGTCAAACAAGTTTGAGCAGTAAAAGTGTATACAAATAATACGGGTGCAGGTTTAGGTGATCCGGAAATCACTGCCAGCTGTGTCACAAGTAGGATATTATATACAGTAGTGGAGTGTGCTAAATATATACAAGTATTTAGGATAAATATTTTACATTATGTGGCTTAGCGTGTCCACCCAATTGTGTTAACATTTTACATATGGTTCCCAGTGTAGTAAATCTTACCATACCTACTATATGTCATCTGTAAGCTTAAAGGGAGAGGGAGAAAGGAGAGTTTAAGTTCACATCAGCTGTTTCAACCCATTTATGTACATGAGCAGGTCTTGTCTCAAGTGCAGCTCAATGTAAACTAATGTATTCAACCATTTAAATGACAAAGAAAATGTAATCCTGTGTTATGGCATATTAGTCTTTTTGGAGCTGTGTGGAACACAAGCTCCCTATACGTGGCCGTGTGTGTAGGTATGTGGGTGGGTATGTGGGTATGTGGGTGGGTGGGTCTGTGGGTCTGTATGTAGCCTGTATGTAGTAACCCTGGGTGACCAGAGAGGTGCTGTTGAGTCTAGCCTGCCCTGAGCATCAACTGCAATACACACACACACACACACACACACACACACACACACACACACACACACACACACACACACACACACACACACACACACACACACACAGCTCCACTTCGAACAGAGGTTCGATTTTTTAACCCTAGATCTCTGCCATAACACTGCACGGATTGCTCACAGATTGCAAATTTCCAAAGTAGGCCTATTAATGTATTTGCATTTAAATTCATTGCAAGACATCCTTGATATATACTGTAGCTTGATGTAGCTTACCACTAGTTAGAACACATTTTTGGCACTCTTGTTAAATACTGTAGCTATCAACAGAAAGATGAACAAGCACAAACATCTATGCAGTTGCCAAGTTGACCAGGTGGAGTGAGTTATGCTTTTATGAAAACCTTTTATTAAAAGACAACAATGCAATGTGTATTTGATGTTCAGAATGTTGTTGCTGGAATCTTGAAGCATAACATTCTCACACAGGGCCCCATGCAGTTAGAGAGTGACTTTGGTCTTTGGTCATCTTTTGTTAAATATGTGACTGTAGTTTACAGAGAATGAAATTACTTTAAATTAAATGGGATAATACAAGAACAAATACTCACACCCTTGAAAATGTCATCTTCCTGTTAAAAGCCTCAAGCAATAAACATATAGGGTCTGTTTTAGAAAATATTAGGTAAGCATGCTTTGGATGCCTAAAGTAACAGGTGTTCATGTCGAAATGTAATACAGCTTCTAGAGTTACATTTTGACTATGACCCAAATATATTGTATTTACAGTAAACTGATAAACTGTGCTTTACTCCGTAGTGTCCTAAAATATGGAACAAAAAATATATATCTATATTGGTAATTAACTATTAAATGACCAATACCTGTTTCAAAATGTATATACACAAATACATCCAGAGGGTTTTGAGAGATTTCCAATTGATTGAAGAATTCAGGATATCATGGACAGACTGATTAACGAGCCTTTATTAGCCAGTATGAAACCACAAAATGGAGAAAATGGCTTGTGCCTCATGTCGTAATACCAATTGAGCGCAATGTACTGCTTTATCCTCTCCCTGGTCATTAAAGTGTAACAGGAGATGTGCATTTGGCTGAATTACCTCTCAAACATGCCATTCTAAAGAAAAGTAAAAGAGAGAGGAAGAAAAAGAAAGAATTAAAAAAAGTGGTTTATGGAACAGATCTGCGATAGAGAAAACTAGTTGCACAATCTCAAGGAATGAAAGTGTTTTTTTTTTCAAGTAACTATAAAAAAAAATAAGATAAAAGAGATAAAAGAGAAGCAAGAGAGTGGTACTTCCAATGACCCACTTAAGACCCTTTCAAATTTGTTTGACAAGGCCCATGTACATGTGATTTGACACGTTCTGAGCTTGTAGAGATGCCATTTTGGCATTTTTTTAAAAGATTTCCACAAAAATATGGATTATGCCAGGGTGAAAGTGGTTAACATACGTACTTGTGTATATGTCATGTGTATACTATGTGTGCACATGCATGTGAGTGACAGAGAAAGTACTTTGAACTAGACTTAATTTAAATTTGGAATTGGTGTGTGCACATGGGCATGTAGGGGCACTGTTCATACACACAGTACAGTACTCATTGCGTTCCAATAAACAATCGACGTAGCTAAACTCAGTCTAATCTGACGTAATGCATAACTGGAAGGTGGAACCTGGATGCGGAGAATGGCAGTGTTGGTAGAACTACTCACATGTTTTACTTAAGTAAAAGTATCAATACCACTAGGTAGGGCCGTCACAATTATTACATAATCGTTAATCGCAATTATTTGAGTGACAATTAATCATCATGTAAAATGTCATAATCGTGACAGCCCTACCACTAGGTAGACGTTGTACTTGGGTAAATGCACAAAAGTAACAGTACAAAGGTGTTTGGCATCAAAATATACTTAAAGTAGTAGTTCACCCCCAAAATGACTTTTTTCTGTTGATTACCCATGGAGACTTGAGTTCAATAATATGTTTTGGTTTTTGTCGCATTCCTAAGACAAAACTTTTATTACAAGAAATGTACCCCCATTGATTCCGGATGGGGACCCAAATGCATTCGGGTCCCCATCCGGAATCAATGGGGGTAAATTTACTATAATCACATGTATGTCTTAGGAATGCAACAAATACAAAAAACAAATATTATTGAACTCAAGTGTCCATGGTGTGAGTAATCAATAGAAGAAAAGTCATTTTGGGGTGAACTACTCTTTTAATGCAGGCTAATGTTGAATACCTAAAGTGATTTATAAACAGAGCTGAAGTGGTTAATGCATGTCACTACAAGTGAGTGACACCCACAGCCACCACACAACACTAGAGGGAGCGACTATGATCTGGTGCCACCCAAATTTAGAACACACATGGGAAAGTTCTCCTTCTACTGCTCTGCCACCAAAATGTGGAATGCCCTGACACCATCCATCAAACCACGAGTAACACTGGTTTCTTTCAAAATTGGAGGGACAGCGAATACATTTTCCGGCACCAGAATAATTGCTGCGGCATAGGAATCATTGCCGCATTCACTTTCCGGCAGGTGCCGCTGCCGGAAAGTGTATTGGCTCTTTCTGCAAAATTGCCCCCCCCCAAAAAAAAACATCAGGAGACCAAAAGGGGATGTAAATGTAATCTCTTTTGTACATATAGTGTTTGTATTTGTTGTTATGTATTATTTTGTTTATTTTTGGAGCTGTGTGCAGCTCCCTATACGTGGCTGTGTGGGTCTGTGTGTGTGTCTGTGTGTCTGTCTGTCTGTGTGTCTGTGTGTATGTAGCCTGACTTCGGCGCGTAACTAGTGCCGCACCATTTACGCCACTCGCGCAATATATACATCAAAATGTGCGGCTCGGCCGGGAATGGTGTTCTATTACCTTTCGTTCCGATCCGCCTTACCATGCCGACGTAATCGGCAAAAAACGACTCTTAATTGTCCCCATTGACTTATAATGGGACAATGCAAGAAATCACTTTCAAGTATTTTTCTCTCGTAAACCATAGGAGCTACAGTTTCAAACCTCGGAGAGGAGATTCATAATGATTTTAAGAATGAATCGAAAAATAATTACATCACTCGGCCTCATGGTGGCGCTATAACGGCCCACTTTACGTTTTGCCCCGTAACTCTTGAACCGTACGCCCATTTGCGCCAGGATAGATTTTCCGCCATCTTGAATTTTCTCCAAAACACACTTTTTGCTCCTTTTCCTACATATTTTCTTCAAATGTCACAAAAATCGGTACACATGATCTACACACACACACACACACACACACACACACACACACACACACACACACACACACAGCTCCACTTCACACGGGTGTGATTTTATGTAGATGAATTGAATACATAGGACCACAATGGAAACAAGTCCCCAGGACTTTTTTTTTGTGTTATCCTTATAGCTTTAGAGGAGCTATAGTCAACTTTTTACGCTAAAATAAAAATAATGTTGAAAATATTTTATAAAAAAGATTAAGCTTCATATGTGTAATGTGTTTCTATTAAGAAATGACCACAAAAAGCGTAAAATAATGATCAAATAATCATTTTGGCCATCGTCAGGCTGACTTTGTTTACATCCCTCTTCTATTCTTTTATATGGATTGATAAGGGATGTAAACAAAGTCAGTTTATAAAATATTTTCGACATCATTTTTATTTTAGCGTCCGTTTTTCAAGATCAAGTTGACTATAGCTCCTTTAATGTCTTACTATACCGTGCTGTTTACATTTCTGACTAAATAAAGCAAAGATGTAGTGGAGTAGAAGTAAAAGTATAGAAATTGTATAGACAACATTCCTGGCCGATTGCAGGAGGGAGGCCCCGCCCCCAAGTCGAAAGGGAACTTCCGGGTTCTCTCTGTCAGGCATGCATATAAACGTGTTGCCAAGTCAATTTATTTACCTAAACTATCTTGTTTTTTTGCTTATTTATATTGCAAGAGTTGGCTTGTTTCGCTTATTTCTCTCACAAATTTTGGCAACACTGCCCAGCGCTGCAGTAAAAGATTATGACAATGAACTGAAAGGGTTAAACCAACGGAGTTTTTTTTTTCCAGCTGTCAGCTAGATGGTGCGGTGCGGTCATGGTCTCTTGATATGCAAGCCACCGCTATCTTCGATGTTTTTATTCTATCTACACCAGTTAATAGTATTGATGACATCCTTAACATATCCTAAACTCAGCAAACTCCCCAGAGAAGCAGCACGACTCACAACAACAACAACAACAACAACAACAACAACAACAAGGTAAAACTCTCATGCTAGCTAATTAGCATTGTTAGCTACGATCTTTTACTGTATGGTGACTACTACTCTTGTTACAACTAAGTAAAAGTTATTTTCACTTGTGACAACACAACATTGATTATAATTGAAATAAAAGCTCTTCGCTGTTGTGTTGTATCTGTGAATGCAATTGTTTTCTGTCTTTCAGACCTGTACTGTACGTCCATGCAGGACCAATGAAGCCAGATGTGAGGGTCGAGATCTCCTCATCATATTTATTGCAATAAAATATTTATACACACTTTTCTTTGACTTGTCCATGCCTTTTTTTTAACTGTTGAGGGTTTCAAATGTTGTACTGTATATTGTGTTATTGAGATAAGGAATGTTCCCAATGATGCTTTGAAGGAATGCTTTTAAACACTTGTCATTTTCAATTAATCCAGTTTGTTTTTGTATCTATTAAAGCCAAATGTATTCATTGTTTTGACGTGACAGTTTAGGATTTAATGATTAAATGAGCATTAAATATGAATGGATATTTATATTGCCTTGATTAGGATTAAATCGATGATTTACAGTGATATAGTGAAATGAACACAGCATAGGATGCACATAATAGGTGGGCTAATGTGTATTATGTCTATTCTGGAGTGGGTTGAGTTGTTGACAGGCCTATTTGTAAAAACATTAATGCATATCACACAACACAAGCCAACTGTGACTTCATGGTGACATCCCAGAAGAGTGGAGAATGGAGAAGATGACGTTTGACATGATCAACCAGCGTTCTGAAGGGAAAAGGTTTGCTAGCTAGAATCATACAACATTCGCTTCCATGAAATACTGATTAGGTTCAATGCTTGCTTTCAAATACACAAATCTGTTTATTTGTAGGCCTATATCAATTCAATTCAAAGGAGCTTTATTGGCATGAGAAGACATGTTTATATTGCCAAAGCAAGTGTCAAATAAAATAAAAACAGTTTAAAATGCTATGCTATGTCGCATTGTGACATTTTATATATATATACAGGGTATAAAGCTTTTGAAACAATTT